>NC_072425.2:66649375-67397500 GCF_028878055.3 Symphalangus syndactylus | reverse complement strand
TGAGATAATTACACTAAGCCAGGGGCAATTATTTGCCTGCCAGCGTCCTGAGCGCCAGCCAATATTTGGATAGTGCAGTAGTTGTTTAAAAACAAAAAAAAATTACTCGCGGAAACTTGAAACCGACTGGTTGGTGCCAGGGTGGTTACACGATCTGTTTTTCTTGAGCGGGGGTCTGCAGGCAGCTGGAGCGCGCGCGTTCCGGCCCCCGCCGGTGCCACTGAGCGCCTGCAAAACTTGTCGGAATTAACCTCCGGGGAAGTAGGGGAAGAGGAGAGCGCGCCCCCCCACCGCGGCCCCAGCTCTGCAGCCCGGCCCCGTGCCGCGCTTGGAATCCCCCAGGATCCTCCGCGGCGGCCGCAGCCCGCCACTCTCCAAAACAGACACGCGACCCGAGCTCCCTGTCTGCGCTCTAGGCCGCAATTGCGGCCTGGGCCGCCGCGTCCGGCTGTGGCCTAGGTGGTGGGAAGCACTTTCTACCCTCGCCAAGCACAACCTGAATGCGGAAGCGTGAGGCTCTGGGTGCTTCGCTCAGCCTCCGCGGCTGTTTTGTCCCAGGTTGCGTGGAACCTGGCTCGCCGAGGCCGAAGACACTGGCCAAGCCCCTGGCGTCCCCTGGTGCTGAACCCGAGGTTGTGGCGGCGGGTCTGCGGGATGTAGCGAGCTCACCTAGTGAGCGCCTGGCTCATTTTTTGTGCTCAGGGTTCGTGTTATGCGCCCAAGATTTGTCCCGGGAGTCCCTGAAGGGCCGGCCCCTCCCCTCGATCTGTTCCCAGGAGCTGCAAGTGCCCAACGGGCACTGTCCCAGACCTGCTCCCCAAAAGGAGACTGCTGTTCCAGCAACCCGCGGAAGAGATGCTATCCGAGGTACCAACAAAAGATCCCTTTGCTCGAGCTGCGTGTGGGGTCGAAGTCCGAAGAGCCCTTACGCGCGCGGCACGCAGAGCTCCTCAGCAGCGGCCTGACAGCGGTGCAGGAGACCCCAGCTTCCTGGGCTGGGACAGGGCTGTTGTCTCACGGTCTTGTTCCAAGGAAAAGGAGCCACCTCGCTCCAGCAGGCTCTTGTCAAACTGTGAGCGTCCTTGGAATTCTGTGGCTTCCTGAGGCCAAGAGGCTGTCCGCTGCTCGGCTCTCTAAAGTGTCTCAGCGGACAAAAATCCCGCAGAAACTCCTATGGCAGGAGGAACGCTTCCGGCACACAGTGAAAGAGGAAACATCTTCCTTTGAAAAGGCTTAGGACCAAGAAGCTGCTCTTTTCCCCGGGCCTTCTTGCAAGCTTCAGTCGTTAACATCTATTCTCAGACGTCTCTTGGCCTAACAAACTGGCCACATAGAGCTAGCCAGAAATCTAGCTCCTGACTAAAGATGGAAATTACGGGCCTGACTCGCTCACGGCACTCCTGCGACCTGGCTAAGCCACCCCACGGACAGACGTGCTCCCACCGTGCAGCTCACCAAAAGCCAGAAGCTGAAAACACCCGATCTGGTGTCACCAAGGTTGCTAGTTAGGGGGCAGCCCCCCAAGCAGCTGGGCCGATGGCTTTCTTCGAGTTTAGGCGTGGGAAAACCGAGTGAGCCATAGTGTCCAAATGCTCCTTTCTCCTCAAATCGCCTAACGGGAAAGGACCCGTGAATTTCCAACTTCAGCTACCCTATTTTACAAATAATGAAACAGCCCCAGAGACGGAGAGTATACTTGTTTCTAAACTCTGCTTTTCCTCCCAGCCGAAGGGCAAAGGTAGCCAAAACGAGTATACAACTTCAGGTTCTCCCTGCAGTAAACTGGGGTTTCCTGCTGGGTGTTTGGATGAGTGCAGAGCAGGAACCTCCAAGCAGAAGGACCTCACGCGTGGGTTCATCCACCTCTCCCTCGCAGATCACACCAGGATCCTGTGGACTGATAATTTTTGCTTCCTATTTAATTATTTCCATTCCACCTCCTCTTCGCCCTGGCCCCACACCTCCGTGCTAAGAATAGCAAAGACTTCCTTCTAGCACACACAAGTGATGGGACCCTTGAACCCCCAACTCTTACTTCTGGCGCCAGCTCAGACATCGCCATCCCAGAGAAACCTCATCTTATCCAACTCACTCGCTCCAGGAAAGTGTGGTGGAGCCTCCATTCGCCAAGCCGTTTAGTGCCTATTAATTTCTTGGTTACTGTTCGTCTCACCATCTATACCGCGACGGTGGAGCTCAGATACTGTCTCCTGTCTCCCTGCACCTGGTGCCTCACATGCAGTTGGCGCGCAATAAAACTGAGATGAATTTGGCATTTGGTGAAAACACCCCATGCTTTCCTCCCCATGAGTTTTCCCCTCCAGCCCTCTGATCATTGGGGTTTCTTGCAGAGAAGAGGCCTTGAGGACATGATACTCTGAACTTGACCTGGAGTGGCTAGCCCAGGAAAAAGGGTTTGTAAGGAGAGAGAGGCTCAGAGGGAGTAGATGAAAACAGGGAAGGGTAAAAGGAAGGGGCGGAAGAGGGAGATGCCAGAGAGAAGAGAAGCAAGAAGGCAGTGTCCTGTCCCCCTCCACAGTGAGTGGTGGCCCGAGTGGGGCGCAGCTGCGGGAACTGCACCCGGAGCTGTGCCCCCTCCCGGCGAACAGCCTGCGCCACCCGCCGCACCGGGAGGTGGCTGGGGGCTGCCGAGCGAGTGGTGAACGCGATGGGTGGAGAGCGCCCGAAACGAGGTGGAAAAGGGGGCGGGGGCGAGGCACGGCGCCTTCTTGCCCCTTCTTCAGCTACAGACGCGGCGGCGGCGGCGGCTGAGTCCCTCAGCCTCGGTCATGTGATAGTCTCGAAGCGCTAGCTGCGGGGGTCTCGGCGTCTCGGGGACCATTACAAAACGCAGCCAGGAGAGCGCGTCGCTGCCACTGCCGCTGCCTCTCCTCCTCAAGACAAGCCCGGGAGAAAGGCGGCAGCTGCGGCGCGGACGGCTGAGCCTCCCCGGCCAGCACTCACCCAGCATTCGCAGACGCTCTCTCCAGCCCGCCGCTCGCTCCCAGAGTCCTGCGCTCCACACTCCTCAGCAGAACCTGCGGGCGCTGCCGCTTCAGAAACCACCAAACTTTTTTCTCCTCAGCGACCGCCTAGGGCTCCGCGTCTCTTCTAACCCCGGCGACGCTGAGAGCCTTGGAGAAAAGAGACGCGCGCTAGAAGCCAATCTTCTCTCTCCTTACTCTGATTTTCACTCCAGGAAAAGGAGAACTCCAGCGCGGTCTGGCTAAGTGCCTGGCCAGGGGGCTGCGTCCAGGGCACTGGAAGTCCTGCCGTCACTGGCCTCCAGGACAGCAGGCGCAAACTCAGATTTAAAGGGCCAGAGTCTCTACTGCCCAGACCTTCCTCCCAGCCAGCTTGGTCTGGGTTTCCCTCGGACCTGGAAAAAGCAAAGAGGCCGGGAGTAAACACGGCCCCTTGCCACTCTCCTCTGCAGCCAGCTCCAGCACTCAGTCTTTGGCCACCCGGAGGAAGACGCAGAGAAGGCGGCGGTAAACCTGGCGCACCCCGCCCGCTACTGTGCGCGCCAGTCGGCAACCGTCGCGGCCAGAAGTTGCCAGCTTCCGAGAGCTGAGTAGGCCCAAAAGGCCGAGGTCGGAGACACCAAGCAATTCGGAGAAGGCCGGAGGGAGAAGCAGAGAGGGCCTGGAGGGCCAGAGGGCAAAGTGGCGGGACTGGAGGGGCCGAGTGGGAATTAGTGGGGGCAGCCAGGCCCCAGGAACAGAGTGCGGAGAGATTCTGTGGTCCAGTGCGGGCGGGAGGGCGGTGGAGGAGCCGGGGGCGATGCCGCGGCCGGGGAAGAGCTCGTACAGCGACCAAAAACCGCCCTACTCTTACATCTCGCTGACCGCCATGGCAATCCAGCACTCGGCCGAGAAAATGCTGCCGCTGAGCGACATCTACAAGTTCATCATGGAGCGCTTCCCCTACTACCGCGAGCACACACAGCGCTGGCAGAACAGCCTACGCCACAACCTCTCCTTCAACGACTGCTTCATCAAGATTCCGCGGAGGCCCGACCAGCCTGGCAAGGGTAGCTTCTGGGCGCTGCACCCCGACTGCGGGGACATGTTCGAGAACGGCAGCTTCCTGCGGCGTCGCAAGCGCTTCAAGGTGCTGCGCGCCGACCATACTCACCTGCACGCCGGAAGCACCAAGGGCGCGCCGGGCGCCGGTCTGGTTGGGCACCTTCACCCCCATCACCACCACCACTCCCACCACCACCATCATCACCACGCTGCCGCACACCACCACCATCACCACCACCCACCCCAGCCGCCGCCTCCGCCGCCCCCGCCGCCGCCGCACATGGTACACTATTTCCACCAGCAACCGCCTACTGCTCCGCAGCCGCCTCCGCACCTCCCGTCACAGCCCCTGCAGCAACCGCCCCAGCAGTCGCAGCCTCAGCAGCCGTCTCACCCCGGCAAGATGCAGGAGGCGGCGGCCGTGGCGGCGGCGGCGGCGGCGGCCGCGGCAGCCGCAGTGGGCAGCGTGGGACGCCTGTCTCAGTTCCCACCCTACGGGCTGGGCTCGGCCGCCGCCGCTGCCGCCGCGGCCGCGGCGTCCACATCAGGCTTCAAGCACCCCTTTGCCATTGAGAACATTATTGGCCGGGACTACAAGGGCGTGCTGCAGGCTGGAGGGCTGCCCTTGGCGTCCGTCATGCACCACTTGGGCTACCCCGTGCCCAGCCAGCTTGGCAACGTCGTCAGCTCCGTGTGGCCGCACGTTGGCGTCATGGATTCGGTGGCCGCCGCCGCGGCCGCCGCAGCCGCAGCCGGAGTCCCTGTAGGCCCGGAGTATGGGGCCTTTGGGGTCCCGGTCAAGGCCCTGTGCCACTCGGCAAGCCAGAGCCTGCCTGCCGTGCCGGTGCCCATCAAGCCCACGCCTGCGCTGCCGCCCGTGTCCGCGCTGCAGCCGGGGCTCACTGTCCCTGCGGCTTCGCAGCAGCCTCCGGCGCCATCCACCGTGTGCTCCGCGGCCGCGGCCTCGCCCGTTGCCTCTCTGCTGGAGCCCACAGCCCCTACCGCGGCCGAGAGCAAGGGCAGCTCCTTGCACTCGGTGCTAGTGCACTCCTAGGGGACCCGGCGGGCGGGGGGAGACCAGCGCGGTGAGAGACGCCCGGCCCGGAACCGCGCAAACCACCCGACGGGGAGAGGGCGCCCTGGCCAGGCCGGGCAGAGCTGGCAAGTCTCAGCCTTTGCTGGAACGGAAGGTATTTAAATAGACGAACAACCCCGAAAAGTGGATTCTCCAGTGGTCTGAATAAATATAACCCTCCTGGTGTCTGTGTTTATACTATGTTGTACAATCAGACTAATGAAAGCCAATTTTCAGGTAAGAGTTTCTATTGTAATTAATATAAATCGGTAAGTTATGGGGGGGAGGGAACGAAGGAGGTTAGGAAAGCCTCATTCGCTGGTAAATTGGAAGTCGATTCCGACCCTTATTCCTGGGAGCAGAAGCTGGCAGAGCTAAACCTCCCGCGAAGAATCTAACAGAGAGTGACGCTGAAACGGATTTCAGCCACCACGTTTCTCTCTGCTGGTCGCATCCTCGGCGGTCGCCTCTCGTGAACATTCAAGACAAAACTGCCGCCAGCTAAGGAAATCTCGTTTTATTTGAGAAGGAAAAGAGGAAGCGTTTGATACCGTTATTTTCCTGGTTAGCTAAATGGGCAAGGAAACGGTGTCATGAATAAAGTCGCTTTGGAGGGGGAAGGGGAGGAGAGGAGGCAGCGGGAACCCCACGAAATACCTTTGGGAAACAGCTAAGGTTCTTGGCTCCGACCCGGGGGTCAAGAAGGATAGGAGGAACCGCTGGAGCAATTAGTTTGCACAAAAGAGAATGCAGCTTAAAGTGTAAAGCCCCAAATTCCAAAAGTTGGGAAACACAACCAAAGGGAGACAATACAGGCGACTTTCCACCTGCAATTCGTTTGTGTATCAGTCGGATGAGAGCCCAAGAATAATGTGAATTCCCACGATCCTTTCTATTTGGAATTTTAAGGAAACGAATCACTTGTATAGCGGGATTTTGTTCCCCTCACTTATGAATGCAGGGAAAACTCGGCACATCACTCGACAAAATTGCTCTTAAGGCTTGCAGAAACGTTCCATGGCTGTTCCCTTCCAGTCTCCTCGGACGGAAGCAAGGGGACCACCTCGTCACCTTTGCACGCTGCGGCTGTTTTGGTATTCCGTATGCTGTTTGGGCGCTTATGTCTTTCAGGCGAATTAATTCTTCAGTTTCAATTCGTGAATGGGAAAGAAACTTGCCTTGTCGCTGTTGCCTTTTCCCCCCTCTTGAGCCCCAGGGAATAGCACTTTACTCGCGACACGATTTTGGGAATGGAGGGAGGCAGAGTGGGGAGAAATCCGCTTTGCCCTTTGGCTCTAAGTCACCTCCGCCTCGTGTCCGCGCTGCGTTCGGGTTGTGACTTTGTTTATGTCTGCTGGTGTTGTACGCGGTGTTCTCTATTAAAGCTTCTCTCTGGATATCTATGCTGGCCCCGTGTGAAGGTGTTTCAATTCTCCAAGGATGAGGCCGTGGTTTGAGTGCCCACAGTTAGGTTAGGGCACTTTGCAAATCCTTCCCCTCCCTCTTATTTCTTAACTTCAGAACTTCAAAGGGGTGAGTACAAGGGCGAGCCACCAGTAAGCACCGATTTCCTCCATTGCTCCTTTCAGCCTTTGGCACAATCATCTCTTTTACTATCTATTATTAGTAGTAGTAGTATTTCAGAGACGAGATCCCGCTATGTTTACCAGGCTGGTCCCGAACTTCCGAGCTCAAACAATCCTCCCATCTGGGTCTCCCAAAGTGCTACGATTACAGGTGTGAGCCATCACGCCCGGCCACCACCTATTTTTAATATACCCGTTTCCTAATTGAACTTAAGTCCACCACCATGGTAGAGACTGAATTAGCAAAAACCCGCAACAGTGCGTTTTTCCTGTCACCACTATCCGTCACCTCTCTCCCATTTTGAGGTCCTCGACTACCGTCTAAGGCCAGGAACTCGGTGTCAGCGGGATGGGTGCCCGACGGCGCCCCCTTAAGTCTGGGGTGCTGGACGGAGGCAGCACGGTTGGCGCCGGGACACTGCCGCTGCCGCATGAACTAGGCAAGCGCGCCCAGCCACCGCCGCCTAGAAGACCTGTTGCGCGCTGGCACCGCGCCTCGCGGGAGGCCGCAGCCTGGGGCCTGGGCCCGCAGAGTTCTTGGTGGGTGAAAGTCGGCGGCCACGCTGCTCGAGCTGCGGGAAGGGAACCCGTGGGCAGCCGCGGCTGCAGAGCTGCTCTGGGAGTGGGCCAGGCGGCCCCGGCCGGGTGCGGCGCCTCCGCTGGGGCCTGGGAAGCCGCGGCCCGGCCTCCGCCCTCCAGTCTTTAGCACAGGTCTACTTTGAACCAGCTTCCGTATGCCCAGCCGGGCCAACGAAAGTCACCTCTGACCTTTCATCAGAATAAAATAAAAAGCCAAAAGACGATCCATACACAGAATGACAATGGCAGGGGCAGGAATGGGGAGGAAGTTAGGTTACATCTTAAAACTAGGTGTTTCCACGAATCCTTTATTTACAAATCCCATTGCGGCGTGCCTCAAAGTTTTGACTTCGCCTGGGAGACACTTCTCAGGCCAGAAGTTTTGTTTTGGGGCTCGAACAATTCGGGAGTATATCCCATTCTTCCAGCTTGAGACTGCCAGGTTTCCTGTGAGGTTTTCCTGTTATTCTGGGACTATTGAAAGAGAAAAGAAAGAAGGCGGAGGGGACCCTGACACGGGAGTTATAAATCTGGGGGAACTTTGGGGTCTAGCTTCTCTGTCCATCTCCAGGTGAGTCTGAAGACCCGGCCCCTAACCTAGTTTAGCAGCAGCAAGTTACCCGGCCAGAAGAAGGGCCTGGGATCCCAGGGCTTTCTTCAAAGCACCACCTCTTTCTTTCTCACCTCCCTGAAAGGCCCAGTGTGCTTTTTAGGGGTGCCCTCGGTCCTGCTTTCAGGAGAGAGGTGAGGCCCAAAGCGACCTGCGGCGCCAGGTGGGCTGGCTCAAGGGTCAACCTCTCCAGAAAGAGAGGAAGCTGTGGGCCATGAAGCCTCCCGGCACCCAGCCCCTGCCGTGGAACCCCCTCCTGCATCAGTGAGGTAAACACAATGGTTTGGTTCGGTTTTCACAGTAAGGAGAGAAAGAGCAGAGATGAGGAGGCACAGTTTTCATCCAGAAGAGAACCTTGGTTCACAAGGGAAGCTGTGCACGAAGTGGAGACTGGAGAACGGGGGGGGGGGGGGGGGGGGGGGGATTCGGGGGGGAGGGGGATTCGTGTAAATAAACAAGGGGGCGGGGCTTTTCTGCCAAGGCCCTGATCCCAAGGGAGACCCCTATTAAAGCCCTGGACACCGCCGTGAAGACCCTTCTTCACTAAGATGGCGCCTGTCGTTGAACCCTAACTGTATTGTGAGGGCTTCATCCCCAGTAGCACCTACTACCGGCTTTGCCAAGCCGGGAACCTAGCAAGGAAGAGTCTTGACAGGCTTTTGGGATACCAGGACTGGGACACCCCCCAGGCTCAGGCTCACTGCTGTCGACAGAATCGTGTCTATATACCCAAGTGCCAAAACACATCCACTCAAAGACATCAGAGCCAGGTTTGATGCTTATTTTAAACATGCTAATAGGGGTCCAACCATTGACAAAGTACTGGTTTGGCAATAATGGAAGTTTATAGACAACCACTAAAACTTGTATAAGAGGAATAATAAATTAATGGTCGTATTTTGGTAACCCTCTCAACATGAAATCATGCTCCTAGTTTCCACGATGATAAAAAAGGCTGTAGTTGTTTAGCCTGTATCCCGCTTAAGTGAACCCTGAGAAAGACGAAGAGAAGCAATGAGGAAGGAGGGTGGTGTTGATATTCTTAAAATAAAAGTAGAAAGAAAACAACTTGGAATGAACCACTTGATTATATTTTGGAGGGAAGTTGAGAACAGAGTTAAGGGCCAAGATTAGGATGAAGCTACCTTAGCTATCATCCCAAGGAGAACAGGCCCTCCCACAGGGGCGGGGACTGGCACAGTTGGCATCTGGCACTTAGGAAGCCTGTCAGAAAGGCTGGCTTGTGGTCAATTATCTCCTTAAGTAGACTGGCATTAGTCCAGCCAGGGAGGAGGACTAGTTGCATCCATAGGAATCAGAGCCAGTTAGCTGGAAGTGGCACTGCTGAATTCCAAGCATCTTTGCATTGAGCAGTTTAGAAGGCTGATCAACACACCTCCTCCTGGGATTCAAAGGTGACATTTGCCTGCTTGGCATTAGTACAGGAAGACTCCAGCTGAGTGTGGAAATAGAGTGCCTTAGGAGAAGCAACATTGATCATTAAAGCCACTGATTCTCCTTAAATTCTATTCATCTGACAAAATTGCCATTTTCATTCCATTTCATTCCAATGCCATTTCATTTTTCATTGTACCTAACTACGAAATGGGAAGAAAGGACAGCCTGGGGACATGTTCAGGCTTGGATGATGTGGCAAGGGCTTGAAGAGGTATTTGTATTAACCAGATTGTGTGTCTGTGATTCTCTGTGGGGGTGCAAGAGCAGGGTGGAGTTAGCGTTGAAAATGGAAAACTAAAGAAATAGTTGCAAAAGCCAGGGATAATCTAACCTCTTTTGGGGTTTAAAAGCAGAGTGGGGATCCAAGTGTAGCTGGGAAGACCTTGAATTCCAGAGGACAAAAACAATTTCTTCAAGTCCAGCGTTCCCCATTTTGCTCATTCGAAGTATTTACATTAACTTTATCTTTCAAAGTTGAAAAGCTACCTTATATCCTTTGGGGGAGATTAAAGAGATCTGCTTGGGATTTTAATTCAGTCTTAAACCATTGTTTAAATGGTATGAGTCTGGCAAAACTCCAGCTACACTCTGTCCCAAGCACTTTTCCCCTTTAACTATCCCCTATGTGTTTTAAGGAAAATTCAAGCCACATGTTTCTCTTTCCCACTTGCATCCAAATGTAGTTTTACTGAATTTTAGCACAGTCCATGAAATTCAAATTCACAGTTTTAAGCCATAATATATTCATATGATCTATACTCAGTCACATGATATGCACATATATTATTAAGCAGAAAATAAAGCATCTGAGAACTACAGTTATATGATTATAGTAACATTTCTTTAGACTGAAGAGCCATGCTGGATGCCACATTAAAAAGATATTATAAAATTATCAAAAACTTTTTAAAAGCTAACATAGTGATTCATGAAAACATTTCAAAAGAATATTGGAAGGAAGTTCTTTTTGTATTTCATTTAATCCAAACAGTTCTTTCCTGCCACAAGGAACAGTGTCTTTTGTATACCTGAGATATCCAAGCTTTGCTCATAAGTCATGGACCTCATAACTCCAGCATCATTTTTAAAAGGAGTTAAAATTTGCTATCCGATCTGAGACACTGCCAGTCCTGCCAATACCTTCCTGGACAACATGTTTCTACTGTTACTGCAGAAGGATACCTGGGAAGAAAGGAGCTAGGGAGCTGAGGTCCAGGACCAGCTAAACTAGATTTATTCCAGAAAGGTTTCACAAAGCTGAAACACCCAAATAAAAAAAGGAAGGAAAGAGGGAAGGAGGGAGAGGCAGAAGTGTGCATCCAATACTAACGAAGCAAAAATAAAATTAAATTACAATTTTCTTTCTTTCTTTCTTTTTTTTTTTTTTTTGAGACGTAGTCTTGCTCTGTCGCCCAGGCTGGAGTGCAGTGTCGTGATCTTGGCTCACTGCAAGCTCTGCCTCCTGGGTTCACGCCATTCTCCTGCCTCAGCCTCCCAAGTAGCTAGGACTACAGGTGTCCGCCACCATGCCCAGGTAATTTTTTTGTATTTTTAGTAGAGATGGGGTTTCACCGTGTTAGCCAGGATGGTCTCGATCTCCTGACCTTGTGGTCCTCCTTCCTCGGCCTCCCAAAGTGCTGGGATTACAGGCGTGAGCCACCGCGCCCGGCCTTAATTACAATTTTCTAACCTAATGCCATTGTTTTGGTTTTCTCTTAGGAAGCTATAGATCAATTATTTTAATGTATATGACTATATCTATGACACTAAAGAGAGTAAACTATGTAACTCTCAGCCTCATTTATTGCCTAAAAAGATGAGGCTTTAGTCTGCCTAAGAATTCATCAGGATGAGGATTTTGTGACATTAACTTTGTTGTAATTTATTTTATAGGAATTAACCTAAATCCCCATAGGGAAATGTTAAAATAAATTATGCTATTTGCATACTGTGGAATATCATGCAGTCATTATAAGTAATGTTTATGAAAATTTACTCCTAGTAGAAAATGATTATGAAAAAAAAAAAGGCCAGGCACAGTGGCTCACACCTGTAATCCCAGCACTTTGGGAGGCCGAAGGGGGCGGATCACCAGGTCAGGAGATCGAGACCATCCTGACCAACATGGTGAAACCCCATCTCTACTAAAATACAAAAAAAATTAGCCAGGCATGGTGGCACACACACGTAGTCTCAGCTACTTGGGAGGCTGAGGCAGGGGAATCACTTGAACCCAGGAGGCGGAGGTTGCAGTGAGCCAAGATCATGCCACTGCACTCTAGCCTGGTGACAGAGCAAGACTCTATTAAAAAAAAAAAAAAAAGATTATGAAATCCTATTGAGGAAAAACTATTTAATAGATGCAGTATGGTCTCAACCCCGTAACATACATTGAAAAGATACTAAAGAGCACTACACCAAATATTAACAGTAATGTCTTTAGGTTGGTGAAATGTCATTTTTTTGTGTGTTTTGCATATGTTCTAGATTGTTTTAGATTATCTGCACCAATTAGGTTTTATTTTAATAATTAGGAAAATAATTAGTCAAAAATCTATTCAGTCAATATAGCTGGTATTTTAACAAAATGTGGATCTTTTGTTAAGTTTTTAATTTTAATTTTTTTTTTTTTTTTTTTTGAGACAGAGTTTCACTCTGTTGCCCAGGCTGGAGTGCAGTGGCACGATCTCAGCTCACTGCAACCTCTGCCTCCTGGGTTCAAGCAATTCTCCTGCTTCAGCCTCCCAAGTAGCTGGGATTACAGGTGCCCACCACCACGCCTGGCTAATTTTTGTATTTTAGTAGAGACGGGGTTTCACCATGTTGGCCAGGCTGGTCTTGAACTCCTGACCTCAGATGATCCACCCACCTCGGCCTCCCAAAATGCTGGGATTACAGGCATGAGCCACTTCACCCAGCAGATCATTTTAAAATAGTAGTTTAAGTCTAGGGGGATGAGTGAAGAGCTGACTGATTGAAATATAAAACCAAACAGCAGCAAAGACACATGGAACCCTGCACAGTTTGCTATCTTCCCGCTGTGCCTCGGACCAGAGCCCCCACTGCAGCAGGCCCTTCAGGAAGAAAATTAGGCTACCACTTTACTTCAGGAATTTTCTGAGAATCACTGTGCCATGGAGCTGGAATGAAGAAATGTTAAGGGGTTAAAATCAAGCTCCAGGAGAGAAAGACCAATTTTGTCTGTCCTTTGTTTTTGTTCTATCCGGGTCCCCAGCCAATTGGATGGTGCCCACCCACACTGAGGATGGGTCTTCCCTACTTCATCTACTCAGATTCACATGCCAATCTCCTCTGGAGACACCCTCACAGACACACCCTAAAATAATGCTTTAGCAGTCTCTCGGTATTTATCACCTAATCCACTCAAGTAGACACCTAAAATTAACTACCACAGCACAGAACTTCTCAATGTGTGGTCTGGGTTCCAGCAACATCAGCCTCACCTGAGTGCTTGCTAGAAGGGCACACAGTCTCAGGCACCACTTGACATCTGCTGAGTCAGAGTCTTTGCTGGTGAGGCCCCAAAATGGCTTGGGGCTTGCTGAAGAGTAAAATTCACATTTTTTTTATTACTTCTTTTACTGGCTTCCTCTCTTTTCACCTTTTGTGTTTCATGAATTTTTAGTAGCCTTAAACCCTTTTTGAAATTAAGAAGATAATTGACACAAAATTCTACATTCTACCAGGTTAGGCATTTCCTTCCAAATGAAAAATAATATGCAGTTATCCAAAATAGCACTGTAATTTTTATTAATTCTAGCTGGCAACTCTTTTTGTGGAATGGCAAGATTTTCAAGGGGAAAAGTTTTAGATACTAGTTCTATTACTTTGATTAAACCTGTATTGTGTCTTCCCTATCTATGCCAAAATTGTTTGTTTTTAAAAAAAAAAAATTCAAAAAACCTACAGCTACTCACAATTATTGCATGTTTCAGAAGGGTGAACATCTCCCAACTTTTATGCCAGAAGCCTGATAACTTATTGAAAATAGTCACAGATAATTGAGATATAGATTTTCAAATAAGTTTCAATGGAGAACTAAAACTGTTGAAATTATAAGACAGAATTTCTAACCCAAAGGAAAAAGAGAATCAAAGTAAAACTAAATATACCCTGCTTTGGACAGGCGCAGTGGCTCACACCTGTAATCCCAGCACTTTGGGAGGCCAAGGTAGGCAGGTCACCTGAGGTCAGGAGTTCGAGACCAGCCTGGCCAACATGGTAAAACCCCATCTCTACTAAAAATACAAAAATTAGCCGGGTGTGGTGGTGGGTGCCTGTAATCTCAGCTACTTGGGAGCCTGAGGCAGGAGAATCACTTGAATCCGTGAGGCAGAGGTTGCAGTGAGCTGAAACTGCGCCATTTTACTCCAGCCTGGGCAACAAGAACAAAACTCCGTCTCAAAAAAAAATAAAATAAAATAAATATAAAAAATCCTGCTTTACTAGTTTGAAATACAAAATAGATCTTCTTTCTTTCTTTCTTTCTTTCCTTCCTTCCTTCCTTCTTTCTTTCTTTCTCCTTTTTTTTTTTTTTTTGTCGGAGTTTCACTCTTGTTGCCCAGGCTGGAGTGCAATGGCATGATCTCGGCTCACTGCAACCTCCGCCTCCCGGGTTCAAGCAATTCTCCTGCCTCAGCCTCCCGAGTAGCTGGGATTATAGGCCTGTGCCACCACACCCTTCCAATTTTGTATTTCTAGTAGAGATGGGGTTTCTCCATGTTGGTCAGGCTGGTCTCGAACCCCCAACCTCAGGTGATCTGCCCGCCTCAGCCTTCCTAAGTGCTGGGATTACCGGTGTGAGCCTTGGAGCCAGGCATGATCATATTTCTTTAATATACAAAAAAGTTGCTTTCTCATTCCAGTTACTCCTAGAAATTTCTTCCTTGTCAGAGAACTCCTTTTAAAGAAAAATTGAGGTCTATTAGATCTACTAACATTGCCTTTCAAATTTTAAGTGCATATGAATCACCTGGAGAGGTTTTAAAACAGTGTTGCCGGGCGCGGTGGCTCACGCTTGTAATCCCAGCACTTTGGGAGGCCGAGGCGGGTGGATCACGAGGTCAGGAGATCGAGACCACGGTGAAACCCCGTCTCTACTAAAAATACAAAAAATTAGCCGGGCGTGGTGGCGGGCGCCTGTAGTCCCAGCTACTTGGAGAGGCTGAGGCAGGAGAATGGCGTGAACCCGGGAGGCGGAGCTTGCAGTGAGCCGAGATTGCGCCACTGCACTCCAGCCTGGGCGACAGAGCGAGACTCTGTCTCAAAAAAAAAAAAAAAAAAAAAAAACAGTGTTTTGGGCCCCACCTTCAAAGACTCTGACTCAGCAGATGTGGAGTGGTGCCTGAGACTGTGCCCTTCTAGCAAGCACTCAGGTGAGGCTGATGTTCTTGGAACCCAGACCACGCTTTGAGAAGTTCTGTGCTGTGATGGCTAATTTCAGGGGTCCACTTGACTGGATTAGGAAATAAATACTGACAGGCCTGGTAAAGCATGAATTTGAGGTGTGTCTATAAAGGTGTCTCCAGAGGAGACTGGCGTGTGAGTCTGAGTGGACTAAGTGGGGAAGACCCACCCTCGATGTGGGCGGGCACCATCCAATTGGCTGGGAACCCAGACAGAACAAAAACATATCTATCTATGGTAGGTCAATGACAACTGCAGCCTCAGATTTTCACTTTTCCCTGCATTCTTGCCCCCTACAATGTCACTTTGTAGATCTTCAGATCTCCCCATCCTTGACCTGTGCCAGTCTTGTTACTTGCAGCTCAGCCAATAGAATGAGGAAGAGGTTACAGTGTGCTAGTTCTGAGACTATGTTTCAAGAATCTTGCATGCTTCTGTTTCCTCCCTTAGGTGCCTGCCACTGCCACAAGGACATAAGGATGAGTGACCACGTGGAGCAGAGTTTGGGTCATCCCGAACTCTTCTTTGCCAGGGGCAAAGAAGGTGTAGAGGTCTTGTTTCTGCTACTTACCTATGTCTTATAGCTCTAGCTCTCACAGAGTTGGTCCAACATACGGATCATCTCAGTGTCTAAAGCATACTGTCATTTACCCATAAATAAACCAGTGCAAGTAGCAAATGTCAGTGCCTTGAAGATTTGAGTTTACCTTTAAAGCCATAGTCATAAAATCAAGGCTTCTTCCTTCCTTGCCATAGTCATAAAGTCAAGCCTCCTTCCTTCCTTCCTTCCTTCCTTCCTTCCTTCCTTCCTTCCTTCCCTCCTTCCTTCCTTCCCTCTTCCCCTCCCTCCCTCACTTCCCTCCTTCCTTCCTTTCTTCTTTTGAGACAGAGTCTTGCTCTGTCTCCCAGGCTGGAGTACAGTGGCGCAATCTCGGCTCAGAGCAACCTCTGCCTCCCAGGTTCAAATTATTCTCCTGCCTCAGCCTCCCAAGTAGCTGGGATTACAGGTGTACGCCACCGTGCCTGGCTAATTTTTGTATTTTTAGTAGAGATGGGGTTTCACCATGTTGGCCAAGCTGGTCTTGAACTCCTGGCCTCAAGTGATCTGCCCACCTCCGCCTCCCAAAGTGCTGGGATTACAGGCGTGACCCACCATGCCCAGCCAAAGTCAAATATTTATCATTTCTATTTAAAAAATCCTTGTGTCATCCTTCTACCAAGAATTTCTGACTGGTTCTTTTTCATTATCCACCCTAATCTCACAGGTTTTGTGGCCCTGGTGCTCTCGTTTGACTGTTTGATCTTCCCTTTCCTTTTCTGCCGCTAACTTTGCCCATCACCCTATTTCCCTTCAACTTCTGCTAACTCCTGATTAAGGGCAGTTTAATTCTCTCTCTTTTCCTGTAATTCCTTAAGACCTTAACATTGGGACTTCACCTCTACAATGAAAGCACTCCATTTTCCTAAAAAAGATAGCTCTTTTTATAAGAGAAACTGAAGTTTTCGCCACTGAAATTACATTTGAAATTATAACTGTAAACACATATCTATTCCAATGCATTTATTTATTTATTTATTTTGAGGCGGAGTCTCACTTTGTCGCCCAGGCCGGAGAGCAGTGGTGCAATCTCAGCTCACTGCAACCTCCACCTCCTGGGTTTAAGTGTTTCTCATGCCTCAGCCTCCCAAGTAGCTGGGACTACAGGCAACACACCCGGCTAATTTTTGTATTTTTAGTAGAGATGGGGTTTCACCATGTTGGCCAGGCAGGTCTCGAACTCCCGACCTCAGGTAATCTGCCCACCTCAGCCTCCGAAAATGCTGAAGTTACAGGCTTGAGCCACCATGCCTGGCCCAAACCATTTATTCAAGACTGTAGTTCTGGAACCATGCCAGAAGCTGACAATAAAACATGTTCTCTATTGTGCCAATTATTAAGCTATTGCCTCTCACTTGCAAACCCCCTCTTTCCTACTCTGCTGTAAGATGCTGTGACTAGGACTCTGCAAACTACATTTCTGCTTTGCCAGGTTGCTGTGTATTAGATTCTGATAATATGGGGCTCAAATGGCAGTCAACGAGTGCAAAGAAGGAAGAAACTTGCTCCTTTCTATTTGTTTCCTCTGGAGCTTCCTTCTGCTTGCAATTCCTGGAAGCATCACACTGGCAATGTTTCTTCACCCTGGCAATAGCAGCTTCTTCCCATAGCAGCAGCTGAACTCAGGTGGAAGTCTGCCAATACTTGGAGAACTAGCTTTATCATGCCCCCATCTCAGAGAAAACAGCACCAGTCAGCAGGTGCCCCTGGGTTCTGAGGCTTAGCTCCACTGGGGCCTCCTCTAACTTTCTAAATGTTAATAACTCCAGCTTCTTCCTTTTGTACTCTCTGCCCTAGGGATGGATGGTTGCTGCTTTTTACAGTTGCTACATCTGTGATACATTAGACTTCTCTTTTTACCCTTTCAGTTTCTTCCACCTTTACACCTAGTTAATCCATTATATTAAATTCTGTCCGTAAAAATAACTGGAGAGGTTTGTGTCTCCTGGCCAGAATTTGATACATTTATCGTCAAGGACCTGCTAGTCTGAAGCAGAAGACTGTCTCTTCCAAGAAAGGTGTATGTCAAAGGAAATAGAGGAGAACATGGATGAGAAGGTTAAAGTTCAAATTTATCCTGGGAAACAATAGGTGTAGACATAGATATGTTCATACATACCAACCAAGGAAAATATTTTAGAATTTCTTCACTTTTGCGAATATTAAAGTGTACTCTTTAAAAATAACTGTTAAAGCATGGCATGACCTTGTGTCTTTTCTGCATGACTTGCAACTTGGCTTTGAAAAATTGAATCTTGGGCCGGGCACGGTGGCTCATGCCTGGCCAATATGGTGAAGCCCTGTCTCTACTAAAAATATAAAAATTAGCTGGGCGTGGTGGCGGGCACCTATAGTCCCAGCTACTCGGGAGGCTGAAGCAGAAGAATCGCTTGAATTCGGGAAGCAGAGGTTGCCGTGGGCAGAGATCACACCACTGCACTCCAGCCTGGGTGACAGAGCGAACCTCCATCTCAAAAAAAAAAAAAAAAAAAAAAAAAAGAGAGAGAGAGAGAGAGAGAAAGAAATAAAGAAAGAAAAATGGAATCTTTGTACAGATAGATTCTGCAATCTCAATGTGACACACCCAATCCAGGACCAATTTGCGAGAGTGAGGCTACTCCAGACCACACTATTTAGCTTCTGTCCTTCAATAATAAAGGAACAAAAGACTCAATTCTCCCTGAGAAGGTAGGAGACTAGATAGCAAGGTGGTGAAAACTTCAACATTCAGAACAAAGCAAAACAAATCAAATAGGTTAAAGGTAAATAGAATGTTTCTGACTTTGACAAAACATAAGTACAGTCAGCCCTCCATATCTGTGGATTCTGCATTCATGGATTCAACCAACTGCAGATCAAAAATATTCAAAAAAATTATGTCTTCACTGAATATGTACAGACTTTTCTTGTCACTATTCCCTAAACACTGCAGTATAACAACTATTTACATAGCATTTACAGTGTATTAGGTATTATAAGTAACCTAGAGATAAATTAAAGCATACATAAGGATGTACGTAGGTTATATGCAAACACTGTGCCATTTTGTATCAGAGACTTGAGCATCCTCTGATTTTTTTGTACAAATTTAAGGGGTACAACAAGTACAATTTTGTTACATGAATATATTCTGTAGTGGTAAAATCTGAGCTTTTAGTATAACCATTGTCCAAATAACAACTTTGGATTTTGATATCCAAGGGAGTTCCTAGAACCAATCCCCCATAAATACCGAGGGATGATTATATATTGAAGATTTTATATACGATTTCATCATTATATATTGATGATTATATTTTGAAGATTATATATTGAAGACTACTTACAATAGTCAATAATTTATTGAGCTTTTATGAGTTAAATGCTTTACATCTCAAATCCCGTGTAAACTCATAACAACTCTTTAGTTTAGGTGCTTTCATTATCCTTAATTTACAGATGAGAGAACTGAGGCATAAACAGTTTAAGGAGCTTTTCCAAGACCATGCAACCAGTAAGTGGGTGAGAATAAGAACCCAGGTTTTTCTGGTATAAAGCTAGAGCTCTTCACCTGGAGAGATACTGATTCACCTTAAGCTCTTTAAGAGTGTTACATAAAATAATAGCAAGTTGGAATAAACATACTTCAAGGAAGTTTACATAATTTCCTATTAGATCAGCAAAGCCAGGTTTAGAATAGTAGTTTTCAAATAGTATTCAAGTACTTTCCAAACCAAACACCAAATGAAGGAACTCAAGAGAAATTTGAGAATTATGAGGTCCATGCAAGATTTAATTTAAATGACAGCAAGCTGATCCACTACATATTATTTTACTAGTTTGATATTAATATTTACAGAAACTTTTTCAATGTTTCTTGAGATGTCTTTTTCATCTTTGTCTTTTCATTAATTAGCATAATACCTGACCCATGATGCATTTTTAATAAAGATTTGTTGAAGAGAAAGAAGAATTTGATCAATTCATGTCTCCGTCAGGATTTAATGAATATTCAAATGCCTAAACTCTCTGCCTAGATGGTTAATTTTTAAAACTTAGGTAACTAAATCTTAGTTAGCCTGAATGGCCTTAAGAGAGATTCACAGAGAGTCAACTACTTTTCCAAGGTCATTTAGCGAGTGTGTGGTGGAACCAGGATTGGAACTCTGGGCTGTCAAACTCAAATCCAGCTCTTATCCAGTGTTCAACTGCTTTGAATAGTCTCTTCTCTGTTTCTTAGTTTTCACATCTGTAAAACTGAAAAAATAATATCTACTTAATTAGATTTGATTTACTCAATAAAGTCAAGTATGTTGACAATTAAAATTGAAATTCATATTTTCAACAACCAGTTGAGAAACGTTTCTTAGTAATTGGAGACAGATTGCAAAAACTGTCTTTTTTTTTTTTTTTTTTTTTTTTTTTTGAGACAGAGTCTCGATCTATCACCCAGGCTGGAGTGCAGTGGCGCGAACTCGGCTCACTGCAAACTCCGCCTCCCAGGTTCACGCCATTCTCCTGCCTCAGCCTCCCTAGTAGCTGGGACTACAGGCGCCTGCCACCGTGCCCTGCTAAGTTTTTTTGTGTTTTTAGTAGAGACAGGCTTTTACCTTGTTAGCCAGGATGGTCTCGGTCTCCTGACCTCTTGATCCGCCTGCCTCGGCCTCCCAAAGTGCTGGGATTACAGGCGTGAGCCACCTCGCCCAGTGAAAAAACTGTCCTAACAATATGATTTAGTAAAGGACGCCAGATGAAACAAGGAAATTGTTTTGGACAATATTTTAAAAACTAGATCCAGATAGTGTTTCTTACAACTTTTCAGAGCTGTATGATGACTTTAAAATCATATTTATAGAAACAATTTCCTGGCTTTAAAATTAATTTTGGCATTATATGGTATTTACTTTAAAGTAAATTTTCTTTGTTTCAAAAACATTAAAAGCATATTAAAAGAAACACCGGGCCGGGCGCGGTGGCTCACGTCTGTAATCCCAGCATTTTGGGAGGCCAAGGCGGGCGGATCACCTAAGGTTGGGAGTTCGAGACCACCCTGACCAACATGGAGAAACCCTGTCTCTACTAAAAATACAAAATTAGCTAGGCATGGTGGCGCACGCCTGTAATCCCTGGTACTTAGGAGGGTGAGGCAGGAGAATCGCTTGAATCCCAGAGGCAGGTTGCGGTGAGCCGAGATTGCGCCACTGCACTCCAGCCTGGGCAACAAGTGCGAAACTCAGTCTCAAAAAAATAAAAAAGAAAGAAAAAAGAAACATTGTAAAATGATTTGAACATTATTTAAAATGAAATTTTAGAATATACCCTAGTAAGAAGGCAAAACTCAAAATTGACTGTAATCGAAAGTCCACATGAAAATGGATTCGGCCCGGCGCGGTGGCTCAGGCCTGTAATCCCAGCACTTTGGGAGGCTGAGGTGGGTGGATCACCTGAGGTCAGGAGTTCGAGACCAGCCTGGCCAATATGGCGAAACCCCATCTCTACTAAAAATACAAAAAATTAGCCGGGGGTGGTGGCACATGCCTGTAATCCCAGCTACTTGGGAGGCTGAGGCAGGAGAACTGCTTGAACCTGGCAGGCAGAGCTTGCAGTGAGCCCAGATCATGCCAGTTTCCAAAAGTGAAACTTCGTCTCAAGAAAAAAAAAAAGAAAATGTGTATTCAACCAAGATGATGAGTACTTACTTGCCATATAAATCACAACTGCTTTCAACACCCCAGGTACACCTCTCTCTTTCTCTTTCTGTCTCTCTCTCCCCACAACGCACACCCCAAGGAAGTTGATTCTTTCTGTATCCAACTAATGAATTTAGCCTTCCTTCAAAGCCCAACTTAAAAGCAAGCTCCTACCTGATATATTGTAGGATGTAGAAGAACAAATGTTTTCTTTCTTTCTTTCTTCCAAAAAGTAATCTCAATTTTCCTTCATTGTCCTCTACCCTTTGTTCTTAATCTCCCCTTTCCTAATTTTTTTTTTTTTTTTTTTTTTTTCTGACGAAGTCTCACTCTGTCCCCAGGCTGGAGTGCAGTGGCGTGATCTTGGCTCACTGCAACCTCTGCCTCCCGGGTTCAAGCGATTCTCCTGCCTCAGCCTTCCGAGTAGCTGAGGCTGCAGGCATGCGCCACCATGCCCAGCTAATTTTTGTATTTTTAGTAGAGATGGGGGTTCACTGTGTTGGCCAGGATGGTCTTGATCTTTTGAACTCGTGATCCACCTGCCTCAGCCTCCCAAAGTTCTGGGATTACGGGCGTGAGCCATCGCGCCCGCCTCCTCATTCTTAAAGCATGTGGTGAAAACTGTGGTACAGCATGCTTTGATTTGGACTGGATGTGTACTGGCTCTCCTGACAAAATGGAACTGGAGAATAGTATGACCTTCACTTTTATGGAAATCTTCATATTCCTTACTGCATGGTGTTTTCCACTGTGTGTGTGTGTGTAACAGATTTACCCTTTGTAGGTCTCCTCAAAGCTGATTCCTCCAGAGTTAGGTAAAGTCTTTCTTGTCCGACTCTTCTTGTACCCATTCCATGTCCTGCAATAGGAGATTATATGGGACTCAGGGCCTCCCTCCCAAATTCTTGCAGCCATTGTCATCATTCATTTTAAGACATAACGGGGGCTTTACTTGTAGGTGGGCAACTTGCTCCACAACAGATTAAAATTGACCAGAAGGATCATTTTAAAGTTCAAATTCTAGACATCTCACCATGAAAAATGCTGGCCTTTGTGAACATCATCTAAAGGGCAATATGGTGAAATGAGATGAGCTTGAGGTTTGAATTCCATCTCTGAAATTTATACCTTAATCACTTTTATGATAATAATTAAGTATTTCTAGTCTGACATGAATCCTCAAAACAACTGTTTGCAGTAGCTCCTATTCCCCATTCCCACTCCCATTTCATGGGTAAAGAAACTGAGGCTTAGAGAGTCCATTTTCCTCCCACAATCACACAGCTAGTTAATGATTGTGTCAGGACTGGAACTCAAGGCAATGAAACTCAAGCCCCAGCTCTTAACCTCAATTTTATATAGCTTCATAGGTTCCATAACTTATTTCTCAGTTTTCTTACCTTAAAAATTGAACAAATAATTGTACCTCATTGGGTGACTGAAGTAGCAACACAATAAATATTAGCTTCCTTTCACTGGAACTGTGGAATTGCTAAATAAATTTGAATCAAGACCTTTGGTAGAAACAAGTGAACATTATAGATAATGCCCTGAATTTCATCCTCTGTTTTTCCAAGTAATCATAGGCTTCCCAATGACCCAGGTGCTTCTTGGTTGCAGATTTGAGTCTCCTACAGAGAGCAGGCTTCAGAAATGCCTTCGTTGGTCCTTAGCAATTTAAACACCTTTGCTGTGAGGGATTGAGGACTTTTAAAAGAGCACTTCTCACATTTTGTTGACAATAGCTTTTCCCTTTACAAATAGAAACAATTGTGTAAATTTACATATGTATCAATCTGAGCAGGGTTAGCTGTGTATTAACTTGGGGCAAGGAAAACTTCAGTCTAGAAAGGGAAATTGTCTTTAGTTTAACAAAGGAGAGGAAATTTACTCCTACTCCCCACCAAGAAGAAGAATGGACAAAGAAAGTACAAATGACCTATAGCCACATTGCTAAACCCCTTTCTCCTTTCCACAACAAAGGATCAACATCCAGTGACAATATTATGATGTTGATTTTGTTTTAAACTGGTGTATCATCAATTTTCGTTTCTTTTTTTCTCTTTTCACATCAGGTGAGATAAAGTCAATGAATGTGTACTTTTGATGAATCACAATGGCCTTTTTGATCTTTTGCTGTTCTCCTTATTATTCGACTAAGACAACATAGAGCCATTTCCAAGGGTTTACACAAGCCTTTTTTTTTTTTTTTTTTTTGGTTTCCCGTGCTGTAAGTTGAAAGACCTGAGTACTAGCGTCTGCAATTCCCTTTCTTCCTGATACTGAGAAAACAACAGAACTTCTCTTGAGCTTTAGTTTCCTTATTTACATTCATCAATTCCACATTTATCAAGCACTCCTTATGTAAGCAAACACTGTGTTGTTGGGAGTTGTGCAAAGGAGTATAATAATGCTGCCCTATTTACCCCCACAAAATCACTGCAAGATGAAGTGTCCAAACACTCGGTCCAGCACCAAAAGTTGATAATTATCTTGTTCTAAGAAGGTCAGGTGAATGAAAGCTCTTTGTAGACTAAGTGTGCTACAGATGCTAGTGGTGGGGATGGTGGTAATGAGGAAAGTGATGCCGGTGACGATGAGGAGGGGGGATGCTGTGAATAGTAACTATCCAGTGTTAGGAAAGTATTGATGCTACTGCTCTAGATTCATTGTAGATTTCAAAGTGGCAAACAAAACTTTTACGGGCATGGAAATGGAGTAGGAAATGGTAGACCTCTTTTTTGCCTTGATCTAACAGAAGGTTGCTGCATGGAGCCTATAAGCCTATAGCACGTACATTAACATTATGTTCAAGTTCTCAAGATCAGATTCCTGGGATATCTCTTCCACATGCAACATTAACATTCTTCTTGACACATTTTATAAAGTGCCAGTCAGAGTGAGACAGAAACTCAGATATCTAAGAGCCTACTGAATTATTTGTAATCCTTGAAGCTGCCAAATGAAATTTATAGGTTGTAATATTTTCAGAGCATCTCACTAAAAATAACAATCCCAAGGCCAGGCGTGGTGGCTCACGCCTGTAACCTCAGCACTTTGGGAGGCTGAGGCAGGTGGATCATGAGGTTGAGAGATCGAGACCATCCTGGCCAACACGGTGAAATCTTGTCTCTACTAAAAATATAAAAATTAGCCAGGCGTGGTGGTGTGCGCCTGTAGTCCCAGCTACTCTGGAGGCTGAGACAAGAGAATCCCTTGAACCCGGGAGGCGGAGCTTGCAGTGAGCCGAGATCGCACCACTACACTCCGGCCTGGGGGCAGAGCAAGACTCCATCTCAAAAAATAAAATAAAATAAAATAAAAAGAATCCCAGAACTGATTACCTGCCCCTCCACACAGTAAGCATTATTTTTAGTACACTGAGCACTCTTTGGCACAACAGATAAAAATGAGTCACTTGACACTCATTACTAGTTTGTTCCTTGAGTCAAATAAGACTAAAATCTAGGATTTAGAAAATATTATTATTCTCAAAAAAAAAAGAAAGAAAATGTTATTATTCTCTCTTTTTTACACATGATGTTAATACAGCTTCTAAAACAATCCCAAAGTCGTTAAACTATCATCCTAAAATAAACATACTTGAGATTTCTGAATTTCTAAATTGTATATATACCTCATATTCATACTAAAGTCAAGACTTAAGACTCTATAGCCCAATATCTATTTCACTTTTTAAATGATTGGTCATTGTGGATACAGTCTGGTAAGAATCTAAAATAGGCACAGTGGACACCAGGTCTCCAAGATGGTGTCAGTCACACCAGCGAAGGACAAGAAACGTCTGGAGGTCAAACTAGGGAAGCTGCCAAGCTGGATCTTGATGCAGGATCTAGTCATTGCCGCAGGGATTCAAAGAGGTTACTACTGGTGCTACAACAAATACATCAACATGAAGAAGGGGAGCATCTCGGGGCTGATCATGGTGCTGGCAGGCTACATGCTCTTCCACTACTGCCTTTCCTACAAGGAGCTCAAGCACGAGCAGCTACGCAGGTACCACTGAAGAAGGGGACACGCTCTGCACTCCTCACCATGACCTTCTTGGCCCAAGCCCCTCCGTGAGGAACACAATCTTGATCGTTGCTGAATCCTTTCATATCCTAATGGGAATTAACCTCCAAATAAAAGGTGACTGGATATATATATATATATATATATATATATATATAATATATATGTATGTATATATGTATATATACATATATACATACATATATATATATATATACACATACATACATATATATATATATGAGTTAAGGCCAGGCACGGTGACTCACGCCTGTAATCCCAGCACTTTGGGAAGCCAAGATGGGTGGATCACTTGAGGACAGGAGTTTGAGACCAGTCTGGCCAACATGACGAAATCCCGTCTCTACTAAAAAATAGCCAGGTGTGGTGGTGTGCGCCTGTAGTCCCCGCTACTCCAGAGGCTGAGAGGCAGGAGAATCGTTTGAACCCAGGAGGCGGAGGCTGCAGTGAGCCAAGGTGGTGCAACTGCATTCCAGCCTGGGCGACAGAGCAAAACTCTGTCTCAAAATAAATAAATACATAAAGTAAAATAAAATAAAAGTTAAAAATTATTTGGATAGATGCAAATTCAAGTGCTTTGTGTTAGATGTGTGCATTTTCTGTTGCTGCTGTAATAAATTACCATAAACCTAGTGGCTTAAAATAACGCGATTTATTCTTACAGTTTTGGAGGTCAGAAGTCCAAAAATCAGTTGTCCAGGTTAAAGTCAAAATGTTGGCACGACTGGCTTCTTCTGGAGGCTCTGAAGGGATAATTCACTTCCTTGCCTTTTCTAGTTTCTAGTGGTCCTCTGTATTCCTTGGTTTGTGACCTCCTCCTTCATCTTCAAGGTATGCTTCCATCATCACATCACCTTCTCTTTTTTTTTAGACAGAGTCTCACTCTGTCGCCCAGGCTGGAGTGCAGTGGCGCGATCTCAGCTCACTGCAACCTCCGCCTCCCGGGTTCAAGCAATTCTCCTGCCTCAGCCTCCCAACTAGCTGGGACTACAGGCGTACACTACCGCACCCAGCTAATTTTTGTATTTTTTTTTTTTTAGTAGAAACAGGGTTTTGCCATATCGGCCAGGCTTGTCTCAAACTCCTCACCTTGTGATTCACCTGCCTTGGCCTCCCAAAGTGCTAGGATTACAGGCGTGAGCCACTGCGCCTGGCCCACCTTCTCATCTTCTGTAGTCAAATCTTTGATGGGGTTAAGGGCACACCACCCCAAAATATAGCATCTTGGCATTTGAGAAAATAACAGAACCACGAAGGTCACTTCACCTTTCACCACTCTTCCTCCATGATGCAAATCATAAAACCTAGGAAGAATTTTCTGATCTTCCCCTGAAGCATGTCATAAGATTCTTACTAAAGAGATGCCCTCCCTATACCTGGAGGAAAGGAGCTAAGACAGAGATGCCAAGAAGAAATTGAACAACAGGCCTCACTAATTTCCCCTCAGTTTATTACCATTAGATCAGATCAGACCCCTTTTATCCAGTGATACTTCTGCATGACTGTCTACTCTTTATTAAACCTAAGCACAGAAATACATGGGTTTCTCACTTCCTTTGGGCCTTCATCATTTCCTTTTTGCTTATTTTTTATTTTTTTTTTTTTAGACGGAGTTTCGCTCTTGTTGCCCAGGCTGGAGTGCAATGGCACGATCTCGGCTCACCACAACCTCCGTCTCCTGGGTCCATGTGACTCTCCTGCCTCTGAGTAGCTGAGATTACAGGCATGCGCCACCATGCCTGGCTAATTTTGAATTTTTAGTAGTGATGGGGTTTCTCCATGTTGGCCAGGCTGGTCTTGAACTCCTGGCCTCAGGTGATCCGCCTGCCTTGGCCTCCTAAAGAGCTGGGATTACAGGTGTGAGCCACTGTGCCTGGCCAGGGTCTTCATTTCCTTTTGAGGGCTCCCATCTCACACAAACCTTATTAAGTAAATGTATATGCTTTTCTCCTGTCAATCTATCTTTTGATGGGGCCTCCAGCCATGATCCTAGTGATGGGTAAGGAAGAGACTTCCTTTCCCCCACGTTTGCCTCTGCCTTCCTCTTGTAAAGACACTTACGATAACGCTTAGGGCCTGCAGGATAACCTCCCCATTATAAGATAGTTACTTTAATCACATTTACAAAGCCCTTTTTGTTATACAAATTAACGTTTTCAAGTTCTGAGAATTAGGAAGTGGGTATCTTGGGTGGGAGGGGACATTATTATGTCTACCACACCAGGTGAGTCACTCATTAATATGGGGCTTTTGTAGACCTTACCTAGATTTTCTACTCCATGATAAAGGTAAAATAACATTTGATTTCACATCTAATCAAGATGTTCATCACAGTAAATTCTATGGAGAACTCCAACTAGAGCACCTGACATTCAAGATTATGGGGCAGGAAATAATTGAATAAAAGAAATGTAATAACTAAAGGGGTCCCACAATAAATCTCACAGATTAATTGAAGGCAAGGTGATTTTGTATCCAGAGAAATCTGTTGCTTGCCTTCTATCTCCATCTCTTTAATTAAAGACACAGGCAAAGCTAACAAGAGTCAGCCTGTGTTGAAAAACTGAAGTAGGCTGGGTGCAGCGGTTCACGCCCGTAATCCCAGCACTTTGGGAGGCTGAAGCGGGTGGATCACCTGTGGTCAGGAGTTTCAGATCAGCCTGGCCAACATGGTGAAACCCTGTATCTACTAAAAATACAAAAAAAGTTAGCTGGGCATGGGGCCGGCAGGTGCTGTAATCCCAGCTACTTGGGAGGTTGAGGCAGGAGAATTGCTTGAACCCAGGAGGCAGAGGTTGCAGTGAACCGAGATCACACCACTGCACTCCAGCCTGGGCAACAGAGCAAGACTCCATCTTAAAAAAAAAAATTTTTTTTTTTTTGTAAAATTTCCCTAGTAACTGATGATGTTTAGCATGTTTTCATGTGCTTACTGGTCATATTTATGTCTTTTTAATTAAGGTGTTTGGTCAAATCTTTTGCAGTTAAAAATAATGAGTTTTTACTGAAAAAATAAATTTTAGAGATAGGGTCTGTCACCCAGGCTGGAGCACAGTGGTGCGATCATAGCTCACTGCAGCCTCAAACTCCTGAGCCCAAGCAATCTTCCCTATTCAGCCTCCTGAGTAACTGGGGCTACAGGTCCATCACACCACTCCCAGCTAAGTTTTTAATTTTTTCCGAGATGGAGCTTGGGGGTAGTAAGCATGGGGAGAGGGAGATGTTGTGGAGGTCTTGCTATGTTGCTCAGGCTGGTCTTGAACTCTTGGCCTCAAGCAATCTATCCACCTCTGCCTCTGGAGTAGCTGGGATTACAGGCTTGAGCCACTGCACCCGGCTAGAGATACTTAATCTGGTTAAGAAAATGCAAATTGTACCACCAGAGAAAACTTCATTTTTCCCTTTGAAGTGAGGATTACAAGATAAGGATCCTTTATATATTGTTATGCTATGCTATGCTATGCCATGCCATGCCATGCCATGCCATGCCATGCCATGCTATTTTATTTTGACAGAGTTTCGCTCTTGTTGCCCAGGCTGGAGTGCAATGCGCGATCTCAGCTCACCACAACCTCGGCCTCCCGGATTCATGGGATTCTCCTACCTCGGCCTCCTGAGTAGCTGGGATTACAGGCACCTGCCACTACACCCAGCTAATTTTGTATTTTTAGTAGAGACAGGGTTTCTCCATGTTCGTCAGGCTGGTCTCAAACTCCTGACCTCAGGTGATCAGCCCGCCTCAGCCTCCCAAAGTGTTGGGATTACAGGCATGAGCCACCGTGCCCGGTGGATCCTTCCAGTATTTAGGATCTCATTCCTTAAGAAACAAGGTTGGGGTTGGGAAAGAGGGGATGTAGGGATGGGGAGGAATCTGACTTCAACAATTGATGTGGGTTTGAGAACCTTGGATCCACCCCCTAAGTATTGACATGCAAAGAAACAGCATGAAAAGGAAAAAACATTTAAGGGTTGCTGGACCTGAGTGAAAAGGCAGAGGTTTATATGGTTTGTAATACATGAGGAGCTTCACATTTCCTCTTTCAAAGAAGAGGAAAACAGTAGCATTTTGTGTGTGTGTGTGTGTGTGTGTGTTTATTTGGAAGAGTTGATTCTCAGTCATTGATACTAAATGTAAATTCCAGAAGTTCAAATGACAATATCTGGTGACTCCTTTACAAACCATAGGACAGGAGTAGGCACCTGTCAGAAATAAGGCAAGCTTTAACTTTTTAAAAATTGTGCAGGATGTCACTGTATTTTCAAAGGATTTATGACGTGCTCGAGTAATATAGATCTGCTCATATAAAAGTTAACATTTCCGTTTTCCATTGTTTTCATATGGAGAAAGTGTTTTGAATTCCAAAAAGTGTTTTTCCCCCAAACAATTTGAAATATCTCTGCCAACAATGGGATGGTATACTTCATTTGCCTCCATAGTTGTGTTTCTGAAATACAAATTATGTTTTTTATAACTCAAATTGAATATTAACATTCCCAGACTCCCCATTATGTAAAGAAATTGGTACGTGTATGCTAAAAGCAGAGCATACATAGATTATACATTGTTTCAATAATAGAGAATAACAGAGAAACTGAGGCACAAGAGAATAAGTGACCCCAAAACACCAACAGACAATGGTAGCGCTGGGAACAGGATTTTTGACTTCCAGCCAGAACCATGAAAAATATACCAACTTCCCTTCCTAAAGCAGAGCACATTTTTATGATTGACTATAGATTTAAAACCTTTAAAAAATGGTCTTTTTATCCTCTAAGGCATTGTTTCAAACATGAAGTACCTGGAAAATTATTTCAACTGTGCACTTTGTTGTGTCCTATGTTGACCTAGGCTTGATTATCAACAGGTTTTGTTTTGTTTTATTATTTGATTAAGTCTCCGTCCTAGATGGAGTATTTAGATTTGCTACTTTTTAACTCGTGGATTAGCTCTGCACTAGGGGAATCTTTGGACAGCATCAAACCCACCTACAGAATTCTGTGATTTAATTTCACTTATGAATTTAAAGGGCTTACAGCTGCCTTCACAGTTAAATGAGGATATACTGAGATGTTGCCCTCCCTGGCAGAGACAATTCCCCAAACAGCAGGACTTCTGCACTCTCAGGCATAGATAGTTTGACCAAGGAGAATGAAACTAGCACACACAAACACAAACATATCATTTGAGACTTTCAGAAAATGGGGATCCTGAGGGAAATCTTAGAGCATAAATTACTTTGCAGGCTTGTTTTTTTGTTTTTTGTTTTGTTTTGTTTGCTAGATCTTGGTTGAAAGAGATTTGTGTTCTTTCCCGATGCACAGCTGTGGAGTCTCTGGGGGAATTTCTTGCTCTTTTTCATTTTTGCATATCAACCAAAAACTGAGATCTAAGCACCAAATGTAATATCACAAACCCCACAGATGATGTGGGTGGGTTTTCCAAAGGAGACTAGACAAGGAGCTGATTAAAATCCAAGCTGGGGATTCTGAGGGCTATGCTGCACCATGGGTAGCAGGATGAGAGGCAAGACAGCTGAACAGGTGGGATGAAGGCCTTTGTTTTGTGGTTGTTTTTGTTGTCATTGCTGTTTGCTCAGTTCTCACTGTGGCTCTAACCATTAGTATAAACTTGGCCAAATTAATGGGTCTTTTGTTATCTCAGTTACGCTGGTGAAATAAGTATTTGTTACATGAAAAAAATTAATAAACAAACCATAGATTAATTTTTGCTTTACTTGTAATTAGGTATGTGACCTTAGACAAGTGATTTGATCTCTACTCCTTTATTTCTCTATCTCGTAAGTTAGTCTCAAATTTATGCTGGTTCCTTTTTTTGTTTGTTTGTTTTTTGAGACAAGGTCTTGCCCTGTCACCAGGCTGAAGTGCAGTGGCGTGATTATACCTCACTGAAGCCAGCCTCAACCTCCTGGGCTCAAGTGATTCTCCCACCTCAGGCTCCTGGATAGCTAGGACTGCAGGTGCATGCCACCACACATGGCTAGTTTTTTATAGTTCTTGTGAAGACAGTGTTTCGTCATGTTGTGCAGGCTGGTCTTGAACTCCTGGTGTCAAGTGATCCTCCTGCCTCCACCTCGCAAAGTGCTGGGATTCCAGGTGTGAGCCACCGTGCCCAGCCTCCATACTTTTCCTTTCCCTGAAGGAAAAGGATGAGTGAACTAAATATTCTCATCTTGCTTTTCTCCTTCCCTCTTGTCTCCTGGTAAGGCTCCTACGGGCCAAACCCAATAGGACACCATAAGGCAAGAGAATTGGTTTGTGAAATCCACACAGGTGCGCCTCCTGGGCAAGGAAGCAGGGTGGAAAAGGATGGAGAATGTACAGTGAGGAGAAAAGAACCCGGCCGACCTACTCTAGTGTTCACCAGAAAGAGCTGCAGTAGGGGCAGGGAAAGTGAGACTTACCCAGACATAAATGTTGATGTCACCGGGCATGGTGGCTTACACCTGTAATCTCAGCACTTTGGGAGGCAGGGGCAGGTGGGTCACTTGAGGTCAGGAGCTCGAGATGAGCCTGACCAACATGGTAAAACCCCGTCTCTGCCAAATACAAAAAATTAGCCAGGAGTGGTGGCTCATGCCTGTAATCCCAGCTACTTGGGAGGCTGAGGCAGGATAATCACTTGAAACCAGGAGGTGGAGTTTGCAGTGAGCCGAGATTGCGCCATTGCACTCCAGCCTGGGCAACAAGAGTGAAACTCTGTCTCAAACAAAACAAAAGAAAACAAAACAAACATAAATAAAGTAAATTTTGAAGTCCAACAGGTAGCCCCAAAATACCTGTCCAAACCCCAAGAGCCCTTAATACTTACCATATGTTTTGGTATCCTTTTTATCAACTCTTATCTATAAAATATCTATTTTTAAAGTAACTTTAAGAAAATGTCTTCCTTCATGCTCTAGGCTAGGATCTAGAAGTTAACATGTTACCATTTTTGTCTAAAAACATTGTTTAAAATTCTCAGTGAAATGACCAATGGAACTTTCATCTCAAACCCATCATTTCAAAATAGGCTATGCTGCTACATTTACCAAGGCAGGATGCAGTCAATTACTAGTTTTCTCATTAAAGTACTGAGAACTTACAAAAAGAAAAAAACAATACTCTACAACCTTGTAGCACCCATTAACAAAGCACTTAGCAGCCTCATATCATTTTTTTTTTTCCTTTTCTTTGAGATAGAGTTTCGCTCTTGTTGTCCAGGCTGGAGTGCAACAGCGCGATCTCATCTCACCACAACCTCCACCTCCCAGGTTCACGCAATTCTCCTGCCTCAACCTCCAGAGTAGGTAGGATTACACGCATGTGCCACCACACCTGGCTAATTCTGTGTTTTTAGTGGAGACGGAGTTTCTCCATGTTGGTCAGGCTGGTCTCAAACTCCTGACCTCAGGTGATCCACCTGCCTTGGCCTCCCAAAGGGCTGGGATTACAGGCGTCAGCCACCGCACAGGCCTCATATCCTTTCTATTAAAAGCACTTTACCATTCTTTTATTAGAGATTCCATTCATTATCTATTCAAAGTAGAGCAAAGTTTATTTTGTTTTGTTTCCTTTTCTCCCTTAAGTTACTAAGGGAGAAAGTTAATTTTGTCCTTAAGTTACTAAGTTTTAAGGGCAAACCCATTAGGTGACTGCCTAGGGTCATGCAACAGAACAAACGTGAGAGATAGAAGAAATCTGGGAATATAATTAATGTTAAACAACAATAATACCTCAAATGGCAGCTTCTGACACCAAGCTCAGGACTATGGCTAATGGAATATAGTTTCTACTGATTCCGAAAACAAACCGAATATGGATTTTGAATGGCTAGAGAGCTCTCTAGTTACGGAGCTTGTATTAGTGAAAATAGGCTAAGCTATGCTGCTCTAACAAGCAGATTCTGATCTCAGAGTGGGTAACACACACAGAGCCATTTTTTTCTCCTCAACAAAATCTGCTGGAGTGTGGCCTCTTTCCAGGGCAGCTCCTAGCCAAGTGGTGAGTCAGGTTTCTAAGCATTTCGTTTTTTAATTATGTCATCTGGAACATGTGACTTCCAAGTTGCCACAGCAGAGGAAGGGAGAGCTGGAAGGCTACACTTAAATGCTTGAGCCCAGAAGTGACACACATCACTTCCGTTTAACAACCATTGGTCAGAACTAGTTACATGGCCCTACTTATAGGTGGGAGCTGGAAAGTGTGTCAGACCACATGATTTGTTGGTGAGAGATAAATATCTCTGCTACAGTCCTATCTATAATTACTTATGTAGGCAGAATAGGGGTTGCAGGAGTGGATGAAGGAGATTCCTTAGGTACATAAGAAAAGGTTACTTTTTAGGTAGGGCGCAATGGTTCACATCTATAATCCCAGCACTTTGGGAGGCCGAGGCAGGCTGATCACGAGTTCAGGAGATCGAGACCATCCCGGCTAACATGGTGAAACCCCAGCTCTTCTAAAAATACAAAAAATTAGCCAGGTGTGGTGGCGGGTGCCTGTAGTCCCAGCTACTGTGGAGGCTTGAACCCGGGAGGCGGAGGTTGCAGTGAGCCGAGATCGTGCCACTGCACTCCAGTCTGGGCGACGGATTGAGACTCTATCTCAAAAAAAAAAAGAAAAGAAAAGATTACTTTTTAGTAAAAGAGTCTTGCTCTCTCTACCTTCCCAGGGATCTGAACTTTCTTACAAAAGAAGGTTAAAATGGATGCGCTCATTAATGTAACATTATTATTGAATATCGTTCAGGGATTTAGCTAAAGGAAATATGAGGTAATGGCAAGAGCACAGGATTCAGAATCAGATACTATAGCCTCAACTCTATCATGTAACCATGAGGATATTGCTGATCTTCTTTGAGCATGTTTTCTTTTTCCTTTTTTAGGGACAGGATCACACTCTGTCACCCAGGCTGGAGTACAGGTGGCACAATCATAGCTCATTGCATCCTCGAATGCCTGGGCTCAAGCAAACATCAGTTTTCTTATCTGTGAAATGAGGATAAAAATGTCTCCACTTAAGGGTTGTTGCAAGGAAGGTGTTGCCTTAGTCATAAGGGCTAGGGAAGATGTTCCTAACGAAAAACAATTCGTCAGAGACATGAAGGTAGAGGAAGAATTCACACATGAAGGGGGCTGGGGGAAATGATTTAAGAAAAGAAACAGGCCTGGCACAGTGGCTCACTCCTATAATCCCAGCACTTTGGGAGGCTGAGGTGGGTAGATCACCTGAGGTCAGGAGTTCTAGACCAGCCTGGCCAGCATGGTGAAACCTCGTCTCTACTAAAAATACAAAAAATTAGCTGGGTGTGGTGGCAGGTGCCTGTAATCCCAGCTACTTGGGAGGCTGAGACAGGATAATTGCTCGAACCCAGGAGGTGGAGGTTGCAGTGAGCCAAGATTGCACCACTGCGCTACAGCCTGGGCCACAGAGCGAGACTCTGTCAAAAAAAAAAAAAAAAAGAAAAAGAAAGAAACAGTCTCTGTGCTGAGAAGGACAACTTCAAGTAGAAAGACTGAAGGAAAGTTACAGTAGTGGTGTATAAGAGGGAGATTAAACATCAACCTTGCAAGCTGTGTTCAAAATTTTGGTCTTCATCCTAACAATGAAAGGAAGATTTTAATGGAGATCTCTTAGGTTCTAAATAAAGGGAATGATAAGATTTGACTTGTGTTTTAAAAAGATTTCCCAGTTTGCAGTGAAGAGAATCCATTAGTAGGGAAGAGTAGTGTCAAAGATATCAATCAAGAGACCATTGGAGTAGATCAACTGATGAGTCTGGATGAAGTAGGTGTAGAGAAAGATAAGATGAAGAAAGGTATTTAAAAGGTAAAATTAATAGGACTTGATGGGAAGTGGGATATAGGGTGTTAGGAAAAGGGAGGTGTCAAGAATTGCTGCTAGGTTTTTGGCTTGCCTAAGTGGATGAACAGTACATTATTCCCCAAAATTAACCCTGTAAGAAGATCAGGCTTGGGATATGGGAGGAAGATCAAGAATTTACTTTTGGACACATGCACATGTATGTTTATTGCTGCACTGTTCACAATAGCAAAGACTTGGAGCCAACCCAAAAGCCCATCAATGATAGACTGGATAAAGAAAATGTGGCACATATACACCATGGAATACTATGCAGCCATAAAAAGGGATGAGTTCACGTCCTTTGCAGGGACATGGATGAAGCTGGAAACCATCGTTCTGAGCAAACTATCACAAGGACAGAAAACCAAACACTGCATGTTCTCACTCATAAGTAGGAGTTGAACAATGAGACCACATGGACACAAGGAGGGGAACATCACACACTGGCTTGTCAGGGGGTAGGGGGTAGGGGAGGGATAGCATTAGGAGAAATACCTAATGTAGATGACGGGTTGATGGGGACAGCAAACTACCGTGGCATGTGTATACCTATGTAACAAACCTGCACATTCTGCACATGTATCCCAGAACTTAAAGTATAATAAAAAAATTTTTTAGTGATATATTTTTGCATTCCTTTACTTGCCATTTTTTTTTGTATATTTTTAGGTGTATCCCCTATAAGCAGAATGTTATTGGATTTTGTTGTCTTTTTTAAACCAAGTCTGACAATTAAAAAAAAAAGTTCACTTTTGGCTATGTTGAAATTTCGTTCCTTTGAGTAATTCAAGTGGAGATGACAGGAAGAAATATCTCTAATGTGTAAAATGCCTGATATTCCTGGTGCACAGTGACCAGGATGGTTGCCATTATTATTGCCATTATCAGTGACCATAATTATTGCCATTATTTTTATTTCTATTATGACTTTCAGGGACTTTCACAACTGGTGTCCAGTTTACCTGCTCAGACTAAAATAGTATTATTTGCTTTCAGCCATAATTCACCGTTCTATTTTCATCTATTCTATTTCAATTTACCAATTATTTATGGTCCAGGTTAGATGTCACTTTCTCCATGCATAAAGCCTTCACTTATTCTCAAAAAATCTTCAGCCTCGGAAATTATGTAAAATTTTGTGATTCTCAAATACTAGTTCTTGTCATTATCCCAAATTGAGCTCTCCTGACTGGAACCTCTTGTCCTTCTAGTTATCACACTCTCTTATCCCCTCCTAGACAAATTTTTGGTCTCCAGTTTCTACGTTCCCTCTGTTTTCCCTATCAGCATCCCTTCCATCTTCCCTTTCTTCCTTACCCATTATTTCAACAACATTCTTGTCAATACTTTCAACCTCTTTGTTTTTCAGTCCTTCTATTACAATTGTCTAGCAAGGTCAGGCACATTGGCTTATGCCTGTAATCCCAGCACTTTGGGAGGTTGAGGTGGGCAGATCAATTGAGCTCAGGAGTTCAAGACCAGATTGGACAGCATGGAAAAACCCCCGTCTCTACTAAAAATACAAAAATTAGCTGGGCATGGTAGTGCATGCCTGTAATTCCAGCAACTCGGGAGCCTGAGGCAGAAGAATGGCTTGGACCAGGGAGGCGGAGGCTGTGGTGAGCCAATGTACTAATTCCTTCTTTTTCCCAACCAGAATCCTTCTTCTGCAATCCAACTAAAATGATCTTATTACCCTGCAAATATGACCAGTCATTCCCTTGGTCTTATTCGTTTTTGTAGTTTTCAGAGGGCTTAGTATATTATCTTGTTTATAGCAAGTATTCAAGAATATTGATTATTGGTAAATTACAAAGTTTATTTTCTAGTGGTACCTAAATTGTTAAAAATAATTGACTTTTAATTGTATGTGACACTGCATAGTCAGTGGATGAGGTAGCAGCTTAAGGCTTCCACAGCTTCTGAAATCACCCCAGCGTAGGCATCATCCCCCAACTCCATTATCCAATGACCAACAGATCAGCAAACTCTCTGATGCTGAGTCTTATTCACAAGGATGAAGTTCCTGTGTGTGTCACTTACCACCCTAAATGAAAGGAAGAGAAAGAAATAGAGAGAGAGATGAAAGGAGAGAACAACGGGGGAACGGGGAAGGAGGAGAGAAAACAGTATTGAACTTTGTTTAGTGAGAAGTAGCAGAAGGTCATTAGGAATTTATCCACAGTTACTTGGCAAGGTAGGCTGTATTTATGACCACTAAAAATTAAGCTGTAATAATGAGTCTAGGTGCTATATTTCTGCTAGGAAGGTGATCATTACAAGTTTAGATTCTGATTCAGCTAATGTTTGTTGAACTCCTACTGTGTGCTAAGAATTGTGCATGGGAAACCCTTCTGAAATAATTCAGTGTTGAAATTCTACTTGCCCTCTAGGGAGGGTTTCTTGACTACCCGAGGCTTGGCAAAATCTTCAAGAACAAGACTGTGTTATAAATCTCTCCATTATCTCTTTAATAGTCTTTTAATTGATCTCTTTGCCTCGTCTTGCAAATCTTCTCCAGTTCTAATCAGCTCAACTTGCAGAGCTGGGCTAAAATAAAAACTGTGTCAGAAATAGTGTCAGAAATTCCATCAAGTTTAGAGCTGCCTCCTTTCCCAAATGTATGTTTTTCAAAGCTTTGCTAATTTTTCTCCCAGTGTACAGCATCATAAATTTGATAAACATGAATCATCAGTGAGACTGTATCAGAGAGTGCCATCAATAATGTAGTTGTTTTTCACAAAGCACTGCATTACACTTGACATTTGGAAATGAAATCCACATTTTTGTGTGACATACAGAACAAATTGCACTAGACGACTGGAGGCACCTGGGCAACTGATGTTTTCATTTGAGTCCCTGCAGTTCCTCGTTATTTTGTATTCACTTTCCTTGTTCTTTGTTTTCATTCAAATTTTGCATCTCAAAAAACAAAGTAATCTAGATGTCAAAAAGGCAATGAGGATCATTTGGAATCCAAAGTGTCCTGGTTCACTGTAAAACCTTTTTTTTTTTTTTTTTTTTTTTGAGATGGGGTTTCGTTCTTGTTGCCCAGGCTGGAGTGCAATGGCACGATCTCAGCTCACCACAACCTCCGCCTCCCGGATTGAAGTGATTCTCTTGCCTCAGCCTCCCGAGTAGCTGGGACTACAGGCATGCACCACCACGCCCTGCTAATTTTGTATTTTTAGTAGAGACGAGGTTTCTCCACGTTGGTCAGGCTGGTCTCGAACTCCCGACCTCAGGTGATCCACCTGCTTCGGCCTCCCAAAGTGCTCACAGGCGTGAGCCACCACACCTGGCCTCACTGTGAAGCTTTTAGGTGGTACAAGCGCTTGTTGTCTTTCCCATGGATTGTAGTACTCACAGCAGAGAACAAAGCAACAAGTATTAAGGCAATGTAAATAATGAACTTCACCCACTCACTGAATAAAATGCACTATACTTTCAAAAAATTGATCTCACTTTAAACCCCACTGAAGTTTGAATACTCAATACCTGTTGATCTAAACAGAAGAAACACCTGAAGCCTTGAGGCATAGTAGCTTTCTGAAGAACAAAAAAACACATTAATATTTCATATGGAAAGAATTTTTCAAGTTCTCTAAACAAGTGAGATAGCTCACATTTACCTCCAGCATGGGTCTTTTGAGTTCCATTGGACAGAAGGGTATCAGGTAAATTGTAAACATCACACACCTGCTTCCCTGGTTAGCAAAAGCAGCATACTATAAAAAACAATGAGATCTCCAAATCTGGAAGATAAAATAAAATATAATAACAGCTGTTAACATTTCTTAAGCATTTATGACACAATAACATTGTACTAAATATTTCACTGGGATAATGAAATGTTTTTATCACATCAACCCTTTGAGACGGGTGCTCTTACCCTATTTTACAGATGAAGAAAAGGAGGTCTAGAGAGGTTATCAATGTTGCACAACTAGGAAGAGGTGAAATAAGGATTTAAAGACAATATACCTTTTTTTTTTTTTTTTGAGGGAGAGTTTCCCTCTCGTTGTCCTGGCTGAAGTGCAGTGGCACGATCTCGGCTCACTGCAACCTCCACCTCCTGAGTTCAAGCAATTCTCCTGCCTCAGCCTCCCTAGTAGCTGAGATTACAGGCATGCGCCACTACGCCCGGCTAATTTCGTATTTTTAGTAGAGACGGGGTTTCTCCATGTTGGTCAGGCTGGTCTCAAACTCCCGACCTCACGTGATCCACCTGCCTCGGCCTCCCAAAGTGCTGAGATTACAAGCGTGAGCCACCGTGCCAGGCCCTAAATACAATGTACTTTGTTTGTTTGTTTGTTTTTTGAGACAGAGTTTCGTTCTGTCACCCAGGCTGGAGTGCAGTGGTGCGATCTCGGCTCACTGCAACCTCTGCCTCCTGGGTTTTAGTGATTATCCTGTCTCAGCCTCTCGAGTAACTGGGATAACAGGCTTCCACCACCACTAAGTTTTTGTATTTTTAGTAGAGACGGGGTTTCACCACGTTAACCAGGCTGATCTCGAACTCTTGCACCAGTAAATACCAGAAATTTTGTGCTTTCCAACATATAAAAGTTTAGTTGGGGCCGGGCACGGTGGCTCATGCCTGTAATCCCAGCACTTTGGGAGGCCAAGGTGGGTGGATCACTTGAGGCCAGGAGTTCAAGACCAGCATGGCCAACATGGTGAAACCCCAATTCTGCCAAAAATATAAAAATTAGCCAGTTGTGATGGCCAGCACGTGTAATCCCAGCCACTCGGGAAGCTGAGGCATGAGAATTGCTTGAACCTGGGAGGTGGAGGTTGTAGCGAGCTGAGATTGTACCACTGCACTCCAGCCTGGGCAATAGAGCAAGACTCTGTGTCAGAAAAAAAAAAGAAGAAAGAAAAGAAGGAAGGAAGGAAGGAAGGAGAGAAAGGAAGAGAGAAAGAAGAAAGAAAAAAAGAAAGAAAGAAAAAGAAAAAGAAGGAAAGAAAGAGAAAAAGAAGGAAAGAAATAGAAAAAGAAGGAAAGAAAGAAAGGTAGGTTTTATTTTTAAGCACTTTTAGGTTCATAGCCAAATTGAGCAGAAAGTATAGAGAATTCCCATATACCCAAATTCCCCCAACCACATACGCACCACCTACACTATGCATTCTATGACTTTAAAAATGCACGATGACACGTATCCAGCACTGTAGCATCATACAGAGTAGTTTCAGTGCCTAAAAATCTTCTGTGCTCCACCTATTCATCCTTTCCTTCTCCCTAACCCCTGACAAACATTGATTTTTTTGCTGTCTCCATAGTTTTGCCTTTGCCAAAATGTCATATAGTTGGAATATGTAGCCTCTTCAGAATGGCTTATTTTACCTACTAATATGCATTTAAATGTCCTCCATACATTTTTATATCTTTATAGCTCATTTCTTTTGAGTACTAAATATTTCATTGGACATACCACAGTTTCTTTATCCATTCACCTGCTGAAGAAAATCTTGGTTGCTTGCAAGTTTGGGCAATTATGAATAAAGCTACTATAAACATGCATGTGCAGGTTTTTATGTGGGCAATAAGTTTTCAACTTATTTGGGCAAATACCAGAGAGTGTGACTGCTGGATCATAAACTAAAAGTATGTTTAGTTTTGTAAGAAACTGCCAAACTGTCTTTCAAAATGGCTATATCATTTTGTATTTTTATCAGCAATGAATAAGAGTTCCTGTTGTTTCATATTTTCCCCAGAATTTGGTATTGTCAGATTTTTGGATTTTGGCCATTCTAATATGTATATGGTGATATTTCTTTGCTGTTTTTATTTGCAATTCCCTAACGATATGATGTTAAGCATCTTTTTCTATGCTTATTTGACATTGCCATCTGTATATCTTCTTTGATGAGTTATCTGTTAAGATTTTTGGCCCCTTTTAAAATTGGGTTGTTCATTTTCTTATCGTTGAATTTTAAAAGTCCTTTGTATATTTTGGAAAACTATCCTTTATCAGTTATGTATTTTGTAAATATTTTCTCCCATTCTGTGTCATATCTTACATTTTTTGACAGAGTCTTTTGCAGAGCAAAAGTTTTTAATTTTAATGAAGTTCAGCCTATAAGTTACTTCTGTTATGGATGGTGCCTTTGATATTGTATCGAAAAACTCACTTAGATTTTCTCTTATGTTATATTCTAAAACTTTTATGGTTTTTCATTTTGCATTTATGTGTATGATTCATTTTGAGTTCATTTTTGAGAAAGGTATAAAGTCTGTCTGGATTAACTTTTTTAAAATTAAAAAAGGCCCAAGATATTGTTCCAATATCATTTTGTTGAGAAGACTGTCTTTTCTCCATTGCTTTGCCTTTGCTCCTTTGTGAAAGATCATTTGACTATATTTGTGTGAGTCTATATCTGGTCTCTCTATTCTTTTCCATTGCTCTATTTGTCTGTTCTTTTACTAGTGCCACACTGTTTGATGACTGAAGCTTTATAGTAAACTTTATTTTTTTGAGACGGAATCTCACTCTGTCACCCAGGCTGGAGTGCAGTAGCGCTATCTCGGCTCACTGCAACCTCCACCTCCCTGGTTCAAGCGATTCTCCTGCCTCAGCCTCTTGAATAGCTGGAGTAGCTGAGATTACAGGCACGCGTCACCATGCCCAGCTAATTTTTGTATTTTTAGAAGAGATGGGGTTTCATCATGTTGGTCAGGCTGATCTCGAAATCCTGACCTCGTGATCCACCTGCCTCGGCCTCCCAAAATGCTGGGATTACAATCATGAGCCACCGTACCCGGCCTCTCTTTATAGTAAATTTTTTTTTTTTCTTGAGACCGAGTCTCACTTTGTCGCCAGGCTGGAGTGCAGTGGCGTGATCTCAGTTCACTGCAACCTCCACCTCCTGGGTTCAAGCAATTCTCCTGCCTCAGCCTCCTGAGTAGCTGGGACTACAGGCATGTGCCACCACGCCCAGCTAATTTTTGTATTTTTAGTAAAGACAGGGTTTCACCATGTTGGCCAGGATGGTCTCGATCTCTTGATCTCGTGATCTGCATGCCTCAGCCTCCCAAAGTGCTGGGATTACAGGCATGCGCCACCGCGCCCAGCCTATAGTAAACTTTGAAGTTGGAAAGTATTTGTCCTCTGGCTTTTTTAGTCTTCTGACTTTGTTCTTCTCATTCAATATTTTGTTGCCTATTCTGGATCTTCTGCATCTTCGTATAACCTTTAGAATCAATTAGTTTATTAACATTCACAAAATAACTTGATGGAATTTTGATTAAAATTGTGTTGAATCTATTGATCACATGGGGAAGAATTGACATTTTAACAATATTGAGTCTTCCTCTCCATGAATGTGAAATATGCCTTCGTTAATTTAGTTCTTTGTTTTTTTTTACTATCAGAGTTTTGTATATAGAACTTGTACATAGTTTGTTAAAGTTATATCTATGTCAACTCTTGAACAATGAGGGGATTGGGGTGCTGACCCCGCAATGCAGTTGGAGATCCAAGTGTAACTTTTGACTCCCCAAAAACTTAACCACTAATAGCCTACAGTTGACCAGAAGTTGTACTGATAACATAAGCAGTAAATTAACATATATTTTGTATATATATCAAACTATGTACATGTGATATATAGTTGACACTTGAGCAACATGGCTTTGAAGAGTGTGAGTCCACTTATACAAAGATTTTTTTCTTTTCTTTTCTTTTTTTTGTTTTTTGAGATGGACTCTCACTCTTGTTGCCCAGGCTGGAGTGCAATGGCATGATCTCAGCTCACTGCAACCTCCACTTCCCAGGCTCAAGTGATTCTCCTGCCTCAGCCTCCTGAGTAGCTGGGATTACAGGTGCCCACCACCATGCCTGGTTAATTTTTTTTTTTTTTTTTGTATTTTTAGTAGAGATGAGGTTTCACCACATTGGCCAGGCTGGTCTCGAACTCCTGACCTCAGGTGATCTTCCTGCCTTGGCCTCCCAAAGTGCTGGGATTACAGGATTACAGGCATAAGCCACTGCGCCCAGCCTACAAAGATTTTTTTTTCATAAATGTATTGGAAAATTTTTTTGAGATTTGAAACAATTTGAAAAAATTCATGGATGAACCATGTAGCCTAGAAATAATGAAAAAAATAGGAAATAGGTTTGTCATGGATGCATAAAATATATGTAGATACCAGTCTATGTTATCATTTACTACCATAAAATAAACAAAAGCCTATAATAAAAAGGTAAAATTTATCAAAGTTTATGCACACAAGCACTTACAGACCACACATGGCACCATTCACAATCAACAGAATGTAAACAAATATAAAGATGAGGTATTAAATCATAACCTCATAAAACACACTGTAGTACATACTGTACTGTAATAATTTTGTAACCACCTCCTCAAGCTATTGTGATGAGGTCAAGTATTTCGAGTATCTGTTTAAAACACCGTGTGATGCTAACTAATCATCTCTACGTGAGCAGTTCATGTCTCTAGTACATTTTGCATCACAGTAAAAGTGATTTCTTGCAGATCTCACATATTTGTTCATCATGTTTAGTGCAATACTGTAAACCTTGAATAACACTATGGGAGTCATACATAGTGTCACTAGTGATGTTGGAAGTACACCCAAGAAGGAAAGAAAAGTCATGACACTGCAAGAAAATGTTCATTGCTTGATATGTACTGCAGATTGAGGTCTGCAGCTGTGGTTACCCGCCATTTCAGACAGATGATTCGTCTTGTAAATAGACCACATAGGCTGGGCGCCGTGGCTCATCCCGGTAATCTCAGCACTTCAGGAGGCTGAGGCAGGTGGATCACTTGAGGCCAAGAATTCGAGACCAGCCTGGCCAATGTGGCAAACCCCTGTCTCTACTAAAAATACAAAAATTAGCCAGGAGTAATGGGCTACACTTGTAGTCCCAGCTACTCAGCAGACTGAGGCAGGACAATCACTTGAACCTGGGTGGTGGAGGTTGCAGTGAGCCAAGATCGTGCCACTGCCTTCCAGCCTGGGTGACAGAGCAAGACTCTGTCTCAGAACAAACAAACAAACAAAAAACGTCATAAACTTACAGTAGCTGTACAGGACTGTAAACGTATTTTCTCTTCATTAAGATTTTTCTGGGCCAGGCATGGTGGCTCATGCCTGTAATGCCAGCAGTTTGGGAGGCCAAGGCAGGCAGATCACATGAGCCCAGGAGTTTTGCCACCAGCCTGGGCAACATAGTAAGACTCCATCTCTACAGAAAATACAAAAGTTAGCCAGGCAAGGTGGTGTGCGCCTGTAGTCCCAGCTATTCAGGAGGTCGATGTGGGAGGGTCCCTTGAGCCCAAGAGGTTGAGGCTGCAGTGAATCGACATCATGCCACTGCACTCCAGCCTAAGTGAGAGTGAGTAGGGACAACTATGTAGAAATACGTTTTTTTCTTAACAACATTTTCTTTTCTCTAGCTTACTTTATTGTAAGCATAGTATATAACATATATAACATACAAAATATGTGTTGGGGCTCAGAAAACAATACCCCAAAATGAAGGTCTCAGCAGCAGCCTCAGAAGCAAAAGTTTTTCTCTGACCATCACCTGCTCCCCTGTCTCTCAGGTCCATTCTCTCCTGAGGCTAGCCATAGAAACTAGAATCCCTCTTCCCCGGGCAGGTCATAGGAACCAGAACTCCTTTTCCTGAAAGCCAGCCATAAAACCTAAAAATATTCTATGTAAAAACTAGCCATAAAGAAATCACCTGAGGGACCTTGTTTGACTGGCGGTCATGAAACCCCCATTCCGGAGAGGGCCCTGCCCCATACTCAGAAGGTGGGAACGCATGCTCAGAGAGGGCAAGAAGAATCCAGGCAGACAGGACTTGCTGTCTATTAACATTAGATCAGACCCTTTTTGTCCACTCATATTTCTACATAGCTGTCCATACTTTGTTGAACCTAAACATAAAAATAGACAATTTCCCCTGTATCTTTGGGTCTTCATTCCGAAGGCGCCTATGTACACACGTTAAATAAATGTGTATGCTGGCCGGGCACGGTGGCTCACACCTGTAATCCCAGCACTTTGGGAAGCTGAGGCGGGCGGATCATGAGGTCAGGAGATCGAGACCAGCCTGGCTAACATGGTGGAACCCGTCTCTACTAAAAATACAAAAAATTAGCCAGGCAAGGTGGCACACGCCTGTAGTCCCAGCTACTTGAGAGGCTGAGGCAGGAAAATCGCTTGAACTCAGGAGGCGGAGGTTGCAGTGAACTGAGTTCGCGCCACTGCACTCCAGCCTGGGTGACAGAGTGAGACTCTGTCTCAAAAAAAAAAAAAAGTGGGCCGGGCGTGGTGGCTCACGCTTGTAATCCCAGCACTTTGGGAGGCCGAGGTGGGCGGATCACGAGGTCAGGAGATCGAGACCACAGTGAAATCCCGTCTCTACTAAAAATACAAAAAAAAATTAGCCGGGAGTGGTGGCGGGAGCCTGTAGTCCCAGCTACTCAGAGAGGCTGAGGCAGGAGAATGGCGTGAACCCAGGAGGCAGAGCCTGCAGTGAGCTGAGACTGCGCCACTGCACTCCAGCCTGGGCAACAGAGCGAGACTCCGTCTCAAAAAAAAAAAAAAAAAAAAAAGTGTATGTCTTTTCTCCTATCAATCAATCTGCCTCATGTCAGTGATTTTTAGCACACCTTTAGGTGTTAATTGCCTGTTTATATTATCAGTATGGCTTCCAATCAACAGTAGGCTATTTGTAGGTAAGTTTTTGGGGAGCCAAAAGTTATACTTGGATTTTCTAGTGTGTGGAGGGTCAATGTCCCTGAATTATTCAAGGGTCAGCTGTACTGTACTCCTCCCATAAAATAAGCTAGAGAAAAGAAAATGTTATTAAAACAATCGTAAGGAAGAGAAAATACATTTACTATTTATCAAGTGGAAGTGGATCATCATGAACATCATCATCATGTTCTTTATGTCAAGTAGGCTGAAGAGACAGATGAAGAGGAGGGTTTGGTGTTTCTATCTCGGGGGTATCAGAAGCAGAAGAAAATTCTCGAACAAGTAGACCTGACAAGTTCAAACCTATGCTGTTTAAGGGTCAACTTTATTTCCTTTTGGGGGATGTTGATGTAAATGGTATTGTGTTTTGAATTTCAAATTCTACTTGTTCATTGCTGGTATATAGGAAAGTAATTGACTTTTGTATATTATACTTGTATCCTGCACCCTTGCTGTAACATGTATTAGCTCTAGGAGTATTTTTGCTAATTCTTTTGGATGATCTGCCTAGACAATCATGTCATCCAAGAACAAAGATAGTTTCATTTCTTCCTTCTAATTTATATATATATTTTATTTCCTCTTCTTGCCTTTTGCATTAGCTGTATTTTTTGTAGATGTTTATTATCAGATTTTTAAAAAGTCTTCTATTCCTAGTTTGCTGAGAGTTCTTATTACAAATGTGAGTTGAATTTTGTCAAATGCTTTTTCAGCATCTATTGATATAATCATGTGATTTTTCTTTTTTAGCCTGTTGATGTGATGGATTATATTAATTGATTTTCTAATGTTGAATCAGCCTTGCATACCTGAAATAAAACTCATTTCATTGTGAAGTATAATTTTTTTTACTCGTTGTTGAATTTGATTTGCTCAATTTTTTTAGGATTTTTTTCATCTATGTTCATGAGAGATATTGGTCTGTAGCTTTCTTTTCTTGTAATTTTTTTTGTTTGGTATTAGGGTAATGATTGCCTCGTAGAATAAGTTTGCAAGTATTCCTTCTGATTCTATCTTCTGAAGGAGCTTGTAGAGAATTGGCACAATTTCTTCCTTAAATATTTGAGAGAATTTACTGATGATCGATTTGGGACTGTTGATTTCTGTCTTGGAAGGTTATTAATATGATAGACATAGGTCTGATACAGTTTGGCTGTGTCCCCACCCAAATCTCATCTTGAATTGTAGCTCCCATAATTCCCACGAGTTGCTGAAGGGACCTGGTGAGAGATAATTGAATCATGGGGACAGTTTCTCCCATACTGTTCTCATGGTAGTGAATAAGTCTCATGAGATCTGATGGTTTTATAAGGGCTAATCCCTTTTGCTGGTTCTCATCCTGTCCTGTCTGCCACCATGTAAGACGTGCCTTTCACCTTCTGCCATGATTGTGAGGCCTCCCAAGCCACGTGGAACTGTGAGCCCATTCAACCTCTTTTTCTTTATAAATTACCCAGTCTTGGATATGTCTTTATCAGCAGCATGAAAACAGATTAATACAAGGTCTTTAATAGATATTTCTTTAATAGATGTGGGTTTATTCAGATTGTTTATTCCTTCTTGTGTGAGTTTTGGCAGATTATGTCTTTCAAAAAAATTGGTCATTTTACCCCGCTCATCAAATTTGTGGGCATAGAGTTGTTCATAGTATTTTTTAAATCATCCTTTAAATATCTATAGGATCTGTAGTAATGTTCCTTCTTTCATTTCTGATACTAGTAATTTGTGTCTCGTCTCTATCTCTCTATTTTGTTTTTTGTTATCCTGGCTAGAGGCTTGTCGATTTTATTGATTTCCTAATAGAAACTGGTTTTTAATTTTATTGATTTTTCTCTATCAATTTCCTGGTTTAAATCTTATTGATTTCTACCCTAATTTGTATTATTTATTTTCTTCTGCCTACTTTGAATTTAATTTGTTCTTTTTCTGGTTTCCTAAGGTGGAATCTTAGATTATTTATTTTACATCTTTCTTCTTTTATTTAAAAAAATTTTTTAATAAATAGAGGTGGGGTCTCACTGTGTTGCTCAGGCTAGTCTCAAACTCATCCCACCTTGGACTCCCACCTTGGCCTCTCAAAGTGCCAGGATTACAGGTATGAACCACCATGGCTGGCCTTCTTTTTAAATATATATATTCAACTGGGCATAGTGGCTCATGCCTATAATCCCAGCACTTTGGGAGGCTGAGGCAGGTGGATCACCTGAGATAAGGAGTTTGAGACCAGCCTGGCCAACACAGTGAAACCCCATCTCTACTAAAAGTACAAAAATTAACCAGACATGGTAATGTGCACCTGTAATCCCAGCTACTTGGGAGGCTGAGGCAGAAGAATTGCTTGAACTGGGGAGGCAGAGGTTGCAGTGAGCCAAAATCATGCCACTGCACTCCAGCCTGAGTGACAGAGGAAGGCTCCATCTCAAAAAATAAAATAAAATAAATATATACACTCAATGCTGTAAGTTTTCCTTTAAGCAGCATTTCACTGCATCCCACAAATTTTGTTGTTTTATTTTTATTTTCACTTAGTTAAATTTTTTAAAATTTCTCTTGAGAGTTTTTTTTCTTTTTTTTTGGAGATGGAGTTTCACTGTTGTTGCCCAGGCTGGAGTGCAATGGTGCAATCTTTGCTCACTGCAACCTCCGCCTCGCAGGTTCAAGCGATTCTCCTGCCTCAGCCTCCCGAGTAGCTGGGATTACAGGCGTGTGCCACCACACCCGGCTAATTTTTTGTATTTTTAGTAGAAACGGGGTTTCACCATGTCAGCCAGGCTGGTCTTGAACTCCTGACCTCATGTGATCCACCCGCCTCAGCCTCCCAAAGTGCAGAGACTACAGGAGTGAGCCACCGTGCCCGGCCGAGAGTTCTTCTGTGATCTTGGTTGTTTAGCAGTGTGCTGTTAATCTCCAAGTTGGGGGAATCTCCAGCTATCTTTCTGTTATTAATTTCTAGTTTAATTTCACTGTAGTCTAAAAGCAGAGATGTATCATTTCTATCTATTTAAACTTGTTAAGATGTATTTTATGGCCCAGAATGTGGTCCATTTTGGTAAATGTTTTATATGAGCTTGAAAAGAATATGTATTCTGCTGGTATTGGATGAAATATTCTATGGGTGTCAATTATATCCATTTGATGATAGTGTTGTTGAGTTCAACTATATCCTGAATGATTTCTACATGCTGGGCCTACTCCTGATAGAACCAGCATAGTGTTGAAGTCTCCAACTATAATAGTGGATTCATTTATTTTTCCTTGCATTTCTATCCGTTTTTGCCTCATGTATTTTGAAACTCTGTTTTTACACGCACACACATTAAGGGTTGTTGTGTCTCTTAGAGAATTGACCCTGTATCATTATGTAACACTCCTCTTTATCCATAATAACTTCTCTTGTTGTGAAGCCTACTGTCTAAATTAATACAGCAACTTCAGCTTTCTTTTGATTAGTGTTAGCATGGTAAAAAGGCTTTAAAAATTCTCTTCTAATCTAATAAAAATTACTTTAGCATTTGATATATTTAGTTTTGTTCTTATTTTCACTGTGTATTTATCTCATAAAATGTTATCATAATATAAAAATAAAAAATATAATATTTTTCCTCTGAACATTACACAATAAGCATTTTGCTGGCTGCTGCTACATAATCTTCATAGCCATTGTAATCAGCAGATTAATAGTATTTTTTTTTTTTTTGAGACAGTGTCTCACTGTGTTGCCCAGGCTGGAGTGCAGTGGCTCAATCTCAGCTCACTGCAACCTCCACCTCCCAGGTTCAAGCAATTTTGCTGCCTCCCAAATAGCTAGGATTACAGGTACATGCCATCACGCCCGGCTAATTTTTGCATTTTTAGTATAGATGTGGTTTCACCATGTTGGCCAGGCTGGTCTCAAACTCCTGACCTCAGGGGATCTGCCCACCTTGGCCTTCCACAGTGCTAGGATTACAGGCATGAGCCACCAGAATAACACCCACCGAGAATCATAGTATTCAAAGGCAAGGAAATAGTTTCTCTCCTAATGCTTCCGAAAAGGAACACAATCCTGCAAACACCTTTATTGTAGCCCAGTGAAACCCATGTCAAACTTCTAACATACAGAACTGTAACAAAATAGATTTGGGTTGTTTTAAGCCAAAAAGTTTGTGGTAATTTGTTATTACAGAATAGAAACTTAACACAACTGCTGGAGTTCAGAAAATGGCACCTCAAAGTATGGTGTTTTGGCATGCTGGTTACTTTGCATTGAAAGAAACAGAAGACTTTAAAAGGTGTCTCGGAACCAAGTACTTCCTAAACTTTTCTTGTTTCTTCTCCTTCCCCAACCCCTAGCGCACCCCCTTTCCCGCCCTGCCAAGTGTCAGAGAGGGATCTCTCTGGAATTTCTTTATCTGACTAAGGAAACTTCTCTCCAAAAGAAACGCAATGGTCTTAAACCATCTTCCCAGGAATCTCATCAAGTAACCAGGAAAGATTAACACCTGAAGAAGAAAAAAGACTAAAAGTTATCACCATGTCTAGACAGATTTTTCTTTTTCTTTTGAGACAGGGTCTCACTCTCTCACCCAGGCAGAAGTGCAGTGGCATGATCACAGCTCACTGCAGCCTCGACCTCTCAGGCTCAAGCGATTCTCCCACCTCCGCTACTGAGTAGCTAGAACTGCAGGTGCGCACCACCATGCCCACCTAATTTTTGTATTTTGGGTAGAGATGGGGTTTCACCATGTTGCCCAGGTTGGCCTCTAACTCCTGGGCTCAAGTGATCTGCCCACCTCGGCCTCCCAAAGTGCTAGGATTACATGCATGAGCCACTGCGCCCGTCCCAGATACGGTTTTCATCTATTCTTCTAAGGTCAGCTCTGAGAGATTTCCTGGGAGACTTTATCTGCATAATTAGACAACCTTTATTCAGAGTGAACTTCCACCCCTCACCTTCCTGCCACCTCCCCTAGAGCTCAGAGGAACTTTGTCCCCAGCCATTGTTCTTTGGGTTCATTCAATTTCCCTGAAGAACATTTTACATGGCAGCAGGCAAGAGAGCATGTGCAGGGGAACTGCCCTTTTTTTTTTTTTTTTTTTTTGAGACGGAGTCTCGCTCTGTCACCCAGGCTGGAGTACAGTGGCGCGATCTCGGCTCACTGCAAGCTCCGCCTCCTGGGTTCACGCCATTCTCCTGCCTCAGCCTGAGTAGCTGGGACTACAGGCGCCCGCCACGACGCCCGGCTAATTTTTTGTATTTTTAGTAGAGACGGGGTTTCACCGTGGTCTCGATCTCCTGACCTCGTGATCCGCCCGCCTCGGCCTCCCAAAGTGCTGGGATTACAAGCGTGAGCCACCGCGCCCGGCCCCTTTTTTAAAACCATCAGATCTCGTGAGACATATTCACTAACACAAGAACAGCATGGGAAAAAAACGCCCCCGTGATTCAGTTACCTCCCACCAGGTCCCTCCCACGACACATGGGGATTATGGGAGCTACAATTTAAGATGAGATTTGGCTGAGGACACAGTCAAACCATATCAGCAGGGCATAACTCAAGATGGAAAAATAGAATAAATGACTAATCCTAGGATAGTTTAATAGGATACCTTAATTTCTGTCCTACTTTTCAAAAAGTTTCTGGAGCCAATGTCTGAAGTGTCCTTTCAATGGAACCTGCTGGATAGGCAGGAGTGGTGATAAATATTGGGAAGGTGACCATGGAACAGTAGGAGCAGGACATCTCTAAAGGTACAGTAAACTCCTTCTTCAAAGTAAACATCCACATATTGGTTGATCAGACACTTGATCATTAGCTCCAATAAGTTTTAGCTACTGGTAATTAATTGTGATTCAATGGAATGTTATATATATGTATATATAATCTTTTAACAGATGTTTGTGATATGTTGGTAGACAAAGAAGGTAAAGATTCAGAAAAAATTTGGAAGGATATATACCAAAATGTTTACAAGGACAATGTCTCTCTCTTTTTTTTTTTTTTTTTTGAGACAGAGTTTTGCTCTGTTGCCCAGGGTGGAGTGCGGTGGCACGATCTCGGCACACTGCAACCTCTGCTCCTCACTCCCCGGGTTCAAGCGATTCTCCTGCCTCAGCCTCCCCAGTAGCTGGGGTTATAGGTGCCCACCACCATGCCTGGCTAATTTTTGTATTTTTAGGAGAGACGGGGTTTTGCCATGTTACCCAGGCTGGTTTTGAACTCCTGACCTCAGGTGATCCACCCGCCTCAGCCTCCCCAAGTGCTGAGATTACAGGCGTGAGCCACCACACTGGGCCCACAGTGACAATCTCTTGACAATCTCTGGATGGTAGGATTTCAGAGGAGGTGTTTTTTGTTTGCTTACACTCATATGAAGATGTCAGGGTTCTATTATTAGCTGTGAAGACACATTGCAAACATAACATATTCAGAGATCTATTATTAACTGTGAGGACGTGTTAGGAACATAACAGATTCCTTGGGTCCACTCAGAGCTGATCACCCTCATGGCAGACAGTAGTGCAAACCTTGTCCGGGTTGAAAAATACCAGCCACATTTCTCATCAGAACATCCTGAGCACCATTCAAACATTTATCAGTGAACATTGACTGTCACATCTACTTCTCTATGGCCCTCTAGAGGTAAAATAGGCTAACAACTATATAGCTGTACTGAACAACTACACAAAGATAAGAAGAATTCAGCACCCTGCTCTTGGAGGAATAGGTATCGTTCAGGAACCAATCTTGAGCTTTGCCAGTACAAGATAATGTTTAAGAAAGGCTTAAGGCCGGGCGCGATGGCTCATGCCTGTAATCCCAGCACTTCGGGAGGCTGAGGCAGGTGGATCACTTGGGGTCACGAGTTCAAGAGTAGCCTGGCCAACATGGCAAAACTCCATCTTTACTAAAAATACAAAAATTAGCTGGGCATGGTGGCACGCACCTGTAGTCCCAGCTACTCAGGAGGCTGGGACAGGAGAATCTTTCAAACGCGGGAGGTGGAGGTTGTAGTGAGCTGAGATTGTGCCACTGCACTCCAGCCTGGGCGACAGAGTGAGACTCTGTTTCAAAAAACACAACAACAACAACAACAAAAACCAGGAAAACTTTATAATGAAAAGCTAATGTCATGACTCAAGATGGTCAGAATGCCTGGAAGAACATGACTGAGAAATTTATGGAGAAAACCATATTTTGCTTCATCCATAATTATCCATCAAAGATTATCACCGTGTTGCAGTCCTGCCTGATATATGAAGTTCCAAGCTAGTCCTTTGACTCTTGAACTGATGGTTCCCCATGTGAGAACCCCATAAAAGAAGAGAAAGTTGGCATAAGATGGATTGCAACCATGTGTAACTTTCTAGAGGAGATATGTAAAGGCCTTAAATGTCTTACAGGGGATCAATGTGTGGTTTTTGGGAGGGGAATGAAAGGGAATGGTTACTTACATGTGTATGGGACACTCTTTCAAGTCTGATTTTGCCAGCATTCTGGACTAGATGTTGAATCCAGACCTCACCATGGACTATAGAAATATTATGGTGTTGAAAACCACAACAAAGTTGGCATTATATGATATGCTTTTTTGTATATAAAATTGACTTTCCATCATCAGTTCAAATACATTTATTTCCCAAAATGGGAGACATTGAGTAAGGACTTTCTATTGACACCAACCACTGAAATGATTCAGCAAAGTTTCCTCCTTGCCGCTTTTAAATCAATAGAGACTCGATCGTTGCAAAGGCATGGGCTTGTAGCTATAATTTGCAGGACCCAGCCACAGTTTGGGAGTAAAGAACACAGTTATGTGATGAAACTATAATCATCCAAAACTATTGGGAAACAGGGTTCCAGGCTTCAGTTGGCAAAATTTTAGGCTGGGCATGGTGGCTTACACCTGTAATACTAGCACTTTGGGAGGTCAAGGCAGGTGGATCACTTGAGGTCAGGAGTTCAAGACCAGCCTGGCCAATATGGTGAAACCCCATCTCTACTAAAAATACAAAAATTTGCCCGGTGTAGTGGCGCATGCCTGTAGTTCTAGCTACTGAGGCAGGATTGCTTGAACCCGGGAAGCCGAGGTTGCAGTGAGCTGAGATCGCGCCATTGCTCTCCAGCCTGGGCTTTGCACCAAGATTCCGTTTAAAAAAAAAAATTGTTTTAAATAGTACTGCATTTGTGATAGGTACAGTAGCAATATAAAAAGGAAGATCTGATATTCACATATCTCATTGCATTGCTTATTTGTGGGGGAGTCTCGTATTTCAAGATAACTGTAGATAGATGATAGATAGATAGATAGATAGATAGATAGATAGATAGATAGATAGATATTAATAGATAAACTAGAAGCTTTCAGAAGCTAAATTGGTGTCTTTGAGTGCTTGGTGCATAATCAGTGAAATCATAATGCCATATCACCTGCCAGGAATACTAAAGTATTTGAAATAAGCTCTCAGGCAAGAAATAATAAATGCCATTAAAAATAGTTTTTATTTCCAACAACCATTCAGATAATTTAGCAACCGTTGTACATTTTGGCACCTGCTGGGAAAAAGTATGAAAACAGTTCGCACTGAGAGGGTGAACAGCTCATTCTGTAGACACTAAGCTAGTGAAACAGAGCATCACTGTTCCACGTTGTCAAAGGACATTGTAATTCTTTAGCTCTCCCTACAGTGTTGCAACTCCAGCTTCCCTCAGGATGCTGGAGATGGACAAGTGGTGCCAGGTCTGTGCTGAAAGAATCCTCAGGAAGTTTATGGAAATAAATTCACAGTAAACTTAATCTAAGTTTCTGAGTGGTTAAAATGTACCTCCTGCCTATTGATGTTTTGAAGCCCCATAGGGGTCTATTTTTTCATTTATTCGTAAGTGGTCACTTCCCTTCAGTGAGTAAGAATTACAATTAGAATAATAATTAACACTTCTGGACTTACTTTTCACTAGGAACTGTGCTAATAATGTTGCATGCATTGTTTATCATCCTCCATTCTCATACAATATGAGGTTGGTACTACCACTATCTTCATTTATATGCACAGAAGATGATTTGGTCAGTTCCTATCTTGCACAGTAAATGAGAGACTCTAGTGTTGAACCTGGGCAGTCTAACGCCAGATCCTATCCTCTTAACTACTATTTCACACAACCATTCTATGCAATAACTAAAAAGTATTAATCATCCTTCAAAATATTACAGACCATAATTATGCCAGTGTTCTTTTCATCACTATCAACTATGTAACCATGTTTTATTCTTTAAGAGCTTTTCTGGGTTTTATAAAATGTCTCATTCTTAGGCCAAGCACGGTGGCTCACGCCTGTAATCCCAGCACTTTGGGAGGCTGAGGCAGGCCGATCACCTGAGGTCGGGAGCTCAAGACCAGCCTGACCAACATGGAGAAACCACGTCTCTACTGAAAATACAAAATTAGTCGGGGGTATCAGTACATGCTTCTAATCCCAGCTACTCGGGAGGCTGAGGCAGGAGAATCACTTGAGCCCGGGAAGTGGAGGTTGCGGTGAGCCGAGATCGTGACATTGCACTCCAGCCTGGGCAACAAGAGCGAAACTCCATCTCAAAAAAAAAAAAAAGTTTCATTCTTGCCCAAAGCATAAACCCTGGGGAGGGGCTGGTGGGTGCAGAAAGAAGGAGACCTTCTCACCACAGGAGAGCTGATTAATTTACAATTAGTAAAGGCTAAAAAGTCCCTTTCTGAAACATTTGTTTGGAGCCCTAAAATTAAAATGCAGTCACTGAATTCTATCTCTTTTTGGGAAAAGAAGATCTAGACAAGCATTAACTTTCTAGGTCTCAAATCTCCTCTCCATGGCTAAACTGAGAATTCCATGGTGTGGAATTTCAGTGTGGAACCTCTGCCAGCGCACATGGATATGCCTTTTGGACTGATTCTCAAAGCTTGGTCTTTTACTTTTTCAAGTGTATGTTATTAAAAAAAACTTCAAACATATAGAGAATATGAAAATTTTAAAGGAATAGTACAATGAACAGCCTTAGACACATCACTCAGATTCAACACCCATGTACCTACTACAGAGATGTTAACATATTTTGTCATATTTGAATATATCTGTACAATAAGAAGAATAAGAACATTCTCTTACATGATCACGTACTGTTAACACATCTGAGAAAATAAACAGTATTACAGTATTTTTCTTTATTTTCTTTTTCTTTTTTTTTGGAGACAGAGTCTAGCTCTGTTGCCAGGCTGGCGTGCAGTGGCACGATCTCGGCTCACACCGCAACCTCTGCCTCCCAGGTTCAGGTGATTCTCCTGCCTCAGCCTCCTGAGTAGCTGGGATTACAGGCACGTGTCGCCATGCCCAGCTAATTTTTTTTTTTTTTGTATTTTTAATAGAGACGGGGTTTTACCATGTTGGTCAGGCTGGTCTCGATCTCCTGACCTCGTGATCCACTCGCCTCAACCTCCCAAAGTGCTGGGATTACAGGCGTGAGCCCCAGGCCTGGCAATAAACAGTATTTTTCTAATACCCTACAACACTCAGTCTAAATTTGAATTTTTCTACTTGTTCCAAAATTGTCTTTTATGGCTGATTTTTTTGCATCAGTGTTAAAACAATATATATGCATTGCCTTTGGTTGTTGTATTGCTTTAGTCTCTTTTATTCTAACAGTTCCCTCTCTCTCCCTTTTTTTTAATTTTAAAATTAATTTTTTTAAAAATTTTTAGAGATGGAGTCTCACTCTGTCACCCAGGCTGGAGTGCACTGGCGTGATCTCTGCTCACCGCAGCCTCTGCCTCCCGGGTTCAAGCAACTCCCTAGCTTCACCCTCCCAAGTAGCTGAGATTACAGGAGTGCACTACCACACCCAGCTAATTTTTATATCTTTAGTAGAGACGGGCTTTTGCCATGCTGCTCAGGCTGGTCTCGAACTCCTGACCTCAGGTGATCTGCCCACCTCAGCTTCCCAAAGTGCTGGGATTATAGGCGTCAGCCACTGCCCCCGACCTCCCCACCCCCCCAACCATTTTTTTTTAAAATAACATTGACATTTTGAAGGTATCAAGAAGTTCTTCTACATAGAATGTTCCACATTCTGTGTGTATTAGGTTGTTTACTCTTGGCATCATTTGACTTCATTCTTGAGCTCTTATATTTCCTGTGAACTAGAAGTTTAAGGGCCTAGATATATTTTGGTTTAACATTTTTTTGCCAAGAATACTTCATAGGTGATGACTTCATGCTTGAAGGACACAATGTCAGGTATGTCATTCTGCTCTGAGTGTGGGCGTTGGTTATGGTGATGGACAATGAGTTCTCTCCCTTATAAATACATTTCTTTTTCTTTGAAATTATCAAGAAATCTTAGCCGGGCACAGTGGCTCATGCCTGTAATCCCAATACTTTGGGAGGCCAAAGCAGGTGGATCACCTGAGGTCAGGAGTTCAAAACTAGCCTGGTGAACATGGTGAAACCCCATAACTATTAAAAATACAAAAAAATTGCCGGGTGTGGTTGTGGGCACCTGAAATCCCAGCTACTCAGAAGGCTGAGGCAGGAGAATTGCTTGAACCCAGGAGGCAGAGGTTGCAGTGAGCCAAGATCACACCATTGCACTCCAGCCTGGGCGACAGAGTGAGACTCTGTCTCAAAAAAAAAAAAAATATTGGGGGGTTATAATTTGGCATCATTAATATGTATTGTTCCACAACATGTTTTCACTTAATGACTTTATAATCCATTGATGATCCTTCCATTCACCATTCTTTCTTGTATTGATTGCCTTTTGTTCCTCTGCAAAGGGCTTTTGTGGTTATAATACCAGTTTGATAGGTTCCTATGTTTTCAACTCAAGGGCTTGATTTTTGTTGTAGGGTTTGCTTTTTTCTTTTTAATTAACTTAATTTTTTACAGATAATACACACAAAGTTCAGAGTTAAAAGTATGTGAAAAAGTATACACCTAAAAAAATTGAAATCAAGGACTTGAACAGATATATATTTTTACACCCATGTTCTAACTTCATTATTCACAATAGCCAAAAGGTCTATTGATGCAACCCAAGTGTCTTTTGGATGAATGGAGAAACAAAATGTGTTATATACATACAATGGAATATCTATTCAGCTTCAAAAAGGAAGGAAATTCTGATACACGCTACAGCATGGATTAACTTGAGGACATTATGCTAAGTGAAATAAGCCAGACACAAAAAGACAAATACTGTATGCTTTCACCTATATAAGGTACCTAAAGGAGTCAAATTAAAGGGAGAGAAAGAAGAATGGTGGTTGCCAGGGGCTGGGGAGAGGGAAGAATGAGAAGCTGTTTTTAACAGGTTTGTTTTGTAAGATGAAAAAAGTTTTAGAGATTGAATACACAACAATGTGAATGTACTTCACATTCCTGTACTGTACACTTAAAAATGACTAAAATGGTAAATTTTATGTTATGTGTATTTTATCACAATTAAACATAAACGTACGTCCAGGTGTGGATAATGCCTATAATCCCAGCACTTTGGGAGGCCGAGGTGGGCAGACCGCCTGAGCTCAGGAATTAGAGACCAGCCTGGCCAACATGGTGAAACCCTGTGTCTACTAAAAATACAAAAATCAGCTGGGTGTGGTGGCATGCACCTGTAATCCCAGCTACTCGGGAGGCTGAGGCAGGAGAATCACTTGGACCTGGGAGGCAGAGGTTGTAGTGAGCCAAGATTGCGCCACTTTACTCCAGCCTCAGCAATATAGCAAAACTCCATCTCAAAAAAAAAAAAAAGATATGCTTAAAGAAATCTCACTTCCATCCCTTTCCCCTCAAGCTCCATAGGTTACTATTTTTATTATTTTCTGACATCTTTCTGGAGTTTCATTTTACAAGTTAAACAAGTATATATATGCATTCTTATACCTTTCTTACACATAATATACACTAAAAGGTATAGATCCAAATTTATCTTTTCCCAAAAAGATTATAATAAGTGGATTCATAGCTTTATATGTTTATTTCTTATATAATTTTTTGTTTAGATCTCATACAATTTTTGGTTTCCTCTTATTGATGGAAATGGTGGAAGTTACACAAACCTTCTGCAGTGGAACTCCTGTGACTGTTGTTTACATTGTCACACAAATGGAGAAGATTGCTTCTGGTGAACCATGACATACATACACACACACACTCATACACACAAACTTTAGTTCTCGGTCTGATGAAGAAACTTGGTTTTAGATTTTGATAATAAATATCATCAGTTTCTAATTGACATTATTCTGTTTTTTAAAGTTTCTAAACCTGTTCTGCTTTTTATACCTCCTAATACCATTGATAATATAACCTCAAGAAAATGGCAGGGTTTGCTCATTCAAAACTAATGCAGAGAACTCCTAAATACATGAAGCAAAAATGGAACTGAAAGGAGAAGTAGATAAATCCACAATTGTAGTTGGAGATTTTTCAACACCCATCCCTCACTTGTTGATAAAGTAGACAGAAAAATTATACAGAATCAGTTGAGATGGCACTAGAGAGGCAACCCTTATTAATGGTGACTGCTGTTTCTCTATCTAAATTCCAGTTGCTTTAACTACCAGTTCTACTCCTTTCCTGATATCTGGCATAGTGTGTGCTTCAAGTGGCATTTCAGCTCCTGATAGGTTGAGAACTTGAGAAAATGATGTAATCGTCTCACAGGTTCTTCCTGCCGACTGCACAGACAAAAAACAATTTACTGAGATTGTGAAATAGATAGGCAACATCCTGATGGCAATAGATTGGCATCAGATAGGCAACACTCAAGGCAGGGTAGTTCATATGATATACCAGCCGCGGAGGATTTTTGAGGAAAAGGAATAAAAATTATATAGGTCTGGTTGCACCTTGACTGACCAGTCCAAAACTGTAAAGACTTTTGAAGATGAAAGTTGGAAAACTGTGAATATAAGCAGCAAAAGGGCAAGTTTCTTGACTATTTCTGCAGTAGAGTTCAGTTGACACTAGCCTAGCCATGTGGTAGACAGAGTTAGTACTCAAATCATTCTTCCCAAAGGCCTAGAGGTTTGGGTTTCTCAAGGATAGTTTGGTGTGCAGGGGAATAGGGAATAAGTGCAGCTGATTGGTTGGGGACACAATCATAGGGGTGTGGAAAATGGTCCTTGTGCACTGTTTCCCTCTGGGTTGGGGGCCACAGGACTGGTTGAATCATGAGTCTAGGTGGGGTCAATCTGAAAAACACCTCAAAAGACCAGTCTTAGGTTCTACAATAGTGATGTTATCTACTGGAGCAATTGGGGAAGTCGCAAATCTTGTGACCTCTGGCCACATGATTCCTGAGCAGTAAGGGATTGTAGAATCTTCACTTACATTTTAGCAGAATTCAGCCTCCTCCCATGGTCCTAATCTTGTGGCTTTTCATTAGTTTTACAAAGGCAGGTTCAGCCCCTGAAAAAGGAGGGGAGCAGTTTTAGGGAGGGGCTGTTATTATCCCTGTTTCAAAGTTAAATTATAAACTAAATTCCTCCCATGGTTAGCTTGGCCTACACCTAGGAATGAGTGAAGACAGCCAGCCTGTGAGGCTAGAAGCAAGATGGACTCAGCCATGCTAAACTTTTCTCCCTGTCTTAATCTTCGCAAAGGCAGTTTCAATGAGCCTGTGAAAGCTGCATTTCGGTAATCCAGGGTATGGAGAACATGTTAAACAGTTAGTCTTGCTGAGACATAGAATTTCTAAAAACTACCCTGATTGAAGAATGTTTCAAGTGACCCCTCCCCTACCATCTCTACCACAATAAATTCAAGGACACTCAGGCACAGTGACCTTTCAGGGCCTCTTGAGGAATTACAGTTGTTCTCTCTCTGTTTGTCCTGAAAATCACAGCACAGTGGCCTCCAGAACCCCATCAGGAAATGAAAACCTTTGCCTTTAATTTTGCAGGAATTTCTACAGCAGCAGCCAGACAGGAAGAATGTGCCCTCATGAGGAAGCTCTAACTCTGGGAATTGGGAAGACCATATTTGCTCTCTAAATCACTCTGGTTCAAGTTCTTAAGTCTCAGAGTGGTTGCAATTAATTAGGAAATATAAAGAAGTCATGACCCATCTTCTTTTTGTCTTCCCACTGATTAGCAACGATCAAGCGCCAGGCCTGGAAGAAATATTGTCAGAGTGTGTATGTTGGTTTGTTTTGGTTTGGTTTGGTTTTGGTTTTTTGTTTTGAGTCGGAGTTTCGCTCTGTTGCCCAGGCTGGAGTGCAGTGGTGCGATCTCCGCTCACCACAACCTCTGCCTCTGGCGTTGAAGCGATTCTCCCGCCTCAGCCTCCCGAGTAGCTGGGATTACAGGCATGCGCCACCACGCCCGGCTAATTTTGTATTTTTAGTAGAGACAGGGTTTCACCATGTTTGTCAGCGTGGTCTCGAACTCCCTACCTCAGGTGATCCACCCACCTCGCCTCCCAAAGTGCTGGGATTACAGGCATGAGCCACTGCTCCCGGCCACGTGTATGTTGGTTTATGAGTCCCCCGGGAAAGAATGCCTGACTCATGGTTGTCATTTGGCAATGGGGCATGCAGGCAAACACCACAGCTCCATGGGACCCCACAAGAATTTATTACAAAGGCCATCAGATAGGCAACACTGAAAGCATGGTAATTCATACGGTATACCAGCCACGGAGGATTTTTTTTTCTTTTTTTTTGAGACGGAGGCTCGCTCTGTCGTCCAGGCTGGAGTACAGTGGCACAATCTCGGCTCACTGCAAGCTCCGCCTCCCGGGTTCGCGCCATTCTCCTGCCTCAGTCTCCGGAGTAGCTGGGAATACAGGCGCCCACCACCACGCCTGGCTAATTTTTTTTTGTATTTTTTAGGAGAAACGGGGTTTCACCGTGTTAGCCAGGATGATCTCGATCTCCTGGCCTCGTGATCCGCCCGCCTCGGCCTCCCAAAGTGTTGGGATTACAGGCGTGAGCCACTGCGCCCAGCCCCAGCCAAGGAGGATTTTTGAGGAAAAGGAATAAAAATTACGTAGGTCTGGTTGCACTTTGACCAGTCTAAAACTGTAAAGATTTTGAAGATGAAAGTTGGAAAATTGTGAAGATAAGCAGCAAAAGTCAAGTTTCTTGACAATTTCTTAGACACAAGAGTATTTTACTGGTTTCTAGCATGTGATTTATACTCTGAAAACTCATTGCAGACCATTTTTATAACTTGTTTGCATGAGTTTTCAGGCACTGAATGTCCTTTCTTAAATGTCTTTGAAAGTAGAAATCAGAAGGCTGACACATTTTTTTTCAATAGGATAAATAATTGAGCTTTATCATATTTAACCAAATAACCTGTAAGGTAAATACATAAACATAAAATAGAGGGAATGTGTGGAGAGATAAAACTGGTGTTGGTAGGCTGGACGCAGTGGCTCACGCCTGTAATCCCAGCACTTTGGGAGGCCGAGGTGGGTGGATCACCTGAGGTCAGGAGTTCGAGACCGCCCTGGCTAAAATGGTGAAACCCCGTCTCTACTAAAAATACACAAATTAGCCGGGCATGGTGGCAGAGGCCTGTAGTCCCTGCTACTTGGGAGGCTGAGGCAGGAGAATCACTTGAACCTGGGAGGTAGAGGTCGGAGTGAGCCAAGATCGTACCACTGCACTCCAGCCTGGGTGATAGAGTAAGACTCGGTCTCAGAAAAAAACAAAACAAAACAATACAACAACAACAAAACTCATATCTCAGGAAAAGAGACTAAAGGTCTATACCCAGGACACCACATCCAGACAGACTTTTCACCTGTTCTTCTGAGAGCTGCTACCCGAGAGAATTTATCTGCACATTAAGACAACTTTGTTGGCAGTGCGGTTCCTCTCCTCACCCTCCTATAGCTTGTTGTCATCACCCTCCAGGAGCCCCCAGCTCCTATTTCTTTCTGTAGCTCAAAATGCTATTTAAGCTTCAACCCATCTGGCCTTCTTTGAGTCTTGAACTTTGTGGGACCCCTGTGTGTATGCACATAATAAATTTGTATGCCTTTTGTCCTGTTAATTGTCTACTGTTGAGTTTCTTTCTTCCTTTTTTTTTTTTGGAAACAGAGTCTTGCTCTGTTGCCCAGGCTGGAGTACAGTGGCATGATCTCAGCTCACTGCAACCTCTGCCTCCCGGGTTCAAGCGATTCTCCTGCCTCAGCCTCCTGAGTAGCTGGGATTACAGGTGTCCACCACACGCCTGGCTAATTTTTTTGTATTTTTAGTAGAGATGGGGTTTCATCATGTTGGTCAGGCTGGTCTCAAACTCCTGACCTCAGGTAATCTGCCTGCCTCGGCCTCCCAAAGTGCTGGGATTACAGGTGTGAGCCACTGTGCCGGGCTGTCGAGTTTATTTCTGAAACTCAAGTATTGAACCTCCAGAGAGAAAAGAGAAGATTCTGTCACATCTACACTTCTTAGAATCTGACTTTTCTAGAAAAAGATAAGATCCACACATAGCCAAGACCCACCCTTTGAGTAAACTAGGAGGTTTAATTTTTTGGTAAACTTAGATAAATACGAGGAGATTAAAGACCTCTTCAACTGTTAGGCAGAGCCATTGTTCACAATGGAGCGTATCCCTTGGTGTGATGGATTGCATTGATGTGTGGCCTTCTCCCTTTGAATTTGTGCTGAAAATATAGATGAGCAAAAGTACAGAGAGCAGTAACACAGAGTCCGTGAGATCTCCAAGCAGAAAAGGCTGAGAATTCAGACAGGAGCTAAGGGCTTTTCCTGGTTGTTGAACCTAAAAAACTAAGTTTGTCAGACAAAATTGTAATACTTGGTACCAACTCCCCATAATAAAAGATTTTATTTTATTTTATTTTTTTGATTCAAGTCCACAGGAGTCTTCAAAGGAGACAAGGAGAAGGTGACGAAGGACTCCAACACAGCAATTTTTATCTGCAGGCTCTGTTTATACTTCATGCTTCCTAGGTTTGGTGTTACAGAAAGAGTTTTCTAACAGTCAGTCTGTTATAATCTAGGTCAGAGCACTTCATTTTGGCCCTTGGGAGATTAACCAGCCACTTGAATGCTGATTTACTGCTTAAATGACTAAAGACTTTAAAAATCATGTGCCTGTAGCTTACGGAGTTTTGAAAATAAATCTTCCTGGCTGTGCAGCCAGGCAATGCAGCTGCACATACTTTTTGAGGACCGAGGTTTGTATTCATTTCAAACAACTTCTATGAATTACAAAGTAAGGCGATACCTTCAAATTATGTATACTTTCCTCCCGCAAACTTTTGCCTCCCCCTCAAAAAACTATTCATTATAAAATTTTCAAGCCTATCGCTTTAATGTAAATACATATGCTTCATATCCCATCGGTGCAGAGTGGACACAAATACTATAGTTTGTTACAGGACAAAAAATCTGATTGACAAATAGCATTAAAGGAAATACTGGTTAATGGCATTGAAGTTAGAGATCACTCTTCTTCAACATTAAAAAAATCTGTTCTAGTCTTTGCAGATAGTAAAGGAAATCTAGTTAAAATCTCATTAAAGAACCATGCCAACATCACACAAGCTTAAAAGAAAGACTTAACGTATTAATTCGCAGAACAAAGCCAGCTCAAGCCTACAAACAATCTATTAGCACATTTGGCAATACGGGGCTCTAACACTTAGTTATTCCTACAGCCTCAGGAAGCCAGGGCCTTCTTGTGGCCTTCCCCCATCCTCATCCTACCCCCAACCCCTTTGCACCTGGACCCCGGTTTTTGTGTGTGTGTGTTATGAAGAGAGTTATTTTGCCATGAAGAGAGAAGGACTTTCATGACTTCAAACATGGACATTAGATCAAGTTTTTATCTTCTCCCATAATCCTGCCTTTGATGTCACCAGACTGAAACCTTTCAGAATAGAAAGGGGGAGCTGTGAAAAGAGGCCTTGTTAATTTATCTGTTTAAGTGCTGCTGCCCTAATTCGCTCGGGTAGCATTTTCATTGTCTTCTGCTTTGCATCCTAAAGGCAGGCTTACACCAGGCAATTATGAATGGCTCCTCTGAACAAATAATTGAAATTCACAAGTTGTGGGGTATGGTTAAACAATGTCTAGGTTGGAGGTGTGAGGTCATACATACTCCCTCAGGCATTATTAAAGTTACAGGCACCCTCCTTACCGGATGACTATTTGTCTTACATTAGCTTTAATGGCAACTAATCAGGTAAGCTGCATGTGCTAAAGACCGAGCCGTCGCTCTTTACAAAGCCATCAGAGGTCAGAGCTCTGTTGAAACAGCAAATTCTCCAAGAAACATGAGGTCCCAACATGGCTATCCAGTTTTGAAAATAGGAGTGGATACAAAGTAGATTTAATTTCTGGAGAAAAAAACATTCTTTTGAGGTTAAGAAAAGACAGCGACATAGAAATTCTGAGTTCCAGATTTCGAAGAGTTCATCTTTTCTACACAACCGGGGTAGTGTCATCTACGCAGGAGGCTCGGGGTGAATGTTTGAAGGCCAGTATATTTGCACATATGCATTCATACTCACACACCCTTAGCTGACTAATTACAAATTAATTACTCCAAGCCAAGTTCTGCCCTCTGCTGTGTATATCCAAATTGGTTAATATAGTGGTGTGTTCTCTAAGGAAAAGATTTATGCTTGCTTATAGAACATAACAGGCTCTTGTATTAACACGAATATTTGTTCTAAAGTAGAATCAATGTAAGGCGGCACAAGCAGCAGTCTTGAATGGGTCCTGCTCTATGAGCTTTTAAAGGCATCTCATAATAATGTAAGGGGACTCTCACCTTTAAGGCTGTCCTACGACTCAGGGCTCGAAATTAACGGTCCCTTCCACATCCTAGTGAAAAGCCAATGTATCTCACCAGGTCTATTATAATAAAAACACCTGATGGGGAATCTTGCCCTTCTCCCTTATTTGCTAGCATCTGTGGACTACATGTTTGGGGAGAAAAGAAAAAACAGGCAGAATGGAAAGTGTGTAATGATAGTATCTACAGATGACTCAGATGCCCTGGAGGACTCCAAACTTCTCCAACTATACCTGTGTGAAAGACTCCCAAACTTGTTTTCTAAGTACAAGGAGATGTGTTCTCCCAATAAGATTTCCTGGAGTTAAATTGTAGGGCAATGAAAGAAGGAACTATCTCCTCTCTCTAGAACCTTAATTAATATTGTGATCTCAGAAATTCTGTTTTCTCATCTTTCTACCAGAAAGTGCTTGAATTGACAAGGAAATGTCAGAATTAAAAACTGGAGACTGGATTAGTATGAATTGATGCCCATAAATACAGATACATGCCTACAGGTAAACAAAGATAAAGAGAAACAGAGCAGATGTTTCTTATGACATTATTTGTAATTATAAGTGGGAAATAATGTAAATGCCCCTTATTAGGGACTGGTTAAATAAATACAGGACTTCTGTGAAATGGACGTGGCCATTGAAAAGAATGAGTTAGATTCAGAGATGATTTAAGGACTTCAATGCCCCGAACAGTGAAAACATAATGGTACTCCCCTAATATGCAACGCCAATTTAAAATAAATTTAAACCACAAAACTCAAAATCAAATCAAAATTTGATTTTGAAATTAAAATAACTTCTCTCTAGATTTTCTTAGAGTCCGAACATATCTTGCAGCATACTTAAAGGATGGGGTTTCCATTCTTAATGCCATCTGGATTTGGTTCTAAGAGGCAAAAACTTATGATCCTCAATTTTTCTGGTTCAACAGAAATAACTAGTATTGAAAAACCAAAAAGCAGAGCAGAACAGAATAGCGGTTGAAAGCTGGGGTATGTCAGAGAGCCTAGGTTTGAATTTTGCCCTCAAAACTTACTAAGTTTACGGCCTTGGACAAATTACTTAGTCTCTCTGTTTCTTCTGTCATCCTCTGTATAATGGAAATAAGAAAGTTACCATTTCAAAGCATTAAACAATACTACATAAAATGATTAGTCCTGTGCTTGCACCAGTAAGCATTCAATAATTACTATTATTAAAGACTTTTGATGCTAGGAGTGATGCTTTCACAGAATCTGATTCAATCCTCAGAGCAATTAGACAAGACATTCAGGGACTTGAGTTATAGTCTGTGTTTTTGTACTAAGTAGCCATGGAACCATGGTAACACCTCTATTTTATATTTTGGTTTTCTATAGATTCTGAATGTGTTCATTAAACAAGTTGACTTAGCATCCAAGGCCCTTCATGATTGACATCCTGTTCACCTGTAGAAATTCAAGACGTGGCTGGGTGTGGTGGCTCATGCCTGTAATCCCAGCACTTTGGGAAGCCAAGGGGGGCCGATCTTCTGAGGTCAGGAGTTTGAGACCAGCCTAGCCAACATGGTGAAAGCCCTCCATCTCTACTAAAAATACAAAATTAGCCAGGCATGGTGACGTGCCCCTGTAATCCCAGCTACTCGGGAGGCTGAGGCAGGAGAATTGCTTGAACCCAGGAGGTAGAGATTGCAGCGAGCCAAGATTGCACCACTGCACTCCAGCCTGGGCGAGCCAAGATCGCGCCACTGCACTCCAGCCTGGGCAACAGACTGTCTTAAAAAAGAAAGAAAAAGAAAGAAAGAAATGTTAGATGAATGTGCTCAGTACATAGGACTACCCTGAGAGGAGGACGGCCAGTGACCTGACATGAAACTGTATAGTTGGCATTCTCTGGCAAATTTACCAAGACAATATTTCGTTGGGGGACTTCAACTCCACTTCTACTTAACCAAGCTCTGAAGCCTGATGTATAAAACCAAAGCATGGGAAATATCAGTGTGATGTAGACAAGGAAACTCCCTGAGTGACTAGCCTGGGTTCCATGTGGGTGATCTATACAGGAAGCCCAGTTAGAGCCCAAAGATTGTTTAGTGAACGTGGACCCAGAGTTGGGGGAGTCAGATATTGTGCATTTTTAAGGAACTCTTCCAGATATTCCTCCTTGCCATAATGACTGAGCTGAGATTCCTTCTAGGATGGAGCTTAGACACATTCTTTCCTTAGTTATGTTAATACTGTGCTATCAGTAAAGCCTGGGTAAGCATCAGTCTCTCTAGGGGGACTTTGTCTTACTCTGAATACTCATCGTATAAACCATTTCATAGTTTAATTCTCAGAGAATAATCTATTTTTTGGCATTCAAATCTGTAGAGCTGCGTTTCTCAAATAATCTGTAGTGAAGGACCATGCTTTTCTGTTGTGTTTTTTTACTTGTAAATTGATCGTTTTTATTTATTTATTTATTTATTTATTTATTTATTTATTTATTTGAGACGGAGTCTCGCTCTATCTCCCAGGCTGGAGTGCAGTGGCCGATCTCGGCTCACTGCAAGCTCCGCCTCCCGGGTTCATGCCATTCTCTTGCCTCAGCCTCCTGATTAGCTGGGACTACAGGCACCCGCCACCATGCCCGGCTAATTTTTTGTATTTTTAGTAGAGACGGGGTTTCACCGTGTTAGCCAGGATGGTCTCAATCTCCTGACCCTGTGATCCGCCCGCCTCGGCCTCCCAAAGTGCTGGGATTACACGCGTGAGACACTGCGCCCGGCCGATCATTTTTAATTGTATATATTTATGGGGTACAAAGTGATGTTATGATTTATGAATACAATGTGAAATAAATCAACCAAGCTAATTAACATATCTATCACCTCAAATATGTAACTTTTTTGTGGTGAGAATAGTTGAGATTTACTCTCAGCATTTTTGAAATTTACAACACTCTATTATTAGCTATATTCACCAAGCCATGCAATGGAAAAAAGAGAAACCCATACTCCTCTTGTCTAACTGAGATTTTGTGTGCCCCTTGATTATCATCTCCCCATTCCCACCTATTTCCCCAGCCTCTGGTGGCCACCATTCTGCTCTACTTGCATGAGCTCAATTAATTTAGATTTCACAAATAAGTAAGAACATTTGGTACTGTATTTGCCTTTCTGTGCCTGGCTTATTTCACTTAGCATAATGTTCTCCAATTCCATTCATGTTGTCACAAATGACAGAATTTATTTCCTTTTTAAGGCTGGGCACAATTCCATTGTAGATACATACTACCTTTTCTTTATCCATTCATCTGTTGATGGGCATATAGGATGATTTCATAACTTGGCTATTGTGAATAGTGTTGTAATGAACTTTGACAAACTGATTTCAAATCTTTTGTTCAAACATCCAGAAGTAGGATTGCTGGATCAGATGGTAATTCTATTTTTAGGTTTTTGTTTTGTTTTGTTTTGTTTTGTTTGAGACAGAGTCTCGCTCTGTCGCCCAGGCTGGAGTGCAGTGGTGTGATCTCGGCTCACTGCAACCTCTCCCTTCCAGGTTCAAGCAATTCTCCTGCCTCAGCCTCTCGAGTAGCTGGGACTACAGGCATGTACCACCACACTCAGCTAATTTTTTTGTATTTTTAGTAGAGAGGGGGTTTCACCATATTTGCCAGGCTGGTCTTGAACTCCTGACCTCAGGTGATCTGCCCGCCTTGGCATCCCAAAGTGCTGGGATTACAGGTGTGAGCCACCACACTCATTTATTTTTAGTTTCTTTGACAAATCTCCAAACAATTTTCTGTAATGGCTATACTGACTTACATTCCCGCCAACAGTGTACAGGCGTTACTTTTTCTCCAACTCCTTGCCAACACTTGTTATCTTTGGTCTTTTTGTTAATAGCCATTCTGACAGGCATGAGGTGATATCTCATTGTGGTTTTAATTTGCATTTCCTTAATGGTTAGTAATGTTGAGCATTTTTTTTTCATACATCTGATGGCCATTTGTATGTCTCCTTTTGAGAAATATGTCTATTAAAGTTCTTTGCCCATTTTTCATTGGATTTTTTGTTTTCTTGCTATTGAATTGTATGAGCTCCTTACATATTTTGGATATTAACCCCTTATTGGGTACATGGCTTGCAAATATTTTCTCCCAATCTGTAGGTTGTCTCTGCGCACTGTTAATTGTTTCCTTTGCTGTGCTGCCACTTCTCTTTTGTTTGCTTGTGTTCCTTTTTTCCTTTCTTTCATTTCAATAGGAAACAAAACAGAGCGAGTCACCTTGTCCACATCTCACTGGTATTTCCCATGGTTTGGTTTTATACATCAGGCTTTAGAGCTCTGTTAAGTGGAAGGAGTGTTGAAGTCCCCCAATGAAATATTGACTAAGTTTCTGAGTCTGGGTCTTGGTAAATTTGCCAAAGAAGGCTAGCTATACAGTCTCATGTCAGATGACTGGCCGTCCTCCCCTGAGGGTAGTCCTCTATACTGAGCACATTCATGACATTTCTACAGGTGAATAGGATCTCAATCATGAAGAGTCTTGGATCCTAAGTCTTGGGAAAAGATGGTGTTTGGTCACACAAAGAAGTTCTTTAGTGTCGATTTCTGAAATTTTGGTGCACTCATCACCCAAACAGTGTACACTGTACCCAATGTGTAGTCTTTTATCCCTCACCCCTCTTTCACCCTTTTCCCTCAGTCCCTAAAGTCCAATGTATCATTCTTTTTTTTTTTTTTTTTTTTTTGAGGAGTCTCACTGTGTCACCAGGTTGGAGTGCAGTGGTGCAATCTCGGCTCACTACAACCTCCAACTCCCTGGTTCAAGCGATTCTCCTGCCTCAGCCTCCTGAATAGCTGGGATTACAGGCACGCACCACCATGCCCAGGTAATTTTTATATTTTTAGTAGAGACAGGGTTTCACCATGTTGGCCAGGATGGTCTCCATCTCCTGACCTCATGATCCACCTGCCTCAGCCTCCCAAAGTGCTGTGATTACGGCGTGAGCCACCGCACCCAGCCCATTTTATCATTCTTATGCCTCTGTGTTCTCATAGCTTAGCTCCCACTTATGAGTGAGAACATATGATGTTTGGTTTTCCATTCCTGAGTTACTTCACTTAGAATAATAGTCTCCAATGCTGCCATGTCTTAGTTTGATGTAATTCATTCATCTATTTTTGCTTTTATTGCCTGAGCTTTGGGATCCAATCCAAAAAAATCATAGCCCAGACCACTGTCATAGAGTTTTCCCGTATGTTTTCTTCTAGTCGTTTTACATTTTCTGGCCTTGTGTTTAAGTCTTTAATCCATTTTGGTTTTTTGTACATGGTGTGAGGTAAGGGTCCAATTTCATTCTTCTACCTGGGGATATCCAGTTTTTCACCACCATGTATTGAAGAGACTATCCTGTTCTTATTGTATATTCTTGACATGCTTGTTGAAAATCCACTGTGGACTGATATTTTTGTTAAATACAATAAAAATGTCAAAAATATATTAATCTGCATGAAAGTTTCTTTTTTTTGTTATAATTTTTTTTTTTAATTATACTTTAGGTTATAGGGTACATGTGCACAATGTGCAGGTTTGTTACATATGTATCCATGTGCCATGTTGATTTCCTGCACCCATTAACTCGTCATTTAGCATTAGGTATATCTCCTAATGCTGTCCCTCCCCCCTCCCCCCACCCCACAACAGTCCCCGGAGTGTGATGTTCCCCTTCCTGTGTCCATGAGTTCTCATTGTTCAATTCCCACCTATGAGTGAGAACATGCGGTGTTTGGTTTTTTGTCCTTGTGATAGTTTACTGAGAATGATGTTTTCCAATTTCATCCATGTCCCTACAAAGGACACGAACTCATCATTTTTTATGGCTGCATAGTATTCCATGGTGTATATGTGCCACATTTTCTTAATCCAGTCTATTGTTCTTTTTTTTTTTTTGAGACAGAGTCTCACTCTGTCGCCCAGGCTGGAGAGCAGTGGTACAATCTCGGCTTGCTGCAAGCTCTGCCTCCTGGGTTCAAGCAATTCTCCTGCCTCAGCCTCCCAAGTGCTGGAACTACAGGCACATGCCACCAAGCCTGGCTAATTTTTTGTATTTTTAGTAGAGATGGTGTTTCACTGTGTTAGCTAGGATGGTCTCAATCTCCTGACCTCGTGATTTGCCCACCTTGGCCTCCCAAAGTGCTGGGATTACAGGCATGAGCCACTGCCCCTGGCGAAAGTTTCTTAATTTAATTTCTATACATATCTTTCTCAGATTTCTACCAGACAGTTGGAGGACCACCAAAAGTCTTTGAGGAGCTTGCCCCAAAATCCATACTTGGTTGAATTTAAAAATTCTTCTTGAAAAAATTAACGCTCAGGTTTCTCCTTATTTTCTAAACATATATTGGGCCATTCCTCCTTCTCCTTCAAACGTGAGGCTCCTTCTCCTTAATCTTCACTTCTGGAAATGCTGGCAGGCTTTTGAGAGCCAACTCGATTGATAACTCAGCTGATAGTAATTTCTCTTCCTGAGGCTAAAGTAGCACTTTGTGTCTTCCATACTGTACAACACATGGTCTTAGTTTAGGCTTCCTGAAAAGCAGACTCTGAGTCAGGGATGCAAAGGCAAAGAGTCTACGTGAGAGATGATCTCAGGAAATACTGGTAGAAGAGTGGGGAAGGAGTGGTGAAAAAAAAGGAAGAGAAAGCAGCCAATAAAGTGTTCCTTGTTTACTAAGTTACCACTGTGGACATTGGGAGATTGATCAGGTTGAGTAACTTAAGAAACCAGTATAAATCCTCAGTGTTATGCTACCAGAGAAGCAAGGGATCTAGAGGATTTATTAGAGGTGAGGGCAATGTAATTCCCCAATATGTTGGCTTGCCAAAGTGTTCAGTGTACTCTCTGGCAAAGAAATGCAAGTGTGGCAGTTGGAGATATCTGTGAGGAGATATACGCAGGACGTGCACAGCAAATGCAACACCTATGTCTTAAATTACGGTTATTGGAGTGTAGACTGTTTGAGGTTAGGGGCTATAAACTGTCCTAATTTTACATAAGGCATTTGATAAATATGTGTTTCTAGAATGAATAAAAATTTGAGAAGTGTTCATACATGTAATTTTCTTACTAGAAAGTAAGTAGGACACCAGCCTTCACATTTCAGAATGTTAGTAAACAGATTAATTCTTACTATTTTCTTTCATTGAAGTAAGGGTTTATCTTTCTTGCAATAAAACACAAGTAGGTCACTAAACTCTGTATTCCTGGATTGATAAGCTCTCTGAAGCACTGAGTCCTTTCAGGTGCAGGTGGAATGCCACTGTTCTAGCTCGAGCAGTGCTTCTCAAACTTTAATGTGCACACAAATCAAGGAAGCATCTTATACAAATACAGATTCTGGTTCAGTAGATCTGGGGTAAGGCCCATGATTCTTCTTTTCTATCTGGCTTACTGATCCTCAGACCACACTTTGAATTACAAAAGCATTGGTCATAAAATTACCAGTGTGATTCCTTGGGTTACTGGTCCATTGAATGTCTTTGCTTTACAACATTCCAAAAGGCTTCAACTCCACTTCCACTGCTGTACTACAACCAGCTTATTATACTGGCTCCCAAGAGCCAGTTAAATTTTCAGGAATTTGACAAGTCAGTTGTTAGCTTGAAATCAGCCATGGTGGGAGTACTTACACTACATGAGTCAGCAAATTCTGTAAGTCAGAGTTTGTTTTCCAGAGAGCTGGTTGACCAGTATACTCATCCTTGTTGCCTCCAACCCTGAATACTACTCTGCCCCATCAGGCACGCACCCAGAAGATTATGAAGATCCTTCGATCCTTTGGGGTATTGGTAGGAGTGGGGGGTGCTACAGACGGTAAGAAGACAAGAATCTCTGAGTAGGAATCGAGGAAGAAATGCAGACATAAGTAATTGTTGTTATTATTATTAATTATTATAAGTTATTTCATTCTTGAGAATTTATTCTTTTTTTTTAAATTTTTTTTATTTTTTGAGATGGAGTCTCACTCTGTCACCCAGGCTGGAATACAATGGCAGGATCTCGGCTTACTGAAACCTCCACCTCCTGGATTCAAGCAAGCCTTCTGCCTCAGCCTGCCGAGTAGCTGGAACTACAAGTGTGCACCACCACGCCTGGCTGATTTTTGTATTTTTAGCAGAGACAGGGTTTCACTATCTTGGTCAGGCTGGTCTCAAACTCCTGACCTCAGGAGATCCACCCACCTAGGCCTCCCAAAGTGCTAGCATTACAGACGTGAGCCACTGCACCCGGCCTGAGAATTTATTCTATGAAAATATTTTAACAGAGCAAAACTGTCTATTACAATATTATCTGTGAAAGTAGAAAAATGAAGGCTGGGTGCAGTGGCTTATGCCTATAATCCCAGCACTTTGGGAGGCTGATGCAGGCGGATTACGAGGTCAAGAGATTGAGACCATCCTGGCTAACATGGTGAAACCCCGTCTCTACTAAAAATATAAAAATTAGCTGGGTGTGGTGGTGTGTGCCTGTAGTCCCAGCTACTGGGGAGGCTGAGGCAGGAGAATCGCTTGAACCCAGGAGGCAGCGGTTGCAGTGAGCCAAAATCCTGCCATCACACTCCAGCCTGGGTGACAGAGTGAGACTCTGTCTCAAAAAAAAAAAAAAAGTAGAAAAAATGAAAAATTATGTATCCATTAAGCAAGATTATTACTAACCCTATAGAAATACATAAAATATGTATAGATAATGATGTAGGGACAAAAGTAGAATACAAATATGATAGTTGTTATTATGTGGATTTGTTGTTTCAACTGTGTAGAAACATGGATGCATATAACAAAAACAGGAATGAAATAAATACAAACAAAATCTGGCATTGTAGTGCTAGTTTTAGAGGAAAATTTTTAAAAATATTCTGAATATTATAGCCTATGAAAAATAAAACGTAACAAAACATTTTAACTTGTCTAATTATATTTATTTTCAAATATTTTTAAAAAGTACATCAAAAGTAAGAACAGGAGTCGGACACAGTGGCTCAGACTTGTAATCCCAGTACTTTGGAAGGCCAAGGCAGGAGGATTGCTTAAGCTCAGGAGTTTGAAACCAGATTGGGCAACATAGCAAGACTCCATCTCCATAACAAAATTTAAAAATTAGCCTGCTTGGTGGCTCACACCTGTAGTCCTAGTTATTTGGAAAGCTAAGTTGGGAGGATCACTGGAGCCCAGGAGATCAACGCTGTAGTGAGCCATAATTGCACCATTGCACTCCAGCCTAGGCAACAGAGCAAGACCCTATCTCAAAAAAAAAAAAAAAAAAAAAAAGAGTAAGGATAACCAAGCAAAGTCAGGAGAAATATGAGTAATAGTTAATATTTGTTATGTGTTACATGTGAAAAGCACTATTCTGTGTTCTTTATAAGAATTAGCCCGGTTAATTCCCACAACCTATGGTTGAGGAGCTTTTCTTATTGCCATTTTGCAGATGAGAAAACTGAAGCACATAGAGGTTTGTAATTTTCCTAAGGGTATATGGCTGGTAAACCACATAGTTAGGTTTCCAACCTAACTCTTGAGCTCTGTAAATTCTTGAATCTTCATAAAATAGTTTTTGCAAAGTTCTTTCTGTCTTTATTTATTTATTTATTTATTTATTTATTTATTGAGACGGAGTCTCACTCTGTAGCCAGGCTGGAGTGCAGTGGCGTGATCTCGGCTCACTGCAACCTCCACCTCCCAGGTTCAAGCAATTCTGCCTCAGCGTCCGGAGTAGCTGGGACTACAGGCACGTGCCACCACACCCAGCTAATTTTTGTATTTTTAGTAAAGATGGGGTTTCACCATGTTGGCCAGGATGGTCTCAATCTCTTGACCTCGTGATCTGCCCACCTAGGCCTCCCAAAGTGCTGGGGTTATAGGTGTGAGCCACTGCGCCTGCCCATTTATTTTTCTGAGACAGGGTCTCACTCTGTAGCCCAGACTGGAATGCAGTGGCGTGATCACGGCTCACTGCAGCCTCAACCTCCTGGGCTCAAGTGATCCTCCCACCTCAGCCTCCCAAGTAGCTGGGACCACAAGTGTGTGCCACTATGCCTGGATAATTTTTTATTTGTATTTTTTAGAGATGGCGTATCGTTATGTTGCCCAGGCTGATCTCCAACATTTAGGTTCAAGTAATCCTCCCACTTCAGCCTCCCAAAGTGCTGGGATTATAGGTATGAGCCACCATATCTGGTCAAAGTTCTTTCAGAAACAACAATCCTATCTGCAGCAAGAAATATTCAGCCATAATTGTTTGTTTTAAAAAAATAACTTTGACCTGTGAGAGAAAAGTGTAAAACTAAAGGCAATTTCTAATAGACTCAACAGTCACTCTGCAGAAATAATCATTTCCTTGCTGACTGAGGTAAGAAGAGGCTTCCCCATTCTTCTAGGCAAAGATGAGCCACAATCAGGTTCTAGGTAATCTTCTAGACCTCTCCACTTCATGTTTCTTCCAGGAGCCAGAAGATAGGTCGCATGTTTTAAACGTAGGATGTCGGTAAACATCCAGCCTGTCTTTCCTCACGCTCTTCATCTGCTAATTGGGATGACTAGTATATTAACCCTATTGCCTTCAGTTGCCTAGGAGATCAATATATGATGGCTATTCATTCAACAAATGTCCTAAAATCCCAAAGTATAGGAATTCTTAAAAAATGTATGTTATCAATATAGGTATGTATAGGCCAGGCATGGTGGTTCACGCCTATAATCCCAGCACTTTGGGAGGCCGAGGTGGGTGGATCACTTGAGGTCAGGAGTTCGAGACCAGCCTGGCCAACATGGCGAAACCCTCTACAAAAAATAGAAAAATTAGTCGGGCGTGATGACATGTGCCTGTAATCCCAGCTACTTGGAAGACTGAGGCATGAAAATTGCTTGAAGTCGGGACGGGGAGGTTGCAGTGAGCCGAGATTGCGCCACTGCACCCCAGCCTGGGCAACAGAGTGAGACTCTGTCTCAAAAAAATAAAAATAAAAATAAATAAATAAAATATAATTATGTATAAATATAAAGTATAATCCTTTCATACACAGCTTAACAAGAAATTTTATTTAGTGAAATACCATTAATTGTACTGTGACTAGCATAGAATATCAATTGTCCTGTTGAATATAGTGGACATAATTCCTAGCCTTTTTTCTTTAAAAGTGTAACATGCTGGCCAGGCGCGGTGGCTCAAACCTGTAATCCCAGCACTTTGGAAGGCCAAGGCGGGTGGACCACAACATCAGGAGTTCAAGACCAGCCTGGCCAATATGGTGAAACCCCTGTCCCTACTATAAAATACAAAAATTAGCCGAGCCTGGTGGTGTGTGCTTGTAATCCCAGCTACTCGGGAGGCTGAGGCAGGAGAATCGCTTGAACCTGGGAGGTGGAGTTTCTAGTGAGCCGAGATCACACCACTGCACTGCAGCCTGGGCAACAGACAGAGACTATTCCGTCTCAAAAAAAAAGAACATGCTGACAGTACCTCTGGATGAGTAAATAAATTACTTTGTGCTGACATATTATGAAATAAATTAGAAAATACTATGATTGCATTACTTTCATCTTAACATCCAAGTGGTTCTTTGCCCTCAGAGTCAATATTTGATTTCACAAATAACCACAAAATTGGAACAAAAAGTAATATTATTACAATAAAGTTGTATGCAAGCATCACAAACTAAAGAGATTTTGCAACTGCTGGTTGCATTTTTCTGTCAGCTGCTCTACAAATTCAGGCTAAAAACACTTAAACTGCATTCAATTTGGTTTTTGCAAACAAGCCTTTTAGGTTTAAAAGCTGTTCAACAGAATTGACCATCTTTGTAACTCTCCAGTTTCAAAATGCAAATAAATGGTACTCTAGGTACTCCCTACGTATTGTTACAAAACTTACATCCTTTTCACCCCTTTTATATCCCTTTTACGGCTATTAATTTTTAATTCTGGAGACACAGTCACTGTGTTTCTGGTTCTCTGGTGGGAGATAAATGTGATTTAGATCCTGTTTTATGTATGCTTGGGGTTGATGGTTCTGATTGTGTCTATTTCCCAAGAGAAAAATTGCTGGTCCCCACAAGTCCTTCCTTGCTGGTCATAAAACAAATATTAAATAATGGCAATAAGCTATGAACCTTCTACAGTGCTCCAATGTTTAATTAAACAATTGCTGGTGAAAATAGCTGGTTGTATAGAGAACTCACATGATTTACCTTATGTGCAAACCATACACATTTCTCGGGCCCTCGAGACCTCCTAGTGCATGTACAGAATATCAACTATTATTTCTTGAGCCATATTTTTGTAACTTACAGCCCTCTGGTATGTTGATGGGAGATCAGGGGCTACTCAAGTTGTGTTCTCCCAAAACTGGATTTCTGAATCCCAAACAGAACTGTTTTTTGACACTTAAACAAACTCTGTAAGTCTGCTACATTTAATATTTTATTCCCCCCCGCCCCCCCCACCCCCCCGCCCCCAGCTATTTAATGTGAGGTTTGTAGAGAAGTAAAAAGCTTCTAAAACTTCAGTTCCTCCTTTCATTACTTTTACCAAAGAATCTACAGAAAAGAGCTGGAAGAGTTTTAAAATGTAAGCCTTGATGACATTCTGGAGCTCATCTAAGTATACTCTGTCTTTTCTTTTTTGAGACGGAGTCTCACTCTGTTGCCAGACTGGAGTGCAGTGCCACAATCTCGGCTCACTGCAACCTCCGCCTCCCACGTTCAATCGATTCTCCTGCCTCAGCCTCCTGAGTAGCTGGGACTATAGGTGCACACCACCACGCCCAGCTAATTTTTGTATTTTTGGTAGAGATGGGGTTTCAGCATGTTGGCCAGGATGGTCTTGATCTCTTGACTTCATTATCTGTTCGCCTCAGCCTCCCAAAGAATTAGGATTACAGGTGTGAGCCACTGCGCTCGGCCATAAGTGCACTCTATCTTAATCACTTATAATTTTGTTTACAGGAATATAATCCACTCAGTGCTGTTGTCAGTCTTCCACAGATTCTGCAAAGGTTATTAGCTAAAGTGCATAGGATCTGTCCTAAAAGGCTCTAAGGAAAGATTTTAAAGTAGGTATTAGGATCAAATTACGTGTGTGCATGTGCATAACCGCAGAGTTGGCTCCTCCCACCCACACACACACATATTAAGTCAAAATAGAGATACTTTCTATTTTTTGTGTATCTTTTTAAAACGGGTTTTGGGAACCCCTGCATGTGTCCCCCACTTATCTCAAATCCTCACAATTTATTTCTTCTCCCAAAATTATAAAAAAAAATGTTTCTTTCTAGGGGCAAAAATGTTCCTAAACATTAATACATATTTAAGAAATAAGCCAGAGCTGAGTGGTTTCACTTCACTGGGTATCGCTTTACTGATTGCTACAATGCTGCGGACTCATTTGGCTCATTCAAATATGCACTTAATTTCTGTCTATATAAATTATATGCCAATATGATTTATATCTGATTATATATAATTTATATAGATATAGTTTATCTATATATAATATCTATCTATCTACATCTCTCTATATGTAATTTATATATAATTTATAGCTACACAACATAAACCAGATTGGGGTGATGAACATTCTCCAGAAGCAGAGGCATTTCAGGTAGATTCAAATAAATGATTTGCGAAGAATCATCAAAAATTGATCTTCTGTTCAGAGCTGCACTTCATTAAATAAATGTGGGATTCAGTCATAAAAAGAAAAAAATATGCCTTAACTAGCTATGTTTCACCTTTTAAAAGAGAAAGAGAGAAAAGGAAGGAGTGAAAGAAGGAAAGAAGAGATTTTTTAAAAACTGTAAAATGTTGTGATAGGGTAGAAGAGAGTGGGATTAGGGAGTTGTGGGGTTGGGGGAGGATTGGCCCTGGCCATCTTATTTCCATTTACTGACTGCGTCACCTTGGGAGAATCAGTTCATTTTTCTGAACATCAGTTTACTCCACAGAAAACAGGAATGATAATGCTCATCTTATAGGGAACAGAAAGATATTTACACGTAAGAGCTTTGGAAACCATGAATTCACATAGGTTAATTCAATGTGTTAATTCAACTTCTGTTTCTTTTTTTTTTTTTTTTTGAGACGGAGTCCCGCTCCGTCGCCCAGGCTGGAGTGCAGTGGCGCGATCTCGGCTCACTGCAAGCTCTGCCTCCTGGGTTCACGCCATTGTCCTGCCTCAGCCTCTCCGAGTAGCTGGGACTACAGGCGCCTGCCACCACGCCCGGCTAATTTTTGTATTTTTAGTAGAGACGGGGTTTCACCGTGGTCTCTATCTCCTGACCTCGTGATCTGCCCGCCTCGGCCTCCCAAAGTGCTGGGATCACAAGCGTGAGCCACCGCGCCCGGCCTCAACTTCTGTTTCTATGTCATCCCCTGCGTGAGACCGGAAAAGCTTTATTTTCTCACTTTAGTTGGATTCTATTTGTGACATGATGGTTTAAAATCATGTCTTAAAGAGATGATGGCTTTGGGTATTAGTCAAGTCTACAGACTAGTGCTTTTCAAACTTCAGTGTCCACACAAATCACCAGGAGTCTTGTTAAAATGCAGGTCTGAGGTGGAGCTTGAGATTCTGCATGCCTAACCAGCACCCAGGTAAGACCAAGGCTTGAGAACCCTGCCTAGTTTTTGATAATATTAAGGGCTGCTTCACCACTTCCACATGCTGAGCACACATTATTTATTGGATCACAGCACAGAGTTGTAAGTGCTGCTGCTGATGTCATTCGAGTTTTTTTCATGGTGATAAATACGTCCTCTGGGAATGATTGTGGCCAACAGAGAGGACTGTAAACTGAATGACAGGATGAGGCAAGTAGGGGAGAGAGTGATCTGTGGAAGAATCTGCTGCTTCTCCTCCTCTCTTGCCTGTCACTCATGATGAATGGCTCTATGCAGAAAGTTTGGACTCAACTGCAGTGGTGACTTGCAATTAAACTCCCCACGCATTCTTTACCATGTCCTTCATTAGCATACTGTCCATAATATATAACATAATTATGGTCCATAATACATTTCATACCAAGGTGGAGACAAACCTTCATTTTGGTAGATTGTTACACACATAAGCATCTAGATCTGTTATTAGGGAATTTAATTTTATACCTTAAAGCAGAAGATTTGGCTTCAAAACATCAAGATGAAGCAATAATAAGAAATACAAATGACAAATTACAATGAATAGTACAGAGGCAAGCCATCTTCACTAAAAGCCACATAGGCACCTTAGTCTCCACTTTTTAAAATCAAGCCATTCATCCAAGAAATATTTATTGAATCCCTACAGCATGCCAGGTATCATTCTGGGATCTAGGATAAAGGATTGAAAGAAATAACCTCTGCTCTGACAGAGCTTACAGTTTATGTAAATAAGCAAATATAGAACATACCAGGTAGGGATAAGTAAAGAAAAAAAAAAAGATAAAGCAAAGTAAGGAAGAAAGGAAAAGCAGATGTGGGCGTTTTATTTTACATGAGGGGAAGATGATAGTGATAAGGGGGCAGAGAAGACTTAAAGAAAGTGAGATCAAGTTACATGGATGAGCCCGCCTTGGCCTCTCAAAGTGCTGGGATTACAAGCATGAGCCGCTGCACCCAGCCTACCCTTTTTTTAATCTTTAATTTTTGTTTTGTCAAGATGGAGTCTTGCTATGTTGCCCAAGCTTGTCTTGAATTCCTGAGCTCAAGCAATCCTCCCATTGCAGCCTCCCAAAGTGCTAGGATTAAATGCCAAGTACAATTACACTTTTAAATATATGTTTTCTTTTTTAAAAAAAGTTTACCTAATTTGCATACAAATATTCCGATAATCTAATACATACATCTTTTAAAAAACTGTAATACTACGTATTTAGTTTAGAACATCTGTTAATGAGTGATATGATTTGATTCTATGTCCCCACCCAAATCTCATGTCGAATTGTAATCCCCACACGTTGGAGGAGAGTCCTGGTAAGAGGTGACTGCATCATGGGGGCAGACTTCCCCCTTGCTGTTCTCATGATAGTGAGTGAGTTCTCATGAGACCTGGTTGTTTTAAAAGTGTGTAATGCCTCCCCTTTCGCTCTCTCTTTTCCTCCTGCTCTAACCATGTAAGATGTGCTGGCTTCCCCTTCACCTTCTGTCATGATTGTAAGCTTCCTGAGGCCTCCTGGCCATGCCTCCTGTATAGCCTGCAGAACTGTGAGTCTGCATAATAACCAGCTAACCTTATGATGACAGAATCAAATCCACACATATCAATACTAACCGTAAATGTAAATGGAGCCAGGCACAGTGGCTCATGCCGGTAATCCCAACATTTTAGGAACCCGAAGTGGGTGGATCACCTGAGGTCAGGAGTTTGAGAGCAGCCTGGCCAACATGGCAAAACCCCATTTCTACTAAAAATACAAAACTTAGCTGGGCATTGTGGTGGGTGCCTGTAATCCCAGCTACTCAGGAGGCTGAGGCAGGAGAATCACTTGAACCTGAAAGGCAGAGGTTGCAGTGAGCCAAGACGGTGCCACTACACTCCATCATGGGCTATGCAGCGAGACTCTGTCTCAAAAATAAATAAATAGATGTAAATGGGCTACATACCTCAATTAAAAGACATGGAGAGGCAAGATGGATAAAGAACCAAGACCCATTGGTACACTGTCTTCAAGAGACCCATCTCACATGCAGCAACACACATAGGCTCAAAATAAAGGGATGGAGAAAAATCTACCAAGCAAATGGAAAACAGAAAAAAGCAGTGGTTGCAATCCTAGTTTCTGACAAAACAAACTTTAAACCACCAAAGATAAAAAAAAGACAGAGAAAGGCATTATATAATGGTAAAGGGTTCAATTCAACAAGAAGATCTAACTATCTTAAATGTATACATACCCAACACTGGAGCATTCAGATTCATCCAGCAAGTTCTTAGAGACCTACAAAGAGACTTAGATTCCCACACAATAATAGTGGGAGACTTTAACACCCCACTGACAACATTAGCAGGTCACTGAGGTAGAAAATTAACAAAGATATTTAGGACCTGAACTCAGCTCTAGATCAAATGGACTTGATAGACAACTACAGAACTCTTCACCCCAAAACAACAGAATACACATTCTTTCCATGGCCACATGGCATATACTCTAAAATCAATCACATAATTGTAAGTAAAACACCCCTCAGCAATTGCAAAAGAACTGAAACTATAACAGTCTGTAGGGTCACAGTGCAATCAAATTATAAATTAAGACTAAGAAATGCACTGAAAACCATACAATTACATGGAGATTGCATAACTACTCTTGAATGACTTTTGTGTAGATAGTAAAATTAAGACAGAAATCAAGAAGTTCTTTGAAACTAATGAGAACAAAGATACAATATACCAGAATCTCTGGGACAAGTTAAGGCAGTGTGAAGAGTGAATTTCATAGTACTAAATGCCCACATCAAAAAGTTAGAAAGATCTCAAGTTAACAACCTAACATGACAACTGAAAGAACTAGAAAACGAAGGGAAAACCAATCCCAAAGCTAGCAGCACAAGAAATAACCAAAAGCAATACCGAACTGAAGGAGATCAAGACATGAAAAATCATTCAAAAGATCAATAAATCCAGGAGCTGGTTTTCTGAAAAAATTAGTAAAATAGACTGCTAGCTAGACTAACAAAGAAGAAAAAAGAGAAGATTCAAATAAACACAATCAGAAACAACAAGGGAAATATTACCACTGACCCCACAGAAACACAAACAACCATCAGACAATACTATGAACAACTCTACTCTATGCACATAAACTAGAAAATCTAGAAGAAATAGATAAATTCTTGGACATATACAATCTCCCTAAAGTGAACCAGGAAGGAATTGAATCCCTGAACAGAACAATAATGAGCTCTGAAATTGAGGCAGTAATAAATAGCCTATCAACCAAAAAAAGGCCAGGACCAGATGGATTTACAGTTGAATTCTACCAGATGTATGAAGAGCTGGTACCATTTCTACTGAAACTATTCCAGAAAGTTAAGGAGGAGAGAGTCCTCCCTAACCCATTCTATGAGGCCAGCATCATCCTGATACCAAAACTTGGCAGAGATACAACAATAAAAGAAAACTTTAGGCCAATATCCTTGATGAACATTAGTGCAAAAATCCCCAACAAATACTGGCAAACTGAATCCAGCAGCACATCAAAAAGCTTATCCACCACGATCAAGTAGGCTTAATCCCTAGGATGCAAGCTGGTTCAACATATGCAAATGAATAAATGTGACTCATCACATAAACAGAACTAAAGACAAAACCCACATGATTATCTCAATAGATGCAGAAAAGGCTTTTGATAAAATTTAACTCCATTCATGTTAAAAACTCTCAATAAACTAGGTATTGAAGGAACACACCTCAAAATAATAAGAGCCATATATGAGAAACCCACACCCAACATCATACTGAATGGGCAAAAGCTGGAAGCATTCCTCTTGAAAACCAGCACAAGATAAGGATGCCTTCTTTCACCACTCCTATTCAACATAGTATTGGAAGTCCTGGCCAGGGCAATCAGGCAAAAGAAAGAAATAAAGGGCATCCAAATAGGAATTTCTATCCCTATTTGCAGATGACATGATCCTGTATCTAGAAAACCCCGTAGTCTCTGCCCAAAAGCTTAAGCTGATAAGGAACTTCAGCACAGTCTCTGAATACAAAATCAATGCACAAAAATTGTTAGCAATCCTATATCCCAAAAACAGTCAAGCTAAGAGCCAAATCAGAAACAAACTCCCATTCTCAGTTGGCACAAAAAGAATAAAATGCCTAGGAATACAACTAACTAGGGATGTGAAAGATCTCAACAAGGAGAACTACAGATCACTGCTCAAAAAAACCAGAGATGACACAAACAAATGGAAAAACATTCCATGCTCATGGATAGGAAAAATCAATATTGTTAAAATGGTCATACTGCCCAAAGCAATTTAGAGGTTCAGTGCTATGCTTATCAAGCTACCATTGACATTCTTCACAGAATTAGAAAAAACTATTTTGAAATTCATATGGAGCCAAAAAAGAGCTTGAATAGCCAAGGCAATCCTAAGCAAAAAGAACAAAGCTGAAGGCATCACACTACCCCATTTCAACTATACTACAGGGCTACAGTAACCAAAACAGCATGGTACTGGTACAAAAATAGACATATAGACCAATGGAACAGAATAGAGAACCCAGAAATAAGACCACACACCTACAACCATCTGATCTTTGACAAACCTGACAAAAACGAGCAACAGGGAAAGGATTCTCTATTGAACATATGGTGCTGGGATATCTGGTGGCCATATGCAGAAGATTGAAACTGGACCTCTTCCTTATACCGTATACAAACATGAACTCAAGATGGGTTAAAGACTTAAATGTAAAACCCAAAACTATGAAAATCCTGGAAGACAATCTAGGCAATAGCATTCAGGACAAAGGCATGGGCAAAGATTTCATGATGAAGATGCCAAAAGCAACTGCAACATAAACAAACATTGACAAATGGGATCTAATTAAACTAAAAAGCTTCTGCACTGCAAAAGAAACTATCAACAGAGTAAACAGACAACCTACCGAATGGGAGAAAATATTTGTGAACTATGCATCTGACAAAGGTCTAATATTCAGCATCTATAAAAATGTAAACAAATTTACGAGAAAAAAATTAAAAAGTGGGAAAAGTACATGAACAGACATTTTCCAAAAGAAGATATACATGTGGCCAACAAGCATATGAAAATAAAAATCTCAATATCACTGGTCATTAGAGAAATGCAAATCAAAACCACAATGAGATAGCATCTCACACCAGTCATAATGGCTATTATTTTTTATTTATTTATTTATTTATTTTTGAGACAGAGTCTCGCTCTGTCCCTCAAGCTGGAGTGCAGTGGCATGATCTTGGCTCACTGCAAGCTCCACATCCCGGGTTCATGTAATTTTCCTGCCTCAGCCTCCTGAGTAGCTAGGACTACACATGCCCGCCACAACGCCCGACTATTTTTTTTTTTTTTTGTATTTTTAGTAGAGACAGGGTTTCACCGTGTTAGCCAGGATGGTCTCGATCTCCTGACCATGTGATCTGTCCACCTCAGCCTCCAAAAGTGCTGGGATTACAGGCGTGAGCCACCACGCCTGGCCCAGAATGACTATTATTAAAAAGCTGAAAAATAACAGATGCTGGTGAGATTGTGGAGAAAAAGAATGAGAAAAAGAAATCCCACATTTGGTGGGAGTGTAAATTAGTTCAACTATTGTGGAAGACAGTGTAGCAATTCCTCAAAGACCTAAAGACAGAAATACCATTCAACCCAGCAATTCCATTACTGGTTAGATACCCAAAGGAATATAAATCATGCTATTATAAAGACACATGCATGCATATGTTCATTGCAGCACTATCGACAATAGCAAAGACATGAAATAAACCTAAATGCCCATCAGTTATAGACTGGATAAAGAAAATGTGGTACATATACACCATGGAATACTATGCAGCCATAAAAAAGAATGGGATAATGTTGTTTGCAGGGACATGAATGGAGCTGGAGGCCATTATCCTTAACAAACTAACACAGGAACAGAAAACCAAATATCACATGCTCTGACTTATAAGTGGGAGCTAAATAAAGCAAACACATGGACACATAGAGGGGAACAACACACACTGGGGCTTATCAGACGAGGGAAGGTGAGAGGAGGAAGTGGAACAGAAAAAATAACTGATGGGTATTAGGGTTAATACCTGGGTATTAAGATGAAATAATCTGTACAACAAACCCTCCTGACCCTATGTTTACCTATGTAACAAACCTGTATATGCAAGCCTGAACTTAATATAAAACTTAAAGAAAAAAGACAATCAACAGATGCCAACAGAGATGGAATTATACATGCTTGAAACAAATTAAATAATAGGCAGCTTCAGCAGAGAAATAGAAGATTAATAGAAGAACCAAATGGAAATTTTAGAAATAAAAAATACCATAGCTGAATTTAAAAGCTCAGTGAATAGGATCAATACCAGAATGGTGGGAACAGAGGGAAAAAGTCAGTGAATGGAAAAATAGAATAATAGAAATTGCTCTGAAGAACTGAGAGAAAAAATAGACTGAAAAAAAAAATGAACAGAGGTTCAGAAACAAAACTAAAAACCTAACATCCTTTCATCAGAGTTCTGGAAGAAGTGAAGGAAGAGGGGAGGGCTGGAAAAATACCTGAAAAGATAATGACTGAAAACTTCACAAATTTGACAAGAGATATAAACTTATAGATTCAACAACTTAAGTGAAGGTTAAACAGGATAAACCCAAAGAAATTCAAGTCAACGCACTTCGTAATTAAACTTCCGGAAACTAAAAGCTAACAAACAAAAATCTTGAAAGCAGCTGGAGAAAAACAACAGCATATCTACGGAGGAAAAGTGACTAGAATTACAGCATATTTCTCATCAGAAACCATGGAGGCCAGAAGAAAGTGGTACAGGTTGAATATCCCTTACCTAAATGCTTGGGGTCAAATGTGTCTCAGATTTTAGATTTTTTCTGATTTTGGAATATTTTCATATATAATGAGATATCTTGGAGATGGGACCCAAATAAAAGCACAAAATTTATTTTTTTGTTTCCTGTGTACCTTATACACATAGCCTGAAGGTAATTTTGTACAATATTCTAGAAGATTTTGTGCATGAAAGTTTTTTTGTTTGTTTATTTTTGTTTTGAGATGAAGTCTCACTGGGTCTCCCAAGCTGCAGGGCAGTGGCGCAATCTCGGCTCACTGCAACCTCTGCCTCCCAGGTTCAAGTGATTCTCCTGCCTTGGCCTCCCAAGTAGCTGGGATTATAGGTGTGTGCCACCAACCCCAGCTAATTTTTGTATTTTTAGTAGAGATGGGGTTTCACCATGTTGGCCAGGCTGGTCTTGAACTCCTAACCTCAAATGATCCACCTGCCTTGGCCTCTCAAAGTACTGGGATTATAGGCATGAGCCAGTGTACCCAGCCTGTCCATGAAAGTTTTGATGGCATTTTGACTGTGACCCATCACATGAAATCAGGTGTGAAATTTTCCACTTGTGAGGTCATGTCAAAAAATGTCTGATTTTAATGTATTTCAGATTTTGGATTTTCAGATTAGGGATGCTCAAACTGTATATTTTTTAGGTATGAAATAAAAGAAATGTCAATCCAGAAACCTATACCAATGAAAATATCCTTCATGAATAATGGAGAAATCAAGACATTGACAATACTTACAGTAAATGCAAATGGTGACTTACATCAATTAAAAGACAAAGAATCCAGCAACATAAAAAGAATAATGCAACATGACCAAGTGAGATTTCTTTTGCAGATGCAAGGCTGGTTGAATATTCAAAAAGCAACTAATGTGATCACATACTATGTATATAATATATACATATAAAACATACATATAATTTTATGTATGTGTATATAAACTATATATAATACACATATTATAATCACATTACATGTATTATATATAACATATATATATTGTTGTTTGTCCACAGTTCCTGGCTCATAAATCCCATAGTCCTTGTTATTTCCTGAGTCACTAAAGCAATAACCATATATTTTGTTAAAGTATTTAGCTTTTTGTCCTTGGTTCCTGAAGCAGTTTTGGAATAGCTTCAGAGCAATAAAGGTGAAAGATAGTCTTTAGTTATAATGTGGGGGTGTTTTAGACTCAGAAGCAGGCCTCAGGAAACAGAAACTCTCTCTCATCATCTCCAGCCCTTCTTTCACTTGCTTCTTTTCTCCCCAAGGCAGGCCATATAGACTAAAAATTTAATCTTCCCTTGCCTTTTTGTCTTGGAGCTGGTCATACAGAAATTCTCTGATATACTCTTGTCCGATAATAGGTCATACGATCTTCATTCCATAGGGGTTCTGGAAAGAAGAAATGCTGCAAAAGAGAAGCCAAGAAGAATCTGAACAAACAGGTCTTGCTGGGTTTCCTCATTCAATCTAATAGTATTAAATCATGCCTTTTTTTTTTTTTTTTTTTTTTTTTGAGACGGAGTCTCGCTCTGTCGCCCAGGCTGGAGTGCAGTGGCGCAATCTCGGCTCACTGCAAGCTCCGCCTCCCGGGTTCACGCCATTCTCCTGCCTCAGCCTCTCCGAGTAGCTGGGACTACAGGCGCCCGCCACCACGCCCGGCTAATTTTTTGTATTTTTAGTAGAGACGGGGTTTCACTGTGGTCTCGATCTCCTGACCTCGTGATCTGCCCACCTCGGCCTCCCAAAGTGCTGGGATTACAAGCGTGAGCCACCGCGCCCAGCCTAAATCATGCCCTTTTTGTCCAATCACATTTCTACACAGTTTCCCATCCTTCAATCACGCTTATCCAATGAAGTCTCCATAAAAGGCCCAAGAGGACAGGGTACAGAGAGCTTCCAGACAGCTGAACACATGGAGGTTCTTGGAGGGTGGTACATCAGGGGAGGGAATAGAAGTTTTGTGCTCCTTTCTCCATAACTCGCCCTATGCATCTCTTCATCTGTATCCTTTGTAATGTCCTCTATAATAAACCAGGAAATGTAAGTAATTGTTTCTCTAAGTTATATGAGCTGCTAAAGCAAATTAATCAAATCCAAAGAGAGGGGTCATGGGAACCCCAACCTATAGGTGGTTGATCAGAAGCACAGGCACAACAACCTGGGGCTTGCGACTGGCATCAGAATTAGGGGGCACTCTTGTGGGATGAGATGGAGCCCTCACCCCATGGGATCTCACACTCTTTCCAGGTAGATAGTGTCAAAACTGAAATGAGCTGGAAGGCAGCCAGCTGGTGTCCATGGCAGGATTGATTGCTTGCTTGATGGTGGGGAGAAATCCCCATGTCTGGTGTCAAAAGCCTGTTGTGAGAGTATAGCGGGAGTTTGTTTCTTCTACAAGGTAACCCATGTTATGCAACAACAACAAAAAATCACATACTTCTATCAATCAATGCAGAAAAAGAATTTGATAAAATTCAACACCGATTCTTGATTTCATAAAAACTCTCAGAGGAAAAATTGGAATAGAAGAGAAATTCCTCAACTTGATAAAGGCTGTCTGTACGAAACCTGCAGCTAATATTTGACTTAGTGGTGAAAGATTGAATACACTTCCCCCCAAATCAGAATAAGGCAATGATGTCTGCCCTCACCACTCTTACTCAACATAGAACTGGAAATTCTAGCCAGTGTAATAAGACAATAAAAAGAAATAAATGACATTCATATTGGAAAGGAAGAGGTAAAACTGTCCCTAGGTACGGATGACATGATTGCCTATATAGAAAATCCCAAGGGATCTACATAAGATAATATTCGAAAATCCTATTACTAATAGGTGAGTTCAGCAAGATCCCAGGATATACTATTGATGTGGTTTGGATGTTTATCCCTGAAAACCTCATGTTAATATTTGATCCCAGTGTTGGAGATGAGACTTAATGGGAGGTGTTTGGGTCATGAGGGTGGACCTTTCATTAATAAATGAATGCCCACCCTATTGGGGGAAGGGAGTGAGTGATTTCTCACTCTAGTAGTTCCTGTGAAGCAGGTTGTTTAAAAAAGACAGGCACCTCCCCTCTCCCTTTCTTGCTTCCCCTCTTGCTATGTGATCTCTGTACATGCTGGCCCTCTTCACCTTCTGCCACGAATGAAAGCAGCCTGTGGCTGTCACTAGATGTAGATGCCCAATCTTGAACTTTTCCAGATATGAGAATCATGAACCAAATTTCCTTTGTAAATTACCCAGCCTCAGGTACTCCTATATAGCAACACTAAGTGGACTAAGACACAAATATATATGCAAAAATCAGTTGCATTTCTATGTAATAGCAATGAGCAGCTGGAAACAGAAATTTAAAAAGCAATATAATTTATAATTGCTCAAAAATTCTGAAATACTTAGATATAAATCTAACACAATAATTATAGGATTTATCAACTGAAAACTACACAACACTGATGAAAGAAATCAAAGATCTAAATAAATAGAGAGATATACCGTGCTTATGGATTGGAAGAATAAGCATAGAAAGATGTCAGTTATCCCAAAATTGATAAATCAGCTTGTTGGGGGCTCAGAAAATGATCCCCCTAAGTAAGGTGTTAGGCATGCTGAGTACTTTGAACTAAAGGACATAGGAAGCCTCCTAAAGCAGCTTCAGAATCAAGTGGTCTGTATCTTGGTTGCTTCAATGTCAATATCTTAATTAATTGTGGTATTGTACTATATATACATTTGCAAGATGTTATCATTGGGTAAAATTGGGTGAAGAGTATATTCTGTTTCAGCTTCAACTACTGTATGGCAGTATAGTCCTGACACTAACTTCCTGAAGTTAGTGCAAATTCCACAAGTTAAGGGCTCAGTTTTCCATAGGCTTCCCTCACTCCAGACTCCAGCCATTCTTTGGGGGTCCTCCACCCACATTTCTGACTCAGTGGCTACAAATTCAGGAGTTCCCACAACCACCTCAGGTTTAATTCACTAGAATGACTCACAGAACTCAAGAAAGTATTATATTTATGATTACAGCTTTACTAAACTACAGATCAGGACTAGCCAAATGAAGAGACACATAGGATGAGGTCTGGAAGGTCCTCAACACAGAGTTTCGATGCTGTCTCACATGGAATCAGGGTGCACTTTCCTGGTATACTTATGTGTTCACCAACCAGAAAGTTCCACCATGTTTTCTCCACCTCCCAAAGGTCAGGATGTTGAGCTGATATCACATGGCTCAAAGCCCCAACCCTCTAATCACATGGTTATTCTTTCAGGGCTGACCTGCCCTTAGGCTGAGGCTATCTAGGGGTTTAAAATGAGTTACCTAATTAGCAGAAAATATCAGGTATGATCTAAGGTACTGATGAATAACAAGGACACTACTATTAGTCAAGTAATTCCAAGGATTTTATCTCTCACCCATGAACCAGGACAAAGGCCAGTCAAATTATTATACAACAGGACACATGGATCTCTCTGTAATATCTCTTACAACTGCATGTGAATTTGCAATTGTCCCAATATTGAGAGCTTTTTTTAAAAAGCTATCTAGAATATCAGAAACAAAGTGAATACCAAACACAGAAAGAAACAAAGAAAGTCAATACCAAAATTTGCTTTGAAACATGATAAGAAATGTGGTTCTCAATCAAGAGTTTTAAACTGCAGTCCATGAACTCTTACGGACTATAGACAGGATTCTGCAGTTCCATGGATTTATTTCCCAAATAATTTCTAGAAAAATTTTTCAGAACAATTTATTGCATATTTTCCCCTTCCCCTGTGATGATTCTTTTTCATATGTTAATTTCTTATCTATTTTTGGGGTTCAGAAAATAATATCCCCAAAATATGATGCTTTGGCATGTTGAGCATTTTGAATGAAAAGAAATTGGAAGACCTTAGAAGCTACCTCAGGACCAAGGACTTTCTTTTTTATTTTATGTCTTTTTTGAGATGGAGTTTCACTCTTGTTGCCCAGGCTGGAGTGCAATGGCACAATCTTGGCTCACTGCAACCTCCGCCTCCCGGATTCAAGTGATTCTCCTGCCTCAGCCTCCCAAGTAGCTGGGATTACAGGCATGTGCCACCATGCCCAGCCAATTTTGTATTTTTAGTAGAGATGGGATTTCTCCATGTTGGTCAGGTTGGTCTTGAACTCCCCACCTCAGGTGATCTGCCCACCTCAACCTCCCAAAGTGCTGGGATTACAGGCATGAGCCATCATGCCCAGCCAGAACCAAGGACTTTCTAACCTTCTTTTGTTTCTCCCTCCCAAGTGCAGGGCTTTCTCTGGAATTTCCTTATGTGACAGGAAACATCTTTCCAAAAGGAATGTAGTTGTCTTAAATTCCATCCCTAGAAATCTTGTTAAATAACCAGAAAAGATTAACCATAGCAGAAGTCTATCCATGCCCGGATAGACTTTTTATCTATTCTTCTGAGGGCAGCTCTGAGAGATTACCTAACAGACTTTATTTGCATAATAAGACAACCTTTGTTTACAATGTAGTTCTGTCCCTTACCTTCCTATAACTTGCTGGGATCATTTAGTTTCCCAAGAGAATCATTTACAAACTGTTGTCTGCTCTTTAGGCCCATTTCTTTCCCTTGAAAATTATTTACTACCGCTCCTGATTGCCCACATCCTCCATTTTCCTCTTTCCCCTGAGGAGGGTGTTATTTAGGCTTCAGCTATCTAGCCCTTCTTGGATTCTCATATTTTGTATGGCTCCTATGCTTACACATAATAATACATTTGTATGTCTTTTCTCTAATTAATCTGTCAATTGTCAGTTCATTTCAACAGACTCAGACCTTCAGACAGGGAGGGATAAATTCTCTTCACGCCTACGATATATCAGGATATATTTATCAACTAGTTTTTCTTTACCAATGATCTGTCTTTTCTTGGATATCAGTTCATAAAGATTAAATAATTTTAATTTTATGATATATTTTATATTTTATTCCCTCCTTTCATTCTTGCTTTTAAAAATCCTTAGCTCAGCTGGGTGCAGTGGCTCACACTAGCATTTTGGGAGGACAAGGCGGTGGATTGCTTGAGCTCAGGAATTCGATACCAGCCTGGGCATCACAGTGAGACCTCATCTCTATATAAAAAAAAATTAGCTGGGTGTGGTGGTGCATGCGTGTGTTCCCAGCTACTTGGGAGGCTGAGCAGGGAGGACCATTTGAGCCCAGGAGGTCAAGGCTGCCACAGCGCTACAGCCTGGGCAACAGAGGAAGACCCTGTCTCAAAAAAACATTTTGTTTTTACCAGTTTTGGTTTTAGTTACTATAAAATATTTAGCAACTAGCCATAAAAAAATAATGAACAAGATATTTGTGAATTAAGGTGGAGTGATTTCCCAGATATATTAAGTAAAAGAAAAAAAAGCAATGAGTAAAAAAAAAATTATATTACTATATTTTGTGTAAAAATAAAAGGGCAATATATTTTCTTGGCTTTATAAAAAGAAATAAAGAAAAGATAAGACAAAAACTAATGAAAATGTTTATAGGTGCTAATTGGAAATAAATGGAATGAATAGGGATAGGAGAGAGTTTTTCAATATTACCTTTTAATATAATTTTGACATTTGATCCATGTAAGTGGTTTACATATTATTTTAAAATCAAATGAAATTTTTAAAATGGGAAAAAAATTACTAACACTGAAAACAAATAGAACTTGACTGTACATAAAGTTGATAACATAGCCAAACAGAAGAAAGAATTAGTTCAAGTAACTTTTATACATGGAAATCTGGTTGAAAATCCTTAGAATATTTTAAGGGCAGAAAAAAAAAAAAACAAGCTTGACTCGGTTGTTAGTTGTCATAGTGGAATAATTCTGGAACTTTCTGTGTGTATGTAAGATAGAGCAAATGAGTAAATGAATTGGTTCTTTGGTGAACCAAGTCTCTTGCTGTGGCGAAGGGGAGATACACTTGTGGAATAGAGGAATGTGAGGGACCCTGTGATGTTAGATTTGAATTGCAGTATCAGTATAAATTGAGTCCCAGGAGCAATTAGCATACCTAGAGCCCAGGATGTGGCTTCTACATACCTTTCTCACAAAAAGGAACCAGGGTTCTTTGTGGAAATGGTTAGTTCCAGGTGTGAGGTGGGAAAATTACAGAGGGAACCTGGAATATCTTAAGCCTGAAAGGAAGGAAGTGCACTAAAACTCAAGGGAATATAGGAACCAATTGGCCAAATATGGGACAATTTGAGCATCAAAGCCAATAATTTAAAAATGAGTCTTTTAGTTTATTATAATAAGCAAAAAGAAGAGATAGACAGTGAAGAAATTCTTTAGAGAAAATGCCAGCTAACAAATGTAGAAAGAAATACAGAATTAGCAAACCACCGCCATACCACCACTACATAATGATTGAGTCAGGCAAGGATCATCTACGAATTCTAAAAGCAATTTGGTGAAAGGTAATCTTGAAACGGGATATCCACACAGTCTGAAAGACTACAGGGTCCTCACTAATTTTAGAGAAAAATGTATATCTTCACAACAGAGAAATCTTGTGCACACTACCTTAACCGAATGATCAAACTTGACATTATCAATAATGAGACAACCTGATGTTATGTGCCTCTCTTAGGAAGCAATGGAAAGTACCTATGTTGTCAGCCACGTGATATTCTTTTACCAAAAATGCTTAACCCTATACAAATTAGGTAGAAGGAATAAGATCTAGTGTTCAGTAGCACAATAGGGTGATTATAGTTACAATAATTTATCGTATACTTCAAAATAACTAGAAGAGAAGATTTGGAATGTTCCCAACACAAAGAAATGATAAATGTTTGAGGTGATGGATATCTCAATTACCTGTATTTGATCATTACACATTGTATTGAGAGGTGACAGCATGCTGGCAGTCCTCACAGCCCTTGCTCTCGGCGCCTCCTCTGCCTGGGCTCCCACTTTGGCGGCACTTGAAGAGCCCTTCAGCCCACCTCTGCACTGTGGGAGCCCCTTTCTGGACTGGCCAAGGCGGGAGCCGGCTCCCTCAGCTTGCAGGGAGGTGTGGAGGGAGAGGCGCGAGCGGGAACCCGGGCTGCGCACTGCGCTTGCGGGCCGGCTGGAGTTCCGGGTGGGCGTGGGCTTGGCGGGCCCCCGCCCCACTCGGAGCAGCCGGCGGGCCCTGCCGGCCCTGCGCAATGAGGGGCTTAGCACCCAGGCCGGCGGCTGCGGAGGGTGTACTGGGTCCCCCAGCAGTGCCGACCCACCGGCACTGCGCTCGATTTCTCACCGGACCTTGGCTGCCTTCCCGCGGGGCAGGGCTCGGGACCTGCAGCCCGCCGTGCCTGAGCCTCCCAACCCCTCCATGGGCTCCTGTGCGGCCGGAGCCTCCCCGACGAGCGCCACCCCCTGCTCCACGGCGCCCAGTCCCATCGACCGCCCAGGGGCTGAGGAGTGCAAGCACACGGCGCGGGACTGGCGGGCAGCTCCACCTGCAGCCCCGGTGCGGGATCCACTGAGTGAAGCCAGCTGGGCTCCTCAGTCTGGTGGAGATGTGGAGAACCTTTACGTCTAGCTCAGGGATTGTAAACACACCAATCAGCACCCTGTGTCTAGCTCAGGGTATATGAATGCACCAATGGGCACTCTGTGTCTGGCTGCTCTGGTGGGGCCTTGGAGAACCTTTAACTCTAGCTCAAGGATTGTAAATACGCCAATCGGCACTCTATCTAGCTCAAGGTTTGTGAACACACCACACTCTGTATCTAGCTCACGGTTTGTGAGTGCACCAATCGACACTGTATCTAGCTGCTCTTGGTGGGGCCTTGGAGAACCTTTGTGTCCACATTCTGTATCTAACTGATCTGATGGGGACGTGGAGAACCTTTATGTCTAGCTCAGGGATTGTAAACGCACCAATCAGTACCGTGTCAAAACAGACCACTAGGCTCTACCCATCAGCAGGAGGTGGGTGGGGCCACATAAGAGAATAAAAGCAGGCTGCCTAAGCCAGCAGCGGCAACCCGCTCGGGTCCCCTTCCACACTATGGTAGCTTTGTTCTTTCGCTCTTTGCAATAAATCTTGCTACTGCTCACTCTTTGGGTCCATGCTGCTTTTATGAGCTGTAACACTCAGCGCGAAGGTATGCAGCTTCACTCCTGGGCCAGCGAGACCACGAACCCCCCAGAAGAAAGAAACTCCGAACACATCCGAACATCAGAAGGAACAAACTCCGGACACGCCACCTTTAGAACTGTAACACTTATCGCGAGGGTCCGTGGCTTCATTCTTGAAGTCAGTGAGATCAAGAACCCACCAATTCCAGACACAGTATGATTGTATCAAAATATCATATGCACCCCATAAATAGATACTATTATGTGTCCATACAAATTAAAAGTTAAAAATACATTAAAAATACTTAACCCTAATATAATTTTGTGAGGATATAATTTAACAAATCCAAATGATGTAACATTCTATAAGACAACTGCTCTGAACTCCTCAAAAATATCAGTAACATGAAAGTCAAAAGAAGCAGGGGCTTATTGTACTAGATTTCAACAAGCTTGAAGAAACATGACAACTAAATAATCCTCTGCATAATCCTTGATTGGACTCTGGATTTTAAAACAAAAACTATACAAATGCGTGATTGGAGTAATTGCTGGAATTTGAATGTGAATTACATTTTGGATAATATTATTGTGTCTGCTGAGCACAGGGGCTCACACCTGTAATCTCAGCACTTTGAGAAGATGAGGCGGATTACTCGAACCCAGGAGTTTGAGACCAGCCTGGGCAACACAGTGAGACCTCACCTCTACAAATAATAAAAAAAAATTATCTGGGAACAGCGGCATGCACCTGTGGTCCCAGCTACTCCGGAGGCTGGGGTGGGAGATGGGAGGATCGCTTGAACCCGGGCAGTTGAGGTTGTAGTGAGCCATAATTGCAGCACTGCATTCCAGCCTCGGTGACACAGCAAGACCCTGTCTCATTAAAAAAAAAAGAAAAAAAAAGAATATTATTGTGTCAATCTTAAGTATCTTGGGAGTGATAATGGCATTGCAACTGTGAAGAATACATACTGAAGAATTTAAAGGTAAAGCGTCATGATATCTGCAAGTTACTTTCAAATGATTCAGCACAACAGAGAGAGAGGGCAGAGGCACAAATGTGGCACAATGTTAACAGCTGATGAATATGGGTGAAGGGTATGGAGGCATTGTGGTTGTATGTTGCTGCATACAAAACTACCCCAAAGCTTAGTGGCTTAAAAAAAAAAAAAAAACTCTTTCATTATATTTTGCCATTTTATGGATCAGGAATTTGGGAGGACTTTCACTGGATGATGGTTCTGCTCTAGGTGGCATTACCTAGAGTCACTTGGTGACTGGCTATTCACACAGCTGATGGACAACTGGTTCAGAGAATCCAAAACGTGCCTGGTGCTTTGGTGGAGATGGCTGGATTTAGCTTGCCCTCTCTGTGTAGTCTTGGGGCCTCTCATCAGTCTCTTCACCAGGGTAGTGGAACTTACATGGAGGCTCAGGGCTTCAGGAAACCCCCTAAAAGTGCCAGTCTTCTTGAGAGCTAGGTCCAGAACTGTCACAGAGTTCTGAGTTAGATTTTAGAGGAATCTAAAATCTTCTGCCATTTTAGATTGCTCAAGAAGTCACAGTAGTTCAGATCCAAGAAAATAAAGGACCCCACATCTCAATAAGAGTGTAAAATAACTTATGACCACCTCTACTCCACCACAATAGGTTTCTATAGTTTTGAAAGTTTTCAGAATGAGGGGTGGGAAAGCTTTAACTAGTGCGTTTGGCATTTTTTTGCAAGTATGTCCATACCCTAAACTCCTAATTGTTTTTTATTTTGATAGTTCCAAGTTACTCTCCAAAAAGTGTATACCAGTTTGCCTAGCAAAAGTACATGGGAGTCACTGTGTTCTTCATCATTCGAAGTAGTTTTAAAGTATACCTATACTGTGACATTTCCCTCATCAAAAAGTGGAGTCTAATTCTTCTTCCATTCAGTGTGGGCCACACTTAGTGAGTAGCTTCTAATGAATAGGATATGGTGGGAGCGATGATGTGTGATTTCCAAGGTGAGATCTTAAAAGGAGATCCAGCTTCCCCTGAATCCTTGTCTGCTGGGACATGCACTTTGGGAGCCCTGAACTGACAGCTAAGAACCCTGGTTACTAGAGAGGCCAGCTTTTTTGAAAGCCAACATGGACACAACTATATTGAATTTAAAAAAAAACCAAACATAATAATCTAATATGTAATGCGAGTACTCAAATGTGTTATTACTTTAACATAAAATATGAAAAATGGTATTTATTTGAAATTATATGTTCTGTACTACTTACTTTTATGTTAAATAAATGCTATTATTTAAACAAAACAACAATAAGCCTAGATAGCAGTGGCAGTTAGAAGTGATTAATAGCAGGATTAAATAAGCAATATGTGTGAAAAAATATAGCAATATTTTATGATGTTTCTGTCTTCTGATACAGCAATTTATTTGAACTCTTTAAATGCTTTATTGGACTTTTCAATATTTCAGGTTATATTTTTATAAATTCTTTTTTTTTTTTTTTTGAGATGGAATCTTGCTCTGTCTCCCAGCCTGGAGTGCAGTGGCATGGTCTCTGCTCACTGCAACCTCCAACTCCTAGGTTCAAGCGAGTTTCCTGCCTCAGCTTCCCCGGTAGCTGGGATTACAGGCTTGAGTCACCACGCCCAGCTAATTTTTGTATTTTTAGTAGAAATGGGGTTTCCCCATGTAGGCTGGTCTTGAACTCCTGACCTCAGGTGATCCGCCTGCCTCGGCCTCCCAAAGTGCTGGGATTATAGGAGTGAACCACAGCGCCTGTTCCTTTTTTTTCTTTTATGTAGTAGTAAAACTGAATACAGGCAAAAGTAAGATTCAGTTCGACTTGCAGTTCTGCTTTTATCAAACCCATATTACACTGATTCCTGGTGTCAGTCCAATGTGATGTCAATTAAGCTAGCTATCCTCTCAACAAAAATGCCTATGTTCATTTGCACATGAAATACTCAGGATATTACTTACTAGCAACAGCAGAATTTAGACCTGTGGTGCTCTAAAAATGCCCGTCTATTCTGGATCCACAGGCTTGTTCTGGCACACCAGCTCATCATTAAGCAGGTGCTTTGCATCTATAACTTCATCATTATAGGCTATCCATGTCTAAAATGTCCGTGATTTTCAAACACTCACATTAAGTGTCATGATTAATTAAGTCTCTCTCAGGGAAAATTTTTGAACTTGTAAAATTGAAAGTAGATTTTACATCAACCTAAAAAGCTTTTACATGGCAAAGGAACAATCAACAAAATGAAAAGGCAACCTGCCAAATGGGAGAAAATATTTGAAAACCATGTATCTGACAAGGGGTTAATGTCAAAAATATATCAAGAAGCCAGGCGCGGTGGCTAATGCCTGTAATCCCAGCACTTTGGGAGGCCAAGGCGGGCAGATCACCTGAGGTCAGGACTTCAGACCAGCCTGACCAACATGGTGAAACCCCGTCTCTACTGAAAATACAAAAATTAACCAGGCGTGGTGGCAGGCGCCTGTAATCCCAGCTACTTGGGAGGCTGAGGCAGGAGAATAGCTTGAACCCAGGAGGTGGAGGATGCAGTGAGGCAAAATCATGCCAGTGCATTCCAGCCTGGGCAATAAGAGCAAAACTCCATCTAAATAAAATAAAATAAATAAAATAAAATAAAAATCAGGATAGCACACAATTCAATAGCAAAAAAAAAAAACCCAAATAACACAATTAAAAAATGGTCGAAGGACTTGAATAGACATTTTTCCACAGAAGATATACAAACAGCCAACAGGTATATGAAAACGTACTCGACATCACTAATCATCAGGGAAATGCAAATCAAAACCATAATAGGTTATCACCTCACACCTGTTAGGATGGCTAGTATCAAAAAGACAAGTGGTAAGTGTTGGAGAGGGTCTGGAGAGAAAAAGAGTCCTTATATGCTATTGGCAGGAATGTAAATTGGTACAGCCATTACAGAAAACGGTATGGCAGTTTCTCAAAAAATCAAAAATAGAACTACCTTATTATCCAGCAGCCCCACTTCTGGGTATATATCCAAAGGTAAGGAAGTCAGTACTTCAAGGAGACGTCTGCATCCCCATGTTCCTTGCAACATTACTCATAGCAGCCAACATACGGAGACAACATAAGCATTCATCAGTGGATGAATGGATGGAGAAAACGTGGCATAGACACACAATGGAATATTATTTAGTCAAAAAAAGAAGAAAGCCTTGCCACTTGTGACAACAGGGATAAACCTAGAGGACATTATGCTAAGTGAAATAAGCCAGAAACAGAAAGATAAATATTGTGTGATCTCACTTATATGTTGAATCTAAAAAAGTCAAACACAGAAACAGAGGGTACAACAGTGGTTGCCAGGCAGTAGGTGGTGGGGGAAATGGGAAGATGTTGATCGAAGGGTACAAACTTTCAGTTATAAAATGAACAGGTTCTGGGAATCTAATGTACAGCATTGGTGGTGAGGGTGTGTTAATTAATTTGATTGTAGTAATAATTACAAAAATGTATACATATATCAAGTTATCATATTATAAACCTTAAATATAGATATAATATTTTTCAATTAAATATTTTAAAATAAAAAAAGAAAGTAGATGCCAAGCAACTTGCAGTTTTAGTAAAGAAATTTAAAATATTCTGTTTTTTTCTGGTGGCAATTTTTTGAGTTCTAAAACGGTCTCGTCCCAAAAAATGAGGTTTTTTTCTTACTATATGAGTTTTTGTCACAACCTACACATAATATCAAACAATCAGGTGATCAAATGATCAGTTCATTCTTTTCTAGGTTCCCTATGACCTCTTCAAAGATAATTCAACCAGTTTTGGAGAAACAGCACATAAGTTTTTGTTATACTGTAATCCTATACTCAACGTTCATCTTCAACATATTTTCAAACTAGAGAAGGACATTTTTTTTGTTCCACGCTTTGAAAATCTGATTTTTCGGCAGGCCAACAGTTTAGCATCTTTTAAATAGTTGGCAACAATGGTAACCATCTTGTATGTTCCAGTCTCAGGAGGCTGGCGCCTCCCATTCTACAAAGTCAAAATCTTACTAAGGGCTTCCATGGGTTTTGAGAAAAATGGCAAAGAACCAAAAGTTTTCACAATGAAGGCCTCAGTATCAGAAGTAAGCAAATCACACTCCCTTTTAGCAGAGTCATGTCAAGATATGCAGGTCATTTAATAGGTAAGAGCTTTTTGTTTCCTCTGCTAAGAAGTTAATAGGCTGAATAGAATTTGCCAAAATATACATCTGCACTGTCTATTGTATATGTAGATGAATGAGCAAATTCCAGTTTGTATTTGGATAAGCTATAAGCCATCTTTTATTTAATGTTTTCTGCATTTTTATTAAAATCTTTATATAATTTTTTTAAAAGATTATTTGAAACTCCATTTCCAAACAAAAGTACTTAAGAGTTAGGGGGAACATATTTTTGTTGTCATGAGTCAACATACTCATCTAGAATTTACAGTAATATTAGAAAGTAGGTAAGGATTTAGATATTTTTTAACATTTGCTGGGGCAATGGTCTTAATATTATTTACTGGCCAATACATATTTTACCAATGCTGATGGAGTTGTACTGTGTCGGCTTAGCAAAGCTGGAGCTGTGAATTGTGTTTCCTATTACCTTTTCCTCAAAAAAAGAGTGTCTCTTTTAAGTTTTTAAATTATTAAGCATTCAAAGATCTACGCTACACAGCATTAAATCCGGTTTTATCCTGAAAGAAGAATGAAAATTAATGAAATTCTAATTTTTATTCTAATAGGAAAAAAGAAAAAATCAACTAAGAAAGAAAGTTTTGCTGTATAATGAGCAATATTTTAAAAAATTAATGCTTATGTTAACCTGAGTCATTCTTGTAACTCAAGTTGGAATTAATTTATTCCAATGTAGGCTTTTTACTTGTTATATATTCACATTTATTAATATTGTACATAATCTATTCCCAGTTATCCATGTTAATTTATTTAGGACTTTGCCATGTCTTCTTGCCTTTGGAACATTAGCCATTTCAGTACTTATTAGCTGTTACTACAAAGGATTTATAGAAGTATCAAGAAGATTTTAAAAACGGAGATCATGCATGGGACTGCAGGTGGATAAAAAGGAAGTAAGTTGTAAGACAGTCTGCCATGTACCACAAGCTCGATATTTACTACGTCCGTTCACTTCCTTGAATTTAGAGGAAAGATTTGGTGTTTAGAGGAGTTGAAAATGATGATTACTGAAAAATTCTAGTTTATCTCTGGCTTTTGATTTTCTGTTTCCTCTTTGTTATGCATGATTTGCATGACTTGCAGAACTAACCTAAGTTAGTTCTGGCTTCTTCACAAATGACAACCGAAAGCCTGAGATTAAACATTATATTTATTTCCAAAGCTACTAGTTTATTGTCAATAGGAGAGATATCTGTGCATGTGTTGGTTCAAGTGATGTAATTGTCACTCTCATCAAAGGAATTGCCTCTTATTAGATTTAGTTTCATTCTCGAATAAGACATCATCATAAATATGATATAGGATTCATTTCAAAAGATCAGACCTATTAAATCAGTACTGGAGACTGCTAGAAGATATAATTTTTAAGTACATTAAACACTCTTAAACACATGACCCGTCTTCCCCCAGATACTTCCGAGAAAATGTAATTAAAATGTAGCCTGTTTTGTGGTGTTTTTTTAAGGAAAAACTCATCAAATCTTTACAACATTAGAATATTGCATACCACAAGTGTTTGACTTTATTCCACTGGATTTGAAAATAAGTGCATAGTACTTATCTCTGCGTATAATGGAGAACCTGAAATGTGTGAAGACATGCTTCAAATGATGAAGAAAATGTAAATGCATCTAGTTTAAGGGGAAATAGACTACCTGCTAATTGCTTCAAGAATTGAGTGATTTGGAAGACCTCAGGAGAGGCTTCATTTCTCTGATTTGCATACACTTCGCTCTTGCTACCTGGCTTACCACAAACGCCTCGACGATGTTGCCTGTGGAGTGTTCCTCATCAACACCAGAGATTGAGAAAGATCCAGTGACTCTGGGGACCAGAGAGCTTCTTCCCTTAAAGAAGCTGCCCTTCACTGATATCCAGCCCTTCAGAGAGCAGACTTCATGTATGATAAATGATCTGGTTTTCTTGTTACTATTACTATTATTAGTATTGCCCAAAATTAATTGGCTTAATTTTCTTGGTGAGCTTATTAGTTAATATAGTTCTTTCAGCTCTCATAGACAGTCTCTCTTAGACAGTCTAATAAAAAGGGCAGAAAAAAGGAAGTAATCTTATTTTTATTTCCTTTCAGAGCTTTTAACGCTTGGTAATATAAACAATCAGGGACTCTTAAAACCACAAAATCAAATGCTTACAACCTGCTTTTTATGCAGGTGAAGAATAAAAATTCCCTTGGGGGAGATGAATGAGGTAGAGGAGAAAGTGTGAGAGAGAAACAGGACAGAGGGGCATGGAAATGGTCAGAATATAAAGTATATCCATAGCGAATGGGGACAAAGGAGAATTGCAGAGGAGAAGGCAATAAAATAAAGATGGAGCAAAGATTAGCAGAGGCGGGAATAAAGTGAGAACAGAAAGATAAAGCAGAAGAAAAGAGAGAAAAAGTAAGTCTAAGAGGTAAATGGATTCTTCCTTAGAAAAGGTAGAACTACAAAGGAAGGGATACATAACATAAGATACTGTGATATGGAGTGTGCATTATACCACTTAAAAAAACAAGAAAAACCTCCACATTTACCACAATTTATGTACAGACTGCACTGAAAATCTGACCCTGCACTCTTGCATAATATTTTGAACTTTATAAACCTGTGTCTTTCATATTGAGAGTATTAGCAGTGCTTGAGAAAATCAAACTAGCTCTTTCCATAGTAGACAAAAAATATTTTTAAAGAATGTCTCAAAGTAGCAGCTTCTAGTTATATATGAGGGTAATCAAAATGTTAGGATTTTCATTTATCTTGAATACACAACCATGATTTGAAACAGTATAAAGGGTTGCAAGGCATGTCAAGGATAAAATGCACTTTAAAAATTAAAAGATTCATAAGGTTAACTTTCATTTCAGAGAAATCTGTTAAATATGAATGTAAAAATGAATAAAATATAAGGCCATAGGCAAATCATCCTGTTTTCATGAACCTTGATCATGTAATAGAAGTTACATTTGTTACTGAAATGTGAATGAAGATGGAATTCAAGATAAGGTATTAATCATAATTAGAATGACTATGACAGGTCTGTGGTGACAAATACTTAACAAGTAGTAAGAATGCTTATTCATAACAAACCTCTTAATTCATTAAATTCTTCATTAAAAGGGCAACCTCTTAATAAGTTCAACATAAAGTTGGTATAACATGCTATTTGCATTTTCTCTCTTTTTATTTCCATTTTAGGAGTGTATTGTTAACAAATTGAGATAAATCATTTAAAACATATAATTACTTGGATATAGTCGCATAGTAATTCCCTAAGCAATTGCATGGTTATAAGTTGTCAGTGTGCATATTAATTTATCATAGCCACCAGCCTCATCTTCATTGATTTGCTACTAGCTGTTAGAAAAACAGATTAAGAAGCACATGCTGCCCTTCTCTGAAAGTTTCATTGAGGCACAAGTAGGGCAAACACTGCTTTCCAATTAGAATCCTGCTGTTTGCCAGGACTTGACAATGACTAATTACAGTCCTAAATGACTTATTATGTTTGAATGCATGATTATTTACAAATACATTTTAATAGCTGCATAAAGAATCATTCCTGGTTTAAATATGAACGGCTACTTTTGTGCAAAGAGCAAAGACCTGTTGAACACCTTGAGGTCAAAGAAAAAAGATATTTTAATGTTAACATTAGAATTTGCTTAGGCAACCATTGTCTTTCAAAGAAAAAAAAGTGATTAAGTAGTCTACAGTAATGAAGTTGTAAGAGGATAAACGTTAGGTTTAAATCTCATCGCTACTGCCTATGAAATTTGTCACTGGCCAGGCACAGTGGCTCACACCTGTAATCCCAGCATCTTAAGAGTCTGAGGAGGGAGGATCGCTTTAGCCCAGGAGTTTGAGGCTGCAAAGAGCTATGATGGTGCCACTGTACTCCAGTCTAGGTGACAGAGTGAGACCCCATCTTTAAAAAAAAGAAAACAAAAGAAAAGAAACAAAAACAAAGCAAAAAAACTTTATCACCATAGGATTTTTAGAGGGGTTCACTGTTCTTAAAATATAGAATTACCTTCTCAGGGGTGCTAGGAGAATTAAATAGTTAAAACGTGTACAGCACTTTGACCAATGCCTGGGACAGGGTAAGCGCTCAATAAATTTTAGTTTTCATTGTTATTCTGTAGCTGAGTGACACTAACAATCATGAACTATATGGCAGGTCCTAATTCCAGTAAAGCTGGAGTACAATTTTTGGATGTATAACTGATTTTTGAATTTTTGAATCATTTTAGGCAATTCATTTGATCATCCATCATTCATGAATCAGCTTCTATGAGTCAGGCACTGTGCTAGGCATGGGAAATAAGATGAATACCATACACAACCATTGAATTGAGTTTCTTTGCACTGTAACTCAAATAGATGATGAAGACAGCAAAGTGGAGTTACAAGTTGTTTTATCAAAAAGCTGCTTTTAAACTTTAAAAATTTAAAAATATTTGAAAAATGTATGAGTAGAGAAACTATTATGTTAAACACCATGTTTGTACACCAACTTTAGCGAATCTTAGCTATTTCTATATTTTTCATACACTCATGTGGCCGATAGAGCTCGGGTGTCCCCCAGTGATTTCCAACATTTTTTTCCATGCCTTTGTGTAATCTCCTCCCCTTGAGTGCAGGCAAGATCTCTGACTTCTAACAAGTGGGTTATGCCAAAGGTGATAGACTATCACCTGTGTGATTATTTGGTGTTATATACTTGACTCTGTCGCAGCAGACTAAAGTGAGTGAGTTTCCTTGCTAGCTTGATGAAATTAAGCAGGCATTTTGAGGAAGTTCCCATGGCAAGAAACTTCAGTCAGCTCCTAGGGTTTGAGAGCAAACTTCAAGTAAAAAGCAAAAAAAATCCTGGGGCCCTCAGTCAGATAGCCACAAGGAAATAAATTCCGGCAACACCTGAATGAGCTTGGAAGCACATTCTTCCCCAGCTGAGCTTCTAGATGAGAACACAGCCCATCTGACACCTTGACTGCAGGCTTACAAGGCCCTTCATCGAAAACCCACTATGCCATCCCCAGACTCCTGACAAATGGAAACTGTCTCTCAATAAATATGTGTTGTTTGAAGCCGCTAAGTTTGCAGTTATTTATTACACAACAATAGAACACTAATACAACTTGTAATAATATTACAAATGACTCAAAGGCAAGAGGTTCATCCCTCTTGCCTTTAAAAAGGGATAGATTTCTATAATGCAGAGAAATCTATCAATATCATAAGAAAAAGGCCCAAAACCTTTCCTAGGAATTATTCAAGTGTTTAATGTGTCCTGCTGGCATATAGGCTGTCATGCTATCCAATCTACAGTTAGAGTCCGTTTCATTATATTCCAGGATACTTTTTAAAACTTACATCAAATAGCTATTTTCTAGGCTATAAGCTTTGTGTTCTGGAATTATTTTGTTCAATTGTTTCAATCATTTTGTCATCTAGGATTAAGAATTATGATTATAAAAAATAAACAAAAAAGAATTATAATTATTTTAACTTTTTTTTTCTTTATGATCCACTTCATTATGAGCTTTCTCACTTTCTCTGGAACTTCCTAAACTGAATGTCTTCTTCTCTTTGCCCTTCCAGACTCACTCCCTGCCCTTCTCTGCTCTACTAACTAGGCCCCAGGAATAGACTTGTATGGATCACAGCAATGGGTGGCCTTTTCCAGTGATAACCCAGTTATACATTTCTTTAGCTTTTTCTTCTAATATTTCGGCCTTTAGATATTATCCATTGGCATCCTATAATGAAAGATAAAATTTTGACTCTCTTTTATTCCACTGTCATATTCACACGCACATATTTTTATCCCCTATCAAACAAATTATCTATAAGCCTGGTTTTTTGTTTGTTTGTTTGTTTGTTTTGGTGGGGGATTGTTTGTTTGTTTGTTTTTTGAGACAGCATCTCACTCTGTCACCCAGGCTGGAGTGCAGCAGTGCAGTCTCGGCTCACTGCAACCTCCATCTCCTGGGTTCAAGCGATTCTCTTGGCACAGCCTCCCAAGTAGCTGGTATTACAGGTGTGTGCCATCATGCCCAGCTAATTTTTATATTTTCAGTAGAGACAGGGTTTCACCACGTTGGGCATGTGGAATTAAAAAAAAAAATAGACCAGGTATCTTGGAAGTGCGTGAGATATTTCAAAGTTTTCCAAAACTGTTTCACTCATGGCTTTGGAAGCTTCTCTTCCTTTATGGAGTAATTTCTTCAACCCCAAATTGAAGTTCTCACTGAATTTGACTGTGAGTTTGTGTAAGATAATGTCTGATTAATTACATTCAAACAATAAGTCTTGCATCAAAAGCTTATAAGCTGTCTTATAAGAATGCTCATTTTAAAACAAAGGCAATTTATAATTCCACAATACTATGTATCCTGCCATTTTGCATTTGTTACAAAATGGCCCAGTTTTATCAGGGAATAGATTGTGCCTCTAAAGCGCTGCATGATTAAATCTAGTCACTTAAGGTTTAAACTTTACTGGCTATTTCTAGTAAACAAGAAAGCTTTGTATCTAGAATGCTTTCCTGTAGCCTAGGGAACAACATTTGTACTTCAACCAATAAATCAACCACAAGGTTGCTTTCTTGGTTCTTTTCTCTTTACATGGTTAGTTAATTCTCGGTATCTTCTTTTGAAGAGGAAATTTTGGGTTTTGCAACTTTGCCATGTGGCTTCAAGAAGCTGAGGTAGAGATGATAAGCAAGTTAGGCTTTGGTTGAAGGAGAAGAACTCAGAGTTTATAAGTGTCTCAGGTATTTCCAATAAATTGGAGGTCACCACAAAAGATGTTAGGATAATAAATCTACCCTCTAAGTATATACTCCCTTTACCCAGCAGGGAGCCTCCTGGGATCATTTGTCTGCTGTTCATTATCTTGTCTGCATTATTCAACAGCTCTGTTCTTGCTCAATGGGCTTCAGAGAGCTTTTAACAGCTGCAGCATCCTCCAATTTTTACTTAAGTTCTCTTTCTCTTTGTTACACACACACACACACACACACACACGACAGAAAAGAAAAAAGGAAGAAAAAGAAGACTTGTCTTTAACACCCAAGAGCTACCTGAGTAATTGAGCCCATATTATAACTGAGCTTGTGTATTTATTCTGCATTAACTGTAGTATTTGGAGGCCCAAAAGAGAAAGCTTACATTTAAATACTAAGAATATGAGGATTTACAAAATTTCCAAACCATGTAAAAGATAATGAAAAGGGAAAACACATTTAATTTTCTTGGACATACTAAGTTTAAGCTCTTTTTAAGGAAAAATTTCCTTTTGTATCTGGCAAACCAAGGAAGTTTTTTAAAAATCACCAGAAAATCTACTACATGATTGAAAAAGAAAATAAGCTTTGAAGAAAGGGAGGAGCCAGTTTATTAGCTCCACCCAGGCCAAAACCTTTGCATTTCATTTGTTGAAATTAGGACATAGCTGTTCCCTCAGGTATGTTGTTTTTCAGAAAGGTTGACAATGTTTACGACTATGATGAGACTTAATAGTACTCCCCTTAATCTAACTAACCTAATGCTATTGAGGTAAAAGTAAAGTATGGTATTGTATTTATCAACCAGATGATGAATAGTGTAAAATAGTTTTTCCAATAACCAGAAGCAGGAACCTATTTGAAAATAAAAGTACCTGATGACAAGAACTGCTAACAGTGGCTGGAAGGAATGGGCAAAGAAGCATTAAACCCACAAAGAAGCTCATGGAAGCACTTCAGGGACTTATCAAATGCCGACGGTTTCATCTAAATTCCGTGACATTCAGAGGACTAATGAAATTTTTCTAATCTAGACTGTGGAGACCCACTATGATCAGTTCTGATCTCAACATCTTAAGGTAAAGAATATTTTAAAAGCTGAGGTAAATGGAAAACAGCATTTAACGCTAGATCTAGCTCATGTTGTTCATAAGGAATGGCTTGGTTATCCAGTGATAATGTGATTTGTAACTATATACTACATGAGCCATTCATTTTTCCTAGGAAGGCTATGCTTTGGACTAAAATGTGTAGAGGGTGGGAATTGGGAAGAAGGAATATTTGTGGACAAAATTAAGTCATTTAAATTTGCTCCAGTGGCCCCAAGATCCTCTGATCTTTAGTAAGAAAATAAGGTCTACAGAGGTTACAGTCCATGGCCAGAATGGAATGTCTTGATCTATGTATAATAACAAGGGACTGCAATTTCCTTGCATTAGATCATCATATTAAAAACCAAGGGAGCTTTTCAGCACCACCATTTGATCAGATTAAGATCCTTAGTCTTGTACAAAACACAGCTTGTTAGCCACCCAAAGTCTGAAAGCATCTCTAAAGTGTCATAGAAATGCTAAGTAGTCTCAGGCACCTGGACAATGCTTGACATCCAAGTAAAAACCAAAGACCTCCTCAATTATCAGGATATTGGTTACTGGGGAAAAAAATCTAGATAATTAACTGAATCTGTGATTGGAAATATGTAAATAAGTGCCTGAAACTTTTATCTAAATCCTTAATATAGTTTTAGCTGGACCTCCTAAAGCACATTAAATGCTGTGAAGACAAATATGGCCTTTGTCACTTGCTTTCCAAGATATAGGACAAATGTCTAAGAAAATTGTAACAGCTATATACTGCCTTTCACAATTATATTGTGAATTATTACCCATATCAAATCTGAAGCTGCTTCCTTAAACTATTAAAATTCTGTTTGCAAGTGTAGCATTTGCCCTTGAATATCAGATCCAGTTTTGCACATGCTTTATACATTAATAGACAGTCTATCTTACAATGCAGTAAATTTGATTTTCATCATTACCACTTATTTTGCATGCAATCAGCACAAAACAAAATGTTTAAGATGGTGCATGTTTAAAGCAGCTTCAGTCTCACAAAGTAGGTACTCAAATTGACTTTGGGAACATGACTTCAATTTTTTATTTTTATTTTTATTTTTTATTTTTTGAGATGGGGTCCCACTGTGTTGTCTAGGCTAGCCTTGAACTCCTGGGCTCAAATAGTCCTGAGTAGCTGGGACCACAGGTGTGCCACTAAACCCAGCCTGTTTTGTATTTTTAATTTTACCACTACTAGTATAAAGTCTCAGGGAGGAAAAGATAATTATTTGATATATTTTACTATATTTTGGGAGCTGATTTCCACATTGTCTGCTAATCAAAACAATTTGTATAACAATAAGAAAAAATTAGAGCGTTATGGGGGACTGGGGTCTGGAGAATGGCGGCCCCCTTTCCACAGCTCCACTAGGCAGTGCCTTCTGTGTGCTCCAACCTCACATTTCCCTTTGACATGGCCCAGGTAAAGTTTCTCTGTGAGGGCTCTGTCCCTACAGCAGGCTTCTGCCTGGGCACCCAGGCTTTCTCATACATCCTCTGAAATCTATTCAGAGGCTCCCAAGCCTTCTTCATTCTTAGACTCTGTGTGCCTGCAGGCTTAATACCACATGGAAGCTGCCAAGGCTTATGGCTTGCACATTTTGGAGCTGGAGCAGAAGCCTGAGCTGTACCTGGGCCACTTTGAGAGCTACAGCAGGAGCTGGAGCTAGAGCAGCTGGGATGTGGGGAGCAGTGTCCCAAGGCTGCACAAGGCAGCAGGGCCCTGAGCTTGGCCCACAAAACCGTTCTTCCCTCCTTGGCATCTGGGCCCATCTTGGGAGGCCTGCTGTGAAGGTCTCTGAAATGCTTTCAAGGCCTTTTTCCCATTGTCTTGGCTATTAGTACTTGGCTCCTTTTTAGTTATACAAATCTTTCTAGCAAGTGGTTGCACCACAGCCTGCTTGAATTATTCTGAAAATGGGCTTTTCTTTTTTACCATATGGCCAGGCTGCAAACTTTCCAAACATTTATGCTTCGCTTCCCTTTTCTTCTTCTTCTTCTTTATTTATTTTTTCGATACAGACTTTTGCTCTCCTTGCCCAGGCTAGAGTGCAATGGCACAATCTTAGCTCACTGCAACCTCCGCCTCCTGGGTTCAAGCAATTCTCCTGCCTCATCCTCCCAAGTAGCTGGGACTACAGGCATGCACTACTATGCCTGGCTAATTTTTTGTATTTTTAGTAGAGATGGGGTTTCACCATTTTGGTCAGGCTAGTCTCAAACTCCTGACCTTAGGTGATCTGCCTGCCTCTGCCTCCCAAAGTCCTGGGATTACAGGCGTGAGCCACTGCATCTGGCCTCCTCTGCTTCCCTTTTTTTTTTTTTTTTTTTTTGAGACAGATTTTTGCTCTTGTTGCCCAGGCTGGAGTGCAATGGCGTGATCTTGGCTCACTGCAACCTCTGCCTCCCAGGTTCAAGCAATTCTCCTGCCTCAGCCTCTTGAGTAGCTGGGATTACAGGCATGCACCACCATGCCTGGCTACTTTTGTATTTTTAGTAGAAACAGGGTTTCTCCATGTTGGTAAGGCTGGTCTCAAACTCCCGACCTCAGGTGATTGGCCTGCCTCAGCCCCCCAAAGTGCTGGGATTACAGGCTGAGCCACTGCACCTGGCCTGCTTTCCTTTAAGTATAAGTTCTATCTTTAAGTCATTTCTTTGCTCCTGCAACTGAGTATATGCTGTTAGAAGCAGCTAGGTCGCTTCTTGAACACTTTGCTGCTTAGAAATTTCTTTGGCCAGATACCCTAGGCCATCACTCTCAAATTGAAATTTCCACAGATCCCTAGAGCAAGGGCACAATGCAGCCAATTTCTTTGCTAAGGTATAATACATGCGACCTTTGTTTGAGTTCCCAGAAGTTTCTCATTTTCTTTTTTTTGAGATGGAGTCTCACTCTGTCTCGCCCTGGCTGGAGTGCAGTGGCACAATCTCAGCTCACTGCAGTGAATCTCCTGTCTCAGCCTCCCGAGTAGCTGGGATTACAGGCACAAGCCATGACACTCGGTTAATTTTGTATTTTTAGTATAGATGCGGTTTCCCTATGTTGGCTAGGCTGGTCGCAAACTCCTGACCTCAGGTGATCCATTCACCTTGGCCTCCCAAAGTGCTGGGATTACAGGTATGAGCCACCACACCCAGCAAGTTTCTCATTTTCATCTGAGATCTCCTCAGCCTGGACTTCACTATCTATATTACTATCAGCATTTTGGTCACAATCAGTTAACCAGTCTCTAGGAAGTTCCAAACTTTCCCTCATCTTCCTGTCTTCTTCTGAGCCCTCAAACACTTCCAACCTCTACCCATTACCCAGTTCCAAAGCTGCTTCCAAATTTTCAGGTGTCTTTATGGCAATACCCCACTCTCAGTATCAACTTTCTGTGTTAGGCTGTTCCTGCATTGCTATAAAGAAATACTTGAGACCAGGTAGTTTATTTTTAAAAAGAGGTTTAAGTGGCTCACGGTTCTGCAAGCTTTACAGGAAGCATGAGGCTGACATCTGTTCAGCTTCTCGGGAGACCTCAAGAAGCTTATAAAAATGGCAGAAGGCAAAGGGGAGCAGGCATGTCACATGGCAGAAGAAGGAGCAAGAGAGAGACAGTAGAGGAAGAGATACCACACACTTTTAAACAACCAAATCTTTCAAGAATTCACTCACTATCATGAGAACAGCACCAGGGAAATGGTGCTACACCATTCATGAAGGTTCTGCCCCCGTGATCCAATCACCTTCCACCAGGCTCCACCTCCAACATTGGGGACTACATCTCAACATGAGATTTGGGTGGGGACAAATATCCAAATTGTATCAGATTTTTCAAGTTTTAAATAGTTAAATGAATCAAAAGAAAAGTAATACTCATGACACATAAAATATTTAAAAATTCAAATTTCAGTATCCATATGTAAAGTTTTGCTGGGACACAGCCACACTCATTCAATTATACATAGTCTATGGCTGCTTTTGCACAATGCCAGAGTAGAGTAAGTAGAGTACTTTTAACAGACACCATCTGGGCTGCAAAGCCTTAAATAATTTACTATCTCGCTCTTTACAGAAAAAGTTACTGATCCCTGGGCTAGACTCTATGCTAAGGACAATGTACATATTATTAAATTTAAGCAGCTATAGTTGCAAAACATTTTAGTAATTTAATTTATTCCTCACCATTGTTTAGTCCTTTGCATATTTTCATGTCATTTAAAAAAGTTTCTTCCTCCCAAAGAAACATATCACCAATGCGAACAACTTAAAATTTGTCATTACTAGAATAATAGTGCAAAGATAAGTGCTGTCTTCCTCTTATTTCTTGTCTTTTAAAATATATCCCTTCCTTTCTTTCTACCTCTTTATAAATTTTATAAAATTTTCCTCTATAATACTTGGAAAATTCCACAACTCTTAGAAATGAATCAAAAATGCTAGCTTCTTCTCAGGCAGTGTCAAGAGTCCTGTAATATATATAATTTCCCAAACAAGACTGGCAAACTTGGCCACTGAAGCAGCTGTAAAAATGGAAATGCAATCACAGAAGGAGTTATCAGCCTGATGAATTGAGGCTTCTTGACACTACTTGACATTCATTCTCAATTACCAAGTTCAGGCTTCTTGCCTTCATTGAGCAGCACTACAGAGCACCTCACATAAATGAGTGGATTCTGGGCAGCCATGATGGTGTAAGTAGCATGCTTCACTTCTTCAAAGGACTTGGGTCAGCTGACGAAGCACTAAGCATTAAATTATTTCTGACAGCAGCCACAGGCTATTAGAATGTAACCCCCCTCTCTCTTTCAGATGTTTATCTTTGAAGAATCTACTCACATTTTTATTGCAGTCATAAAGTCTGTTGTAATAATAAAAATAAAAAAGACATCTAACCTGTACCTACACACTGGAGCAGAGCTCTGGATATATTAATTGGTTTCTCTTACTCTCTCTTCTATCTAAGTAATAAAGTAAGACTTACGGAAAGTTCAAAATGAAGAAAAGTTGTTATGGAGTCAGTAGGATAAGAGTCCAGGATGTAGAAGATACTCTGTCTTCCCAAGAACATAGGTGGAAACGAATAAGGAAAGGCGAGTTTTGTCCAGACAGGTATGTTTTTGTTGCAGTGTTTACAGAAACATCATGAATTATAAGATACGAAAATATCCATGGCTTCCTTGAAATTTCACATTTCATAAAATTGTACAATGTCAGAACCCAAAAAAATTTATGTTTTATACATTCACGTCTTTGTTGTGTGTCTAACGTGTTTCAGACATTGTGCTAAACAGATACATGTATGATTACCAGTTACGTTCAATGCTATTAAGGAAAGAGCAAAGTACTTTGACAGAGTCTAGCAGGAACAATGTATGTTAGGCTTGGGAATAGGTAAAGGTCAGGCAAGGTTTCTCTGAGGGAAGGACATTTAAGCTGAGTTGTGAAAGGAAGAAAATATGCCAGGCAGGAAAAATGTTCTATGACCAATGGCCAGTGGTGTGTGGTCCTTTCAAGTGAGTGAATAGGCCACTGAGGTTTGGAGATATATTCCATAAGTATTGATCCCATCAACATGAATAACAAGATTATTCCACCTGCCTGGCAGATTTACAGATTGAAATTGAGACTTTTGTTTGGTGGAAAGAAATGTGTTACGAGCTCAATTATTTAATTCGTAACACGCATTGTTTACTAAATCATATGGTTAGTAGGAAAATTAAAGTTCTGGAAAATGTCTGTGATATGGTTCGGCTCTGTGTCCCCACCCAAATCCCATCTTGAATTGTAATCCCCACATGTTAAAGAGGGACCTGGTGGGAAGTGATTGGATCATGGGGCAGTTTCCATATGCTGTTCTCGTGATAGTGAGTGGGTTCTCATGAGATCTGATGGTTTAAAAGTGTAGCCCTTCCTCCCTCGCTCTCTCTCTCCCGCCACCTTGTGAAGAAGGTGTCTGCTTCCCTTTCACCTTCAACCATAATTGTAAGTTTCCTGAGGCTTCCCCAGCCACGTGGAACTGTGAGTCAATTAACCTTCTTTCCTTTATAAATTATCCAGTCTCAGGTATTTCTTTTTAGCAGTGTGAAAACAGACTGATATAATCTGACATGGAATCAACTAAATGTGCTCAACATCTGAATTTTCTCAGCTTTTTGGTATTATCATGCTCATTAGAAGAGATTATAAAGTATGGGAATGGAAACCTGCTTCCTATCTGTGGCTGCATTACCATGACTAAGATGACTTGGTCCTAGAAACCATTTGCTTAGTAAAAGCCTCAAGAAGACCCAAGAGTTCCAGGCCAATGTTACAACCTTTTATCCTATAAAACCACACATGACAAGAGACTCATTCCTTCTTCTACGTAAATCTCTGACAAATATATCACTAAGGGAATAACAATGATCCAATGGGGAAAATACGGACAAATAAACAGGCAAATCAGAAGAAATACCAACATACCCCTTGACTGAGCAGTCTCCATTGTAAAAATGTATCTTACAGCTACCTCTCCACCTATGTAAGAAAGTATAATTATGAAGATATTTATTGTAGCACTATTTATAAAATAAATAAAAAGTGGAAATAGCCAAATTGTTCAACAATTGGATTATTGACAAATAAAAGTCGGAATATCCAGATAACAAAATACTACACAGCCATTAAAAGAATGAGGTAGATCCATGAAAAGCCATTTGTTGATGTGAAAAGCCATTGTCTTAGTCTATTTTCTGTTGCTTATAGACGAATACCTGAAAATGCGTAATTTATTTTAAAAAATAATTTATGTCTTATAGTTATAGAAGCTGAGAAGCCCAAAGGTGAGGGGCTACATCTGGTGAGAGCCCTTGTGCTTGTTGGGACCCTCTGAAGAGTCCCATAATGGCATAGGGTATCTCATGGTGAGGGGTTGGGCATGCTAGTGTGATATCTTAGTCTCTTTCCTGCTTCTGCTTCTTATAGTCACCAGTTCCCCTCCCATGATAACCCATTAATCCATGAATGGACTAGTCCATTCATAAGCACCAGACTCTCATGATCAAATAACCTCCAAGACATCTCTCTCTCATGTTTTTTTGTTTGTTTGTTTTACAGGATCTCACTCTCTCACCCAGGCTGGAGTGCAGCAGCATGATCACGGCTCACTGCAGCCTTGACCTGGGCTCAGGTGATCCTCCCACATCAGCCTGCCTAGTAGATGAGGACTACAGTTGCATGCCACCATTCCCGGCTAATTTTTGTACTTTTTGTAAAGACAGTGTTTCATCATGTTTCCCAGGCTAGTCTCGAACTCCTGAGCTCAAGTGATCCTCCTGCCTCAGTCTCCCATAGTGCTGGGATTGTAGGCGTGAGCCACCATTCCAGCCCCCAACCCCAACCTGTCAATATTGCCACATTGAGGATTAAGTTTCAACTTGAGCTTTGGAGGGAACAAGCATTCAAACCACAGCAACCATCAAGATATAGTGAATGAAAAAAGCAAAGGACAGTGTGCCTAGTAAGATTCATTAGTCATTTTCCAAAGGAAACATATAGCACATGTATTATTGGCTGAACTGTGTCGCTCAAAGCTGTTTGTTGAATTCCTAACCCCCAGTAACTCAGAATAGATTGTATTTGGAAACAGGATCTTTAAAGAGGTGACTAAGTTACAATGAGGCCATTAGGGTAAGATCTATCTAATCTAACTGGTGTCCTTATAAGAAGAGACTAGGACACATGGAGAGACATCAGGGACAATACATTCGGGAGGAAAGGCCATGTGAAAGCACAGCGAGGAAGCAGCCATCTGCAAGCCAAGGAGAGACGATGCAGGAGAAGCCAAACCTGCCAAACCTTGATCTTGGACTTGTACCTTCCAGAACTGTGAAAAAATATATATATTGTTTTGTTTAAACCTCCCAGACTATGGTATGTTGTTATGGCAGCAACAGCAACCTAATACAATATGTATATATGCATATATGTATGTAGAATATTTTTGGATGTATACTCAAGAAACAGCTGATGATACTTATCTCGAGACAGTGTGACTAGGGGTCTGAGGTGAAACCTCAGTCACACACTCTATTTCGTACTTATTTATTTATTTATTTAAAAGACAAGGGCTGGCTGTGTCACGCAGGCAGCGCAGTGCTGTGATATCGGTTTACTGCAACCTCTGCCTCACGGGCTCAAGCCATACTCCATGTCAGCCTCCTGAGTATCTGGGACTACCGTATCTGGCTAATTTTTTTGTACTTTTCATAGAGACAGGGTTTTGCCATGTTGCCCAGGCTGGTCTTGAACTCCCGGGCTCAAGTGATCCACCCACTCTCAACTTCCTAAAGTACTGGGATTACAGGCGTGAACCACCACACCCCATGTTTAACTTTTACCATATACATCTATGGTGAGTTTGAGGATGTCTGGGTTGATCAAGGAAAACTCGGGACCATGAGACTGTAGCAGCTTTATTGTGCCCTGCTGGAACAGGGTTGCATGACAGAGGAAGTCCCCCATGGAGTAGATCTTCCAGAGACAATGGCATGAGGCCACCAACCAGAAGGAGAAGAGGGTAAGGGAACTCTCAAGGGAGAGAGGAATTATAGAGGGGTTTTGAATGTCTAAGCAATGTCACTCAGCAGCAAGGTGGGAAATTGGGTCAGAGAGCTCTGAAGGGCAACAGCAGTTCAGGGTCATTTATAACTATGGGATTTATCTTCTGTATGGCTAGGTGGTGGGGTGCAGTTGTGTGGGGGTATGCAAAGCAAGTAGACTGAATGGTTAAAAATATGCTTATTTGGCCTATATCTAAAGCAAATAGATGTGTAAAATTTTGAGTTTGGCATCAGTGGCCTTTGAGCTAACAGTCCTACTCTGCTGTGAAGAAATAAACAACATAAGGGCCAATATAAGGAGCCATTTTTAACCCATTTATATAACAGCATCATTATCATTACCAAGATCATTATTGTCATTGCTGTCATCATCAACTATTTAATAGGAAAACAGATCTGTCCAGGTAGAAGTTTCACTCTCCGAAAAATAAGGTATCAGGCATTTTCACTTCTACTCTCCTCCACAGGGAGACCACAGACCACCCCCACCCCTTCCTCTGAATCCTCTACACCATGGCCTTTACCTAAGGCTGACAAGCTTGTGTGTACTGAATATCAGGATTTTTTTTTATCTCTCCTGGGAACTCATTTTACATTTTCTCAAAATGTGTTAATATACATTCATTGGTAATATCCCAGAGTCAATATGTCCTGAGAAGAAAATAATATCTGAGATATATTGGTTGATCCACAAACAGAATGTCTATTTTTCTTTTTTCTTTTTTTTTTTTTGAGACAGAATCTCTCTCTGTCACCTGGTCTGGAGTGCCGTGGCACGATCTCAGCTCACTGCAACCTCTGCTTCCCCGGTTCAAGTGATTCTCCAGCCTCAGCCTCCAGAGTAGCTGGGATTACAGGCATACGCCACCACATCTGGCTAAGTTTTGTATTTTTGGTAGAGATGGGGTTTCACCATGTTGGCCAGGCTGATCTCGAACTCTTAACCTAAGGTGATCCACCCACCTCGGCCTCCCAGAGTGCTGGGATTACAGACATGAGCCACTATGCTTGGTCCAGAATGTCTGTTTTTCTAAGTAGCAGAATTATCTACACTAAAGCTTTGTGAGGGATAGGAGAGAGTGGAATCTTGCATGGTATAATTTTATTAAATGACCTCTAAGATTACTCATAGTTTTTTTTCTTTTTTCTTTTTCTTTTTTTTTTTTTTGAGATGGAGTCTTGCTCTGCCACCCAGGCTGGAGTGCAGTGACGTGATCTCGGCTCACTACAACCTCCACCTCCCAAGTTCAAGCGATTCTTCTGCCTCAGCCTCCAGAGTAGCTAGAATTACAGGCATGTGCCACCGTGCCTGGCTAATTTTTGTATTTTTAGTAGAGACAGGGTTTTACTGTATTGGCCAGGCTGGTCTCGAACTCCCTGACCTCGTGATCTGCCTGTCTCAGCCTCCCAAAGTGCTGGGATTACAGGTGTGAGCCACTGTGCCTGGCCAGATTACTCAAAATATTTTATCTCGTAATCTAGTGCCAGATGTAATGCAGGTGGGCACTGTAAGAGTCCAAAATGAGAAAGCTCAATAAGAGCTGATTAAGAATGGAATTTTCTTTTCTCTTTTTTTTTTGAGATGGAGTCTCACTCAGGCCGGAGAGCAGTGCATGATCTTGACTTACTGTAACCTCTGCCTCCCAGGTTCATGAGATTCTTGTGCCTCAGCCTCTTGAGTAGATGGGGTTTCAGGTGTATGCCACTACACCCAGCTAATTTTTGTATTTTTAGTAGAGACAGGGTTTCACCATATTGGCCAGACTGGTATTAACTCCTGGCCTCAAGCGATCTGCCCACCATGACCTCACAAAGTGCTGCGATTACAGGCGTGAGCCACCACGCCCAGTCTAGGACAGAATTTTCACAGAATCATTAGGACTTGAGCTGAGCCTTGAGCAATGGACAGCACTTGTATAAGAAGCAAAAAAATTGTAGGCAAGATGTTAGTCCATTTTCTGTTGTTATAACAGAATACTTGAGAAGGGGTAATTTATAAAGAAAAGAGGTTTATTTAGCTCACAGTTCTGCAGGCTGGGAAATTCAAGATTGGGCAACCTTACCTGAAAGCTTCTGGTAAGGGTCTTGTGCTGCATCAAAACATGGTAGAGAGGCCAGGCACTATGGCTCATGGCTGTAATACTAGCACTTTGGGAGGCTGAGGTGGGCTGATCACCTGAGGTCAGGAGTTCAAGATGAGCCTGGCCAACACAGTAAAACCCTGTCTCTACTAAAAATACAAAAATTAGTTGGGCATGGTGGTGTGCACCTCTAGTCCCAGCTACTCAAGAAGCTGAGGTTGAAGTAAGCCGAGATTGTGCCACTGCACTCCAGCCTGGGTGACACAGTGAGATGACGTCTCAAAAAAAAAAAAAAAAAAAAACTACACACACACACACACACACACACACACGGTGGAGAAATGAAATGGGAACTGGGCATGTACACAAAAGGAAAATAGGAGCGGCAACCTTGCTTTATAACAACCTGCTCCTGCAGGAACTATCCATTTCCACAAGAACTACCCAGTCTTTTGAGGAAGACATTAACCCATCTTAATCATCTTAATGACCTAATCACTTCTTTTTTTTTTGAAACAGAGTCTTGCTTTGTCACCTAGGCTGGAGTGCAGTGGCACGATCTCAGCTCACTGCAACTTCCACCTCCTGGGTTCAATCTCCTGCCTCAGCCTCCTGAGTAACTGCGATTACAGGCGTGTACCACCATGCTCTGCTAATTTTTGTATATTTAGTAGAGATGGGGTTTCACCATGTTGGCTAGGCTTGTCTCCAACTCCTGACCTCGTGATCTGCCCACCTGGGCCTCCCAAAGTGCTGGAATTACAGGCGTAAGCCACCACATCTGGCCCCAATCACTTCTTAAAGGCACCACTTGCCAACACACTTACGCTGAGGACAACTCTCAACATGAGTTTTGTGCTGTGGTTTCTCAAACCATAACACATGAGAAACAGAACTGTAGTGCCAAGGTCCCACTCATGGCAGGAGGAACCAGGGAAGAACATCGGCCTCAAATGCCTCTGCCAAAGATACAAGATCCAAATACCAACTGGTGGCCAGGAAAAAGCTCTTCCTCATAGAGGCCACAACAAAATAACACACGGGTGATGATCACTTCAAGGGAAATTAAAGTTAGAGCTAGAGGAGCAGAACAAACCCATCAATGAAACAAACCTAATGGTCAGACAGCAAAGGCATTAGCAGTAAGAGGTTGAGAACTGAAATGGAAGTCAGTTTAAGATAAAAAGTTCAAATAGAAACCATGAAAATCTGAGGGTGTAGTAACACTATTTTATGTGGTGCCCCAGGACAGGCTCCCAAGGTTTAGGGGATATATGGGGGAAAACATAACATTTCCCAATTAGATGAGGGTCAGCAATGTTCAATTGTTTGGTTTTTTTTGTTTTTTTTTTTTAGCAATGTTCAATTGTTTTACAGACAAGAAGCTGATGTCCAGAGAGACTGGCTTGCCCAATATCATGTAACTCATAGCTGATAAGTATGCAAAGTAAAAATAGAGATAAAATGATTGGGTTTTTGTTCTTTGGGATTTGTTTGTTTAACATTAAGAAAATTAGTTTAACTACAACTAAGGGTATGTATAGGAAAATAGAAGTAGAATGGTTCCTGATACTGGAATCTTGAAAGATGGTAGAGAGCATAGATACGGTGTTTTAAGAAAATATGAATTACTTCAAGCCCAGAAGATTAAAATGTGCATAAGAACAAACAGGAAGATGCTGACATCATGCTGCATTGTAGATGTATGCTTATGCGTGTTTTCAATTTATATATAATAGGGATGGGTGCGATGGCTTACGCCTGTAATCCCAGCACTTTGGTAGGCCGAGGTGGGTGGATCACAAGGTCAAGAGTTTGAGGCCATTCTGGCCAACATGCTGAAACCCCGTCTCTACTAAAAATACAAAACTTAGCTGGGCATGGTGACGCATGCCTGTAGTCCCAACTACTCGGGAGGCTGAAGCCAGAGAATTGCTTGAACCTGGGAGGCGTAGGTTGCAGTGAGCCAAGATCGCACCATTGCACTCCAGCCTGGCGACAGAGCGAAAAGACTCCATCTCAAAAAAAAAAAAAAAAAAAGTGTATATAATTGGTTGGGCACAGTGGCTCATGCCTATAATCCCAGCACGTTGGGCGGCCAAGGCAGGTGGATCACTTGAGCTCAGGAGTTTGAGACCAGTTTGAGCAACATGGTGAAACCCCATCTTTACAAAAAATACAAATATTATCTGGGCATGGTAGCACACACCTGTAGTTCCAGCTACTCAGGAGGCAGAGGTGGGAGGATCACTTGAGCCTGAGAGGCAGAGGTTGTAGCGAACTGAGGTCATGCCACTGCACTCCAGCCTGGGTGACAGAGCGAGACCCTGTCTAAAAAAAAAAACCATATATATATCCACATATACGTATATGTATATCCACATATACGTATATGTATATATATACACACACACGTATGTATGTATGTATATACACACACACACAATTATTTGTGATATAGGCAGTGCTGATAATAGTCTCTGACAGAGATGAACCCCTGAGGAGAGAAGATAGAGAGGGTAGAGAATCACCTCATGTTGTTCATGTAGGGATTTCAGTCATTTCCTTGAAAAGAAATCACTTAATATTATGTTATTTGATTATGGTGTGTCTGTGTTGGTGTATGTGTGTGTAAAACTAGTACTTTTTAAATAAAACATAAAAATATGAGCTGTACGTCCACTGGTATTAAGATGGGTGGCCTGTCAATGTAATGTAGTTTAAATGCTAAAAAATAAAATAAATGTTTATGAGAAGAGTCCCTTGAGGATACAAAACATGTATTTGCCCTAAGTAATAAATGAGACTTGTAATTGAGATAAATAATTCTTCAGTTGTAGATTTTTTAGGAGATTATTGTTTTTTGGTGATAAAATGGCTAGGGTGAGATTTGATGTAACCTTTTGGGACAAATAAAACATGTCTTGGTCCTCAGTTTCTACAGGGTATTCAAAATTGTCCTTACTACTACAACTACTATTTCTGCCCCCATTATCAATCACTAGAAATATATATCTATATAGGCCGGGCGTGTTGGCTCACACCTGTAATCCTAGCACTTTGGGAGGCCAAGACAGGTGGATCACCGGAGGTCAGGAGTTAGAGACCAGCCTGGCCAACATAGGGAAACCTGTCTCTACTAAAAATACAAAAATTAGCCAGGCATGGTGGCACACGCCTATAATCCCAGCTACTCGGGAAGCTGAGGCAGGAGAATTGCTTGAATCCAGGAGGCAGAGATTGCAGTGAGCTGACACCACACCACTGCACTACAGCCTGGGCAAAAGAGCAAGACTCTGTCTCAAATAAAAGAAGAAAAAGGAAAAAATACATATATGTAGCACTTTATCACTCCAGCCCCAGATGACTATCAAGTCATATTTTTTAAATGTTGACACTGATAGGTGGCATATATAGTGAGGTAAGAATTGTATGAGTTTCTGAGCATTTGTTTGCGTAAGCATTCTAAAATTAAGCTCAAAATTTTTGTAACATATAAAGCTGAATAGAGTGCAAAAAGCCTTTATGAAGACTGCTTGAACTTCCGACCACTTACTTAGTGAACAACATAACCTTCAAAGCATCTGCAAATCAATCAAACATTTTAAAGTTTTAGCAGTTTTATTATAAAACTGCTTTATCTGTGGATCAAAAAAAATCTGTAGTTGATGCCAATGAAATGTCACAAATAAGGTCAAATAAACTAGGAACCCACCCGAAACTCCATTATGTAAGGCAAGAGAACATTGAAGGAAGAAAATGAATTGGAACTGGGAAAAATAATAGCAAAACTCTATAGGATTAATAAATTATCAGCATTGTTTGTATTATAAATGTTCAGCAAATCACAATCAAGCCTGGAGGAGTTTGTTGCAGAAAATGTGTCTTAACTCTGAACCCTATGTTCAGATGTGGCATGTACTTCTCTTTTCACTGGACACAGACATGGCTTTTATAATCAGAAGAAGATAACTTCCTACACTGTTGGCATTTCCAAGCATCATTTGTAATTCACAGGGACAGATTTTAGATTGAATCAGTATGTATTATCTCAAATCTGCATTACCTAGTCAAAGCTCTGTCATGGGACTCATTACGGAATATAACTGAGGACAAGATTTTTAATTGTGTCTACAAGTAAATAAATAAAATGTTAATATTTCATTAATGACTAATAAGTTCTCGTGGGTTCTTTTGTACTCACTATAAAATGTATAGTGTTTTCCAAAATGTATTATCTTATTCTTTGAATAGTTTATTTTACAGATATAGAATCTGAGGCTTAAAGGAAAATTGGCAAAATTGGAACTAGTACCTATGCCTTCTCTTCGTAAACCAAGTAGTGTGTTATTCATCAAACTATGCCAATATCCAGAAAATCAGGGCTCCATCATGCCTGTTTCTAGAAGCATTTCTAGAAGCACCCTTCCACTTCTATCCGGAATGGATCTTCAGTGCCTACATTCATGATGGCTGTGTCTGGTGCTTGCTAAAGTGTCTGTTCTGATTGATTTTTTTTTTTTTTTTTGAGACGGAGTCTCGCACTGTCGTCCACGCTGTAGTGCAGTGGCGCTATCTTGGCTCACTGCAACCTCTGCCTCAGGGGTTCAAGCAATTCTCCTGCCTCAGCCTCCCGACTAGCTGGGATTACAGGCACCCACCACCACACTCGGCTAATTTTTTGAATTTTTAGTAGAGACAGGGTTTCACCATGTTGGCCAGACTGGTCTCAAACTCCTGACCTCAGGTGATCCACCTGCTTTGGCCTCCCAGAGTGCTGGGATTACAGGCGTGAGCCACTGTGCCCACCCCTGACTGATTCTTAATAATTTGAATACCACCCTTGATCAATACAAACCTATTCAGTACCAAATTTTCAAGACTGCAAAAGGTAGTCATGGGGATTAAATCCATTCTGAAGATTGATTGCATAATATGGACATTAGTCAAGTGACTTACTGACATGTGCTTAATGAAAGATATAACTTGAATAACTGAATAAACATTGTACATTAGCCATTGTTTGGACTTAGTATACAGTAATTTTTTATCAAAAAGACAACATAATAGCAGGATGTCGACAACTTAACCCCCAGAATAAAAAATAGCTATCTTAATCTGATGGTATAGGTAGGCCTGCAATTATATTTTAATAGTATGCTTTATTCAATTTAGATAGCTATAAATATCTTTCCTTGTCTCTACACAGTCTAATCAGATTTCAGTGGCTGCATACTATGCTAATGGATATAGATTTGATTTTAACTATGACATTACCACTTTAAGATTAAATGTAATGGTAATAATGCTTTTGGTAAACCTCACATACTTGACTTTATACGATACAAGCCATTAAAATATTACTTTTTTTCAATGAGTTATTATTTTGATGATTTAGGCTCTTGAAAGTCTTGTAATTCTAAGGTGTGAACTAACTTAATTTATCTTGGAAAATGTGAAAATGTACCTTGAAGGTAAAAATTACTTTCACAATAAATACCAAATGATTTGCTTGACATAAAATTTAAATCAATATGTTACATGCTTGTTTAGGGAATATGTCTATACATTATTTCTGTGGACAATAAGGAAAAGACACCAAGTTTGGAAAACTAGAATATAATGAGTTTGGAATAAAAAAATAAAGCCCTATTCATGGCCATTGTGTTATTATATATGATATAACTTTCACAAGTCAAAAAATACCATTTGGATATTCATGCTATCACGGTTGTTTGATACTTTGACTGCTGCTGCTGTTTCAGCTCAAACAAGAGTGTGATTTCATCCTGAGGTCAAATCCCGTGCAAGCACGATTTCTTGAAGCAAAATTTCATCTCACGAAAGCATAATGCATTCTGCCAAACCTGTTCATGCCAATGCAGGTCATTTAGTATATAATTGGCTGCAACTGGCACTCACACAAGCTGTGACATTTTCTATCAGCAACAGGGTAGTATTTGGAATGCCAAAGAAACAATTACATGCTGCAGAAGATAGCCTGAAGTGGAAAAAGAGGAAATGCAATATTAAAGAAACCAGCTCTTTTCCATTTCAAAGAGGTAGTGAGGAAGCTACAGTGCCTGTCATTCTACTTTCTTCTATAAAATGTGAGAAGTGAAGAAAAGAGAAAATATTGACTTGGGAAATAAAGGATGAAATCATTTGGGGTCTTCTGTTTAGGGAAGGCAAATAAAATAAAGAGAGTATTAATTAAAAGTACCCAGAGACCACTTAATATTAAGGAAAAATGGCACTGACTTATAAAATGTCATTCCGTTGGTAAATAAAGGAGAGAGAAAAAAACTGAAAGATGAATGGAGGAAAGAGGAATGAAAGAAATAAAGTAAGAGAGGAAGTAATCCTTATAAAAAGAAAAGAGACCAGGAGAATTTGGGAAAATAGAAACCTAAATAAAAAACTGTGGCATCAATAGATTACTTTAAATGCTTGTTTTCTCTAGTGATTAAATGTAAAATAGTATAACAAGGATACAAAATTTTGGACTCTCCCATTAGCAAAGATTAAAAAGAAATTTAATATCCAGTCTGGGCAAGTATGTGGAAAAACAGTCTCGTACACTGCAGTGGAAATATAAATAAATAAATTGTGTGTGGAACTATTGGGTAAAACTTTATTAAAATATTCATACCCATTGACTCAACAATTCTCCTTGGCTGCACATGGCAGCTCATGCCTGTAATCCCTGTACTTTGGGAGGCTGAGGGAGGAGGCTTGTTTGAGGCCAGGAGTTTGCGACCAGCCTGGGCAACATAGGGAGATCTGTCTCGACAAAAAAATAAAACAAATAGATGGTTGCAGTGGCACACGCCTGTGGTCCTAGCTACTTGGGAGGCTGAGGTGGGAGGATTGCAACAGAGTGAGACCCTGTCTAAAAAACAAAGAAACAAACAAAACAAAATAAAAAAAAATTATCCTTATAGGAGAGACACATATAAGTATGAAAATATATGTATACAAGGATATTCTCTGCAGAATGGTTTATGATCAAGAAAAATTGAAAAACAACCAAAATATGCATGGGATATTTAAGTTCATCCATACAGTGAAATGCTATACATAAGCTAGAAATAATTAATAAAATCATATATTAATAGAATGTCCAATATATATTAAGTGAAGGTGCCTATGGTAGTAGTAGTAATACTAATAATGTGCATAATAAAAAGTTAATATTGTATGATTCCAACTATATGACTTTCTGGAAATGGCAAAACTATGAAGACAGTAAAAAAATAAATCAGTGGTTGCCAGAGGTTAGGGGAAAGGGAGAGGTGAATAGACGGAGAACAGAGGATTTTTAGGGCAGTGAAATTATCCACTATGGATACTTGGATACAAGTACATTCTACATTGTATCTTGATATATCTATAAGATATAAGTAAGATACAATGTATCTTGATATATCTATAAGATATAAGTAAGATGCAATGTATCTTGTATCTGCCTTGTATCTTGTATCTCAGTGTACAGAGCTGGATCTGCAATGGTGGATACTTGTCATTATACACTTGTTAAAACCCATAGAACCTATGACATCAAGAATGAACCCTAATGTATATATGGATTTGGGGTGAGAAGGATGTATCAATGTAGAATCATGGACTGTAACAATGTACCACTCTGGTGCGGGATGTTGATAGTGGGGAAGGTTGTAGGGGAAGGAACATGGGAACTCTCTGTACTTTCCACTCAATTTTGCTGTGAGCCTAAAACTGATCTAAAAAAATAAGGTTTACTGAAAATTTTTAAAAATTAATATTTATCCAGTAGTATGATCACGGCTCACTGCAGCCTCAACTTATCTGGCTCAAGCAATCCTCCCACCTCAGCCTCCAGAGTAGCTGGGACTACAGGTGTGTACCATCATGCCCAGCTAATTTTTTTTTTTTTTTGGAGACAGGATCTCTCTGTGTTGCCCAGGCTGCTCTCAAAATCCTGTACTCAAGAGATCCACTCACCTCAGCCTCCCAAAGTGCTGGGATTACAGGTAGAAGCCACCACCTCCTGCCCAGAACTTATTTTTCATGTCGTGCTAATCCCTTTATAACCTTATCTCATTTAATTCTCACAAGAATTTTATTACATAGGTAGTATTTTTATCTGCAGATGAGGAAATCTGAGACTTAGGGAGGTTAAATAAACTGCCCAAAGATGCTCATAAGAGACAGAGCTGTGTCTCAAAAGCAGATGCTCCTGGCTCCCACATCCCGGCTTTCCATATGGGGCATGGGACTTACTGGGCTCCCAAGGCCAGGTCTTGTGTAGATACTCAAAGTCCAGATTCTGAAAGTATAAACAATCCAATTTTAGAAGAATTATCTTACTAAATGCACAGGAAAAAATACAGAGTGTTGACCAAACTGTTAACATCCTTTATTAAAGAAGAAACTGTTGGATTGTATTACATTCTGTTCATTTCTGCAAGGTTTGTAATTTTTTATAACAGCACTTACTTCTCTATAAAAAGAATAAAAACCAGTAAGTTTAATAAAATGCATAATTTTTTTTTCTTTTTTTGAGACAGAGTCTCGCTCTGTCCCCAGGCTGGAGTGCAGTGGTGCCATCTCGGCACACTGCAACCTCTGCCTCCCAGGTTCAGGCAATTCTCCTGCCTCAACCTTCTGAGTAACTGGGACTAAAGGTGCACACCACCATGCCCAACTAATTTTTGTATTTTTAGTAGAGATGAGATTTCACCATGTTGGCCTGGATGGTCTTGATCTTTTGACCTTGTGATCCGCCTGCCTTGGCCTCCCAATAAAGTGCTTAATTTCTGAAAGTTGATGGCAAAGTAGCATTCTAATGTGACTGATATAGGCCCAGCGAAGTGGCTCATGCCTGTAATCCCAGTACTTTGGGAGGCCGAGGTAGGTGGATCACCTGAAGTCAAGAGTTTGAGATCAGCCTGGCCACCATGGTGGAACCCCATCTCTACAAAAATACAAAAAATTAGCCAGGTGTGGTGGCAGGCACCTGTAATCCCAACTACTTGGGAGGCTGAGGCAAGAGAATTGCTTGAACCTGGGAGGCGGAGGTTGCAGTGAGCCAAGATCATGCCACTGCACTCCAGCCTGGGCAACAGAGCGAGACTCTGTCTCAAATAAAAATAAATAAATAAATAAATAAATAAATAAATAAAAACAAAGTGACTGATATGTCTTTAATCAATGTTCTAAGAACTTCTGAATGCAAAGATGCCCAAATGCCAGTCCATGAACGTGTGGAATATTTTATTGCACATACCTATTCCTTGGCCCCAAATGCCCCATCCTACTCCCTTCAGTACATTTAGAATGGAGCTCAAGAATTTACATTTTTAAAAATCTCCCCAGGTGATTCTGATACTCAATCAGGTTTGGGAATCACTGTCTAAGGGAATGTGATTTATGTGGATCAAAAGAAGAAAGAGAGAGATTGCACCATATGGTATGTTAACTCTTTAATTTCATTTTAAAGGTAGTGTCAGAGAAAGAGTTTCTATATCATCAGTATATGTAATATTACTGAAAACATGCCTACAACTTTGTTCATGTGAAATATGGCAATAATTTATATTTACCTTGGAATGGAGGGAGGAAGGGTGTTTGTCAGGTTGTATAACTGAGTAATTGAAACATTTTGGCATTGGTGCAGAGATAGATATCTAGACTGACAGAGCATAGTAAAGAGCACAGAAACAGATCCAAGCATAGGTGAAACTTTGGTTTATCCTAGGGTTGGCCATAGATCAATGGGCAGGATGGCATTGTGCAATGGGCTACCTATATGAGGGGGAATTAAGATGAACAGTTAGCAGAGTGCCTGATACTTATTGGGCATTCAGATTTTTGGTTTAAGACAGCAACTGCTTAAAAAAACAGTCCCTTGAGTTCTGCTTTTCTAACTTTCTACCGTCAGCTGCCTTCATTAACTGGGCCTTCTCTTCCTCTTCCTCCTCCTTCACCTTTCGTTAAATGTTTGTGTTTGCCTTGATTCTTTCTTTCTTTTCTTTTTCTTTTTTTTTTTTTTTTTCTTTTTGAGACGGAGTCTCACTCTGTCACCAGGCTAGAGTGCAGTGGTGCGATCTCGGCTCACTGCAAGCTCTGCCTCCTGGGTTCAAGCAATTCTCCTGCTTCAGCCTCCCAAGTAGCTGGGACTACAGACACTTGTCACCATGCCCAGCTAATTTTGTATTTTTAGTAGACACGGGTTTCCACCATGTTGGCCAGGATGGTCTCAATCTCCTGACCTCGTGATCCGCCCACCTCGACCTCCCAAAGTGCTGGGATTACAGTCGTGAGCCACTGCGTCCGGCCTGCCTTGATTCTTTTCTTGGTTGTCTTCCATTTTCTTCACACTCTACCTGCTCTCCTGGGTGATCTTATCCATTCTCATGACCGACCACCAAAGACAAAAAGAAACCCTAAGTCTGTTCTTTCTAGTGGAGGATTTTGTCCCAAATTCTGAATTCAAATTTCCAAAGCTGAAGGTATCTGAAAGGCATCTTACGTTTATTATCTCCTGTCAATGCTTTTTCTGCTGTAACTACAATGCAAGTTAATGAAATCACTATCCAACCAGTTTTCCAAGGTAGAAACATGTAAGACCAACTGAACTTGGTCTTCTCCATGTCAACTGACCACCAAGTCCTATAATTTATACCTCAAACATATCTCTTAACAACTCTCCATCCCTATTACCCCTGCCTTAGCTCACGTTCTCACCATTCTTCCCTCTACAATTGCAGGTCTCCAATCTGGTCTCCCTCCTTTCCATCTCTCCTTGGTCCAGTTTATTCACAATCTTCCAATGTAGACTGATGTGCCTTAAAATCAAATTAGTAAAAAAAGAAAAAAATCAAATCATGTCTGCCACTCCCCTTCTTAAAGGGCTGGTGGATTATGAAGCCTACACAATAAAGTCTAGATTTCTTATTTGGCAAATGATGATAATAATAGCAATAGCGTACAAATGCCTATTTCACATATAAGCAAACTGAGGACCCAAGAGGTTAAGTATCTTTCCAAAGGTGAAGCTGGGATTTGAACCTAGACTAAATCCAAATGAAGACCATACTCAATTCAAATATCACTTCCCTGACCTAATGTAGGTGTTTACAGATTTTTCCCTCCCGATAAGCTGTGAACTCCCCAAGGACAGGAATGGCGTCTTATTCATCTTTGTGTCTCAAGTGTCTAGAGTGTGTGACACAGAAAGGGTGCTTAGTATATGCTTGTTTTCAAAAAGTGGATGAAGGAACAGAGAAAGGAAAGAAGTCAACGAAATGAGTGAGGTTGTTTTAAGAACATGATGCTTTTAAAAAATACTTGAAGAATTGTTGTGTAGAAAGGCTTTATTTTCCTTAGAGTAGGGAAGCTTCACCTGAACTCCATAAATGAGTTTAGGGAATGCATTCTTCTAGGATGAGAGTACATACTTTCACAAATCTCACAAAGCTGTCCGTGATTCAAAATAAAAATATGTAGAAACCTTGGCTGGTTGTGGTGACTCATGCCTGGAATCCCAGCACTTTGGGAAGTCAAGGTGAGAGGACTGCTTAGGCCCAGGAGTTTGAGACCAGCCTGGGTGACACAGGGAGACACTGTTCTTCCAAAAACAAACAAACAAACAACAAAAAACCCACACACACAAAAACACAAATAACAAAAAACTTAAAAATTAGCTGGGCATGGTGGTGTACACCTGTACCCCCAGCTACTCTAGAGGCTGAGGTGAGAAGATCACTTGAGCCCATGAGATTGAGGCAGCAGTGAGCCATGATTACATCATTTCTCTCCAGCCTGGGCAACAGAGCAAGACCCTGTCTCAAAAAAATACAATAATAAAATAAAATAAAATCTTTACAACAAAATATTGAAAGCTCTGAATTGGTGGATGCAATCAAGCAGAGGCCAGAAAAACATATTCAGAGATACAAAGGAAGGAATTTCCATAGAATTTAGAAGGGCTGAAGACTAGACTAAAATAATATCCACATTCCTTCAATCTCTGTCAGTCTGTAATTCTAAGATGCAATCCATAACAAATTTGTCTTTTCTTCTTCTTCTTCTTCTTCTTTTTTTTTTTTTTTTTTTAGATGGAGTTTTGCTATGTCACCAGGCTAGAGTGCAGTGGCGCGATCTTGGCTCACTCCAACCTCTGCCTCCCCGGTTCAAACAATTCTGCTGTCTCAGCCTCCCGAGTAGCTGGGATTACAGGTGCCCACCACCACCCCCAGCTAATTTTTGTATTTTTAGGAGAGACGGGGTTTCCCCATGTTGGCCAGGGTGGTCTCAATCTCTTGACCTCGTGATCCACCCACCTCAGCCTCCCAAAGTGCTGGGATTAGTGGCGTGAGCCACTGCGCCCGGCCTTTTTTTTTTTTTTTAAATCTTTACAAAGAGTTAGATCCTTTCAGAAGTATCAGGGCATTGCATCTTTCTCAGTCTGTTTCCTTTACCGTTCCAGGTACTAACCACTAACAATCATCTGCAGGTTTCTTTGCATTTCTTAGCACACAACTCACATGTAAATTCTGTTGACATCTACAGGCACTGGTAATTCCTGCTTCTCACATCAGCTCTCCTTCTTACCTGTTGCGTAGCCTGACTGTTCATTTATCACTTTTCTTGCTTCCTAGGTTATCTAGATTTTAGTTAACACTGAATAAAACTTTGAAGCATGAAGTACAGAAATAATTGTTCTGTAGACTTAATTGCCTCTAATAAATTGACCCTTTATTGAGTCCATTTTCCTTTTCCCCTCAAAGACATTTGGTTATTCCATAATTGCTGTTGACATAACAAAAACTTTCAAAAATATTTATATTGCTACTCTCCAAAAAATAGTAATAAAACAAGAGTTCACTTTCATGATATGTAGAAGTTTTTCCTAGTAACTTTTCCCCATATATATTTCATTATTTGCGTCTCCAAGTGATTAAAAGGATGCAGTACATTTTAAAGGATAGATTTGGACAAATGTGGAAGTTATTCAGAAAATAATAATATAACTGTTTATCATTTTTTGCATGTCCTGAAGTTATTGTACCTTTACTTAGAAATATAACAAATATTTGTAGTTTTTTATTAAGAACAGCCATTGAAGTCAAGATTAAATAAGTAATTTTTGTTTGGTAATATATACTAAATTTTATGTTTCGTTACTAAGGAACAATTTAAGACTTTTGCCCCATTTCACATATTCAGACTTTCATGATCACCCTTTCAAAACGATAAGTCAGGTCTAAAATGGATTAACCTTCCTATTTCTCAGTGTGAGAAGTAATGAGTGAGGCAAACGTAAATTAGTTTTATTGTTTTTATTGGCACAAGTCAAAGAAAATGCATCAAAAAGAACATCAACTCTGAAGGAGTTAAGTTGGTTTCCTAGTTCAGCCAATACTTGCTGCCATCTGCTGGCCTAAACAGAAAGCTGCAAGGAACGGACAGCTGTGTAGAGGGAGTTGGATCAGGTTTGTGCCAGAGCATTAAGATAGGGCAGGGAGGAGTTAATTATCCAGAATTGTCCTTTTAGAAATACTGTCCACCCCAGCTTCAGAGCCAGCACCTTCTGACTGGCAAAGAAAAGAAGAGGGTAGATGGTTGATGGCTATCTGTCCCCAGAGTAATAAGTATTTGCCGTGGTCTAAGAGTCTGGTGACGGGCACCTTTATTTCAAGCTCCCCTTTCCTTACCCTGGATAGCAAAGCAATAGAGTGCATTTCTTATTGTGTGGCATAACATTTCCTAAAATGTCTCAAGGAAAGCTGTCTCTCCTTGGTCAGTGTTTGAAGGTTAGGTATGAATTGCAACATTCAGACACAGAATTTTGAAATATGTGGGTGTTGATTTTAAAATAAGGAAAGGCCTGGAGCAGTGGCTCACACCTGTAATCCCAGCACTTTCGGAGGGCAAGGCAGGTGGATCACTTGAGACCAGGAGTTCAAGACCAGCCTGGCCAACATGGAGAAACCCTGTCTCTACTAAAAATACAAAAATTAGCTGGGCATGGTGATGCATGCCTGTTATCCCAGCTACTTGGGAGGCTGAGGCAGGAGAATTGCTTGAACCCAGGAGGTGGAGGTTGCAATGAGCCGAGATTGCGCCACTGTGCTCCAGCCTGGGCGACAGAGAGAGATTCTGTCTCAAAATAAAAATAAAAATAAAGGAAATAAAATAATACAAGAGTTGGCACAAAAATCTGAATTATGCCTCAGATTATGCTTCTTATAGTTTGACCAAAGACTTGAAGGGTTCATGCTGATTATGGAAGAGGAGCATTCTCAGCAGATGGAACAGACAGTACAACAGCCCTGTAGTGGAAGGACAGGCGCATGTTCAAAGGACAGCGGTAGGATAGTGTGGCTGAAGCAGAGTGAGCCAATGTAGAGTAAGTCATTTTCCAAGTCATCTTGGAAAATGGGAACATCAGAACACAGCGGGCTCCACTCCCACATTGCTGGGGCAGAATATGGCTGAGCCTATTAGGTGAGACAAGAGCTTCCCTGCTCAGCACAGTTCCCATCACTTCCTGTTATCTCCCCACACAAAGCCAGAGGGTCAGTTGTCATTAACCATCTTTGCCATATATATATGTGTGTGTGTGTGTGCACATGCACACATGTATATGTATATATATGCATATATGCATACATGTATATGTATATATATGCATATATGCATATATGTATATATGTATATATGTAGAGAAAAGTCTACACATACACACACACACACACACACACACACACATATATGTAGAGACTTTTCTTTTAACCTACGTGAGACAGAACCTGCTAGTTGCCTGCTCTTGCACTCCCCTCTTTTCTTGTTAGTGACTGACTTATCTTTTATCAGGGGATGGCATGGACCCAGTTAAAACTTACATTTTCCTTTATCTCTTGTAGATAGTAATGACCAACGACATATATGTGGAAGTTTATGGGCAGGACATCAGGGAAGATTCTTTTAAAATGGCTGACTCAGCTGCAAGCATTCTTTTTTTTCCCCCTCCCTTCCGTTACTTCCTAAATAAAGAGCAGACATGATAGCAGGGGCTTTAGTAGCTATTTTGGATCCTACACTGACCTAAGGATGGAGGTCAAGGGCTCAACATGGTGAAGAAGATAGAACAAACCCAAATCTCTGATAACCACGGAGCTAATATACCAGCTCTGGACTATCTCCAATAGAACTCCTTCTTCTTTTCCTCCTCCTCCTCCTCCTCCTCCTTCTCCTCCTCCTTCTTTCTTCTTCTTTGAGAGAGAAAAAAATCAATCCTTATCTTATTTAAGCCATATATTTGGGTTTTCTGTTAAAAACAGCTAAATTCAATCTTGCCCAATAAATCACAACTTTAACAAGACTGGGGCCGGGCACGGTGGCTCACGCTTGTAATCCCAGCACTTTGGGAGGCCGAGGCAGGCGGATCACGAGGTCAGGAGATCGAGACCACGGTGAAACCCCGTCTCTACTAAAAATATAAAAAATTAGCCGGGCATGGTGGCGGGCGCCTGTAGCCCCAGCTGCTCGGAGAGGCTGAGGCAGGAGAATGGCGTGAACCCGGGAGGCGGAGCTTGCAGTGAGCCGAGATCGCGTCACTGCACTCCAGCCTGGGCGACAGAGCGAGACTCCATCTCAAAAAAAAAACAAGACTGGGACAAAGAGAGGCAGACTGGGAAGCCTGTGTCTTCTTATAAAAATGTGTGTAACTTTGTATAAGCATGAAGTCTATTTCTCTTTTTTTTTTTTTTTTTTTGATGAAGTCTCACTTATCGCCCAGGCTGGAGTGCAATGGTTTGATATCAGCTCACTGCAACATCTGCTTCCTGGGTTCAAGCAATTCTCCTGCCTCAGCCTCCTGAGTAGCTGGGATTACAGGCACGTGCCACCACACCTGGCTAATTTTTGTGTTTTCAGTAGAGACGAGGTTTCACCATGTTGGCCAGGATGGTCTCGATCTATTGACCTCGTGATCTGCCACCCTCAGCCTCCCAAAGTGCTGAGATTACAGGCGTGAGCCACTGCGCCCAGCCTTAAAACATAGTTTCTGGATCCCTGTCTCCAGGGAGACAGATTAGTCTCCCTGTCTCCAGCCTCGTCCCCACACAACCTGTTATCGTTCCTTTCTTCTGGGTGATTTTTCTAAAATTTAAGTCTAATTACTTAGGGACCCCAGGCCTGATAAGACACCATACCTAGAATTTTCTTCCTCACTCTCTTTGTCTGGGTAACAGCTAGTGTATTGTCTGGGCTTGGTTTATGTCACCTCCTCCAGGAAGTCCTTCCTGACACCACAAGTGTGAGTTGGTTCATCTTCCCTTTTACTCGCTTTGCTCTCTCTATCCTTCCACATGTCATGCAACATTAGGGATGATCATTGCTTGATTAGATGACATTTCTCAGTAAATTGTAGGCTTCACGAGAGCTATGCTGTTCACCATTTATTCTCAGAGCCCGGCACATCGTAGGTGCTCTTTAAGTATTTTTTGAATGAACGGATGACAGATGGGTGGATGAATTCAAGAGCCTAATTAGCTCTTCATATGGAAGCAGCTGGGCTTACGTGGAGATAATCAGGTTACGAAAGAATCTAGATAACCAAAGAAACAGAGGAGGAGGAAGATCAAGGATAGGGTACCTCTAATTAGGAAACCTTTTCACTTCTGAAGATTCTTTTAGGAAAACTGGTAAGTAGAAAGAGAGACTGAAGATTGAGGAGGCGAGAAGCAGTGGCTCACACCAGTAATCCCAACACTTTGGGAGGCCAAGGCAAGTGGATCACCTGAGGTCAGGAGTTCGAGACTAGCCTGGCCAACATGGCAAAATCCTATCTCTACGAAAAATACAAAAATTAGCTGGGCGTGATGGCGGACACCTGTAATCCCAGCTACTCAGGAGGCTGAGGCAGGAAAATCATTTGAACCCTGGAGGTGGAGGTTGCAGTGAGCCAAGATAGCACCACTGCACGCCAGCCTGGATGACAGAGCGAGGATCCGTCTCAAAAAAAAAAAAGAAAAGAAAAAAGAAAAAGAAGATGGAGGAAACAGAGTATTCCTATTCCAATTATTAAATACCATTCTTCACTTCACTGACTGTTCTAAACACTCAAACATTAAATAAGAACCAACTAACAGTAGAAATAAGATAGGAAAATCCAACAATGCAAGCAACACACCAGATTCAGCAGCGTGGATGAGTTCAGATGAAGAACAAAGAACAGGAGACACACAATGTAGTTCTATTTGCATTAGCCTAATGTTCTTCTTTGCAGGTTAAAGTTTCATTCATCCATTTATACCATAATTAAGTGTCTACAATGTACCAAGGACTTGCCTTGAGGAAAAGTGAAAAGGTTTTTTTAAATTACAGTTTCAAATACAAGGGAGGCAATATGTTACATTTCCCTAAGATTCATCGTAGAGCCCATTAATTCAGTTTTTGAATGAATCTACTGAATTTTTGTAGGTTGAAAATCACAAAATTTCTGGTATTTACTAGTGCAAATAAAAAATAAGCCATTAAGCTCAAGCAGGTGGATCAGTTGAGGCCAGGAGTTCAAGACCAGCCTGGCTAACATGGTGAAACCCCATGTCTTCTAAAAATACAAAAAGTAGCTGGGCATGGTGCACATGCCTGTAATTCCAGCTACTTGGGAGGCTGAGACATGAGAATTGCTTGAACCTGGGAGGCAGAGGTTGCAGTGAGCTGAGATCGCACCACTGCACTCCAGCCTGGGCCACAGTGTGAGACTCCATTTCAAAAATAAATAAATAAATATATATATAAAGGCCATTACCTGGGCACAGTGGGTGTCTCATGCCTGTAATCCTAGCTTTTGGGAGGCCAAGGCAGGTGGATCACTTGAGGTCAGGAGTTTGAGACCAGCCTGGCCAACATGGTGAAACCCCATCTCTACTAAAACTACAAAAACTAGCTGGGCATGGTGGCGCATGCCTGTAAACCCAGCTACTTGGGAGGCTGAGGCACGATAAGCCCTTGAACCTGGGAGATGGAGGTTGCGGTGATCCAAGATCACTACACTGCACTCCAGCCTGGGCAATAGAGTGAGACTCTGTCATAAAAAAAAAAAAAAGAGAGAGAGAAAAGAAAGAAAGAAAGGCCATTAAAACCCAAACAGTCTAAATTACCCTTTTACATACAAAGAAACCCAAGATAGTTGGTAATTTTACAAAATGGCTCAGAAATGTAATTTCTCCACTCTAGTTACTTATATATTTCAGATGCTATTTCCACAGGATGATGTTAAGTTCCTGATTAGAGTATTCACCTACACTGCAAGAACTTTCTAGTTCACCACAACTCTGTGATACTAATTCTTTTAAAATTAGGTACGTCCATTTTCTGATTAGCAGGGTTTACTACACAATTAACAGAAGGGGCATGAAAATCAGCTTAATAAAATTCTCCTTCATGACTGATTTTTGCACCTTTGGGGCAGGTGCTGTCTTAGGTCCGTTGCCTTGGAAAACAGTTTGGGATGGAGATTTGCATACAGGAAATTTACCGGGAGTGCTCTTGGGAATAACCCCTGTAGGGGAATGAGGGAAGCAGGGCTGGGCAGAGGGAGAATTCAAGTGGCAGAGAAGTTGCAACAGAGGCCTCAGCTGAGCCTATGAAAATTTCTGACTTTTAAAAAGTCAGGAAACAACAGGTGCTGGAGAGGATGTGGAGAAATAGGAACGCTTTTACACTGTAGTGGGAGTGTAAACTAGTTCAACCATTGTGGAAGTCAGTGTGGCGATTCCTCAAGGATCTAGAACTAAAAATACCATTTGACCCAGTGATCCCATTACTGGGTATATATCCAAAGGATTATAAATCATGCTGCTATAAAGACACATGCACACGTATGTTTATTGTGGCACTATTCACAATAGCAAAGAGTTGGAACCAACCCAAATGTCCATCAATGATAGACTGGATTAAGAAAATGTAGCACATATACACCATGGAATACTATGCAGTCATAAAAAAGGATGCGTTCGTGTCCTTTGTAGGGACACAGATGAAGCTGGAAACCATCATTCTGAGCAAACTATCGCAAGGAAAAAAACCAAACACTGGACTGGACGCAGTGGCTCATACTTGTAATCCCAGCACTTTCGGAGGCCGAGGCAGGCAGATCACGAGGTCAGAAGATCGAGACCACGGTGAAACCCCATCTCTACTAAAAATATAAAAAATTAGCCGGGCGTGGTGGCGGGCGCCTGTAATCCCAGCTACTAGGAAAGGCTGAGGCAGGAGAATGGTGTGAACCCTGGAGGCGGAGCTTGCAGTGAGCCGAGATCGCGCCACTGCACTCCAGCACTCCAGCCTGGGTGACACAGCGAGACTCCGTCTCAAAAAAAAAAAAAACACTGCATGTTCTCACCCATAGGTGGGAATTGAACAATGAGAACACTTGGACACAGGGCAGGGAACATCACACACCGGGGCCTGTCGGGGGGTAGGGGACTGGGGAAGGGATAACATTAGGAGAGATACCTAATGTAAATGATGAGTTGATGGGTGCAGCAAACCAACATTGCACATGTATACATATGTAACAAACATGCACGTCGTGCACATGTACCCTAGAACTTTAGTATAATAAAAAGAAAAAAAAAAGAAAATTTCTGGAGTTGGGACAGCCTTTCAAAAGTTGTCCTATATCTAGACAAAGGAGCTGAGTCCTTCTAGCCCTTCATTAACCAGTCATTAGATGTGGGCTGCTCCTGGGGAGGGGGAATTCGGCTTGGGGGAGTCAACGCTCTTCTGCCCAGAGGAACGGAGAGGAACTCAGTTGAAAACCACCAGCAGCTTTCAGAAGCTGGGGAAGGCGAGGGGAGGGCGGTGAGTTTGGTCCTGAAAGGAAGCTGGATAGGGCCCTACAGCCTCCTCCTCTTCCTCCTGCTTATACCCTAGCTATATACATATAAAGGTATAATTAATGTATTTAAACTTTTACATATTGCTCTTATTATAGCTACTTTCATATCTCAATGAGTCAGAACTAAAAATATTCCTGGCTCTTTGTTGTGTGTTCTTGGATCAAAGACAGAACAGATTTACACCATTACCAGGATTAGTGTCTGTGAACAATCAAACTAAGTAATAAGTTCAGTGTGTTCTGTCCCTTTAGGTGAAAGGAGTAATGACTACAGGAGTGAGTAAACAAAGATCATTCCAAGTATTATATTTGGATGGGCAGGTGTTACAGGCAGACAGAGCCAGTATTATTCAGTAACTAGGGAAAAGGAAGCAGGTCTTTTCTTTCAAGGCAGGTGCCTCCCTATTGCCTCCTGTGGTTCCCATAAGACCTTCCTGATCCTTAACATGTCTCTCACCTCCTATCAGCGATGACTGGCACAGAGCTGCCGTGGCATTCATTGCAGTGGCTCTCAGCTGCTCTGCCATCCTGCTGCCCTCATGATTCTGGTATCCAGATAAAAATTGCGATGGACTTTCATTGGTTTTGAGGCCAGAGTTAACAGAAGTAGCTTGTATTTTTTAACCAAGGTAAGCTTGTCCACCATATGGGTGTTAACTACAGATCCATGTTAGTTCATTGACTTAAAACCATGGCATTTGAAAACATCCATATTTTCCGCTGGTCCCACCCAATGCTCTTTCTGTGCCTGAGTAGACTTGTTTAATGTCTCCTGTAATGCTGAAAATAAACCTTTAAAGTAGCTCATTTGGGAAAATAGAAATGTAGAGGTTGATAGGAAATTATGATTGCACTCATGATTACCCAGTTTCTTAAATAATATTGAAAAGGGAAATTTCAAAATTATCCATGTATTAAACCATATCTATCCAAACTAAACACATACTACTTAATTCTTTAAAAGGATTGGGCTCTGGTGGCCGGGCACGGTGGCTCAAGCCTGTAATCCCAGCACTTTGGGAGGCCGAGGCGGGCGGACCACGAGGTCAGGAGATCGAGACCATCCTGGCTAACACAGTGAAACCCCATCTCTACTAAAAATACAAAAAATTAGCCGGACGTGTTGGCGGGCGCCTGTAGTCCCAGCTACTTGGGAGGCTGAGGCAGGAGAATGGCATGAACCCGGGAGGCGGAGCTTGCAGTGAGCCGAGATCGCGCCATTGCACTCCCGCCTGGGAGACAGAGCAAGACTCCGTCTCAAAAAAAAAAAAAAAAAAAAAAAAAAAAAAAAAAAAAAAAAGGATTGGGCTCTGGTAAGACAAAAATAAACCTAGCTAAATCATTTCTTTATATCAACTGGGTATAAACACTTTCTCAGATTTGCATGGTGTTGACTGAAATTCTTGTGGAAAAAAATGTCCAGATTGGTGGAGATGTATTAAAATCATCATAATTCTGACAGCAGGTTTTATCCTTATTGGTTCCTTTATGTATTAATAAACATATAGAAATGGATGAAAGAGACGTGTGCAAGGATTATTGATTTTATAATAAGTCAATTGCGTATCTCACCTGAATAAGCAAAGTCAGGATAGTGCACCTCACAGAGTTGAATGAAAATGCTCCCTGAGAGCAGGACTTTGATTTGTGTCCTCAGAAACCTAGAACAGTTTCTGGCACATAGTAGTAAATAGAAATAATTATTTATGGCCGGACGCAATGGCTCACACCTGTAATCCCAGCACTTTGGGAAGCCGAGGTGGGCAGATCACCTGAGGTCAGGAATTCAAGACCAGCCTGACCAACATGGTGAAACCCTCTCTCTACTAAAATACAAAAATTAGCCAGGCATGATGGCAGGTGCCTGTAATCCCAGCTACTCGGGAGGCCGAGATGGGAGAATCACTTGAACCCGGGAGATGGTGGTTGCGGTGAGCCGAGATCACGCCACTGCACTCCAACCTGGGTGGCTGAGCGAGACTCCACCTCAAAAAAAAAAAGAAAAGAAATAATTATTTATTCAACTAATAAACGGATGGATAGTGAAATCAGCTATGCTTTGAAATGTCTCATAGGAGATCATAGGAGAGGCTGTGGAAGCCTGAAGCAAGGAAGGCTAATGAGATAGCTGAGGAACATACCAAGTACAAGGAACTGAAATGAGCATCACGAAGACTTTTTTTTAAGACTAAAAGCCCTACCTCCACAGGAATGTTCCTTAAATATTTCTGAAAGAAAGATATATTCAAACAAGGGCAAAAGAAGTCCTTTAATCAAGAGATGCTTGAGTCACCTCAGTTAATTTAATCCTGTAGATAGAGCTTGCTTTATTATTACTTTTTTAAGGTCCTGTCTTTTACATCCAATGTGATTTCTTAAGGTTGAGGGCAGGTTTCTCCCATGTCTAGGCAGGATATCTCACTGCTGCAATCTCATGATTGGAATCCCAGCAATGTCCTTTAGTGTTTCCTTTGGCAGGGATCAAGTTCCTTCTTGCCGTTCTACCCACTCATGATACAACTTCCAGCAATATCAGCTATTTATGATTCCTGTCATCTTGAAAAATACCCAATTCTGGCCAAGTATCTTGTGAGAAAATGCTATAGAAATGATCCTTATTTATTTGTGTTTCCATAATCTGAATCAACTTTGATCCACTTTCATGAAGGCTTCCTGTTTCTCCCAAGCAGTTGTGGGTTCTTCTTCCAGGTTTCTGTTGTATATTGAACATGCATCCTTCATGACAATTAGTATATTATAGAATAATTGGTGTACTAGTCAGGGTTCTCTAGAAGAACAGAATTAATAGGATAGACTTGTATATGAAAGGGAGTTTATTAAGGAGTATTGACTCACAAAATCACAAGGTGAAATCCCACGATAGGCTGTATGTAAACTGAGGAGCCAGGAAGCCAGTACGAGTCTCAGAACCTCAAAAGTAGGAAAGCTGGTTAGGCGCAGTGGCTCACGCCTGTAATCCCAGCATTTTGGGAGGCTCAGGCGGGCTGATCACCTGAGGTCAGGAGTTCGAGACCAGCCTGGCCAACATGGTGAAACCCCGTCTCTACAGAAATTAGCTGGGGGTGGTGGTATGCACCTGTAATCCCAGCTACTCAGGAGGCTGAGGCAGGAGAATCGCTTGAACTCAGGAGGCGGAGGTTGTAGTGAGCTGAGATGGCTCCTCTGCACCCCAGACTGGGCATCAAGAGAGAGACTCCATTTCAAAAAAAAAAAAGTAGGGAAGCTGAAAGTGCAGTCTTCAGTTTGTGGCCAAAGGCCTGAAAGCCTTTGGCAAACCCACTGGTAAGTCCAAGAGTCAAAAAGTTGAAGAACTTGGAGTCTGATGTTCAAGGACAGGAAGCATCAGCACAGGAGAAAGATGGAGGCTGGAAGACACGGCAAGTCACCACCCTCCAGCTTCTACCTGATTTTTCTAGCTGTGCTGGCATCTGATTGGATGATGCCCACCCACATTGTGGGTGGGTCTTTCTGGGGGTGGGTCTTCCTCTCCCAGTCCACTGACTCAAATGTTAATCTATTCTGGCAACACCCATATACACCCAGAAACAACACTTTGCATCCTTCAATCCAATCAAGTCAACACTGAATATTAACCATCACAACTGGTCATGTGCTTTCCTTCCCATAGATGCAATGTTCCTTGAAGAAAGACTGTGTCTCCATATCTATTATAACCTCACACAATTGGTGCTTAGTAAATATTGATTAAGGTAGAGATCGGTCTGACTTACTAGCTACAAGGAGGATTTATGAACCTCAATATGCCTGTGAGTATTTTGAGAGAAGTCTGGATATGTCCAACCCATCCTTAACCCATTCCCCATTTAGAAAACAAATGTGCAGCTCACTGCCAGTGCAGTATTCTCAGGGCAAATGGGAAATGGGTTAAGGGGATATACGTTAACCAAGACTAAAAGAAGTCAATAAAACTTTTTTTCTTAATTGCAACACTTGAGCTATTCTGTTCCAAGTCATCTTTCCTCATTTTGCCATAACAATCCACAGTTCATTACTTTAGGTTGAACCATGTGAAACTGATGATAATCAACTATTTTAGAGTAGGACACTCAGCAATATCATATGGCTCAACCTAAAAATGTCGAGGAAGATGGGAGATGTGAACTTGCCAATGCGTCTAACACCTCCAGGGGTATCATCTAATCTTCTCGTAAGCTTTTGACACCTTCTCATTAGAACTATAAAGTTTCCACATAACTCAGTTTTCCTTGGCATCTTTGCAACAAAAATATCCCTAGGGTTTCCTCCTACATGCAAAATAGCAGTAAATTACCATGATTACAAAGGTAAAGGTAAAATATCCTAAAACAAAGAGAAATGCAGATTATCATTTGGTGGATGTGTTTTGCTAGGGAACTAGATGATGCCAGAGGGCTGCCTTCTGTTTCTATTCTAAAGAACAAAGGTGAGAAAAAATAAGAATTAATGTTGTGATGTTAAGGACATTGTAAAAAAATGCAAAACATGTCTGCATATGTGTGTATATATATTTCAATTTTCTATTTTATTAGTTGTGGCGATTATAATTTGGTTTACAACAAGCTTTACTAACAAAGAAAAGGAAGGAAGGAAAAAGGAAGAAAACTAGGGAAAGGAAGAAAAAGCGGGGGAATGAGAAGGAGAAAAAGAAGAAAAAGAAACAAGATCTCCTTATTTAAAAATAGTTAATCCTCCACTTCTGTTTAATGGAGCAAAGCAGCTGCTGTGACCCCTTGAAAGAAAACTGTCAACAATTCCACTGATCTCCTTGAAGTGACCAAGTCATGGTGGCAAAGTCAGGCATGGCTCACTCATGAATCTCAGACATTTCTGTCACCAGAGTCTACATCCTGCAGACAGTGGCAGGCAAGGCAAGGGGCAGGAGATAGGCTCAGTGCCAGAGACATAAGCATTGTTGAGGAGCAAGCTTGACCATCCAGGATCATGTTGGGTTACAGAGGTACAGAAGTATTGGGATATAGAGATTTAACAAGAGCAGGTTCAAAAGAGACGACTGTCAGCCAGGCATGGTGGTTCACACCTGTAATTCCAGCACTTTTGGAGGCCAAGGCAGACAGATCACTTGAGGCCAGGAGTTTGAGACCAGCCTGGCCAACATCGTGAAACCCCATCTCTACTAAAAATAGAAAAATTGGCTGGATGTGGTGGCGCACGCTTGTAATTCCAGCTACTTGGGAGGCTGCCGCAGGAGTATTACTTGAGCTGGTGGGGCAGAGTTTGCAGTGAGCCGAGATCATGCCACTGCACTCCAGCCTGGGCAACAGGGAGAGACTCTGTCTCAAAAAAAAAAAAAAAAAAAAAAGAGAGAGAGAGAGACTACTGTCATTGTCATTATCCTTTGAGTTATATTCATACTCCAGGAAGGAGAAAAATGAAGATTCATGGATTAAATGTAGAAATCTACTAGGAAAATCAGAAACCTCCTGTTTGACTGCTTTTATTTCATTTTATGGTTTTCTGAAATATTTTTAACATTTTGAAAACTAAATCTTGACCATAAATATTTTATTTTATATACAAATAATCTACAATAAAGATATGATTATCAGGTTTGAAATTGTAGTACACTACTTTAAAAGGAGAAGATTTAGGAAGATGGAAGCATAGCACACTCTCCTGGCTCATGTGTGTATCAAAACAATATGAATAAGCTCCACTCACTTGTTTCTTCATGTACAACTTGCAAGATTTCTCCACTTTTTTCTCTCTCCTTCCATCTCCCTCTCTCCCTCCCTCTTAGTTTTAAAGAGTGTTTTTTTCTGAATACAAAAGGAATACATTCCCAGTGAAATAAATTCAGTGATCATCAAAACATAAAAGAGACTCAGAACTTATCCTTGATTTCACCACCTAAAGACAATACTATTACATCCTAGTGTAAGTTCTTCCAGACTATTTTCTATGCAAATGCCCACCAAGTTGAACAAATATCTGGAACTCTCAGCACATAGCAAGGGCTCAAACAAAGTTGGCTGTTGGCCGGATATATATTGGCTTACGCCTGTAATCCCAGCACTTTGGGAGGCCAAGGCAGACAGATTACTTGAGGTCAGGCGTTTGAGATCAGCCTGGCCGACATGGTGAAACCCTGTCTCTACTAAAAATACAAAAGATAGCTGTGCATGGTGGCACATGCCTGTAGCCCAGCTACTTAGGAGGCTGAGGCACGAGAATCACTTGAATCCAGGAGGCAGAGGTTGCAGTGAGCCGAGATCACACCGCTGCACTCCAACCTGGGCAACAGAGCTAAATTCCATCTCAAAAAAAAAAAAAAAAAAAAAACTGGCTGTTAACACTCTTTTATTTTTAACCAACCTTTTGAACTTAAGATATTCTAAATACATTTTCTTTCAAAATGTATATGATCATTTGAATGAATGCAATTTACATAATAATTCCTCTATTAATGGATAATGAGCTTTATTTTCTACTTTTCTTTATTATACACTATGCAATAAACATCCTCATTCCTACAGATTTGCATATATGTCCATTTTTCCTAAAAATAAGGCAGACTTGTGTATGAACTATTCCAGCAGTTTGATCTCTGGCTTATTGTTAAAACTTTCTGTGCATTAGTTTCCTCAATTGTAAGAGTTGGTAATAATATCTGCTTGCAAAGTTGTTGTAAGGATTAAATGCTTATGTCTATAAAGTGGCACTACAGAGCCTGGCTCAGAGGTAGAATTCAATAAATGATTATTTTTCTTTAAAATAATTTACTAAAAATAGATTACTTGGCTCAAGGTTAAGCACAATCCAAAAGCTATTTACAAATACTGTCAAATGGACATCCAGAAAAATTATACCAATTTCTTCTGCTATCAGTAGGGTTGGAGGTTGCCCATTTACCATTTCCTTCAGAACTCTGGGTACTATCAATTTTTTAAATCTTTGTCAATTTTATAGGTGAGAAGCACTTTCTTGTTTTTTATTTGGATATATTTTATTAGCTGGAAATGACATATTCTTATACATCTATTAGGTATTTATTTCTCTCATGAATTGTCTATTCAAATCAATTGCACATCTTTCTGCTGAGTTCTTTTAAAAATTTGAAAGAGTAAACTTTAAGAGTATCCTGTATTTTAATAACATCATAACTTTGAAGATCTTGTTTTCAGGCCAGGAGCTGTGGCTCACGCCTGTAATCCCAGCACTTTGGGAAGCTGAGGTAGGCAGATCATTTGAGGCCAGGAGTTTGAGACCAGCCTGACCACATGGCGAAACGCCGTCTCTACTAAAAATACAAAGATTAGCCAGGCATGGTGGCATGTGCCTGTAATCCCAGCTATGAGAGAGACTAAATATCCAGTTTTAAGAATTGTCGTCCCCTAATTCAAGTTAAGTAAATTGTATTCCCTTGCATTACATAATTATTAGATTTTAAGCCAGGGCTTGTCAATCTCAATCTATTAACATTTGGGGCTGGTTAATTATTTGTTGTAGGAGGATTTCCTGTGCATTGTGGAATGTTTAACAGCATGTCTGGCCTCTGTCGAATGTCTGAAGACATTGGCAAATGTCCCATGAAGAGCAAAATCACTCCTAGTTGAGAAACACTTCTTTAAGCTAATCATCGTTGGGTGGTGCCTTAGTTCATTTTGTGCTGCAAGAACAGAATACCACAGACTGGGTAATTTATAATGAACACAAATTTATTGGCTGACAGTTTTGAAGGCTGGAAAGTCCAATATCAAGGTACTAGCATCTGGTGATGGTCTGCTTCTTGTGTCAACTTATGGTGGAAGGTGAGAGGGCATATGAGAGAGAGAGCCCAACTGAAAGACTTTTTATTAAAGCATTAAACCTACTCATGAATGTGGAGCCTTCATGGCCTAATAAGCTCTTAAAGGCAGCCCCACCTCCTAATGCTGTTACAATGACAATTAAATCTCTTTTCTTTTCTTTTCTTTCTTTCTTTTTTTTTTTTTTTTTTTTGAGGCAGATTCTCAGTCAATTGCCCAGGATGGAGTGCAGTGGCGTGACCTCGACTCACTGCAAGCTTCACCTCCCAGACTCAAGTGATTCTTGTGCCTCATCCTCCCAAGTATCTGGGATTACAGGTATGCGCCACCACACCTGGCTAATTTTTGTATTTTTAGTAGTAAATACAGGGTCTTGCCAGGTTGGCCAGGCTGGCCTCGAACTCCTGGCCTCAAGCCATCCATCTGCCTCGGCCTACTAAAGTGCTGGGATTACATCTGTGAGCTACTGTGCCTAGTCAGTACTTTTTACTACATTTTAAAAAAACAACTTGTGTGACAATTTGGTAATACCTCTGCTATGGTTTGAATATCCTGTTTGAAACTCATGTTGAAATTTAATTGCCATTTATGACAGATTGAGAGATGAGACCTTTGAGTGGTGACTGGGTCATGAGGGCAGAGCTCTCATGAATGGATTAATGCTATTATTGAGAGAGTGGGTAGGTTATCTTGAGAGATGGCTCCAGACAAAAGGATTAAGTGCGGATCCTATTTTAGTTTATTTTATTTTTTATTTTACTTATCTTTATTTTATCTTTCTGTCTGGTGGACTCACTTACTACATGATGCTTTCTGCCATGGGTTGACCTTCATCAGACATTGGTGCCTTACTCGTGGACTTCTCAGCCTCTAGAACTGTGAGCCAAATAATCTTCTGTTCTTTATAAATTACCCAATCTGTGGTATTCTGTTATAGCTGCAGAAAATTGACTAAGACAACATTTTTTTCTTTTAATTTCAATCTAAAAAATATTGTAGCCATGCTCTTTGACACAGAACTTTGATGTCTAACTTACTCATCATCTTGAATTCAGAACTACCTCAAACTGACCTCTTGGTCACAAGGCATACCTGAGCCCACCTCTATATGGAGGTGAACTGGCTTTCATATACTTCATTGTTGAGCTACTCAGTGATCATAAAAAGGAAGTCAGTTGTAATGCCATCTCATTAGAGTTGACCATTACAGCAATTTGCTGTGCACTTTAAATAGTTACACTTGAAACACTTGGCAAAATATGTAACCTTGAACTCACTACCCCTTAATACTTATCAAAAGCTTGATTGAGATAAAAAAATACTTTTGGAGAATTGCCTATTGGATAAGTAGCCTACCCATTTCTCTCCATGTTAAAGAATCTATCCCTATAAAAAGACAGATGGTCAGAAAAGTTATTACTTAAGCTCTAATATATGGCTTACCTGCCTCACCCGATTAGTTTATTCAACATATATCTACTTCAGGCACGGTGCTTGGTGCTAGGGATGTAGCAATAAAGAAAATGCAAATTCCCGGCACTCAGGGAGTTTGTATTCTATGAGAGGGTGTATTAATTAGTTATTGCTATATAAAAAACCACCTCCAAATGTAGTGTCCTTAAAAAAAAAAAAACCTCATTATTAGAATTCTTAAAACATAAGGGCACTTTGAGAGGGCAAGGCGGGCGGATCACGAGGTCAGGAGATCAAGACCACAGTGAAACCCCGTCTCTACTAAAATATAAAAAATTAGCCGGGCGTGGTGGCGGGCGCCTGTAGTCCCAGCTACTCAGGAGGCTGAGGCAGGAGAATGGCGTGAACCCGGGAGGCGGAGCTTGCAGTGAGCCGAGATCGCGCCACTGCACTCCAGCCTGGGCGACAGGGCGAGACTCTGTCTCAAAAAAAAAAGAAAAAGAAAAACATAAGGGGCTGGTTAGGCCAATCAAAGAGACTGGGGCAATCTTGGTGACTTGGCACTGCTCCATGTATCGTTCATTGCCTAGCAGCCTAGGCCAGGCATGTTTCCATTGCAATGGCCCAGAGAGAGACAGTAAGCCTAACTGTGCAGGTGCTTTCCAAGCTCTGCTTGAATCACAGCAGCTAACGTGTTATTGGCCTAAGCAAGTCACATGAATAAACGCAGAGTCAAAGAGTGAGGCGGAATGCCTCCCTCACAATAGCGGGAATGCTGCAAAGTTAAATGACCAGATATAGAGAGAGGTAAAATAATGGAATCAGTGGTGAAATTATTACAGAGGGAGACAGAAAACAAGCAAATAAGCAGTGATAAGTACTGTAAGAAATAAGCAGAGTAGAAAAAGAATAATAAGGAGTAGAGGAAGGATACAGGGATAGTGTTATTTTTGAGAATATGGTTAAGGAAAGCTGCTTCTATTAGGAGGTATTTGCAGAGCGATCTCAATGTGAAGAGGGATCATTTGGGGGAATTTGAGGAAAACAAGCTAAAAGGAACAAAATAGAAAAATAATGAAGAGAATAAACAAGAGTGAAAAGACAACCTAGCTGGAAGTTATGAACTTGTATTCCCATCAACCCATTTGGTTGCCTGACCACTGCTATCCATTTGTTAAATGCATTTGCAGGATTGCAGAGAGACATCCACTTAATTTTGCTGCTCACATTGTCTACAGGCCCGCTAGTCTGATGATGAGATACCAGTAGTTAAGGCTGAGGCAGTCCTCATGTTGTTCTTTTCATTCCAAATGCATTGATAAATTTTATGCAATCAGAGAAAAAGTCAAACAGTTTGTATTGACCACGGCCACTAAAGGACAAATTCAAATTCTATACTTCCTCAGAGACCAGCTCAAATGTCTGACATAGCCAGTGAGTAGAATTAAACCTTCTTTGTTTAGGAATTGGTCCATTAACAGTATAATGTTGAGAAAAAAACAAAGCCAAACTTGTATTCAATACCACAAAGCTGCAATCAACTGAGTCTTTCTTAAACGGATATGAAAAGGAAGAAAATCTTTAGCATGCCATAATCAACATTCAGATAGAAGAGCAACCAATTCAGTAGTAAAAATATGTGGTTAAAAATGTCATAAGCTAACATTACTAAGTTTGATTTTCAGATCTGAAGTTTAGTTGAAAGGATGTTTAGGATTCATTTTATAAAATATACAATTGATTTATCATCACTGTCATTTAAAATGAAAGTTTTCTTTTAAAACCGATGATTACAGTAGTTCAATTTGAATACCAATTTGGAAGGATTTTATATCAAAAATCCCACTAGATGGCGCTCTTTTAACTTTCAGGAAGGGAAAGTTGAAGACATTCGAATCTGACTGATGCTGGAATCAGCTAATTTAACATTAATGAAACCGAACTGGTGCATCTGACTCAGAATTTCCTTGGATATAAAAAGTAGAGTGTATAATATACGAACAGTATAAATGTGATAATTGACGGAGACTACTCTTCTTTTTTTTTAAGACGGAGTCTCTCTCTGTTGCCCAGGCTGGAGTGCAGTGACGGAATCTCCGCTCACTGCAAGCTCCACCTCCCAGGTTGACGCCATTCTCCTGCCTCAGCCTCCCGAGTAGCTGGGATTACAGGCGCCTGCCACCACGCATGGCTAATTTTTGCGTTTTTAGTAGAGATAGGGATTTCACCATGTTGGCCAGGTTGGTCTCGAACTCCTGACCTCCAGCTGATCCGCCTGCCTCAGCCTCCCAAAGTGCTGGGATACAGGCGTAAGCCACCACGCCTGGCCTAGTCTTCTTAGTGGTGGAAAAACACCACGATTTCTTTCAAAGAAGAGATTCTGGGAACATTATGTCCGTGCTCTTTGGGAAGTAAGGTTTTATAAAATATGAACATTGGAAAACTTTAGACATTATCAGGTTTAACTTAGTAAGTAATTGTTGAATTGAACTAAATAATTTAACTAGAAATATACTACTGTTAGGGCTGGGTGCGGTGGCTCACGCCTGTAATCCCAGCACTTTGGGGGGCCGAGGCAGGTGGATCATGAGGTCAGGAGATTGAGACCATCCTGGCTAACATGGTGAAACCCCGTCTCTACTAAAAAATACAAAAAATTAGCTGGACGTGGTGGTGGGCATCTGTAGTCCCAGCCACTCGGGAGGCTGAGGCAGGAGAATGGTGTGAACCCAGGAGGCGGAGCTTGCTGAGATCATGCCATTGCACTCACTCCAGCCTGGGCGACAGAGCTAGACTCCGTCCCAAAAAAAAAAAAAAAGAAAAGAAAAAGAAACATACTACTGTTATACATGAGGCTTAAATGTACCAATAGCCTTTTCTGTAACTACAAATCTGTCGTCTATCTGTGATACTGTATGTAAATTCTCTCTATATAAAGTACTCAAGCTAGCTCTCCATGATGTAGAAAATATTACTTATTAATAAGTGCTTGATCATATTACAACTTCTATGGTATGTCTTACCAGGATTTATAGAAGTGCATAAACTTAGAAAACAGTTTTATATATAGTTCATGAAACAGCTCTTTATAGACTAGCATATTTCCAAGCAAATAGTTATTAAATAAAGAATGCTGGCCAGGCACAGTGGCTCATGCCTGTAATCCCAGCACTTTGGGAGGCCAAGGCAGGTGGATCATGATGAGAGGTGACAGCCTGCTGGCAGCCCTCACAGCCCTTGCTCGCTCTTGGCGCCGCCTCGGCCTCCGCGTCTGCTCTGGCCATGCTTGGGGAGCCCTTCAGCCCGCCACTGAGCTGTGGGGGCCCCTCTCTGGGCTGGTTGAGGCCGGAGCCGGCTCCCTCAGCTTGCCGGGAGGTGTGGAGGGAGAGGCACGGGCGGGAACCAGGGCTGCGTGCTGTGCTTGCGGGCCAGCTAGAGTTCCGGGTAGGCGTGGGCTTGGCGGCCCCGCACTCGGAGCAGCCGGCCGGGCCAGCCCCGGGCAGTGAGGGGCTTAGCACCCAGGCCAGCAGCTGCGGAGGGTGCACCAGGTCCCCCAGCAGTGCTGGTCCACCGTTGCTGCGCTCAATTTCTCGCCGGGCCTTAGCTGCCTCCCCGCTGAGCAGGGCTGGGGACCTCCAGCCGGCCATGCCTGAGTTTCCCCCCTCCCCGCGTCGTGGGCTCCTGTGCGGCCTGAGCCTCCCCAACGAGCGCCACCCCCTGCTCCGCAGCACTTGGTCCCATCAACCGCCCAACGGCTGAGGAGTGCAGGCGCATGGCGCAGGACTGGCGGGCAGCTCCACCTGCAGTCCCTGTGTGAGATCCACTGGGTGAAGCCAGCTGGCCTCCTGAGTTTAGTGGGGACTTGGAGAACCTTTGTGTCTAGCTAAGGGATTGTGAGTGCACCAATCAGCACCCTGTGTCTAGCTCAGGGTTCGTGGATTCACCAATGGGCACTCTGTATCTAGCTAATCTGGTGGGGACTTGGAGAATCTTCATGTTTAGCTAAGGGATTGTCAATGCACCAATCCGCACTCTGTATCTAGCTCAAGGTTTGTAAATGCACCAATCAGCACTCTGTGCCTAGCTCAGGGTTTGTAAATACACCAATCGACACTCTGTATCTAGCTAATCTAGTGGGGCCATGGAGAACTTCTGTGTCTAGCTCAGGGATTATAAACGCACCAATCAGCACCCTGTCAAAACGGACCAATCAGCTCTCTGTAAAACAGACCAATCGGCTCTCTGTAAAATGGACCAATCAGCAGGATGTGGGTGGGGCCAGACAAGAGAATAAAAGCAGGCTGCCTGAGCCAGCAGTGGCAACCCACTCAGGTCCTCTTCTGCACGGTGGAGTCTTTGTTCTTTTGCTCTTCGTGATAAATCTTGTTGCTGTTCATTGTTTGGTTCCACACTGCCTTTATGAGCTGTAACACTCACCACGAAGGTCTGCAGCTTCATTCCTGAAGCCAGCGAGACCATGAACTCACTGGGAGGAATGAACAATTCCAGACGCACTGTCTTAGGAGCTGTGACACTCTCCCCCAAGGTCTGCAGCTTCACTCATGAGCTAGCAAGAAAACGAACCCACCAGAAGGAACAAACTCAAACACATCCAAACACCAGAAAGAATAAACTCCAGACACGCCGCCCTTAAGAACTGTAACACTCACTGCGAGGGTCCGCAGCTTCATTCTTGAAGTCAGTGAGACCAAGAACCCACCAATTCCGGACACAATGACATCAGGAGTTCAAGACCATCCTGACCAACGTGGTGAAACCCCGTCTCTACTAAAAATACAAAAAGTAGCCAGGTGTGGTGGTGCACACCTGTAATAGCTACTCCAGAGGCTGAGGCAGGAGAATTGCTTGAACCCAGGAGGTGGAGGTTGCAGTGAGCCGAGATCACACCACTGCACTCCAGCCTGGGCAACAGAGCAAGACTCTGTCTCCAAAAAAGAAAAAAAAAAAATGCTGGCTGGACACAGTGGCTCACACCTGTAATCCTAGCAATTTGGGAGGTTGAGGTGGGCAGATCAACTGAGGTCAGGAGTTCAAGACCAGCATGGCTAACATGGTGAAACCCCATTTCTATTAAAAATATAAAAATTAGGGCTGGGCGCGGTGGCTCACGCCTGTAATCCCAGCACTTTGGGAAGCTGAGGCAGGCGGATCACGAGGTCAGGAGATGGAGACCATCCTGGCTAAAACGGTGAAACCCCGTCTCTACTAAAAATACAAAAAATTAGCCGGGCGTGGTGGCGGGCGGCTGTAGTCCCAGCTACTCGGGAGGCTGAGGTGGGAGAATGGCATGAACCCAGCAGGCGGAGCTTGCAGTGAGCTGAGATTGCGCCACTGCACTCCAGCCTGGGCCACGGAGTGAGACTCCGTCTCAAAAAAAAAAAAAAAGAAAAAGAAAAACCAATGTCTTGTTTTCATGTTTCAGTTGCTACAAATGACACAATCTTTGAATTATTATATCTACCTCATTTACCACAGTTAATCAATTTCGAAGTCTTAAATTCCACGTTTATGACCTCCATCACATCAATGTATTTCTATTCATTTGAATTGCATTGGCCTAGTCGAGATCTATAATTACATCCTGCCGAAATCTCCATAATGGACTTTTCACTGCTCTTTAACTCTGGGACTTTCCCACCCCACTCCATCCTGGTCAGTGCTTCCTACCTGTATGTTTTATTTTACTTGCATTAACAGATAAGTAGGGGAGGGTAGGCGAGGCAGAGTGACAGTGGCTGGCCTTAGAACTGCACATTGACGTGTGGTCCAGGCTCTGGGGAAGGGCTTAACAGAAATAGTAACACACACATGGTCACACAGCTTCTAGTTCAGTCAATGGTTCACAAAGGAGGGAAAGAAATCAGAGGCAGGAAATCAAGATCATGGTCAATATTCGGAAGTCCAGAGAGGAAGAGAGTTCATGTCTGGGAGGTCTTTCACATCCTGTCTAAATCAATATTGGCTCACAAATGGAGAGGTTGGGCTGAACAAACAAGGAGGGGCAGTAGTATCAGTGGATTCAGTTCAGAGTGAGCTATCTAAGCCCACTGCCCCTGTGCCACAGGACAACTAAGAACAGACTCTCAGCACGTCACAGGCACAGCCCGACTTCTCTATCCTTCACCTGCACCTACTTCACACTTCACTGCTTGACCTGTTCTTGATTATCCGAAACTTTGACCCTTGGACTCATTACCTATTTATAGACTGGTAGTTGCTGCCGGTCCTGACACTTAAGCAGTTCTCTGGCCCTGAGCCTGGCTTCCCTCCTCAGTCATAATTTGAATTTACTCCCTTTGATGACATGGCTTCCCTCTCTCAGCCAAACGTCTCCCTTGCTACAGACTCAGCTGCAGGCCCCAACTCCCCTTTCTATAGATATGGGTATGTAAAGAATTGTTAGCTAGATAAGTAATTAAGTAGTGAAAAGCTAAAGAGAGAATTCTAAGGTACTGAGGAGGCAGTTACTGCAAAAACCAGATACAACCCCAAGGGTTGAGTGAGCAAAGGCACAGACTTGGAAATTTAGAAGAGGGGCCCTCAAACTGAAACTCAGACTTCTGAGGCCAGGGGATGCTTGACTGGCCCTTGTGCCTCTGAGTTCTGAGAAGCAAACTTCTAAGGATGGGGAACAATGAGGTTGGTTCTGACTGTTTTAAGATAGTGAGGTAATGCTGATTCTGCAAGTGTTGGAAAAAATGCAAGCTAGATTAAGGTGCTGCTAAAGTGATATGGCAGAGCATAACTGCTGGCTACTTGAGACTGAGAGGTCAGGGAAGACCTCACCTCTATGATTAGGTGATATCTGGGCACAAACCTGAATAATAAGGAATCAGCTTTTAATATCAGCCATGTTAAAATCTGAGATCAAAAGCGCTGATGGTCATCAGTATTCAGTACCCTCTTTTTCTGGGAAGAGCTCAGCTGTTTTCAGTATTTAGAGTCAGAGGAAGTTGCTTGAGAGTCCCTTTATTGTACATCCCTCATCCTAGTATTTTACTGGGATCACAGCATAATTGATATTTTAATGCATGCTGGTAAGTCACCACATTCAGATACTTTTCTTTCTTGCATATTTTTACCAAGCACCCCCTGCAGGGATATTAAATTATTATGTAGGAGCTGTTAACTCTCAGGCTTATCTCATTCTCTGGGACATCTCCTAGTTGACTTTGACTCAGCAAACCCTTGAAAAACTATTTTAAAAATAATTAGAGTTTAATAGAGAGTTGCAAAAAAATCTATAGGAGGGTCCCATATACCCTTCACCCCAGTTTTCCCCAATGGTAACATCTTATATAACTATAATGCAATACCACAATAAGAAAATAAAGATATTGGTACTATCCATGGAGCTTATTCAGATTTCTCCACTTTTATATGCACTTACGTGTGTGTGTGTGTGTAGTTTAATGCAATTTTATATAACCACTGCCACAATCGAGATACAGAAGTGTATCATAAACATAAGGCTCCTTCCTGCTATCCATATGTAGCCGCACCTATCTATCCTACTTATACCTAACCTTTGGCAACAACTAATTTGTTCTCCATCTCTATAAATTTGCTACTTCAAGAATGTTTCACAAAATATAATCATACAGGTTTTCACTCAGCATAATTCCCCTGAGATCCCTCCAAGTTGTTGCATGTATCCATAGTTCACCTTTTCTATTGCTGAGTATTCCACAGTGTGGATGTACCAGTTTGTTTAACCATTCACCAGTTGAAAAAAATGTGGGCTCTTTCCAAGTTTTGGCTATTCATGTACAGGTTTTTGTGTGATCTATAAGGTTTCATTTCTCTGGGATAAATGTCCAGGAGTGCAATTGCTGGGTCATATAGTAAGTGCATGTTTAGTTCTTGTGGCAACTGCCAAATTGTTCTCCAGAGCGCTTAACTATTTCACAACCCCACCTCCAGTGAATAAATGATCCAGTTTCTCAGTACCCTAACCAGCCTTGGTATTGTCACTATTTTTTTCAACCCTTCTGATAGGTATAATAAGATAAGATATTCTGATACCTCATTGTGGTTTTACTTTTCATTTCCCCAATGGCTAATGATGTTGCACATGTTTTCATGTGCTTATTTCCATCTGTATATACTCTTCAGGAAATATCTGCTCATGTCTTTTGGCAGGCTTTTGAGAGTTCACATCCATGTCTATCAATTATCCAATAAGGTTCAGAACCCGCTCACAGCAATTCATCAATGTGCATACATAGTTTTCCCAGAGAGTTATAACATAACCTACAACATAATAGCATTTCTGATACATCCTTCTTCACCAGTTTAGAAGGGCAAAATAATACATGCTCACTATAAAAAATTAAACTTGAAAGAACAGAAAAAATACACATTGCCAAAAGTCTCACCATATAGAGATAACCACTGTTAATATTTGGTGAGCATACTTCTAGAATCTTTCTGTATGTAAATGCTCTGTACACTTAAAAACTCACCAATTTATATAATTAGTGGGATACTATTCTGCACCTTGTTTCTCATGAGCATATATTATCGACATACTTCCACACTAGTATAGACTTTCATTATCATCTTAATGCCTGTATAGTAACCCACTACATAAGTGTGTATGTTTACTTAACCAGCTTCCCTATTAATGGATATTTAGGTCATTTCCATTTTGTTTTGCTATTATAAACAATGCTTTAAATAGTGTTCTTGGCTGGGCGTGGTGGCTCATGCCTGTAATCCCAGCACCTTGGGAGGCCGAGGCGGGTGGATCACTTGAGGTCAGGTGCTGGAGACCAGCCTGGCCAACATGGCGAAACCCTGTCTCTACTAAAAATACAAAAATTAACCGGGTGTGATGGCAACCGACTGTAATTCCAGCTACTTGGAGGCTGAGGCAGGAGAATCGCTTAAACTCTTCTGGGAGCGAAGGGTGCAGTGAGGCAAGATTGCACCATTGCACTCCAGCCTGGGTGACAAGAGCGAGACTCTTTCTCAAAAGAAAAAAAGTTCTTGTGGGAATAACTTTTTGGATTTTTATAATTATTTTCTTAGAGTAAATCTGTAGAAGTGGGATTGCTGAGTTTGTCATATATACATGCACGTATATATGTATGTACACTGATATATATACACATATGTACTATGTCAGTTTGTAAATTTTTAGGAACTGCCTTTTAGAAATATTGTGTCAATTTACATTTTCCCCTGCCCTGCTTAAGTAAGATTCTTTTTTTTTTTCTTTCTGAGATGGAGTTTCGCTCTTGTTGCCCAGGCTGGAGTGCAATGGTGTGATCTTGGCTTACTGCAACCTCTGCCTCCTGAGTTCAAGCGATTCTCCTGCCTCAGCCTCCTGACTAGCTGGGATTACAGGAGTGTGCCACCATGCCTGGCTAATTTTTTTTTTTTTGTATTTTTAGTAGAGATGGGGGTTTCGCCATGTTGACCAGGTTGGTCTCAAACTCCTGACCTCAGGTGATCCACCTGCCTCGGTCTCCCAAAGTGCTGGGATTACAGGTGTGAGCCACTGTGCCTGGCCTTAAGTAAGATTCTTATACGGTTTTTACCTTTTTGCTTGTATTCCCCTTCCAGTGAATTTTTCTCTTTTTATTAAGGATTGTAACACACAGTCTAAAGAAAATTTTTTTTTTTCTCTATGTCACCCAGGCTGGAGTGCAGTGGTACCATCATAGTTTACTGCAGCCCCGAACTCCTGGGCTCAAGGGATCCTCTCTTTCACCCTTCGAGTAGCTGGGACTACAGGCATGTGCCACCATGTCAGGCTCCAAATAACTTTTGTTTAAAATTTTTAAAGCATAAACAGATGGAGCACAGGGCTCTGTGAAGTTAGATCAATAAAAGGCCCATACCTATAAAATGGCCATCTTCTACACCTGTTCCTCCTTCTGCTTCAACAGCTTTGTGGTCTGCTTCAACAGCTTTGTTATCTGGCCATCTAGCCTGCTACCACAATGCCCATGGGGAATGATAAGGACAAGCAGCACACCAATGACATTTACTTGTGGACAAAAGAGTTAAGATTGGGAGAAAAAAAATTCCAAGATTACTACCAGTACGCCAAAACTTTAAAGACGAAGAGCTGTGGCATGGAAACTATACATAAAACTGCAAGTCCTACTTGCAAAGTTAGAGATTTATTATAAAGTTAGATGATATTGCAATTTGGGGTCATTCAGATACTCTCCCCCTCTTTTTTTTCCATTTGATCAAAGAATGAAGTATAGCATTTTAATTGTGATCTAGAGAAAGAATAACATACACTGACATACTTCCTAATTTGAAACTCGAGTTTTATGGTAGTCATTGGGCTTATTTTTCAAGGTACAACAGAAATTTGGTTTAATGGTTGAATGAGCATACCTTTTACATGATGATGTTAATATATTTTTGCTTACAAACATCCTTAGATGGATTAAGCAATACAAAGACTGAATGCAAAATGTTGTCTTTTAGTATTTACAAAGCATGTTCATGTACATCTAACACTAGATAAGAATTCGGTTACAGTATGCATCCACTTATTTCTAACACTTCCTCAGCAGAATTTTTTTCATTGCTTTATGCTTACACCTCCAACTTTTCAGCAACATCCCTTCCCCTTCCTCACTTCCACAAAATTTTCCTAGATTGTAGAAAACTAATATGAAAGCGTTTGCAAGATACTCAAGATGCATTTTTGGAGTTATGTAAATTCTTGTAACTTTGAATTTGCAGTGCTAGATATAACAGCGGAATTTTGCAGCTACTGTGTATCCGGCTTCTTATTAGTAGTGCAATGGCAAAATGCCTCATTATGTAGAGATCTTGCCCTTCCTTGGCATTTTAGCCTGTATTAGTTTCTCCGTGCAGGTACTCTGAAGCAGACTGTTAGCTGAATGCGGGAGAAGCAGGTGGGGTGGTGGCCAACAGAAGGGCCAGGTTCCAGTTCTTCCACAGAACATTGGTTGTATGACCTTGCACATATCCCTAACATTTCAGCTTCATTATATTAAGACTAGGAGGTTGGAGACCTCATAAAGGTCCTTCAAATATAAAATTATATGAAAATCATTCATAAACTCATGTAAAAATTTACAGTTTTTGTCAGGCATTCTACTTGCAAAGGCACACCCCAAACATTTAATTTTGAAAAATCTGGTGACTATGCACAAAAAGTAGTAAAATGACACAGGAATTAGTAGAAATCCATCATTATTCATTTAACGTGCAAAGAGAAAACGCTCAATGTACACTTTTTCGGTCCTGAAGATGATTAATTATAGTTCTCTAAACCTCACATTTAGCATCTCTGTGACCTCAGGCCTTTGGGATTACTTCTAAATAAGACCAAACAGGTCGAAAGAGCTGTAATTGTAATTTATTTTAGGTCAGTGGTTCGGCGGAGGCTTAGGGGTCACGGGTCCAGCACTCCCAGTATTTCTTGGAGGGTGTTCAGCAGTTTCCAGACCGGCTGACTCTTAACTCTTATCTGCAGGCAAGCGTGTCACTCTTTGGAATGAAAGACAGCTCCGCGTAAATGACTTGACCAAAAATGGGTGCTCATCTCAGATGCAGGGCAGGGACTATGTAATTCCATCCTCAACTCGCAGCAGGAAGTTAAGTCCTCCTAAGGGCCAGGCGCTCGGAGGACCAAGCGGGGAGGTTACAGGCACCGAGACACCCAGGCTGGCTGGACCCTCCCAGCCTGTAATGGTGAAGGGAGATGCTTCCTGGGACAGCCCCCTTGAAGCTTCCGGCGACGGGGCTGGGATCCGCCCACCCTTACTCAGGGGCGAGCCCTCTCGTACGCGTGGAGGCGGCCACCACCTTCTAGGGGGAGGGACGTTCCCGTCGGGCGTAACCGCCCCGCCCCCGCCCCGCCCCGGGGGGCCGTTGGGGACTCTGATCTGCAAGAGGGGGCGGGGTCGGAAAAAATCCGGTAGCTCCAGACCGGTGTCCCGTTGCCAGGCGATGGGGAGGAGGCGGGGCCGACAGGAAAGAGGAGCCGCGCTCGGCACGAAAAGGGCACCCTCTAGAGCCGCTGCCGCGCGGCCGCGCAGCCGCCTTACCTCCCTCTCCGGGCTGCGCGCCGAGGTCTGCGCCGCGCTCCGCCTCCAGCCGTGCGCAGACTTGCGCACGCGTCGTGAGAGCAGCCGCCTCCGTCCCTCGCTGGGCTCGCTGGGGCTGCGCGTCGGGCCAGTGGGGGCGCCGCAGCCGGAGCCGTCCCGGAGCCGGTGAACCGAACGGCCTCGAGGGAGGGGCGTGGGGAAGGCGGCGGGAGGAGGAGCGCACGGGCCGGCTGCCGTGCCCACCACGGCTGAGGAACATGGTTTTCGAGTCGGTGGTCGTGGACGTGTTGAACCGTTTCTTGGGGGACTATGTGGTGGACTTGGACACGTCCCAGCTCTCTCTGGGCATCTGGAAAGGTAAGGAGGCCGCCGCCGCTCCCCGGCCTCTCGTGCTTCCCGGCCGTCTCGCTGCCCGAGCGGCGTCCTGCGTTCTCGGGGCTTCGAGCACCTTGCTCGCCGGGTGCAGCCACCTGCCGCTGCCCGCCTCTGGGTCAAGTTACGTAAAGCCGGGCGGCAGTTCCCGGGCCTCCGCCCTCGAGTTGTTTATATTTTGGGGGAAAGGAGAGGGTCAGGAGTGCGGGATGAAAAGGTCTGTATTTTCCGAGCGGAGCGGACTGGCCGTGGGCTCCGTGGGTCTGGCGTTCAAGTCCCGGCGAGGGGCCCTTCTCTACCCCTGGCCCCGCGCGGTGCGGCTTTAGCCGCGCGGGGCGAGGAGGCGAGACGACGCCGTCCTGGGCTGGGTCCCATCCCTGTCCTTTGCCCCCCCGGGGTTATGACGAAGGCCCCAGAAATCCCCCGCGTGTTGCATGCTGCCTCGCACGTGAAAGCAGGCTGCTGTGACCTGGGACGCCCGCTTCCTTGCTTCGCCAGCCTCAGTTCTCGGCTAGACCCGTGGTGCTTTCTTCTCTCCCCCTTCCGGCCCTAGGACCCGGACGCTGGCTCTCTCGCCTGGGTTCGGCCGGTAACAAGGAAACTCACGTGCAGAGTAACTCAAAACAGTTGCTTGTGTGGTTGCAGTTAACAGCCTGACCCAGGAATGTGTCACATTTTCGAGGCTTTAGGATATGTGGGTCAGAGTGAATTGCCGAATTTTAAAGAAAAACCAAGGCGTGCGGTGCAACGTCTCAGACCTGCAAAAGACCGGGCTGAACAGGGCCCTACGCTGCCTAGGTGGTGAAGGACCGAGCTTTCCTTGTGTCCGTTTAGTTTGGTATTCTGCCTTACTGACGGCCTCATTTTTAGTGTTTCCATCTGTTTTTGCATTATGCGCTTGTTTATTTTAAACACCCGCTAGAAATTAGACTCCTTTATGAAATAAATTTCCCAGGCCAAAGTAAGGGTTAATTTTGTGTGTGAATAGTGTGTGTGTTTAAATATATATTTAAAGTAATTTATTCTTGCCTGTGTACACACTTCCAGTCTTCTTCTAAAATACTTATTTTGACTCTTGTCGTTTATGAGATAATGTAAACAGGTAATTTAGCTTGATTTTAAAAAATGTTACTACGGTGGGGACCTAGTATCATGATGGAGAGTGAGTGGACTACAAAAACTAGGGACATAGTGATAGCTGCTCAGCTTGTTTGATTAGTATGAGAAACTTGCAGGCTGTTTATGCTGCTTCTTAGTTGCAAAGTGAAAATAAAATTTGTCTCCCATGTACCTCAGAAGGAAGCCTTAAGAATACTTGAGGTGAACTTTGATCTGTAGTGGAATCTTGCTTCCACATTCAGGGTGGAGGTTTGTCTAGAGTGTGATTAATCAACTTATTTATTTATTTAAAATTTCCATGCAATAAAATTCACTCTTGTGATACAGTTCTGTCTTGACAAAGGCATGTGTCCACCACCACAATAATGACACATAAAAGGTTCGTCAAGCCTCCCGAATTCTCTCAGCTGCCTCCTTTGTAGTTGACCTCACGCCGCCACCACGCCCGGCTAATTTTTGTATTTTTAAAAAGTAGAGAGGGGGTTTTGCAATGTTGGCCAGGCTGGTCTCAAACTCCTGACCTCAAGTAATCCGCCTGCCTCTGCCTCCCAAAGTGCTGGGATTACAGGCGTGAGCCACTGCGTCCGCCTGACTGTAAGTATTTATCTGTTTGTTGGTTGAAGAATATTTCAGTTTTTGGAGGTTATAAGTAAAGCTGTCATAAACATTCATATACAAGTGTTTGTGTGAACATAATTGTTATTTCTCTTGGATAAATACCTAAGAGTCGTTTTAAATTGGGTTGTACTTTTTCTTTTTTGAGATTTATTTCGTATACCATAAATTTCACCCTTTTAAAATGTACAATTCAGTGTTTTTTAGTATAGTCACAAAATTGTACAACCATCACCACTCTCTTATTCCAGAATATTTCAGCACCCCAAAATTACATCTTATGCCCATTAGGAGTAACTCCCAGTTTCCTCCCACTTCTCACTACTCCACCTCTGGCAACCACTAATCTACTTTCTGTCTTTATGGATTTGGTAATTCTGGACATTTCATTTAAATGGAATTATATAATATGTGGCCTTTTGTTTCTGGCTTCTTTAACCTAATGTATTTTCAAGGTTCCTCCATGTTGAAGGATGTATGTATGACTATTTCATTTGCTCTTATGGTTGAATAATATTCCATTGTATTCATAGACCACAATTTATTTATCTATACTCACTAGTTGCTGGATGTTTAGATTATTCTTAAACATCCACCTTTTGGATATTATGAATAATGCCACTGAACATTCATGTACAAGCTTTTTTGTGGATGTATGTTTTAAATTCTCTTGGATATATACCTAGAAGTGGAATTGCTGGGTCATATGCTGACTTTGTGTAACCTTTTGAGGAACAGCCAAACTCTTTTTCCAAAGTGTTTGTTTTCTTATTGTTGAGTTTTGAGAGTTCTTTAGATATTAAGGATACAAGTTCTTCATCAGATATGTAATTTGAAAATATTTTCACAGTCTTTTCCCATTTTGTCTTTTGCAGAACATACATTTTTGATTTTAGGAAAAGCCCAGTTTATAAAACATTTCTTTTATAAATCATGGCTTTTGGTATTCATATCTAAGAAATCTTTTCCCAACCCAAAGTCAAAGATGTTCTCCTATGTTTTCTTAAGGAAGTTTTGTAGTTTTAGGTTTTGGATTTCTTTTTGTGTAAGGTATGTGATATGTGTTGAAGGTTGAGGTTCATTTGTTTGTATGTGGATGCAAACATCCAATTGTTCAGCACCACTTGCCAAAAAAGAAGATCCTTTCTCTATTGAATTATCTTTGCATTTCGTAAAACAAAACAAAACAAAACAAAAAAATCAATAGACATAATATTGTGTGGCTTTAGTCTGTCTCAACAATCTGCGTGTCCATCATTTCACCAATACTACACTGTCTCGATAACTGTGTCTTTGTAGTTAGTCTGGAAATCAGGTAGTGTGATCCCTCTAACTTTAGTCTTTATCAAATAATTTAAAAAATAACAAGTCATTGTCTAGGTGTGGTGCTCATTCCTGTAGTCCCAGCACTTTGGAAGGCTGAGGTGGGAAGATGGCTTGAGCATAGGAGTTTGAGATTACAGTGAGCTCTGTTCATGCCACTGCATTCCAACCTAGGTGACAGACAGCGAGACTCTGTCTCAAAATAAAATAAAATAACATGTCAGTGTTTTATTTATAGAAATTGGTTATGTTTTTATAAATGAAACTTTAAATAATAGCTGGAGTTTTTTTAATCTTTGAGAATTTCAAAAGTAGTACTTTGATAAATTTGTAGGATTTTTAAAAAACATTGTTTGAAAATTTCTGTAATAGAAACTAGATGGCCAGGCATAGTGGCTCATGCCTGTAATCGCAGCACTTTGGGAGACCGGGGAGTGTGGATCACTTCAGACCAGCCTGGACAGCGTGGTGAAACCTCATCTCTACTAAAAAAATAAGATACAAAAATTAGCTGGGTACCGTGGCGCTTGCCTGTAATCCCAGCTAATCAAGAGACTGAGGCAGGAGAATCACTTAAAGCTGGGAGGCATAGGTTGCAGTGAGCTGAGATCACACCACTGCCCTCTAGCCTGGCCAACAGAGCGAGACCCTGCCTCAAAAAAAAAAAAAAAAAAAAAAAAAAAAAAAAAAAAAAAAAGACAGAAACTAGATGCTGCGTAGGAAAATTTTAAGATAATATTTTATGGTCTAACTGAAGGACCTATTGGTAGTTGTAAATGTGTGCTTTTGCTAGGCTTCTGAAATAATCCAGCAAATTTCAATATTAGCATATTACTATAATAGTATCAATTAGTATTCAGTCATTACTAATAATGGATGGTGCTCTGAAAATTTGTTGCTGAGACGGATTCTTTGGAAATCAGAATGCATTTTCCCGTGGAAGCATTCTTATATATGAATGAGGAGTTTTCCAAAAACCTGTTTAATTATAATGCAGCAGAAGAGTGCTACTGTACTGGGTTCAATACAGTAAGTAGATTCACTGCTAGAAGACTCTGTCTTACAGGGGATGAAAAAGGAATTGAGCTTCATTCCAGGACTGACTCTTGGCAAATTTTGATGTTGGTAAAGTATACTTTTTATACACTTATATTTATAATTCTCCCTTCCCATATATCATCTAGTTAGAGAGGTGGTAATATTTTATAGACTCATCTGAAATTTATCTTCCCAACTTTCTCCAGCAATTTTCTTTTTCTTTTTCTTTTCTTTTTAATTGAGACGGAGTCTCGTTCTGTCACCCAGGTGGGAGTGCAGTGACGCGATCTCGGCTCACTGCAACCTCTGTCTCACGGCCTCAAGTGATTCTCCTGCCTCAGCCTCCCAAGTAGCTGGGATTAAAGGTGCCCACCACCATGCCTGGCTAATTTTTGTATTTTTAGTAGGGACGGCGTTTCACCACGTCAACCAGGCTGGTCTCGAGTGCCTGACCTCAAGTGATCTGCCCGCCTTGGCCTCCCAAAGTGCTGGGATTACAGGTGTGAGCCACTGCATCCGGCCATTTCACATATTTTCTGTAAGAGCTAGGCTGCATCAGAATCAGCCATAGGTGCTTGTTATGAATACAAATTTTTGAACCTGCCTCCAGAGATTATCAATTATTTATCTGGAATAGGACATGAACATCTTTTTTTAAACAAATGACACTGGGGACTGTGATGCACAGTTGGGTACATTTTAAAAGAACATTAAGGGGGAAAGTATTAGAATTTTAAATAGACAAAAGCAGTGGTAAAGGTGGCTTGTGTGATAGAATTATCATTTGTGACACAGGAAGTACCTGTACTTCATAGCCCCTTCTTAAGTTAGCCTCCTTTGTCTCTATTTTGTTTTCTCCGAAATCATGATACTTGGACAAATTTGTAATTTTTTTGATAATGCCTGACATCTTTATGTAACATTAGAAGTTCAGATTTCTTGTCTATTAACTAACATACATATTCTGTTTTTGAAATGGTAATCTCCCAGTTTTCCCTTTATAATAGAACCATGTGTTTAATGGCCACTTAACTGGATACCCCCATGATACCAGAAGCAGTACAGGAAGATGAAGATTCAGTTAGGATACAGTTTTTGATTTTTTTTTTTTTTTTTGGAGATGGAGTCTCGCTCTGTCACCCAGGCTGGAGTGCAGTGGCACGATCTCGGCTCACTGCAAGCTCCGCCTCCCGGGTTCACGCCATTCTCCTGCCTCAGCCTCTCTGAGTAGCTGGGACTACAGGCACCCACCACCACTCCCGGCCAATTTTTTATATTTTTAGTAGAGACAGGGTTTCACCGTGGTCTCGATCTCCTGACCTCGTGATCCACCCGCCTCAGCCTCCCAAAGTGCTGAGATTACAAGCGTGAGCCACTGCGCCCGGCCTCAGTTTTTGATTTTTAAGGAGTCATTCTTCTGTGCCCAGAATACACTAGGGAGCCAAACAAATGATTCTTACAGTCTGCTGTTAATGACCAATTCTAATTCCTTATATATTATTTTTATATTTTTGTTCTAAAATACTTTAATAGAACTTTAAAGACTATGAAACATTTTATTATAAAAAGTGTTATGAGATTTTATAGTACCTCTCCATATACCCATTATCTAGATTCTGTCATTAATATTATGTATTAACAGCTTTATTGAGGTATAATTGACATGCAGTAAAATACACGTTAAAGTCTACAGTTTGGTAAGTTTTAGCATATATGTGCATGCAGGTAACAATCATCACATGATAATGAGCCTATCTATCATACCTAAAAGTTTCCTTGTGCTTTTTTGTAAACCGTATCTTCTAACCCTCCTTGTCTCTTATACCCTTCTTGTCCTCAGGTTTTTGCTGATTTGCTTTCTGTTACTGCATATTAGCTTGAGTTTTCTAGACTTGTATAAATGGGATTGTACAGTTTGTATTCATTCAGTCTGGCTTATTTCAGCATAATTATTTTGAGATTCATCCATGTGGTGGTACAATCAATAATTTATTCCTTTTTATTGCTGACCATAGCAAGTGGTGGTGAGGTTGTGGAAAAACTGGAACTCTCTATTATATGTCTCCTGGGGATGTAAAATGTTAAACAACGTTGGAAAACAATTTGGCAATTTCTTAAAAAGTTAAACATACATCAACCATATTATCAAGCCATTGCACTTCTACATGTTTACCCAAGAGAAATGAAAGCATATGTTCATGAAAAGATTTGCACACAAATGTTCATAGCAGCTTTATTTTTAATAGCCCCAAATGGGAAACAATCCAAGTATCCACCAACAGGTGAATGGATAAACAAACTAGCATATCCTTATAATGAAATACCATTAATACTTAACCACACGTTTTGTCACATACCTGTCCATCTGTCCATCTCTCTATCCATGCAGCAATTCATATTATTAGATGTATTTCAGAGTAAGCTGTAGAGATGAGTTCATTTCCTCCTGAATACTTCAGCATGTGTATCATTAATTAGAGTGCAATATTTGCTAATTTTTTTCCTTTTGAGGTAAAATCTATATAGAAGAAAATATACAAATCTTAAATGTACATTGACTGAGTTTTGACAAATACATACACATGTGTCACTCAAACCCAGTCAGGATATAGAACTTGACCATCACCCCAGAAAGTCTTTTTCCTGACCTTTCCTAATCTATTCCTACCCTCATCTTCAGAGGCAACAAATACTGTGAATTTTTTTTTTTTCTATCATACATACACATCTATTCTGCTTTGCTGAGAGTGTTTTCTTTTCCTTCAAGAATGTTGGGGCCAGGCATGGTGGCTCATGCCTGTAATTTCAGCACTTTGGGAAGCTGAGGTGGCCAGATCAGTTGAGGTCAAGAGTTCGAGACCAGCCTGGCCAACATGGTGAGACCCTGTCTCTACTAAAAATACAAAAATTAGCTGAGTATGGTGGCGGGCACCTGTAGTCCCAGCTACTTGGCAGGCTGGGACACGAGAATCGCTTGAACATGGGAGGCAGAGGTTGCAGTGAGCCGAGATCGTGCTGCTGCACTCCAGCCTGGGTGACAGAGCAAGACTCTATCTCAAAAAAACAAAAACAAAAGAATGCTGGATTTTGTCAAATGTTTTTTTCTGCATTTATTACCATTATCATAGGATTTTTTTCTTCTTTAATCTGTTGGTGTGATAGATTCCGTTAATTGATCTTTGAATGTTGAACTAGCCTTGCATACCTAGAATAAATCCCATTTGGTCATGATGTTTACGTTTAGCCCTCAGTATCTCCAGGGGATTGGTTCCAAGACCTATGCAGATACCAAAATCCACAACAGAGAGGGCATGGAAGCTCTCCATCACCTTACCTTGCCCTTTCCATCTCTTTATCTGTATCCTTTGTAATATCCTTTATGATAAACTGTTAAATATAAGTATTTCCCTGAGTTTTGTGAGTTATCCCAGCAAATTATCAAACCAAATTAAAAAGTTGTGTGAACTCTGATTTATAGCTGGTCAGTCAGAAGCACAGATCACAGCCTGGGACTTGTGACTAACATCTGAAGTGAGGCGCAGTCTTATGGAACTGAGCCCTTACTGTGTGGGATATGACACTATTTTTCTTTCTTTCTTTTCTTTTCTTTTCTTTTTTTTTTTTTTTTTTTTTGAGATAGAGTCTTGCTCTGTCACCAGGCTGGAGTGCAGTGGCACAATTTTGGCTTACTGCAACCTCTGCCTCCCAGGTTCAAGTGATTCTCCTGCCTCAGCCTCCCGAGTAGCTGGGACTACAGGCGCCTGCCACCACACCAGGCTAATTTTTGTATTTTTGGTAGAGACGGAGTTTCACCATGTTGACCAGGATGGTCTTGATCTCTTGACCTTGTGATCCACCTGCCTCGGCCTTCCAAAGTGCTGGGATTACAGGCACGAGCTGCCGCGCCCGGCCCAATATGACACTATCTCTAGGTAGATAGTGTCATTATTTAATTGAATTATAGTTGGTGTCTGTTGGAGAATTGTTTAGGGATTGGGGGGAAAAACTTCACACATCTGGTTATCCAAGGGTTCTGTGTTGAATATGAGAGTAGAGAGGAAAACCTTTATTTTCCTTTGACAGTATCTGTCATATTTATAGCTGTTTTCTGTTCGTTGTACTTGTTTCCTTTTTAAACAGTCTTCCCCTCCTCTTTTGCCTTCTCTGGTTTTAATTGATCATTTGATATGATTTAATTTTTTTCTCCTGTCTTAGCATACCAATTATACTTCTTAAACAATTTATTTAAGTGGTTGTCTTACAGTTTGTGCCGTTCACTTAAAACTAGTCCAAGTCCACGTCCAAATAACATTATAGGTCAGGTACAGTGGCTCAAGCCTGTAATTCCAGCATTTTGGGGGACTGAGGCTGGCGGATCACTTAAGGTTAAGAGTTCGAGACCTGCCTGGTCAACATGGTGAAACCCTGTCTCTACTAGAAACACAAAAAATTTGCTGGGCATGGTAATGTGCGCCTGTAGTCTCAGCTACTCAGGAGGCTGAGGTATGAGAATCACTTGAACTGGGAGGCAGTGAGCCGAGATTGTGCCACTTCACTCCAGCCTGGGCAACAGTGTGAAACTCCGTCTCAAAACAAAAACAAAAACAAAAAAATCCCACTGTACTACTTCATGGAAAATGGAGGTAGTATACATAATACTCTATCTTACAATAGAGTATACAGATTCCTCCCTTCTGCCCATTATAACGTTGTTGCCATTAATTTCACTTATCCATAAGTTGTAATAATCCAGTGCATTGCTGCTATTAGTATTTTAGACAATTTTTCTATTAATTTAAGAATAAGGAGGAAAAGACTTAATTTACCTTCATCTCTTAATTCTGTAATGCTCCTGTAAATCTGAGTTTTTGGTTTAAATCATTTTCCTTCTTTCTGAAGAACTCCTTTATTTATTTATTTTGTTATTTTTGAGATGGAGTCGTGCTCTGTTGCCCAGCCAGGAGTGCAGTGGCGCGATCTCCGCTTACGGCAACCTATGCCTCCCGGGTTCAAGCAATTCTCCTGCCTCAGCCTTCTAAGTAGCTGGGACTACAGATGCACGCCACCATGCCCAGCTAATTTTTGTATTTTTAGTAGAGACGGGGTTTCACTATGTTGGCCAGGATGGTCTTGATCTCTTGACCTAGTAATCTGCCTGCCTCAGCCTCCCAAAGTGCTGGGATTACAGGTGTGAGCCACCACGCCCGGCCTGTCTTAACCACTTTAAGTGTACACTTCATGTCATTAAGTACACTTAGATTGTGCAACCATCACCACAATTCATCTCCTGACTTCACCACCATTCATCTCCTGAATTCTTCATCTTGCAAAACTGAACCACTTACCCGTTAAGCAATGACTACCCATTCCACCATCTTCCCAGACCCCAGTAACCATAATTCTACTTTTGATCTCTGTGAATTCGAATACTTGAAGTATAAGTGGAATTATACAGTATTTGCCATTTGTTACTGGTTTCTTTTACTCAGCATAATGTCCTCAAGGTGCATCCATGTTGTAGGAAATGTCAGAATTTCAATAATTTTTCAAGCTAAATAGTATCCCGTTGTATGTATATACTACATTTTGTTTCTCCATTCATCTGTTGATTAATAGTTGGGCAGCTTCCATCTTTTGGCTGTTGTGAATAATGGTGTTATGAACGTGGATATTTTTCTTTGAAGTTAAGTCTGTGCCGCCAGATTTTTGGGTTACATACCCAGAAGCAGAATTGCTGGATCATATAGTAATTCCATTATCAATTTTTTTGAGGAACCATCGTACTACTTTCCATAGTGGCTGCACCATTTTACATTCCTACCAACAGTGTACAAGGGTCACGATTTCTCCACATCCTCACCAACATTTATTTTCTCTTTTTTTGATAGTAGTTATCCTAATGGATAAGACGTGGTATCTTGTAGTTTTCATTTACATTTCTCTAATTAGTAATGTTGAACATTTTTTCATGGGCTTATTGACCATTTATATATCTTAATTGGAGAAATATCTATTTAAGTCGTTTGTCCATCTTTTAATCAGGTTGTTCATTTTTTGAGTTGTAAGAGTTTATACACACCCACACACACACACACACACAGGATATTAGCTGCTTATCAGATATATGATTTGCAAATATTTCCCATTTTGTGTGTTACCTTTTCTTCTTTTTTTTTTCCCTGGTAACTTTTATTTTAGGTTCATGGGGTACATGTGTGGGTTTGTTGTGTGGATGAATTGTATGTCACTAGGGTTTGATGTATAAATTATTTTGTCACCCAGGTAGAGAGTGTAGTACCCGATAGATAGTTTTTTGATCCTCACCCTCCCCACATCCTCCACCCTCAAGTAGGCCTTGGTGTTTGTTGTTTCCTTCTTTGTGTCCATGTGTACCGGATAGAGTTTGAATACATGTCCCCACCAAGTCTCATATTTAATTGTAATCCCCATTGTTGGAGGTGGGGACTGGTGGGAGGCAGTTGGGTCATAGCGGTGGATCTTTCATGGCTTGGTGCTGTCCTTGCAATAGTTCTTGCAAGATCTGGTTAAGTGTGTGGCACCTCCCTATGCACTCCCCCTCTTGCTCCTGCTGTGGCCATGTGATGTTCTGGCTCCGCTTTTGCCTTCTGCCATGATTGAAAGCTTCCTGCGTCCTCCCCAGCAGCTGGGCAGATAGATGCTGGTGCCATGCTTCCTGTATAGCTTGCAGAACCATGAGCCAATTAAACCTCTTTTCTTTGTAAATCACCCAGGCTCAGGTATTTCTTTTTAGCAACACAACAATGGACTAACACAGTACTCAAGTTTTAACTCCGTCTTGTAAGTGAGAATATGCGGTATTTGGTTTTCTTTTCTTGTGATAACTCACTTAGGGTAATGGTCTCCAGTGGCATCCATGTTGCTGCAAAGGGCATAATTTTGTTCCTTTTCATGGCTGTGTGGTAGTCCATGGTGAATATATACTGCATTTTCTTTATCCAGTCCGTTGTTGACAGACATCTATGTTGATTCCATGTCTTTGCTATTGTGAAGTAGTGCTGTGATGCACATAGGCATGTATGTGTCCTTATGGTAGGACAGTTTATGGTCCTTTGGGTATATACCCAGTAATGGGTTTGCTGGTTCTAATGGTAGTTCTTAATTCTTTGGTAGTTCTTAGTTCTTAAATCTCCAGACTGCATTCCAAAGTGGCTGAGCTAATTTACATTCCCACCAGCAGTGTGTAAGTACATTCCCACCAGCAGTGTGTAATAGCCATTCTGACTGGTGTAGGATGGTATCTCACTGCTTTTTATTGCATTCCTGTAATGATTAGTGATGTTGAGTTTTTTTTTTTTCCATGTTTCTTGGCCACGTGTATGTCTTTTGAGAGGTGTCTGTTCATGTCCATTGCCCATTTTTTAAATGGGGTTGTTTTTTTGCTTGTTTGTTTAAGTTCCTTATCGATTCTGGATAATTAGACCTTTGTTTGATGTATAGCTTGCAAATATTTTCTCCCATTTTGTAGATTGTCTGTTTACTCTGTGGACAGTTTCATTTGCTGTGCAAGAGCTCTTTAGTTTAATTAGGTCCCACTTGCCAATATATATATATATGTTTTTGGTTTTTTTTTTTGCAGTTCTGGAATTTTCATCACGAAATCTTTGCCAGGGCTTATGTTCAGCATGGTATTCCCTAAGTTTTCTTCTAGGGTTTTTATAGTTTTAGGTTTTACATTTAAGTCTTTAATCTATCTTGAGTTGATTTTTGTATATGGTGAAAGGTAGGATCCAGTTTCAGTCTTCTGCATATGGCTGGCCGTTATCTCCACACCATTTATTGAATAGGGAGTCCTTTTCCCATTGCTTGTCAGTTTTGTTAAAATCAGATGGTTGTAGGTGTCTGGCTTTATTTCTGGGTTCTCTGACCTGTTCCATTGGTCTACGTGTCTGTTTTTGTATCAGTGCCATGTTGTTTTGGTTATTGTGGCCTTGTAGTATAGGTTGAAGTCAGGTAGTGTGATGCCTCAGGCTTCATTCCCTTTGCTTAGGGTTGCTTTGGCTATTCAGGCTCCTTTTTTGGGCCCATATGACTTTTAAAATAGTTTTTTCTAATTCTTTGAGAAATAACATTGGCAGTTTGATAGGAATAGCATTGAATCTGTAAATTGTTTTGGGCAGTATGGACATTGTAACAATTTTGATTCTTCCTGTCTATGAGCATGGAATGTTTTTCCATTTGTTTATGTTGTCTCTGATTTCTTTGAGCAATGTTTTGTAATTCTCATTGTAGAGATCTTTTACCTCTCTGATTAGCTCTATTCCTAGGCATTTTCTTTTTGTGGCTATTGTGAATGGGATTGAATTCTTGATTTGGCTCTCAGCTTGGATGTTAGTGGTATATAGAAATACTACTGATTTTTGTACATTGATTTTGTATCCTGAAAGTTGGTTGAAGTTATTAGTTCTAGGAACCTTCAGGCAGAGACTATGGAGTTTCCTACATATAGAATCATACTGTCTGCAAACAGGGATGATTTGACTTCCTCTCTTCCTATTTGGATGCCTTTTATTTCTTTCTCTTTCCTGATTGCTCTGGCTAGGACTTCCAGAACTATGTTGAATAGGAGTAAGTGGGTATCCTTGTGTTGTCCTGGTTCTCAAGGGGAATACTTCCAGCTTTTGCCCATTCAGTGTGATGTTAGCTGTGGGTTTTTCATAGATGGCTCTTATTATCTCCAGGTATATTCGTTTGATGCTTAGTCTTTTGAGGGTTTTTAACATGAAGGGATGTTGAATTTTATCAAAAGTCCTGAATCTATCAAGATGATCATGTGGTTTTTGTTTTTAGTTCTGTTTAGTAATGAATCACACTTACTGATTTGTGTATATTGAACCAACTTTGCATACCAGGAATAAAGTCTACTTGATCATGGTAGATGTGCTGCTGGATTTGGTTTACTATTTTGTTGAAGATTTTTGCATTTGTGTTAATCAGGGATACAGGCCTGAAGTTTCCTGTTTTATGTCTCTGCCAGGTTTTGTTATCAGAATGATGCTGGCTTCATAAAATAAAATGAGTTAGGGAGGAGTCCCTCCTTCTCGATTTTTTGGAATAGTTTCAATAGGATTGGTACCAGCTCTTCTTTATATGTCCGGTAGAATTTGGTTATGAATCCATCTGGTCCAGGGCTTTTTCCTGGTTGGTAGACTTCTTATACAATTTCAGAACTCATTATTGGTCTGTTGAGGTATTCAGTTTCTTCCAGGTTCAATCTTGGGAGGTTGTATGTTTCCAGGAATTCATCCATTTCTTGTAGATTTTCTAGTTTGTGTGCGTAGAGATGTTCATAATAGCCTCTAAGGATTTTTTGTATTTCTCTGGGTCAGTGGTAATGTCCCCTTTGCCATTTCTAATTGTGTTTATTTGGATCTCCTCTCTCTCTTTTTTTTTCTTTGTTAGTCTGGCTGGCAATCTATCTTATTTATTCTTTCAAGGAACAATCTTTTGTATGTTTTTTTTTGTTCAGTTCAACTCTAATTTTGGTTATTTCTTTTCTGTGGCTAGCTTTGGGGTTGATTTGCTCATTTTTCTAGTTCCTCTAGGCATGATATTAGTTAACTTTGTATCTTTCTAACATTTTGATGTGGGCATTTAGCACTATAAACTTTCCTCTTAAGACTACATTAGCTATGTCCCAGAGATTCTGGTATATTGTATCTTTGTTTTCATTAGTTTCAAGTAATTCCTTTCTTTTCTTTTCTTTTTTCTTTTTTTTTTTTTTTTTTGAGACAGGTTCTTGCCCTGTCGCCAAGGCTGGAGTGGAGTGGCATGAACACGGCTCACTGCAGCCTCAACCTTCCGGCCTCAAGCAGGCCTCCCACCTCTCAGCCTCCTGAGTAGCTGGGAATACAGGTGTGCACTCCTACACCTGGCTAATTTTTTTTTGTATTTTTTGTAGTGACAATGTTTCCCCATGTTGGCCAGACTAGTCTTGAACTCCTGGGCTCAAGTGATCCCCCCCACCTAAGCCTTGCAAAGTGCTGGGATTACAGGCATGAGCCACTGTGTCTGGCCCAAAGAATTTCTTGATTTCAGTGAAATTAAGATTTCGTTGTTTACCCAAAAGTCATTCAGGAGCGGTTTAATTTCCATAGAATTGTATGGTTTTGAGAGATCTTCTTGGTATTGATACTTGTTTTTATTGCACTGTCATCTTGAGAACATGGTTGGTATGATTGTGGGATTTTTAATTTGTTGAGAATTGCTTTATGGTTGAGCATGTGGTTGGTTTTAGATATGTGCCATGTGCATATGAGAATAATGTATATTCTGTTTTTGTTGGGTGAGGTGTTCTGTAGAACTCTGTTAGGTCCATTTAGTGAAGTGTTGATTTTAGGTCTGTCTAATACTGTCAGTGGGTTATTGAAGTCTCCCACTATTATTGTGTGGTTTTGCAAGTCTCCGTAGGTCTCTGAGAGCTTGTTTTACGAATCTAGGTGCTCTAGTGTTGGGTATATACGTATTTAGGATAGCTAAATCTTCTTGTTGAATTCAACCTTTTATCGTTTTGTAATGCCCTTCTTTGTCCTTTTTGATTGTTGTTTGTTTCAAGTCTGTTTTGTCTGAAATGAGTTACCCATGCCTGCTCTTTTTTGTTTTACATTAGCTTGATAGACCTTTCTCCATTCCTTTACTTTGAGCCTGTGGGTGGCACTGCATATGAAATGGGTCTCATAAAGACAACATACAGTTGGTTCTTGGTTCTTTATATGAATTGCCATTCTGTGCCTTTGAAGTGGGATGTTTAGCCTGTTTACATTCAGGATGAATATTGGTATGTGCAGATTTCATCTTGTTACCATGTTGTTAGCTGGTTGTTATGTAGACTTGATTGTATAGTTGCTTTATAGAGTTAGTGGTCTCTGTACTTAAGTGTGTTTCTGTGGTGGCTGGTAATGGTCTTTCATTTCCATGGTTAGCACTCCCTTAAGGACCTCTTAAAAGGCAAGTCTGGTAGTAATGAGTTCCCTTAGCATTTACTTGTCTGAAAAGGATTTTATTTCTCCTTCACTTATGAAGCTTAGTTTGGTTAGATATGAAATTCTTGGTTGGAATTTCTTTTCTTTAAAGATGCTGAATTAGGCCCCCAATCTCTTCTGGCTTGTAGGATTTCTGCTGAAAGGTCTGATGTTAGCCTGATGGGGTTCCCTTTGTAGTAGACCTGCCCCTTCTCTCTAGCTCCCTTTAATGTTTTTTTCTTTCACATTGACCTTGGAGAATCTGATGATTATGTGTCTTGGGGATGGTCATCTTGTATAGTATCTTGCAGGGGTTCTATGAATTTCCTGAATTTGCATGTCAACCTCTCTAGCTAGGATGGGGAAATTTTTGTGGACAGAATCCTCAAATATGTTTCCAAGTTACTTGTTTTCTCTCCCTCTCTTTCAGGGACAACAATGAGTTGTGGATTTGATCTCTTCACATAATCTCATGTTTTTGGGAGATTTTTTCCATTAAAAAGTTATTTTTCCTCTATTTTTATCTGAGTTGATTTGAAGAACCAGTCTTTAAGTTCTTGAAATTCCCTCCTCAGCTTAATCTGTTCTGCTGTTAATACTTCCAGTGATATTGTGAAGTTCTTGTAGTGAGTTTTTTTTAGCTCTGTCTGATCAGTTTGGTTGTTTCTTAAAATGACTATTTCGTTTTTTAGCTCTTGACTCATTTTACTGGATTCCTTAAATTCCCTGGATTAGGTTTCAACTTTCTCTCGAATTTCAGTATCTTCTGAATTTTATGCCCATCATTTCAGTCTGATTAAGAACCATCACTAGGCTGGGTACAGTGGCTCACACCTGTAATCCTAGCACTTTGGGAGGCTGAGGCAGGCGGATCACTTGAGGTCAGGTGTTCAAGACCAGCCTGGCCAACATGGTGAAACCCTGTCTGTAATTAAAATACAGAAATTAGCTGGGTGTGGTGGTGAGCACCTGTAATCCCAGTTACCCAGGAAGCTGAGGCAGGAGAATCACTTGAACCCAGAAGGTGGAGATTGCAGTGAGCCGAGATCGTGCCACTGCACTCCAGCCTGGGCGACAGAGCAAAACTCTGTCTTTAAAAAAATAAATAAATAAAATAAGAACCGTTGCTGGGGAGCTACTGCAGTCATTTTAAGGTAAGAAGACACTCCGGCTTATAGAGTTGCTAGAATTCTTGCCCTAATTCTTTCTCATCTTTGTGGGCTGATGTTCCTTTAATCTCTCTGGTTGCTATCCTTTGGATGAGGCTTTTTGCTTTTATGTTCTTGGATGCCCCAAGGGTTTGACTGTGATGTAAGTTGAATTTAGTCTACTGGCATAGTTTCTTGATGATTTCTGGGTACCAAGGCTCAGCTCAGCACTCCTGGCATGCATGCTATAACCCTGGGGTGTTAGGACTAGGCACATGACTTTGTTCTGTGTCTCCTCGAGATTAAGCACCCGTTGCACTGGTGGGGCCAAGGTGTTCCCGGTCTGCTGGGCAACAACACTCTGATGGTGGGGCCAGCAAAAGTGCTTGGTTGGGGCGGTGGCAGCAGGGTGGTGAGGCCTGCATATACACTGGAAAAGCCGTGGGGGGAGGCTGTGGGTGACTGTGTCCTGGCAAAACAGTGTGGGGAAGCTGTGGGTGGGTGGATGCTGGTGGAGGCCCATGTGCAGGTGCTCTCTGGTGGTTACCTGGGGCTTGCCAGCAAAGGAGCTATAGTGGTGGCTGCCAGGAAGTGCTGTGGTTGGGCATCAGCGTACATTGCAATTGGATGTGGCCAGGCAGGGACTGTGGAACAGGCAACCAGGGATGGGGGTTGAGGGGGGCGCTCAAATCAGACAAGCCCTGTGCCATGGGCAAGATAGTCGTGTTCTGTCTAGGTCCAATAGTCAACAAAGACCAAAGCTACCTAGAGGTGTGTGGTGAGCTTTGGGAGATGGACATCCCTGGCCATGCTCCACTGCAGCCATTCCCACACCAGGCCTTCTGGGCTCCTTGCAGACTGGAGTCCTGTTTCTGCCAACTTCCCAAGCAGCTGTCTTTGCAACCTCAAATGTCTGTGGGGGTCATGGAGCCTCCTTCAGCTAGGATTCTAGAGGTCAATGGCAAGAATAGGCTACTCCATGCCTATTTAACTCATCCTTTCCGCAGGAGCATTTGGGGTCAGAATGAGTCATGGTGCTCGGGGAACTCCCTGTAAGATTCCCAGCTTTCTCCTCCTTCAGCCCAGGATGTGCATCCTCCGTCTGTCCACTCTCAGTGCCTTCCTTCCAAAGATCTGCTCAGAGTGTGCTGGTCTTCTTGATGGCTTGGTCTCTTGTTGGTGGAAGCTATTCCTGACTCTGTGTCTACTTGGCCACCCTGACTCCTCTGTGTTGTCTGTTCACTGTATATAGTGTCATGTGAAAAATAAAAGTTTTAACATTTGACGAAGTCCAATTCATCTATTTTTTTTTCTTTTGTTACCTATGCTTTTGGTGTTACATCCAAGAAATCATTGCAAAATGCAGTGTCATAGAACTTTCCCCCTATGCGTTATTCTAAGTTTTACAGTTTTAGGTTTTACATTTAGCTCTTGGATCCATTTTGAGTTAATTTTTGAATATGGTATAAGGTTCTAGTTTCATTCTTTTGCTTGTGGATATTGTGGATTTTAACTTTTATTGAAAAGTTGTTAAAAATACTGTCCTTTCCAAATTGAATATCCTTGGCATCCTTGAAGACAATTGACTGTGTATGTGAGGTCTTGTTTTTGAGCTTTCTGTTCTGTACCACAGCTCTATGTGTCTGTACCACACTGTTTTGATTAATGTGGCTTTTAGTAAGTTTTAAAATCAGGAAATGTGAGACTTGTAACCTTCTTCCCTTTTTTCAAGATTGTTTTGGCTATTTAGGATTCCTTGAGATTCGATGTGGATGTAAGTGTTGGGTTTTTCTAGGATTCTGATATGGATTGCAAAGAATTTATAGATTGTTTAGGGTAGTATTGACATTTTAACAGTATTAAGTGTCCCAATCCATGAACATGGGATGTCTTAACATTTCTTTCTTTCTTTAATATCTTTCAGCAACATTTTATAGTCTTTACTGTATGTGTCATTAGTTTCTTTGGTTTACGCCTTGACACTTTTATTATTTGTGTTGCTGTTGTAAATATAATTGTTTTCTTATTTTTTGTATTGTTCTTTGTTATAGATACTGATTTTTTTGGTGTTGATTTTTATATCAAGCAACATTCCTTAATTTTAACAGTTTGGTGGAATATTTAGGTTTTTCTGCATATAAATTCATGCCATCTGCGAACAGAGATAATTTTACTTTTTCCTTTCCACTTTGGATGCCAAATTGCTATGGAGTGAGTGACAAATGCGGACATCTTTATCTTGTTCCTGATCTTAGAGGAAAAGATTTCAGTCTTTCAGTATTCAGAATGTTAGCTGTGGGCTGTTTATACATGACCTTTATTGTGTTGAAGTAGTTTCCTTTTATTTGTTTTTTTTTTTTTTTGAGTGTTTTTTTAATCATGAAAATGTTCTGAATTTTTTCAAATCCTTTTCTGCATTAAGTTGAGATGATTGTGTTTTTTTCCTTCATTTTGTTAAAGTGGTGTATTATGTTGTTTTTTTGTATGTTGATTCATTCTTGTATTCTGGAAATAAATACTATTGGGTTATATTTTATATTCCTTTTAAGATGCTATTGAATTCTGTTTGCTAGTATTTTGTTGAGGATTTTTGCATGAATGTTCATCAAGGGCATTGGTCTGTAGTTTTCTTGTAGTGTTTTTGTCTGGCTTTGGTATCAGAGTAATGCCTGCCTGATAGGATGAGTTTGGAAGTGTTCCCTTCTCTTCAGTTTTTTGGAAGAGTTTGAGGTGGATTGGTGTTAATTCTTGTTTTAAATGTTTGGTAGAATTCACTAGTAAAACCATTTGGTCCTAGGCTTTTTTTGTTTTTATTTTTAGGATTTTTTGATTACTGATTCAGTTTCCTTAATGGTTATAGGTATGTTCAGATAATCTGTTTTATCAAGATTCAGTCTTAGTGTATTGTGTATTTCTAGGAATTCATTCATTTCTATAGGTTATCCAATTTTTTGTTCATAGTACTTTCATAATCCTTTTTATTTCTGTAAAATTGATAGTAATACCTCTTCCATTTCTGGTTTTAGTTATTTGACTTTTTTTCTTAGCTTAGTTAAAGCATTATCAGTTTTATTGATTTTTTTATTTTTATTTTTTTTTTTTGAGGTGGAGTCTCACTCTTTCACACAGGCTGGAGTGCAGTGGCACAATCTCGGCTCACTGGAAACTCCGCCTTCCGGGTTCACGCCATTCTGCTGCCTCAGCCTCCTGAGTAGCTGGTACTACAGGCGCCCGCCACAACACCCGGCTAATTTTTTTGTATTTTTAGTAGAGACCAGGTTTCACCATGTTAGCCAGGATGGTCTCCATCTCCTGACCTCATGATCCGCCCGCCTCGGCCTCCCAAAGTGCTGGGATTACAGGCGTGAGCCACCGTGCCCAACCTATTGATCTTTTTAGAAAACTAACTGTTGGTGCCCCAGTGCAGTGGCTCACGTCTGTAATCCCAGTGTTTTGGGAGGCTGAGGCAGGTGGATCACCTGAGGTTAGCAGTTCGAGACCAGTTTGGCCAAAATGACAAAACCCCGTCTCTACTAAAAATACAAAAATTAGCTGGGCATGGTGGTGGGCCCCTGTAATCCCAGCTACTCAGGAGGCTGAGGCAGGAGAATCACTTGATCCCAGGAGGCGGAGGTTGCAGTGAGCTGAGATCATGCCACTGCACTCCAGCCTGGGCGACACAGCGAGACTCCATCTCAAAAAAAGAAAAAAAAAAGAAAACGAATGCTTGTTTTGTTTTATTTTTATTTTTTTCCATTCTCTTTCACTTATCTTTGCTCTGATCTTTATTATTTTCTCCCTTCTGCTAGGTTTGGATTTTGTTTTTTTTTCCCCCTATTTCCTTTAGGAATAAATTTAGGTTGTTGATTTGGGATGTTTCTTCTTTTGAAACATAAGCATTTACAGCTTTATGTTCCTTCTGGTGCTGCTTTTGCTGTATCATACTAATTATGATGGTACAGTCTGTTTTTATTTTCATCTCAAGATATTTTCTAATTTTTCTTGGGATTACCTTTTTGACCCATTTCTTATTTAAGAGTGCTTAATTTTCATACATTTGTTCATTGTTCTGTTTTCCATCTGTTATTTCCTTATTTATTTTATTTATTGTTACTAGAAAAGATGCCTTGCATGACATCAATCTTTTATAATTTTACAATTTTGTTTTTAATTGACATGTATTGTGAATATTTATTAGGTACAGGGTGATGTTTCAATACATGTATACATTGTATAAAATTCAAATTGGTATTTAGAATATCCATCACGTTATACATTTATCATTCCTTGTGGTGAGGACATTCAAAATCTTCCAGCTATGTTAAAGCATGCGATACAGTATTGTTAACCATAGTCACTCTACTGTGCAGTAGAACACCAGAACTTATTTTTCCCATCTTACTGTAACTTTGTTCTCATTGACCAGTGTTTACCTATTTCCCGTCTCGCCAATATTCCCCAGCCTCTGGCAACCACTATTCTATACACTACTTCTATGAGATGTCAACTTTTTTAGATTTCACACGTGAGTGAGATCATGCAGTATTTGTCTTTCTGTGCCTGGCTTATTTCCCTTAGCATTATGCCTTCCAGGTGCGTCTGTGTTGCTGCAAAGGACAAGATTTTATTCTTTTTTTTTTTAATGGGGAATAGTATTTCATTGTGTATATATATATATATATATATACCACATTTTCTTTAGCAGTGCGATCTGTTTGTAGATACTTGATTGATTTCATATCTTGGCTTTTGTGAAAAGTGCTGCAATAAACAAAGTGCAGGTTTCTCTTCAACAAACTGATTTCATTTCTTTGGGATATTTATACATTAGTGGGATTGATGGATCATATGGTAATTTTTAAATTTTTTGTAGAACTTCCATAATGTGTTTTATAATGGCTGTACTAATTTATGCTCCCAAAAACAGTGTGTAAGAGTTTCCCTTTCTCCACAGTCACACCAGCATTTGTTATTTTTTGTCTTTTTGATGATAGCCGTTCTAATAGGTTGAGGTAGTATCTTCTTGTGGTTTTGATTTTTATTTATCTGATGATTGGTGATGTTGAGCCTTTTCTCATATATATACCTGTTGACCATTTGTATGTTTTCTTTTCTCTTTACAAAAATTTTGACACTTGTTTTATGACGTCACATATATCCTGGAGAATATCCCATGTGCACCTGAGAAAAATGTGTATTCTGCTGTTGTTGGGTGGTGTGTTCTGTATGTCTTTTGGTCCAGTTGGTCAATAGTGTTAAGTCCTGTATTTCCTTATTAATTTTCTGTGTGGTTGTTCTGTCCATTACTGAAAGTGGAGTATTGAAGCCTTCTACTATTAATGTAGTGCTATCTGTTTCTCTCCTCAATTCTGTCAGTGTTTGCTTCATATGTTTTGCTGGTCTCATGTTTGGTGCATACATGTTTATAATTGTTACATCTTCTTAGTGAAGTGTCGGTTTTATCATTATATAATGCCCTTCTTTGTTTTTTGTAACAGATTTTGACTTAAGTTTATATGTCTAATATTAGTATAGGTTGAATATACCTTATCTGAAATGCTTGGAATCAGAAGTGATATGGATTTTGGATTTTTTTTTTCTTCAGATTTTAGAATACGTACATATACATAATGAGATATCTTGGAGATGAGACCCAAGTCTAACACAGAATTCATTTATGTTTCAAATATACCTTGTACACATAGCCCAAAGATAATTTTATACAATATTTTAAATAATTTTCTGCATGAAACAAAGCTTGTGTACCTCCAACCATCAGAAAAGAAAGGTGTCACTATCTCAGCCACCCATGTGGACAATCTGTGGTTGTTTGGCATCATCATTATTCTTGACTCTGAATTTATATGCTGATAAGCAATCATTTTCTCACATTTATTCACACATAAGTTCTTAATGGTAAGACATATAAGGTACCATCAATTCAGTGAAAATATAATGTGTTCAGGGTGAGTAAGCAGCACAGTAGCATCACTGGGAATATATGTATCCACTGTTAAACAGTGGCAGCAACAAACAGTGGCAGGCAGGCTTTCAGTCTCCACCTACAATGCTGTGTTTTGATTAAAAGGTAACTGTAGAGTGTACTTTATTTTTTTTTTTAAGTGAGAAGAAACATTAGAAGCAGTTGAGGGGCCCGGAATTGGATCCTCAAGGGATGAGGAGGCATTTTGCTAGATGGCTTTTAAAAATGTTTCCTCCAGAACCATCTGCCTCACTAACTGTTTTTTGTCTGAGAAGTCTCTGATTTTATAAACTGTCATAATTTATTGTTCTGTTATGAATGCATGCTGCTCCAGTCCTTTAATAAGCCCATCACACATTTTCGCCATGTGGTCTATAGGTACCTTTTTGCATTGGTAACATCATCATCTTCATCTTGATCATCCACTTGTGGTATTATGTCTGCACTCAGAAAGTTTCCGATTTTGGAGTTTTGGATTAGTGATGCCCAGGTATCTTTGCTCTTTTGGTTATTTTTGCATGGGCTTACTTTTTTTAAATCTTTTTGCTTTTGACCTGTGAGTGTCCTTAGAGCCAAAGTGAGTTTCTTGTAGACCACGTACTTTTATTTTCTCTCTCTCTCTCTTTCTATTTATTTATTTTGAGATGGAGTCTCACTCTGTTGCCCAGGCTGGAGTGCAGTGGCGTGATGTCGGCTCACTGCAACCTCCGCCTCCTGGGTTCAAGCAATTCTCCTGCCTCAGTCTCCCAAGTAGCTGGGATTACAGGCATGCACCACCACGAATGGCTAATTTTGTACTTTTAGTAGAGATGGGATTTCACCATTTTGGTCAGGCTGGTCTCGAACTGCTGACTTCAGGTGATCCACCTGCCTCAGCCTCCCAAAGTGCCGGGATTACAGGCGTGAACCACCGCTCCCGGCTAGGATCCTGTTTATTTTAATCCATTCTGCCAATCTGTCTTTTTATAGGGGAGTTAAGCCATTTATATTTGAAGTAGTTACAGATAGGGGAGGACTTAATATTGCCATTTTGCTAATTACTTTCTATGTGTCTTACAGCATTTCTTCTTTCTGTTTTACCCCTTACTGCCTTTCCTTTGGTTTAGTTAATTTTTTGTAGCAACTTTGATTCATTTTGTGTTTAATTAACTAATAACATAATTAATATTCACATCAACATAGCAATGAGGTCTCGCTGTGTTGCCCAAGCTGGACTTCTAGGCTTATATGATCCTCCCACCTCAGCCTCCTCAAGTAGCTGGGACTACAGGTGCCTGCCACCATACCTGGATGACTTTTGTGTATGTTCTAAAGATATTTTCTTTGTGGTTACGATGGGGTTACATGTAACATCCTAATGTTATAGCAGTGTATTTTAGACTTTCGTTAATCCCATTACCTGTATGTTACAGCTTTTGCAATTGTCCTATATTTCTTGGACATTCTGTTCTATTATTTTTCTCATTTTCTTTTTTTATTGGCTTTGAATTGGGAAGTTTTTATTTACATATCTTGGGGCTCACTGATTTTGCATTAAATTTTTTTTTCCCAATGGTTTATTGCAAGTATATTTAAATGTAGTTTACTTTTTGCATGTTGATCTTGTATCATGCTACTTTGTTAGACTCATATTATTTGTATAATTCTGATTGAAATGTTTGTATATATTAACATTGAGCTACAATTGCAGAGGTCAAAAGTTACAATAAGTGAAGATTTGGTCAAGCATACTCTGTTAGACTATGTAGAAGAATGAAGGTGAGATAATAAGATTATAGTTAGATTATATTATCTGTTATGCACATTATTTATATATTTTTCCTGATTATGACAGGAATGAAGCATACTTATTAACTTTTTAAAATGAAAAATATTTGATTGTTTGAATCTTTTTTTTAATCTTTTTTAGGAGCTGTGGCCCTCAAGAATCTTCAAATTAAAGAAAATGCCCTGGTAGGTTTTGACTATGAAAAACTTGTAAATTTATTACATTTAATTATGTATACTTCTTCCTGATTCAGTTTGTCACCTTAAATTATTTAAATTTGAGAAAGTTTTTTGTAAATAATTTTTGCAAAATGTAAATTTTGCAAAATGGAGTTTTAATCTCCCTGCAAGCACAAATGGACAGTGTGATTTTTTTTTTCTATTTAAAAATACATATTGTTTTAGGCTGGGCATGGTGGCTCACGCCTGTAATCCCAGCACTTTGGGAAGCCAAGGCAGGTGGATTATTTGAGATCAGTAGTTCGAGACTAGCCTGGCCAACATGGTGAAACCCCATCTCTACTAAAAATGCAAAAAGCTTCGCCAGGCATGGTGGCGGATGCCAGTAATCCCAGCTGCTAGGGAGGATGAGGCAGGAGAATCGCTTGAACCCGGGAGGTGGAGGCTGTAGTAAGTGGAGATCGCGCTACTGCACTCCAGCCTGGGCAACAGAGTGAGACTCTGTCTCAAAACAAAACAAAAACAAACATACAAAAAATACAGATGTTTTTATTTCAAATTTTTAACTTGTTTTCTGATTTTTTTTTTTTTAAAACAGGCTCATGCTCTGTCACCCCAGGCTGCAGTGCAGTGGCGTGATCATAGCTTACTGTAGGCTTCAGCTCCTAGGTTCAAGCTGTCTTCCCCTTTCAGCCTCCTGAGTAGCTGAAAAGTTTTTAATCTGATAAAGACTAGTTCATTTTTTTAATTGTGCTTTTATTGTCATATCCAAGAAGTCATTACCGAATCTAATGTCACGAAGATTTTCCCTTATGTTTTCTTCTAAGAGTTTTATAGTTTTCGCTCTCAGGTTTAGATCTTTGATCCATTTTGAGGTAATTTTTGTATATGGTATAGGATAAGGGTTCAGTTTCATGTTTTTGCGAGTGGATATCTAGTTTTCCTAGCACCATTTATTTAAAAGGCTATCCTTTGAATTGGGAGAATGTTTTGAAAGTATTTTTTACAAAACGTGTATTTTGCAAAATAGAGTTTTAATCTCCCTAAAAGCATAAAATGACATTGTAATTGCCACTTCTTTTTCTTAAAATAATATAAAATTGGTAATGATTTGATATGAGTAGACTTTGTGATCATTTTTACTGTAGACCTTTATCCCCAATTATTATAAAAAGAGCAGCTTCCCTGGATTTTATGGATTTGATAATAATATTGCAATTATATGTTTATATATTTAAATAAATGTTGATGGTAAGGAAATGTGTAAGTTTATTAAAAAATCCCTTGAAATAATTTTTGGAAGTAAAGAGTATTCATTTATGTTGTTAAACTCTATATCTACTAATGTTTTGTGTATATATAAATTTTTTCTGTAGAGTCAACTGGATGTACCATTTAAAGTTAAAGTTGGTCACATAGGTAAGCCATATTTATTATTGGGATATCCTCCTTCCTGGACATGCAGCCAGAATAATTTGCCTAATATCTCTATTATGTGATATTTTTCATGTTTCTGAACATCAATTAAAAATAATCATATGTTTTTGTCTCAGTATAGCTTCATTGTGCAACTTAAAAATACTGTTCGATTCATATATCCCTTGCCTAGTATTTGATATCCTAATACATTACATATCTCTTTAGGTGGTAAATTGAGTTAATTCAAAGGATTACCTCTAAGAGAGAGCTTAACTGTTTCAGTTTCCTAGGTTTCTGACTAGTTACCACTGCTATATTTTGATTAATATTGGATATATTGCGTAAAGAATAGGTTCTGCATCACCCAGGCCCTGTGACTAGGGGCTGATATGAAAACTAATTTCTGCTCTGCAAGTTTTTGTATGTTTTCAGAAAATACTGTGCTTTTTCTTGTTTGCTATTATTTTTACCAGTGTTTACTGTTTATATCTTAAATATATTGGTTGAGCAGTAAATGATTGGAATTAGAGGTTTTAACATCTTTAATAAAAACTTATCTGTCATGTTTCTTGTGTAACAGTTTTACTGGTTTAAATGTAGTGCAAGATAATAGTGTCTTTGGTTGGGACTTGGAGATATTTTTGTTATATAGATAGTTTTGTGGTAGGATGCATACATTGTTATTGAAGCTATACTGTTGTCCCTTGGGGAGCAAAGTATTCCGAAAGGTTACCTAAATTACATCATAAAGGTCTTCATAATTATGTGTACTTATGGTTGGTATTAGACCGCATACCATAGAAAGTTTTCATCATCATATGTTAGTGATGGTAGAATTCTATCCTCCCCACTCCTACCTTTTAAAGACTATTTAGTGTGAGTAAGAGGGGGAGAATGTCACCCATTTTTATCTACCTAACATTTTAATTTTTTCATATTTCTGATTATTTATATGTACATTTTACATACAAGTTTATATGTATTGAAATACTTGTAATTATGCTATTTTTACAATTTTATATTTTTTCATTAGTGTGTAAAAAGGATTTCTCATAATCTGAGTTGATTTGATCTCATTTATTCTGTACCATAATAATCCAGTGAATGCATATTTGGATATTGTAGAATAATTTTATTTTTCTATTGGTACAAAAATATTACAGTACATATTTTTATATAACTTTCAAACTTTTACCAAAGGTCATTGAATTTTACAGTGATGATTGTCGTATTTCAGTGTATGTAAATTTAACCTCAATTCAAGAACAGTCAAAAAATGTATCAGGAAAGTAGAGAGACCTATTTTCTTTAGAATCTGCCTGCCTTCTCTTTTCTTGCCTAATCTTGTTTAAAAATGATAATAAGGTAATTTTCAATGATAATATAAGATAGTAGAAAGTACACTGAACTAAACCCAAGATAATTTTGAGAGTCATTTAAGGTGTTGTGTACCTCTATCATAGCACCTGTCTTTTAAAAATATCACTGTTTTTTCCCCCCTTCTAGTAGACATCAAGTTTCTTGAGAAGAAGTGGGTTTAATTTTTAATGTGTCCTCACCACTTAGCACATTACCTGGCATATATAGTAGGGGCACAATTTGTTCTATGAAAGTAGTACATGTTTCCAGATGAATGATACAGTAGTACAATCAGTTTTATAGGAATGTATTGTCCCCTTGCTATTATTGGGTATTGATCTTTCAAAATTTCCCTCATTTAGAAGGCAGAATTATAGGTATATCAAATATAGATACACATGTACATATTATAAAAGAGATTGTCTTCTGTGGAAGGTTTTTGGAATTACATCTGTGTGTTTTTCGAAATTTGCCAAATTTTCTACAAGGAGTCTACATTTTATAAGGGAAGGAAGAAAAGGTTTGTTTATTTGGTTGGTTTTTGAGACAGCATCTTGCTCTGTTGCTCAGGCTGGAGTGCAGTGATGTGATCTTGGCTCACTGCAACCTATGCCTTCCTGGCTCAAGTAACCCTCCCACCTCAGCCCCCGAGTAGCTGGGACTACAGGTGTACGCCACCATGCCTGGCTAATTTTTGTATTTTTTGTAGAGACAGGGTTTTGCCATGTTGCTCAGGCTCGTGTTGAACTCCTGGACTCAAGTGATCCTCCTACCACAGCCACCCAAAATGCTGGGGTTACAGATGTGAGCCACTGCGCCTGGTCAAGTTTGGATTTTTTTTAAAAAACATTTGTAGTGAAAATGGCACACTGTTAATATGTGTTTATTATTTTTACAGTTTTGTCGTTGCTCTTTGTCCTTTTGTTCATTTACTTTTTTTGAAGTATTACTGTATGTATTTTAAGCAGTCTGTTGGTACATTTATAAATAAATTAACCGTGTCAAATTTGTTACAGTTTTTTCACAATCTGCTTATTTCATTTTGGTTATATTTTTGGTCTGTACAGAAATTTGAAATGATCACCATGTTCTCTGGTTTAAAAACTTAGAAAGTTATTCCTCTTTTAGAAATCAGATAGTTTACAGGCCAGGCAGGGTAGCTGATACCTGTAATCCCAGAACTTTGGGAGGCAGAGGCAAGAGGATTGCTTGAGGTCCGGAGTTTGAGACCAGCCTGGGCAAAATAGTGAGACTGTGACTCTACAAAAAATATAAAAAAGAAATCAGATAGTTCATTTTTCTCTGAAGTGATATTGTATGATGAAATCTTTTTCTCAGTTTGAAGTTTTCTACACACGGAGTTTATAAAATATCATGAGATGGATCTAAGTGGATTTTAAAAAATTTCCCAATCACTAAGCAGTTTTAGCAACATAGTATATTTAATAATCTATTCCTTACACAATTATGGCAGCTGTATAAATCTAGACACTCATACCATTTAAACAATTTTAAAATATTTTAAAACTCTCTATTACGAAAATATTCTCAAGATACAAAACTAGAGTGAGTAGTGTAAGAAACCCCATACATAGTGTTTTTGTGGTTTAAGAACCCTTATGCTTAAAAAAAAAATTCTTCGCTGTTTGATTTTCTTAGGGTGTTTTCATTAGTTTGCATAATTTTCAAATATTACCCAGAATGTTTTATTATTACCTTATGTGTAGTTTTTCATATATATAGTTTATATGTATGATTATTACCATATATGTATATATGAATTACTATACATATATATGTATGTAACACACATACACATAATGAAAAATATACGTATCCACACTTATTTAAAGTATATAATCTATCTTTTACTGGGGGGAGGTAAAGGTCTCACTCTATCACCCAGGCTGGAGTGCAGTGGCATGATCGTGGCTCACTGTAGTCCTGATCTCCTGGGCTCAAGATCCTCCCACCTCAGCCTCCCAGGTAGCTGGGACTGCAGGCACATACCGTCATGCCTGGCTAATTTTTTTAGTTTTTATTCATAGAGACAGGGTTTTGCCATGTTGCCTAGTCTGGTCTTGAACTCCTGGGTTCAAGCTATCCACCTGCCTTAGCCTCCCAAAGTGCTAGGATTCCAGGTGTTAGCCACTGCGCCTGGCCTAATCTACCATCTTAAAGCATTAAAAAATATATATATGGAGGTTTAGAGTAAGAACTGGGGAAATTCAGTTATGATATTAAGGATTGTTGATTAAGGGAAGAACATTGGTTTGTTTATGGTACAGAGAACTGTAAATGGAAACTTGTATATTTTGAATATAATCTAGGTTTTCCAACAATACTGATATAAATACAATAATTTCAAATCATTACAACAAACACTTGTTTGTAGTTGTAAAATAGCTTTCAATAAAGTGATTAAGCACTTAAGGACAAAGGCCAGTTTATTATCTCTTCTAATGCCTGACAGAAAATAGACTAACCATAAATGCAGGTTGAAGGAGTAATATTTTTTGTCCTTTTTTTTTTTTTTTTTTCAAAAAAATGTAGGTAATCTTAAACTTATAATTCCATGGAAAAACCTTTATACTCAACCTGTTGAAGCCGTATTGGAAGAAATTTATTTACTCATAGTGCCTTCTTCTAGTAAGTTAAATTTAAAAAAAATATAATTTAAGTTATTCTTTTTTATGGATGGAAAAATCTTTATATTCAAAATACTTTTGGAAGTTTTTTGAGATCTTAATATTTAAATTTGATATTAATTCAAATTAAATTGGTTTTTACTCTACATTTTTGGAGACTTTGAATTAATGATTATTTATTTATTTTTTATGTTTTTATTTTTTTAAGATGGAGTCTCACACTGTCACCTGGGCTGGAGTGCAGTGGCACCATCTCAGCTCACTGCAACCTCTGCCTCCTGGGTTCAAGCGATTCTCCTGCCTCAGCCTCCTGAGTAGCTGGGATTATAGGCGCCTGCCACAATGCCCAGCTAATTTTTTGTATCTTTAGTAGAGACTGGGTTTCACCATGTTGGCCAGGCTGGTTTCGAACTCCTGACCTCATGATTCGCCCATCTTGGCCTTCCAAAGTGCTGGGATTACAGGCATGAGCCACCACACCCGGCCAATTAATGATTATTTGTAAGGATTTTTTTGGAATGACTGTATTTAAATTTAAGGTAGTTATGATTCTTCCTTTTTAATCTTCCTGTAGGAATAAAATATGATCCTTTAAAAGAAGAGAAACAACTCATGGAAGCAAAGCAACAGGAACTGAAAAGAATAGAAGAAGCAAAACAAAAAGTAGTTGATCAAGGTAAAGAAAACAGTAAATAACAATGCTAATAAGAGAAGTAGAAAAGACCTAAATATTTATCATAATTGAATATTATTTTTCTCTGGACATACTGAGATTATTTAACAAATATGATAGAATCTCATTGCATGGGGAATTTTAATGTGGTTTGTATGCTTTGTTATGTGTACAGAAATTTTACCTTATGGAAATTTATCTGAAGGCAAATAATATGTCTAGCTTATTATTATTATTAGGTTTACATATTTTAAATATATATATATATATATACACATACACACATACATACTAGGTAAGGTCAGTTTTTAATGATAGCAATTAATTTTATCAAGCATATTTTCTTAATTTTCTAGCCTTTGCTTTTGTATTCTGTTTATATCAATTCTTCACCCTTTTGGAGATACTTAGTTTCTTGACATATTTCTATTTGCCTCTATCTGTTTATTTACCCTCTGGCTTTACATATTTTCCAATTAAACTTAGACCATATGTTCCATTCCTGCAACCTCTTTTTCATTATTGGAAGCGGTGTCCTGCAGAAATCTAATTCCTTTTCACCTGTTCTCTGATCCTTACTGCCAGCTACTTTTTATACTCTCGCCTAGTGGGTTTTTTGCCTTGGCGTGTAAATATGCTGTTCTTTATCTTGAAACATGAAGTCATTTTCTTAACCTAGTGATCTGTTTATCTTCTTCTCCTCTGTCATTCATTTAATAGTTAAACATCTTAAAATTAAAAAAAAGTTTACTGACTTCACTGTCTCTGAAATACATTGATTTTCTTTTAATGAAAAATAATGAGCTTCAATAATAAATGTTTTACTTGTTGGCAAACATTAACAGAGATTTAACATGTAATTCTTGGCAATATCTCTTGTAATTCTGTTTTTTCTCTGTAACAGTTACTTTATATTATATGTAATCATTTATCCTTACCTCTAGTCCTCTTTCCTAAGTCTCTTAGGCCTTTTCTTTTTAAAAATTATTTTTATTTTATCAAGATAATATATATACATAGCTTTAAAAGTTAAGCAGTATTATAGTGTCCAGATTAAAAAAAAACCAACTGTTTCTGGCCGAGGCCCGCACCTATAATTGCTAAATATGGTGCTCACACCTCTGTTTCTTGATTTATTTATTATATATATATATAAAACATATATAACATAACATGCATATTATCTATAACATATTTTATAACATTATATATAATTAATGACATTACATATTTTAAACTCATCTTGTGTTTCATTGGCATATATATGACATATATAATATATAACGTGTTATATATATATTAGACACACATCCTTTTATGATGTACTATGAAGATTGACCCTATTTTTTCCTCTTCTCTATATAGTTATATCACATTTTTGGTTAAATCAGAATTCACTATTTATAGTATGGCTATATATAAATGTTTTATTTATATATAAATAGATAAAAGTGGCTTTGAGTATGACTGTTTATTTTGTAGGCTTTTACTTAACCTCCCTGTTTTGGTATTGGGCTCTCCTTGTTCTCCCATGTACAAAATTTGGATCCTATTAGAGCCATTTTCTCTAGAATAAACCCGTGTGTTCTCACTAGGGTGGGAAAGGGATATTGCTTGGATATTGGGCTGGGAGTGGAGGGGACCTAGCTTAACTGCTCCTTATACAGATTTAAATCAGTTCTTGTGTGATCTTCCTCTCTCTCCACTATGTTCCATGTTTGCTATTTTTTGTTTGGTGGGGTTTCCAGTTCCTGTGTCTTTCCAGGGTTCTATGACTTGTTTTTTTGTTGTTGTTGTTGTTGTTTGTTTTAAACTCATCTTGTGTTTTGTTTCGTTACCTTGCAAGATATAGGCATTGGTATGCTTTTCATGTAAAATGGATGGTTGGTTTTATTCAGGATTGGTGCTTTATTGACAGTAATATGAGAAAAAAGAGCAAAGGAATTTAAGGTGTTGGTAAAATAACGTATCATGGAATCTGAGCTGCATAAGGAAGTCAGGAGGAAGTAGTGGCTAGAGAAAGAAAGACTTAACATTTAATTGAATGACTAAATGAATTTATAAAAGAAAAGATTTTATTAGGTAGTGGTGAGAGTCAAAGATTAAAATATGATCCTCTGTCTTTAAAGAGCTTGTATTCTATTGTCTACTTAATTCTATAATCTATTTATATGTATATATATTCATTTAACTGTGGTGTATTTGAGGTACATATGATTAGTATCTTCAACTTTCCTTTAGGGCCTCCTGGGCCAGCTGAATTAGAGAGTAGTAGGCAACTAGAGGAAAAGATAGATTTATATATATTATTTGTATATAGGACTAGAATATGAAAAGAGGAACAGAATTAGAAATACAAAAGAATATAGCTTTCATTGGCATTTTTAAGGGGAGAAAAAGGATAATAACTATGATTATCAAAGGCATATTTCAAAAAAATTAGGAACCTGAATTCTTTATTCTTCTTTATTCTTTCTTTTTCTTTTTTTTTTTGAGACAAAGTCTCACTTTGTCTCCCAGGATGGAATGCAGTGGTGTGATCTAGGCTCACTGCAGCCTCCACCTCCCTGGTTCAAATGATTCTCCTGCCTCAGCCTCCCAAGTAGCTGGGACTACAGGCATGGACCACCATGCCTGGCTAATTTCTATATTTTTAATAGAGACGGGGTTTCGCCATATTGGCCAGGTTTGTCTAAAACTCCTGACCTCAGGTGATCCCCACCCGCTTCGGCCTCCCAGAGTGCTGGGATTACAGGTGTGAGCCACCTTGCCCCTCCAATTCTTGATTCTTTCTATTTCTTTGGAAAGTAATGGAACTTGAGATAGTTAATACTGTTTTCTGAACATGAAATAGATGATGAACTTCTTTCATCCTTGTTCAAAAGAAGAGAGGAAGAAGATCTTATTTCCTATTTTGTATTTACTGGGGGAGGAGGATGTCCAACTGTTTTACACATCTATACACAGGCAACTTAATGGTGGTATCACTAATTTTGAGAGAGATTTCTGCTTTGCTGCTGTTAGTAGATTTTCTTATTTAAGTCTATTATAATTCTTACCCAATAATCTTCATTTTTTAAATATATTTTTGTGCTCAGGCATAGGATAACAGAAATTATAAAATTTAATGCCAGTAAATTCTACATGGTCTGCTTTAGTCTCATGGCACAATAAACTAGCTTTAGAAAAATGTTTACTTGCTTTTGAAAGACTTTTGGAAACCAAGCTATTAGTGTTCTATTTACATATATATGTATATTTCAGCAAGGCAACATAAGTATGTTACTTCAGTATGTGGATATTTAGAGAGTATATTTTTCATTCAATTTTAAAAAAGGAATATTTGCAATTGTAGAACAACATCTGCCGGAAAAACAGGACACTTTTGCAGAAAAATTAGTTACACAGATCATAAAAAATCTTCAAGTGAAAATTTCCAGTATCCATATTCGTTATGAAGATGATGTAAGTATTTTAATATGTGATATTTGTTTTTATATTTATATGTAAGTTATTTTACTATTTATTGACACCTACTTTTTATTGGCCAACCTATTAAATCCCAAAAGGATACAGAGCTAAAGATGATGTGATCCTTCTTTTCTATAATCATAGCTGTAATTTGCAGTCCTTAGTGTTGAGTGCTTGATTTTACACTTTCCCAAGATGTTCGGACATTAGATCATGAAGGAAATGCCTTGGAAATTATGAATTTAGCAGTTATGTATTTTTAAAATACTTTAAAGTATGCTGTATTTACCTCCTGGATGGAGTACTGGTCTAGCAATTAGTGGAGCTAGCCTTAAATAATTCCTTGATCCTGAATAGGTCATTCGTTTTCTCTTAACCAGATAATTATTTGCCTTATAATCCTACTTTGTTAGTCTTTTTTAATAATTTTTTTTGTAAACTGGAAAACATGCAGTATAATATTCCTGTGTAACACAAATACATTAATAATTAGTATTCTAATTTGTTTTAGGAAAAATATAGGAATGAAAGTTTTTCTGGAAAGTAATAAAATGTTTCTGAATGTTTGAAATAAGTTACTTCCCAAAAAGTTATCCCTCCCTCCCTTCTTCCCTCTCTCTCTCTCTTTCCCTCCTCCCCGCCTCCCCTCCCCTCCCCTCCCCTCCCCTCCCCTCCCCTCCCCTCCCCTCCCCTCCCCTCCCCAAGACAAGGCCTCACTGTCGCCAGGCTGGATGGAGTGCAGTTGCCCAATCATGACTCACTGCAACCTTGTCCTTCCTTGCTCAAGTGATCCTCCCACCTCACCCCCACCCACCCACCCTGCAGTAGCTGGGACTACAGTTGCATCCCACCAGGACTGGCTAATTTTCTTACATTTTTTTTTGTAGAGGCAGGATCTCACTGTGTTACCCAGGCTGGTCTCCAGGGCTCAAGCAGTCCTCCTGCCTTGGCCTTCCAGAGTGCTGGGATTACAGATGGGAGCCACTGCACATTGACAGTTTTTTCTATAAAGTGAATTTTATCCAACTACTGAAAATCTGAGTAAATTTTACTTTTCTCTTTAGATCACAAATCGGGACAAACCACTGTCATTTGGTATTTCCCTTCAAAATCTGAGCATGCAGGTATTTTGTTTATAAAAGAATCTTAACCATATTTAATGTGCAATATAGTCTATTAAACTACTACTAGTTGTATATGCCAGCATCAGAAATAGGTGTCTATGTAGAACGGGTGCACAGAGGGTCTCGACTGGATTGGAATCGAGGGTATATAGATTCACATTTCAAAAAATGGTTGAAAATCAAATTCAGAAATATGAGGTCCTATTATTATTGGTAATTATGATGTTAGATGCTTTTGCTTACTTTAAAAAATCCATTTCCAAGTTTGTATTGAGTAAGTACCAAATACAAGTAATAAATGTTCGTATCTGAAACTTCGATAAGCCTTGAAAAACATCAATAATTAGTTTTTCTCAATATCATTATTAATATTGTAGCATAGTGTTTTCCTGTTTAATTTTTGAAATTGAGGAATTTTAAAAATATAAGACCATGTAGAGAATTTTGAAACATATGCTTGCCTCCAGAATGGATGGCTGTTAAATTAAGAGCCTATTAAAATAGCCTATTTGCTTAAAGTCTTAAGTATTTTTATAGGAATAAGCTGTTTTGGATAAAGTTTGAATCCCTTTTGTTTTGTACTTCCACCTACCCATCCTTCCCCAGAGATAAATATCCTAAGTTTTAAAACTTTTATATAATGTATCTATGAAAAATGTAGGATTTTAAATTTATGCACGTTTTATATGACTCTTTTATGAGTTCCTTTTTGCACTTTCCAGTGTTTTTGACATTTATCTGTGTTGCCACATGTAACAAAATTCATTCAGTTTAACTGCTGTATATTTCATTGCATGATTTTATTTGTTATATCTATTGGGTTTTGTGTATGATTTCTTTTTAATTTTATTATTATTTTTAAATTGGGCAGCCTCCCAAGCCAGAGCAGGCTCAGAGATACTCCACAGTTTCTTTTTAAAATGTGGCCCCACTGCAACGAAAAAAGAAAAAATGCCCTCCAAAAAGTTATTCAAATACTGTCATTAAGTTGAAAAATAAGAATGGCGAATTAGCCATTGGATTGGGCATTGTGAAGATCATTGGTAACCATGATAACAGTAGTTACTAATCATCACCTTTGGAAACTTGTCTGCCAGCCTAGACCTATTCAGTTAGAAACTCTAGGATTTGGATGCAGCAATCCGTGTTTTACAAAGCCCTCTAGGTGAGGGTTCCTGGGCCACAGAACAGGAGGTAAGGGCTAGGAGTGAGCATTACCGCCTGAGCTCTGTCAGATCAGAGGTGGCATTCGATTCTCGTAGGATCCTAGCAAACCTTATTGTGAACTGCGCATGCCAGGGATCTAGGTTGTGCCCCTGCTGGAAAAGTTGTCTCTTATGAAACTGGTCCTTCGTGCCAAAAAGGTTGGGGACCACTGCTCTAGGTGATCCTAATGCATGCTAAACTTTGAGAGCTACTATTCTAATTATCCATTCAGTTCTCCACATAGAAACGAAAACCATCTTTCTAAAACAAAGATCTGATCACTTTATTCCTCTCAATGGCTTTTCATTGCTCTTAGTTTTGTCCTTAAACAACTTACAAACCCTTTTTAAACCGACCCGAGGCAATATACCTGGTTTTACCTTTTTTCTTTGTCTGTTTTGCATTATATTCTCTTGCATACTGAGCTACTTCAGTTGCCTGAATGTGTCATATATTTGCGTACCTTTGGGCTCTGCCTGTTGTGAATCATATTCCCTGTTGACCTTAGAATCAATAATTTTTAGTTACATGTTATATATTAGGTTATATGTAACATCTCTTTATCTGTCACACCCCTGAATTGGGTGCTCCTGCCATGTCCTCTCAATGAACTGTGTATTTAACTTCTACTGTGGCACTTACCTGTTGGAAGTTGCCTGTTTCTTTGTTTGCTTTTCTGACCCGCAAGGAGCTCCTTCCTTGAAAGCAGACACTTTAATGTGATCAGTTAGTATTTTTTGATGGAGTGATATGCCTTTAAAGGCATTTTCATGGGACATTGGTCTAGGGTATCGTAGATAATGATTTATCACTCTGCCATTTCAAATGGAATGACCTTTTTACTGCCATTGTTTTTTTTCCTTCTCAGACAACTGATCAATACTGGGTTCCATGTTTACATGATGAAACTGAGAAACTAGTTCGTAAGGTAAATAAATACTGTGTTTGTCAACTCATGGACTTAAGGAGAATTTTGGAAAGCCAAATGCTAATATATAGATAAGGATGTATGTGAATTGTGCTTATTTGTTTAACTCTGTGGTATGGCTCACTTAATTATTTGAGACTTCTGAAGATAGTGTATGTTAAAAATTCTTCAAAGAAAATGAGACATCTAATAAATTTTATTTTCAGTTAATCCGACTGGATAACCTGTTTGCCTATTGGAATGTGAAGTCTCAGATGTTTTATCTTAGTGATTATGATAACTCCTTGGTAAGTAAATTTTTTTGATATGTATTTGTTGGTATCATATTTTGCATGAGGTTTAATTCATTGTCATTTACCTAACATACTGTAGTCAGTATTTTTTTCTAGGCACAATCTGTTAGCAGAATTTATAGATATAGGTGAAGGTGTATGTAACTATACACAAACATGAATACATACCCCCATATCTTTTTTTTTTCTTTTTGAGACAGGGTCTTGCTCTGTTGCCCAGGCTGAAATGCAGTGGCACGATTATAGCTCACTGCAGCTTCTAACTCTTGGGCTCGAGCGATCATCCTTCCTGCCTCAGCCTCTTGAGTAGCGAGGACTATAGGTAGATGTCACCATGCCCAGCGAATTTTTAAATTTTTTTGTAGAGATAAGGTCTCACTTTTTGTGGCCCAAATTTGTCTCAAACTCCTGGCCTCAAGCAATCCTCCCAACTCAGCCTTCCAAAGTGTTGGGATTACAGGTGTGAGCCACTGCGCCCAATGATACCTGCAAATCTAAATAGCTCCTAGAACATTCTTTTATAAGATTAGTTTGGTGAGATATTGTTTAACTACTTTAATATTTTGCCATAGCTAAGTTCTCCTAAGTTTGAATTGGTTTTTTAAAATTGCTTTTAAACATTTTTCTTTTGCAGATAATAGGATTTTTTAGGATAAAGACATATTGGCATGAATAGGGGGGCGAGGTGGCTCACGCCTGTAATCCCAGCACTTTGGGAGGCCGAGGCGGGTGGATCACTTGAGGTCAGGAGTTCAAGACCAGCATAGCCAACATGTTAAAACCTGTCTCTACTAAAAATACAAAAATTAGCGAGGCACGGTGGTGCACGCCTGTAATCCCAGCTACTCGGGAGGCTGAGGCAGGAGAGTCACATGAGCCCATGAGACAGGGGTTGTAGTGAGCTGAGATTGCACCACTGCACTCCAGCCTGGGTGACGGGGAGACTCCGTCTCAAAAAAAGACATACTGGCATGAATGTAAATAAAATCAATTTGTCTTTTAATAGGATGACTTGAGGAATGGCATTGTCAATGAAAATATTGTTCCAGAAGGTTATGATTTTGGTAAGTACATTTTATAAGATAAAGTAGTTAAAGTAATTGGTATAAATTTTAAATTAGCATTGTTGCTATCACTGTGCTAGTTCATGTTAAATTTCCTTCTATATAGTTAAATGTATTTATAATGCATATACAAAAGCAAATAATATTATATTTTTTAGTAACATATTTTATTGTTATGAAGCTTTTGACTATATTTCAGACCTATAGGGGAAAATGTTCAACGAAAGATGCTAATAAATTATGATAAACTTCTAAGGATCATTCAGTAACAATTAGGGTAATATTCATGAAGACATTTCAAAATGGCAAGTAAAATTTAATAAGGCTAGCTAGTACAGCCTTTTTTAAAATAGTAAGATCACGCTACATTTAAAATTTTTTAAATTTATACTTTTCTATGTTTTCCAGATTTTCCAAAATGAGCATGCATTGCTTTTACAATCAGAAATGAATTACTAAAACAGAAAGAAAAAAATCAGTGCTGTTTCTCAGCTTCCCAAGTAGCTGGGACTCTGGGCACACACGACCATGCCTGGCTAATTTCTTTTGTATTTTAGTAGAGACAGGGTTTCACCATGTTGCCCAGGCTGGTCTCGAACTCCTGAGTTCAGGCAATCTGTCCGCCTCGGCCTCCCAAAATGCTAGGATTACAGGCATGAGCCACCTGGGAACCTGGGAGGTAGAGGTTGCAGTGAGCCGAGATCACGCTACTGCACTCCAGCCTGAGTGACAAAGTGAGACTGTCTCTACAAAAACAAAAACAAAAAAGCGCAGTTTCTTCTATGATGAGGGCACTTAATAAAAGTTGGTGATGGATAACTTAATTATTGAATTTGCATGCCTGATGTCATTAGCCATAGAATATCCTCCCTGAAAGTATTTCCTTTCTTTGCTCTGTGATACTTTTCTGTCTATATTATATGCCTTCATGACTACTCAAGTGACTCTTCTTTTTGTGCCCACTCTTAAAATAATTATTTTTATTGGTTTGAATTTGGTTTCATTTTCTTGATTCTCTTCTCATAGGAAATATTCAGAACAGATGAGTTATCTGTCATATGTGTTTATGATTTTCAAATCCATTATCGTAAATTCGACTTATTTCTCCTTTGCCCTGAAGTCATTTCTTGCTGTATCAGAGTTCAGTGAGGAGACAGAAAGTACTGAGTAATTTGAAGAGGACAAATTTAATATAAAGAATTACCAACTATAAGAGGAGACTGGAGTAACAAGGGACTGTCTCATAAAAATGCTAAAGATACAGACAGAAGAAACATCCCCTACCCTAGGGCTAAGACAGGGTGCCCAAAAGAGAGGGTCCCCTCCCTCAGGACTGAGTTGTAGACCTTGTTGGAGGACATAGCGTGGCTTATTGAATGGCAGGAAATTATCTGTGGTGCTGTGCCAGCAAAACCTGTTGGTACTTCACTCTCTGGAGCTTTCTGGAAATCTGCTTCTAGGGAGCCTCATGGAGGGGTGTCTCTCTGAATGCACTCCAGTACAAAACTGCCTTAGCAAGGTGCTGGGGGAAGTTGCCGGCATCTGGCTGCTTCTAGCTGCCATGTACTGCAAAAGGCCAGTGCTGAAGAACTCCATGCTGGAGGAACCAGACACTGCAGAAACTACTGGTTCTGTAGGAGCTGGGTGTGGGAGAAGCCATGTTCTTGCAGGAGCCTATTGAATGAACATACTGGAACCAGGCAGCATGACTCTTTCCTCCTGCAGTGTCTCTCCAGTGTCCTCTACTGATAAAGCTTAACATTATGCCAGCTGGAAAAAGAAAAAAAAATTTTTTTCTCTACATTCTCTGCCTTCAAAAGAAACATATTTAAAGATCCCCAAATCATTTTTCAGAGCAGGCTATGAAGGAGAAGTTTGGAGTTCAGAAGTAAAAAATTGATAACTGGCATACTTGTTGGAGAGCGAAGGGGGAATGAAGGGTTTCTTTTTGTTTGTGTTTATATTTAATCAGGGAGATGACAGCTTGTTTATAGGCTGAGATGGGAATGATCCAGTAGAACATGACAAATTGATGATGCAGGAGAAACGGAGGGGACAGTTTCTGGATTGATGTAGGTGAAAGAGAATGGTGTCTAGTACGCAAGTGAAGAGCTTTGCTGCAGATAGGAGCATAGTTAGTTTATTTATATGATAGAGTTTAGTTGTGAAAGAAGTCCTTATACTGAGTAGATGAGTGGATAGGGTGATAAGAGTTGATGGAAATTATCTTCTGAGCTCTTCAGTTAAAAAATATGTATCTGAGGTATGTTAGGGTTCTCTAGAGGGACAGAACTAATAGGACAGATGTATGTATAAAGATGAGTTTATTAAGGAGTATTGACTCACAAGATCACAAGGTGAGATCCCTTAATAGGCCATCTGCAAGCTGAGGAGCAAGGAAGCCAGTCTGAGTCCCAAAGCTGAAGAATTTGGAGTTTGAGAAGAAGAATTTGAATGTTTGAGGGCAGGAAGCATCCAGCACAGGAGAAAGATGTAGGCTCGGAGGCTAAGCCACTCTAGTCTTTCCATGTTCTTCTGCCTGCTTTTATTCTGGCCGCGCTGGCAGCTGATTAGATTGTGCCCACCCAGATTGAGGGTGGGTCTGCCCTTCCCAGTCCACTGACTCAAATGTTAATCTCCTTTGGCAACACCATCAGAGACACCCAGGAACAGAAGTTGCATCTTTCAATACAATTGAGTTGACAGTCAATATTAACCATTATATGAGGTGTTGGAGGTTTTTGGAGGGAAAAGAGGGTATGAAATAGGAATGCTAGGGGGGTGAGAGAGTGAGTTGACTAGGGCAGTATTCTCAAAGTATGGTTCAAACTAGCAACATCATTTAGAAATGCAGATTTCTAGAGCCTTTCCCAGACCTCCTGGATCAGAACCTCTGGAGGCGAAGCTCAGCATTTGATGTTTTTGTACTTACTTTTTTATTTGTATAAAATTGTGGAGTACAATCTTTACATGGATATATTGCATAGTAGTGAAGTCTAGGCTTTCAGCGTATCCATCACCTGAATAATGTACATTGTACCCATTAAGTAATTTCTTACCATCCACCCCTCTCCCATTTCTCTACCTTTCTGAGTCTCCAGTGACTGTCATTCCATGCTCTGTGTCCATATATACACATTATTTAGCTCCCACTTAACAAGTGAGAACATGCAGTATTTGTTGTTCTGTTTCTGCATTGTTTCACTTAAGATAATGGCCTCCAGTTCCATCCATGTTGCTGCAAAAAAATGTGATTTTCTTCTTTTTTTGGCTGAAAAGTATTCCATGATGTTTGTGTACCACATTTTCTTTGTCCGGTTACCTGTTGATGGACGCTTTGGTTGATACCATATCTTCGCTGTTGTGAATAGTGCTGTGGTAAACATACATGCGCTTTTTTTTTTTTTTAATATAACGATTTCTTTTCTTTCTGGTAGATACCCAGTAGTGGAATTGCTGGATTGAATAGTAGTTCTGTTTTTAGTTCTTTGTGAAATATCCATACTGTTTTCCACAGAGGTTGTACTGATTTACGTTCCCACCAACAGTAATCCCTTTTCTCCACATCCTCACCAACATCTGTCATTTTTTGTCTTTTTAATAAAAAAGACATTGTGGTTTTAATTTTCATTTCTCAGATGATGAGTGATGTTGAGCAGTTTTTCATCTGCATGTTGGCCATTTGCATATCTTCTTTTGAAAAATATTTATGTTCTTTGACCACTTTTTTTGTTTGTTTTTGAGACAGGGTCTTGCTCTGTTGCCCGGGCTGGAGTGCAGTGGCGCAATCTTGGCTCACTGCAAGCTCCGCCTCCCGGGTTCATGACAGTCTCCTGCCTCAGCCTCCTGAGTAGCTGGGACTACAGGCACCCGCCACCACGCCCGGCTAATTTTTTGTACTTTTAATAGAGACGGGGTTTCACTGTGTTAGCCAGGATAGTCTCAATCTTCTGACCTCATGATCCACCCGCCTTGGCCTCCCAAAGTGTTGGGATTACAGCCATGACCCACTGTGCCCAGCCCTTTGCCCACTTTTTAATGGAGTTGAGTTTTTTGTTGTTGCTGTTTGAGTTTCTTGTAAACTCTGAATATTAGTCCCCTGTATGATTGATGGATAGTTTGCAGATATTTTCTCCCATTCTACAGTTTGATGTTTTAATAATCTCTCCAGGTGATTCTAATGAATACTAAAGTTTGAGAACCACTCAGATAGAATAGGGTTCAATAAGGTTCTCATACTTTGAGAACATTGCCTTTTGTTTTTTTTTTTGGAAAGGGACATGTAGTAAGTTAAATATTTTACATTTTGCAGGCCATATACAGTTCTTGACACATTCCTCTTTGTTTCTTTTAAACAACTCTAAAAGTGTATGAATCATTTTTGGCTCACTGGTTGTACAAAAATAGGCTGTAGCATGGATTTTGATGATTCCTCGACTGAAGGACTGTTGTGTGATTGCTCAGCAGCATTAAGGATGCACTTGAGATTTATGACATTAAAGTGAGACCCAGCAGTATGTTTTTACGCCCGACTGTGTTCAGCTCCTTAGGAGCACTGTGGAGTTAAGTGGGTTACTCCACACTGACGAAGTGGGAAGTTAAGGAGTCTAGGCAAAGGAATGATTAAAATAACTGATGATGGAACTTCAGTAAGGTGGGGATGGACTGAGGATGTGAAGCAGAGGTGAAGGGCAGAGAAAGTTTGGAGGATCATTGAATTGTAGGTCCAGGGTAGCTTCTATCACCAGCCACTAAATTTATTTATTTATTCCTTTTTTTTTTTTTCAATGTAAGAAGGAATACAGAAGAAAGAACGAGATCTTTAAGCATTTATTTATATTCAAATAAACATATTCTTGAATGTTTAATGTTTAAGAAATTAAATGTTAGTCCATATCGATGATTAAAATAAAAGGAATATATCATCTTTATATACAGATTAGCTTATAATTTAATGATGGATCTTTGTCTAGATTCTGCTATTACTGGTCTTCCTCTGAATGGTTCTTATTCTTTTTGGCACCAAACACAAAGAGTTGAGAGGAATTTATCTTAGATTATGGGTTGAGCCAAGCAGGTAATCCTGAACAAACTTTCACTCTTCATCTCTCTCCTTTTACCAATTAAAAGGAACAACACAGATGGATCTAGAGAAATTGATCAGAAATTCAGAAATTTTAATTATATAATGGTGGAAACCAGTGTTAATCCTCTTAGCATTTCTAATGTTCATTCATTCTATAAAACTGTGTACTTGTATTAAAACTATTTTTTTGAAATTTTTTTCTTAAAATGTTTCTGCTTTTAAGTATCATATTGGTGTTTTGAGGGGGAGTTCAATTTCCCTTTATTGTATTTAAGGAAGACAGTGAATTATAAGTAGGAAACAGATAAAGAATCTTCTCCACTAATTAAGGAATAGTTCATCTGACTGAACCATGGCAGTGTGAACATCTGGGAACTGTAGAAAGGGTATAAAATAAATGGAAATCAATGTTTTCAACTTCATCACTTCATTGCCTTGAGACTTTGGAAATATAACTCAGTTTTATTTTTTTCCATTTGTATTATTTTTCAGTATTTCGTCCCATATCTGCTAATGCCAAACTTGTGATGAATCGCCGATCTGATTTTGACTTTTCTGCCCCCAAAATAAACTTGGATGTTGAGTTACATAACATAGCAATTGAATTTAATAAACCACAGGTGATTTTCTTTAATATAATTTTCAATTGTGAATTATTGTTTGATAAAAGCAAAACTAAGATTTTAAATGTTTCACTAAAATTCATGATGCTATATGGTAACATTTCCCTAAAAAGTCAGTAGTGTAACTTCTATCTTCAGCAATTGAACAAAAAAATGTGATACATTTAAGAGCTTTAATTTTCCATTCTTTAGTATTTCAGTATTATGGAGCTTCTTGAATCAGTTGATATGATGACACAAAATCTGCCTTACAGGAAGTTCAAACCTGACGTGCCTCTTCACCACCATGCCAGAGAATGGTAAATGCCTTGAATTTTTTTTTTTTTTAAGATTTTAAAAATACAACATAAAAATAAACTTCTCAACTTCAAGAATAATCTTTAAGATATACCATTTTTAAGGTCTGATACAAACCATAATTGATTTATAGCTAGAAATATATGTAGCTGCTTTAGCTTATTGAGTTAATGAAACTGATTTAAGGGATTCTTCCTAACACAGTTTACAACTTGAGATGCTCGAATGCCATAGTTTTCATTTACTATATATAGACGGGTCAGTATATTTAGAATTATTACAAAAACAAATCCTGGTTTGTTTTCTTGCATTGTCTCTCCCCAGCCCCCACCTCAACTTCCCTATCCGATATGCTGAACCAGTATTATTAAACCTGTATTTTAAAACCTAAAAATGTTACGGAGTCTATGCAGGATAATCCCATTTTAAAACTCAAAAGTCTTGTTATTCCAGGTTTTAAGCTATTCCCTAGTTTCTAGATGTTACAATTACTCTTTCAGTTGACTATTTCAGTTATTATTCAGATGACTAAATGTTATTTGCCAATTAATGCCTTAACAGTTCTTGCGTAGAACTATATTTAACAAAATGGAATGATTTTGCTTATTTTCACTTAAGAAAGATGAAAGATTAACATTGGATGGATTATTAATGCAAATGGAGTTGGGTAAAAAGGAAGTACTCAGATAATATATCATTTTCCTAATCTTTGTATTATAGTTATGTATGTTGTTAGAGTAGCAGCAATGTCAGTAATGCTTCTTACTGTTGATTTGAGGGTGTTAAATGTTTTTCTTTTTTTTAACTAGGTGGGCTTATGCTATACATGGTGTTCTTGAAGTAGATGTTTGCCCCAGGTTACAGATGTGGTCATGGAAGCATATTAGAAAACATAGGCAAAAAGTGAAGCAATGTAAAGAACTGTATAAAAAAAAGTTAACAAGTAAGAAGCCACCTGGTGAACTTCTCGTGTCTTTGGAGGTTAGCATTTAAAAAGAAATTGTTGAATGTTTTATACTACATAGCTCCTTACTGGTCTTCAGTGACTAATACTCCCTACCTTTTATTCCAATTTTTATTGACCTTTTCATCTCTTTTACTTAGACTTTTTTGTACTTCTGTTCTTGACTTCAGCTGGATAATACAAGTTTTGTTGAAATTCTCCTGTGAGCTTTTGAAATTCGAGATTATTCTCAATCTGAAGGAATTTGGGTTCATTGAAATAGTAACTTGAAACCTCTGTTGATTATGTCATTTTTAACCTCGAAAGTCTAAATAGTGTTTGCTACATTGATTCCAACTTCTCTGTGTTGGTTTCAAAGCCTTTTCTGTGTCACCACTACATTTTCCCTATGTTACAATCTGACCGTGCGCTAATTTAATGTTTCCTATCCTCTGTATATTTAATGCTCATTCTTATAGCCACGCCTATGCTCATAAATGCTACCTGCCTTTATCTCCGTACCCACTCAATTCTACTCATCCGTGAAGTTCCACTCAAGTCTTAGTGCCTGCATGAAAGTCTCTGAATTTTCTGCTTATACAGAGCCCTTTTTCTCTTAATTTTTGTGGTATCTCTAGTCTCTACCAGTAATTTTACATTTAATTATCTATCTTGAGATATTATTTTTGTATTAATCTTTTAGCATGACATATTTCAAGAGGGACTCTTATACAAATCGATGAACTATAGCTTAGAGATATTAAGGGGAATTAGTCTCTTGAAGTTAATGTAAACATTCTGAATCCAGAATGAATTTCTAATTCATAGATTAGATTGACTTTTACTTTTATTTTCAATGTGGGAGACTTTATGAAGACCTAGGGCTATTAGGAATGCCTGGGCTTAGAGTCTTTGGGGGATGAGTTCAGGTTTTCTTAGTCTTGAATCGTAACCTGAGTCCTCCAAGTCTGGATAGAAGAACTCTGAATAAGTTAGTATGAAATAATAATAGGTTGTAGTTACTTCTCTTGGGGGAAAAATAGTTTGAGCATGAAATTCTCAAAAGTAATTATGGGTAAGTCAAGATAGCTGTGATGAAAGATTTAGCTAATCTCAGCTTATTTCAATAGCTATGACAACTATGAAAGGTGTTAAGTATTAAAAACAAGTTTTAAGTGTATCTGGGTCTACTTGAAATACAGGCATACTTCACTTTATTTTACTTTGCAGACATTGTGTTTTTTACAAATTGAAGTTTTGTGGCAACCCTGTCTGGCAAATCTGTCGGCACCATTTTTCCAATAGCATTTATTCATGTCTATGTGTCACATTTTGGTAATTCCCACAATATTTCAAACTGTTTCGTTATTATTATATCTGTTATGATGATCTATGATCAGTGATCTTTGCTGTTACTGTTGTAACTGTTTTGGGGTGCCACAAACTGCATCCATATAAGACAGCTGTTAAATTAAGTTTAGACTAAAGCTGCCTCCTTACATATTTTAAGTTTGGCCTAAAGGTTTCTCTGTATGCCATGAACTATAGCTTAAATGGAAGTGTAAACAGACTCTAGTCAACTCTTGTGCCAATCACCAAGTTTTGGTCAATCACATGTGGCCAGTTGTTCAAACCGTGTTCAAATAAGGTGAACACTAAGCTATAAGCAAACCAGCTGTTTCTGTACCTCACTTCCATTTTCTCTATGTCACTTTCCTTTTTCTGTCCATAAATCTTCCACCGTGTGGCTACACCAGAGTCTCTGAGCTTCTTCTGGCTCTGGAGGCTGCCGGGTTTGGAAATTGTTCATTGCTTAATTAAATCTTTTAAATGTACTTCGGCTGAAGTTTTTATTCTAACACAGCAGACTTAATAAATGTTACGCGTGTTCTGACTGTTCTGCTGACTGGCTGTTTTCCTGACTCCCTCTCCTTGGGCCTCCTTATTCCATGAGATAAAATATTGAAATTAGGCCGATTAATAACCCTGCAAAGGCCTCTAAGTGTTCAAATATAAGGAAGAATCATACGTCTCTCACTTTAAATTGAAAGTTGGAAATGATTAAGCTTAGTGAGGAAGGCATGTTGAAAGCAGAGATAGGCCAAAAGCTAGGCTGCCTGTGCCCAGTGGTTAGCTGAGTCCTGAAGGAAATTGAAAGTGCTGTTCCAGGGAACACATGAATGATAAGAAAGTAAAACAGCCCGATTGCTGATGTGGAGAATGTTTTAGTGGTCTAGATAGATGAAATCAGCTACAGCATTCCCCTAAGCCTTATCCAGTGCAAGGCCCTAAACATATTCTCTTCAATACTGTAAAGACTGAGAGAGGTGAGGAAGCTGCAGAAGAAAAGTTTGAAGATAGCAGAGATTGGTTCTTGAAATTTAAGGGAAGAAGCTGTCTTTATAACATAAAAGCATAAGGCGAAGAAGAAAGTGCTGATGGAGAAGCTGCAGCAAGTGATCCTGAAGATCTAGCTAAGATCACTGATGAAGGTGGCTATACTAAACAGATTTTCAGTGTAGATGAAACAGCCTTTTACTGGGAGAGGATGCCATCTGAACTCTCCTAGCTAGAGTGAAAAAGTTAATGTCTGGCCTCAAAGCTTCAAAGGACAGGCTGACTCTCTTGCTGTGTGCTGTTGTAGCTAGTGATTTCAGGTTGAAGCCAGTGATTCTTTGCCATTCTGAAAATCTTAGGGCCCTTAAGAATATGCTAACTCTACTCTGCCTATGCTCTATACACAGAACAGCAAAGCCTGGATGACAACATATCTGTTTACAACATTTTAAACCCAAGCTCAGACCTACTGCTCAGTAAAAAAGATACTTTTCAAAATATTATTGCTAATAGACAATGCACCTAGTCACCAAAAGCTCTGATAGAGATATACAAGGAGATGAATGTTGTTTCCATGCCTGCTAACACCATATCTGTTCTGCCACCCATGGCTTGAAGAGTAATTTTAACTTCCGAGTCTTATTATTTAAGAAGTACATTTTGTAAGATGATAGCTGCCTTATGAAATAGGTAGTTATTCCTCTGATGGATCTGGGCAAAGTAAATTGAAAACCCTCTGGAAAGGATTTGCCATTCTATATGCCATTAAGAATATTTGTGAATCATGGGTGGACGTCAAAATATGAACATTGACAGGTGTTTGGAAGTTGATTCCAACCCTCATGGAAGGCCTTGAGAGGTTCAAGATTTCAGTGGAGAAAGTCACTGCAGAAGTGGTGGAAGTACCAAGAGAACTAGAAATGGAGCCTGAACATGTGACTGAATTGCTACAATCTCGTGATAAAACTTTAACCAATGAGGAGCTGCTTCTTATAGAAGAGCAAAGAAAGTGGTTTCGTGAGATGAAATATACTCCTGGTGAAGATGAGAACATTGTTGAAATGACAATTAGAAATTTACATGAAATTAGTTGATAAAGCAGCAGTGCTGTTTGAGAGGATTGACTTCAATTTTGAAGGAAATTCTGTAAGTAAAATGCTATCAAACAGCATTGTAAGCTACAGATAAATCATTTGTGAAAAGAAGGGTCAACTGTTGTGGCAAACTTCAGTTAAGAAATTGCAATAGCCACCCCAGCCTTCAGCAATCACCACCCTGATGAGTCAGCAGCTATCAACATCGAGGCAAGATCCTCCACCAGCAAAATACTACAACTTACTGATGGCTCAGATGATTGTTAGCATTTTTTATCAATGAAGTATTTTAAAATTAAGGTATTTATGTTGTTTTTTTAAGACAATGCCATTGCACCCTTAATAGACTATAATGTAGTATGAACATAACTTTTATATGCACTGGAAAACCAAAACATTTGTCTGACTCTTGCCTTACTGTGGTGATCTGGAACTGAATCTGCAGTATCTGTGAGGTATGCCTGTGTCTTAATGATAACATAGAGGCTGTATACATAATATGAAGGATTTATGATTATATATCTATGTGTCGATTTTTTTTGAGACAGGGTCTCACTTTGTCACCCAGGTTGGAGTGCAGTGGCACCGTGACCCCTCAGACTTAAGCTGTCCTCTCATCTCAGCCTCCTAAGTAGCTGAGACTACAGGCGTGTGCCACCATGCCTAGCTAATTTGTATATGTTTTGTAGAGGTTTTGCCATGTTGCCCAGGCTGGTCTGGAACTCCTGAGTTCAAGTGATTCGCCTGCCTCAGCCTCCCAGAGTGTTGGGATTACAGGCATGAGCCACTGTGCTTGGCCTTGTAATTATATTTTTAGTTGAAAATGTAACCAATATGTTTACCCTTATCTGTAGTTTAAACCCAAATAAAATCGTTTTAAACAATGCATGTACATATTTTAATATGTTTATAACTTGAAGAGTTTGGAACTCTTTTATGCATAATATGTATGATTTCATTTTTCAAAAAATTACTCTCTAATTTACTAATTTCCATGCTGATACACGTTCAAGCATTGCTTCCCAGAATTTAACATGTATTATAATGGCATATATATTTATATGTATTATATTGCTGAATGTTCTGTTGTTTGCTTCCTATTATATCTTTTCTTTAGTGCAGCCATTTGATAATGTGCTTAAGTTATTTATGTAAAGTTATTTTTGTAAAGTTAACACATTTTTGTTTATATTTTTCAGGAGTTGGAAAAAACCTTGGATGTCTTTAATATAACTATAGCTAGACAGCAGGCAGAAGTTGAGGTAATTCTTGGCTTTTCAATTAGTAAAAATAATTCTGAATTCCATATAGATACGACAGATGTGATATTATTAATCTCATACTGTAACATATTGTTTCCAAAAAATGGTTCAATTTGCTTTTTAGTATAAGAAAATTATTTAATTTTTTTGGCACATCCATTTAAATCAGACAGATTTCTATGGGAAACAACCTTTCTAAATATTTGGGCTTTTCAAATATTCAGTTATGAAGGTAAAAGCCAGTTTATTTTTTTTCTGTCGTCATTTCTTATAAGATGGTGGAAAAACTATGTGGTACTCCTAAATTGTTGTGTTTGACTAACGTTACAGTTACTGTGTTCTGTTATTAATGTGTATATTGTTGACATTCATTTTGCTCAAGAGGATAAGTTTTCAGAATGTCTTGCTTATATTTGTTTCAGTTGCTAAATAAAGGATAATGTGTCATTTATTTGAAAATTTATTCATTTTAGGTAAAGAAAGCTGGATACAAAATTTACAAAGAAGGAGTAAAAGATCCAGAGGATAATAAAGGGTGGTTTAGCTGGCTATGGTCTTGGTCAGAACAAAATACTAATGAACAGCAACCAGATGTTAAACCTGGAAGTATGTCCATTTCATTTTACAGCATAGTTAATCACTGAGCATCAAAATAAAGTTTTGCCATTTTTTGCCTAAAGTAAATAGACATTGAAGTATATTTGTGTAATTATATATAAAGTTATTACAAATAAAACTATTAAAACATTGAAAGTGTGTATTAGTTTAAAAATAAAAAATAATTTAAAAAATCATACTAGTGCTTACAAAAGAGCTTTATGCCCAGAGATTTAGTGAATGCATATAGCACAGTAATAAATAAATAAAAATTCCGAAGTGTTCTCCTTTGTAAATTTTTATTAAAGTTGTTTCTTGGAAAGATTTTTGATTTTTAACCAACAGCTTAAGAGTATAGCTTTGGAGTTTTAGAGACTTAGGTATATGTTTTAGATCTATCACTTATTAGCAGTGTGTCTCTGGCAAGTTATTTAAGTGCACTAAACCTCAGTTTTATCATCTATAACATGGGAGGAAATTACAATATTAATACTACCTACTTTTTATACTAAATGTGTTGATTAGCACAGTGCTATTGTCTAATATAGTTAGCCGTTTTTGAGCTCTTGCTTAATACAAATGTTATAAATTAATGTTGCTAAACTTATATATTTAGCAATTTATATTTTGGATAATTATTTGTAAAATTGCCAGCCCCATTCAAACATTCAGTGTTTATGATTTCTTAAGAGCATTCAAGAAAGTAAATTTCACATTCTGTTTATTAAAGGCAGATACATTGTGTTAATTTTATTGTTTTTATTTAAGAACATAAAGCACTTCTTTCTGATTTGTAGTTCTTGAAGAAATGTTGACACCTGAAGAAAAAGCTTTACTCTATGAAGCAATTGGCTATAGTGAAACAGCAGTTGATCCAACTTTACCAAAAACAGTAAGATGTTTTCTTGCCTTATACCTTAGAATTTATTTATTTATTTAGAGACAGGGTCTCACTCTGTTGCCCAGGCTGGACTGCTGGGTGTGGTGTGGTCTCTGCTGCCAGCCTTAACCTGGCCTCAAGCAATCCTCCCACCTCAGCCTCTTGAATAGCTGGAGCCACAGGCATGGGCCATCATGCTGGCTAATTTTTGTGTATATATATATATATATATATGTATTTTTTTTTTTTTGATAGAGATGGGGTTTCGCCATGTTGCTCAGGCTGGTTTTGAACTTCTGAGCTCAAGCAATCTGCCTGCCTCGACTTCCCAAAGTGCTGGGATTATAGGCGTGAACCACTGCTCCTGACCTTATGCTTTGGAATTTAATGTTACATATGTCTATTTTTTAATCCTTTCAAAAATATATGTTACTGACTTGCTCTGTGATCTTTTTTCTGGGTCTGTAAAATTGCATTTATTTTAATTTCTAAGGTAGGGATAAATATTGTCTCTTTTTTTGTTGTTAATGTGATGATTCTTGAAGAAATAAAATGTCCTTAAAATATTTGGTGGTTTTTGAAATGAATGTACTATAAGAATAAGATTATTTGTTATGCTTATATATATATGTTTTCATTTTATTCTTCTGAATATACCTTAGTTTGAAGCCTTGAAGTTTTTTGTCCACTTGAAAAGTATGTCAATTGTTCTAAGAGAAAATCATCAAAAACCTGAGCTGATAGATATTGTAATAGAAGAATTTAGCACCTTAATTGTGCAAAGACCAGGAGCACAAGCAATAAAGTAAGTATTAATTTATCTTCTTTTATCAAATATGAAAAAAACTTCACTGTGTTCTTAGACATTAGGTCACAATCCTAGTCTTTTGTAAAGAGCACTATAGTTTAATATATCCTTTTGTGGTTTCAGGAAACTTAGGTTTTTTTTTTAATTGCTAAAATAATACATGTTCAGTAGAAAAACCACATTTCAGTGAAACATAGGGCATTAAAGAATAATACAAAAATGATCAACAACTACACTACACAAAAAGAAACAGCATTAACAATATGGTTTTTATCTGAGAGTGTTTAGTTTTATTTTTTTAAAAATAGCTTTGAGATGTAATTCACATACCCTACAATTCATTTAAAGTGTATGATTCATTGATTTTTCACAACTGTATTATATAGTAATTTCACACTGGTATATTTACGAAGTTGTACAACCACCACCACTGTATTAGTCCATTTTCATGCTGTTAATGAAGACTTACCCAAGACTGGTAAGAAAAAGAGGTTTAATTGGACCAACAGCTCCACATGGCTGGGGAGGCCTCAGAAACGTCGAGGGAGGCGAAAGGCACCTCTTCCATGGTGGTGACAAGAGAAAATGAGGAAGATGCAAAAGCGGAAACCCCTGCTAAAACCATCAGCTCTCATGAGACTTACTCACTACCATGAGAACAGTATGGGGAAGCCACCCCCATGATTCAAATTATCTCCCACCAGGTCCCTCCCACAACACATGGGAATTATGGGAGTACAATTCAAGATGAGATTTGGTTTGGGATACAGAGCCAAACCATATCAACTACTACCTAATTCTAGAGCTTTTCTTTTTTTATTTTATTTATTTTTTTTGAGACAGGATTTCACTCTGTTGCCCAGGCTGGAGTATGGTGGCAGGATCTTGGCTCACTGCAGTCTCTGCTTCCTGGGCTCAGGCTAACCTCCAGCTTCAGCCTCCTGAGTAGCCATGACTACAGGCGCGAGCCACCAACACCTTGCTAATTTTTGGAATTTTTGTAGAGATGGGGTTTCACCGTGTTGCCCAGGCTGGTCTTGAGCTTGTTGGCTCAAAGCAGTTCGCCAGCCTCAGCCTCCCGAAGTGCTGAAATTACAGGTGCGAGGCTGGCTCATTCGAGAATATGTTAACAACTCCCAAAGAAACCCTGTAACCATTAGCAGTCACTCCCAAGTGCCCCCTTACCCAGCCCCTGGCAACAACTAATATACTTTCTATTTGAAAGGATTTGTCCATTTTGGACAGTTCATATGAATGTAGTCATACAATATCTGGTCTTTTCTGTTTGGCATTTTTCACTTAGCATGATGTTTTCAAGGTTCATCCTGTTGTAGCGTGAATTAGTACATTCCTTTTTATTGCCTAGTAATCTCTATTATGGACACATCACATTTTGTTTATCCATTTAACTGTTGAGGATATTTAGGTTGTTCCTTCTTTTTGGCTATTCTGAGTATTGCAGCTATGAATATTAATGAGTAATATTTTGTTTGGAGGTGGGTTTTAATTTTCTTGAGTATACACTTGGGGTGGAATTGCTGTCTCATATGCTAATACTATTTAACCTTTTGAGGAACTACCAGACTGTTTCCCAAAGCAGCCTCACCATTTTACATTTCCATGAACAGTGTATGATGTTTCCAGTTTCCTCATATCTTCATCAGCACTTGTTATTATCTGTTCTTTTGATTACAGCCATTCTAGTGAATATGAAATGGTATCTCACTGTGGTTTTGATTTGCATTTTCCTCATGGCCAAGGATTTTGAGCTATTTTTTTTTTTTGTGCTTATTGGCCATTTCACGTGCATATCTTCTTTGGAGAAATGTCTATTAGATTTCTTTTCCTATTTTATATTGGGTTGTCTTTTTATTATCGAGTTGCAAGAGTTCTTTATATATTCCTGATACAAATCTCTTATTAGATAAACAATTTTCAGTTATTTTCTCCCACTGTGTTTTCTATTTTTCTTTTTTTTTTTTTTTTAATTATACTTTAGGTTTTAGGGTACATGTGCACAACGTGCAGGTTTGTTACATATGTATCCATGTGCCATGTTGATTTCCTGCACCCATTAACTTGTCATTTAGCATTAGGTATAACTCCTAATGCTGTCTCTCCCCGCTCCCCCAACCCCACAACAGTCCCCGGAGTGTGATGTTCCCCTTCCTGTGTCCATGAGTTCTCATTGTTCAATTCCCACCTATGAGTGAGAACATGCGGTGTTTGGTTTTTTGTCCTTGCGATAGTTTACTGAGAATGATGTTTTCCAGTTTCATCCATGTCCCTACAAAGGACACGAACTCATCATTTTTTATGGCTGCATAGTATTCCATGGTGTATATGTGCCACATTTTCTTAATCCAGTCTATCGTTGTTGGACATTTGGGTTGGTTCCAACTCTTTGCTATTGTGAATAGTGCCGCAATAAACATACGTGTGCATGTGTCTTTATAGCAGCATGATTTATAGTCCTTTGGGTATATACCCAGTAATGGGATGGCTGGGTCAAATGGTATTTCTAGTTCGAGATCCCTGAGGAATCGCCACACTGACTTCCACAATGGTTGAACTAGTTTACAGTCCCACCAACAGTGTAAAAGTGTTCCTATTTCTCCACATCCTCTCCAGCACCTGTTGTTTCCTGATTTTTTAATGATGGCCATTCTAACTGGTGTAAGATGGTATCTCATTGTGGCTTTGATTTGCATTTCTCTGATGGCCAGTGATGATGAGCATTTCTTCATGTGTTTTTTGGCTGCATAAATGTCTTCTTTTGAGAAGTGTCTGTTCATGTCCTTTGCCCACTATTTGATGGGGTTGTTTGTTTTTTTCTTGTAAATTTGTTTGAGTTCATTGTAGATTCTGGATATTAGCCCTTTGTCAGATAAGTAGGTTGCAAAAATTTTCTCCCATTCTGTAGGTTGCCTGTTCACTCTGATGATAGTTTCTTTTGCTGTGCAGAAGCTCTTTAGTTTAATGAGATCCCATTTGTCAATTTTGGCTTTTGTTGCCATTGCTTTTGGTGTTTTAGACATGAAGTCCTTGCCCACGTCTATGTCCTGAATGGTATTGCCTAGGTTTTCTTGTAGGATTTTAATGGTTTTAGGTCTAACATTTAAGTCTTTAATCCATCTTGAATTAATTTTTGTATAAGGTGTAAGGAAGGGATCCAGTTTCAGCTTTCTACATATGGCTAGCCAGTTTTCCCAGCACCATTTATTAAATAGGGAATCCTTTCCCCATTTCTTGTTTTTGTCAGGTTTGTCAAAGATCAGATAGTTGTAGCTATGCGGCATCATTTCTGAGAGCTCTGTTCTGTTCCATTGATCTATGTCTCTGTTGTGGTACCAGTACCATGCTGTTTTGGTTACTGTAGCCTTGTAGTGTAGTTTGAAGTCAGGTAGCGTGATGCCTCCAGCTTTGTTCTTTTGGCTTAGGATTGACTTGGCGATGCAGGCTCTTTTTTGGTTCCATATGAACTTTAAAGTAGTTTTTTCCAATTGGTAGCTTGATGGGGATGGCATTGAATCTATAAATTACCTTGGGCAGTATGGCCATTTTCACGATATTGATTCTTCCAACCCATGAGCATGGAATGTTCTTCCATTTGTTTGTATCCTCTTTTATTTCATTGAGCAGTGGTTTGTAGTTCTCCTTGAAGAGGTCCTTCACATCCCTTGTAAGTTGGATTCCTAGGTATTTTATTCTCTTTGAAGCAATTGTGAATGGGAGTTCACTCATGATTTGGCTCTCTGTTTGTCTGTGATTGGTGTGCAAGAATGCTTGTGATTTTTTACATTGATTTTGTATCCTGAGACTTTGCTGAAGTTGCTAATCAGCTTAAGGAGATTTTGGGCTGAGACAGTGGGGTTTTCTAGATATACAATCATGTCATCTGCAAACAGGGACAATTTGACTTCCTCTTTTCCTAATTGAATACCCTTTATTTCCTTCTCCTGCCTGATTGCTCTGGCCAGAACTTCCAGCACTATGTTGAATAGGAGCGGTGAGAGAGGGCATCCCTGTCTTGTGCCAGTTTTCAGAGGGAATGCTTCCAGTTTTTGCCCATTCAGTATGATATTGGCTGTGGGTTTGTCGTAGATAGCTCTTGTTATTTTGAGATACATCCCATCAATACCTAATTTATTGAGAGTTTTTAGCATGAAGGGTTGTTGAATTTCGTCAAAGGCCTTTTCTGCGTCAATTGAGATAATCATGTGGTTTTTGTCTTTGGTTCTGTTTATGTGCTGGATTACATCTGTACATCACCATCATCAAAGACCAAAAGTAGATAAAACCACAAAGATGGGGAAAAAACACAGCAGAAAAACTGGAAACTCTAAAAAGCAGAGCACCTCTCCTCCTCCAAAGGAACGCAGTTCCTCACCAGCAACGGAACAAAGCTGGATGGAGGATGACTTTGACGAGTTGAGAGAAGAAGGCTTCAGACGATCAAACTACTCTGAGCTATGGGAGGAAATTCAAAACAACAGCAAAGAAGTTAAAAACTTTGAAAAAAAAATTAGAAGAATGGATAACTAGAATAACCAATGGAGAGAAGGGCTTAAAGGAGATGATGGAGCTGAAAGGCAAGTTTCGAGAACTACGTGAAGATTGCAGAAGCCTCAGTAGCAGATGCGATCAACTGGAAGAAAGGGTATCACTGATGGAAGATGAAATGAATGAAATGAAGCGAGAAGGGAAGTTTAGAGAAAAAAGAATAAAAAGAAATGAACAAAGCCTCCAAGAAATTTGGGACTATGTGAAAAGACCAAACCTACGTCTGATTGGTGTACCTGAAAATGACAGGGAGAATGGAACCAAGTTGGAAAACACTCTGCAAGATATTATCCGGGAGAACTTCCCCAATCTAGCAAGGCAGGCCAACATTCAGATTCAGGAAACACAGAGAACGCCACAAAGATACTCCTCGAGAAGAGCAACTCCAAGACACATAATTGTCAGATTCACCAAAGTTGAAATGAAGGAAAAAATGTTAAGGGCAGCCAGAGAGAAAGGTTGGGTTACCCACAAAGGGAAGCCCATCAGACTAACAGCTGATCTCTCGGCAGAAACTCTACAAGCCAGAAGAGAGTGGGGGCCGATATTCAACATTCTTAAAGAAAAGAATTTTCAACCCAGAATTTCATATCCAGCCAAACTAAGCTTCATAAGTGAAGGAGAAATAAAATACTTTACAGACAAGCAAACGCTGAGTGATTTTGTCACCACCAGGCCTGCCCTAAAAGAGCTCCTGAAGGAAGCACTAAACATGGAAAGGAACAACCGGTACCAGCCACTGCAAAAACATGCCAAATTGTAAAGACCATCGCGGCTAGGAAGAAACTGCATCAACTAATGAGCAAAATAGCCAACCAACATCATAATGACAGGATCAGATTCACACATAACAATATTAACGTTAAATGTAAATGGGCTAAATGCTCCAATTAAAAGACACAGACTGGCAAACTGGATAAGGAGTCAGGACCCATCAGTGTGCAGTATTCAGGAAACCCATCTCACGTGCAGAGACACACATAGACTCAAAATAAAGGGATGGAGGAAGATCTATCAAGCAAATGGAAAACAAAAAAAGGCAGGAGTTGCAATCCTCGTCTCTGATAAAATAGACTTTAAACCAACAAAGATCAAAAGAGACAAAGGCCATTACATAATGGTAAAGGGATCAATTCAACAAGAAGAGCTAACTATCCTAAATATATATGCACCCAACACAGGAGCACCCAGATTCATAAAGCAAGTCCTGAGTGACCTACAAAGGGACTTAAACTCCCACACAATAATAATGGGAGATTTTAACACCCCACTGTCAACATTAGACAGATCAACGAGACAGAAAGTTAACAAGGATATCCAGGAATTGAACTCAGCTCTACACAAAGTGGACCTAATAGACATCTACAGAACTCTCCACCCCAAATCAACAGAATATACATTTTTTTCAGCACCACATCACACCTATTCCAAAATTGACCACATTGTTGGAAGTAAAGCTCTCCTCAGCAAATGTAAAAGAACAGAAATTATAACAAACTGTCTCTCAGACCACAGTGCAATCAAACTAGAACTCAGGATTAAGAAACTCACTCAAAACCGCTCAACTACATGGAAACTGAACAACCTGCTCCTGAATGACTATTGGGTACATAATGAAATGAAGGCAGAGATAAAGATGTTCTTTGAAACCAACGAGAAGAAAGACACAACATACCAGAATCTCTGGGACACGTTCAAAGCAGTGTGTAGAGGGAAATTTATAGCACTAAATGCCCACAAGAGAAAGCAGGAAAGATCCAAAATTGACACCCTAACATCACAATTAAAAGAACTAGAAAAGCAGGAGCAAACACATTCAAAAGCTAGCAGAAGGCTAGAAATAACTAAAATCAGAGCAGAACTGAAGGAAATAGAGACACAAAAAACCCTTCAAAAAATTAATGAATCCAGGAGCTGGTTTTTTGAAAAGATCAACAAAATTGATAGACCGCTAGCAAGACTAATAAGAAAAGAGAGAAGAATCAAATAGATGCAATAAAAAATGAAAAAGGGGATATCACCACCGATCCCACAGAAATACAATCTACTATCAGAGAATACTACAAACACCTCTATGCAAATAAACTAGAAAATCTAGAAGAAATGGAAAAATTCCTCGACAAATACACCCTCCCAAGACTAAATCAGGAAGAAGTTGAATCTCTGAATAGACCAATAACAGGTTCTGAAATTGTGGCAATAATCAATAGCTTACCAACCAAAAAGAGTCCAGGACCTGATGGATTCACAGCCGAATTCTACCAGAGGTACAAGGAGGAACTGGTACCATTCCTTCTGAAACTATTCCAATCAATAGAAAAAGAGGGAATCCTCCCTAACACATTTTATGAAGCCAGCATCGTCCTGATACCAAAGCCTGGCAGAGACATAACCGAAAAAGAGAGTTTCAGACCAATATCCTTGATGAACATTGATGCAAAAATCCTCAATAAAATACTGGCAAACCGAATCCAGCAGCACATCAAAAAGCTTGTCCACCATAATCAAGTGGGCTTCATCCCTGGGATGCAAGGCTGGTTCAACATACGCAAATCAATACATGTGTTTTCTATTTTTCTTAATGGTGAAGTCATATTTATATATTTTTTTGTTACACATGCTTTCATTATAACTCAGAACTCTTTGCCTACTCCAATGGTACAAATATATACTCCTATATATTCTTGTAAGAATTTTATACTGTTTCCTCTTATATGTAGGGTTATAATCCATTTCAAGTTAATATTAGTGTGTGGTGTGAGGTGGGGGGTTCAGCTTCATTCTTTTTCATGAGATTATTCAGTTGTCGTAGCACCATTTGTTGAAAAAACTATTCTTTCCCCATTGAATGATCTTGGCAGCCTTGTCAAAATTTATGAGTTGATCATAAATCTAAGGATTTATTTCTAGACTCTTAATTCTAATCCCATTGTTCTATATGTCTAGCCTTATGCCAGTACCCTACTGTCTTAATTATGGTGGCTTTATAGTAGAACTTGTAATCAGGAAGTATGACTCTTCCAGTTTTGTTTTTTTGTTTTAGCTGTCCTGATTTCCTTAAACTTCTGTATAAATTTTAAGATTATGTTGTCCATTTATGCCAAAAAATAAGCTCAGATTTGATAAAGATTGTGTTGAATTTTGTGGATCAATTTTGGGTGTACTGAACAAATTATTCAGCTACTCATCTAAACAATATTAAGTCTTCCAATCCATGCACATTGGATGTCTTTTCATTTATTTAGATATTTTTAAAATTTGAACAATGTTTTACAGTTTTCAGATACAGTACACCTCTTATGTTAAATTTATTTGCAAGTATTTTATTGTTTTTGATGATATAGGTGGAATTGTTTTCTTAATTTCATTTTGGATTATTATATGTGTATAGAAATACAATTGAGTTTTGTATACTGCACTTGTACCCTGCAACCTTGATGAACTTGTTTAATTAGTTCAACGAGTTTTTTTAGTTGATTCATTAGGATTTTTTATATACGTGATCATATAATCTGCAAATATAGTTTTACTTCTTCCATTCCAATGTGGATGCCTTTTCTTTTGTTTTCTTGCCGAATTGCCCTGGCTAGAACCTCCAGTAGTATTTTAAATAGAAATCATGAGAGCGGGCTTCTCTTCTTGTTTCTGTTCTTCGAAGGAAGTGTTCATCCTTTCACCATTATGATGTTAGATGTGAGTTAGGTGTGGTCTGCATCATTTTACAATCCCACCAGCAATGTACATGGATTCATATTTTTTCCATATCATTCCCAGCACTTGTTATTTTCTGTTTTTTTTTATTTTAAATTATAGCCATCCTTATGGGTGTTTAGTATCATATTGTGGTTTTGATTTGAATTTCCTTAATGACTAATGATGTTCAGCATCTTTTCATGTGGATATTGGCCCTTTGTATAAGTTCATTGGGTCTATTTTTTAATTGAGTTATTTTTCATTTGTTGTTGAGGTGTAAGAATTCTTTTGTATTCTGGATACTAAACCGCCACCAGCACATGATTTGCAAATATTTCCTTCTATTCTTTATTTTGTCATTTCACTTCATTGACACCGTCCTTTGGTGTACAAAAGTTTTTAGTTTTGAAGCTCACTTCATCTGGTCTTATATTTTGTTTTTCGTGCTTTTGATGTCTTATCTCAGAAGGTTCACCTAAGCCAAGGTTGTGAAAGTCTACTCCAGTATTTTCTTCTAAGAGTTTTATACGTCTGTCTCTTACATATACGTTTATGACCTGTGTTGAGTTAATTTTTGTAAATGGCATAAGGAATCAGTACAACTCATTTCATTTGCATGTGGATATCCCAGTGTCCCCTCACACTTGTTGAAGACACTATTCTTTCCTCAATGAACACTCCTGGTATCATTGTTGAAAATCAGCCGTAGATGTATGTATGACTTTATTTTTGGACTCTCATTTCTATCTCATTTTTATTCTAGACTTTCACTATGATTATCATTATACCAATATCGTACTGTTTTGATCACTGCAGATTTTTAGTAAGTTTTGAAATTGGGAAGTGTCTTCCCTATTTTGTTCTGCTCTTTCAAGAATGTTTTAGCTGTTCAAGGGTTGCTTGCAAGACCTTATGAATTTGAGGATTCACTTTTCCATTTCTGGAAAGTGTCTCTTTGAAATTTGATAGGGATTGCATTCAGTATGTAGAGTGCTTTTGGTAGTATTGCCATAATAACAATATTAAGCCTTCTGTGAACATGGGCTATCTTTCCATTTAAATACGTGCTAAATAGATGCTTTTTCTGTTTTTATGAAGAGTTTCAGAAGGATTGTTATTAATCCTTCTTTAAATATTTTGTAGAATTCACTAGTGAAGCTGTTTGGTCCCTGTATTAGTCTGTTCTTATGCTCCTAATAAAGAGATACCTGAGACTGGGTAATTTATAAAGGAGAGAGGTTTAATTGACTCATAGTTTGGTATGGCTGGGGTGGCCTCACAATCATGGCGGAAGGCAAATGAGGAGCAAAGTCATATCTTACATGGAGGCAGGCAAGCGAGAGCTTGTGCAGGGGAGCTCCCTTTATAAAACCATGAGACCTTGTGAGACTTATTCACTATCATGAGAACAGCACCAGAAAAACCTACCCTCTTGATCCAGTTACCTCCCATCAGGTCTCTCCCACGACATGGGGGAATTATGGGAGCTATAATTCATGATGAGATTTGGGTGGGGACACAGCCAAACCATATCAGCTGAATTCTTCTTTGTTGAGAGTTTTTGGTTACTGATTTACTCCTTACTAGTTACAGGTTTTACTATAAGTAAGTTTAAAAGGTTATACTAAGTTTTACTATACTAAAGTTTATAGTAAAGTTTTACTGATAGTTTATAGGTTTATAAGTAGGATCTATAAGTTACAGTAAATTTTACTATAGGTTTTTAAGGTTATAGAAAGGTTTTACTTCCTATTAGTTATCTGATTTTCTATTTCTTCTTGAGGCAGTTTTTGTAATTTGTATGTTTCTAGGAATTTGTTCATTTATCTATTTTGTTGGTACTATTTTTTGCAGTATTCTTTCATAGTACTTTTTATTCCTCTGTAGTGTGTCATAATGCCTCCACTTTGATTTCTAGTTATAGATATTTGCATCTTTAGTGTTTTTTTTTTCTTATTTTAGGTAAAGGTTTGTTAAATATGTTAACCTTTTCAAAGTGGCAACTTTGATTTTTTTCATTCTCTCTGGTGTTTTTGTTTTTTGTATTTCATTTGTCTCCACTCTGATATGTATTATTTTATTCATACTGTGAGCTTTGGGTTTAATTTGCTCTTCTCTTTTTAGTTTTTTAAAGTGTAAAGTGAAGTTATTGGTTTGATAATCTTTCTTTTTTAATGTAGGTATTTGCAGACAAAAATTTCCCTATGAGAACTGCTTTGGATACATCTTGTATGTTTTGTAATATTGTGTTTGAGTTGCATTCATTTCAACGTATTTTCTGATTTCTCCTGTGATTTTTTTTTTTAACATGTTGCTTGTTTAAGAGTGTTTAATTTCCACATAATTGTGAATTTTTCAGTTTTTCTTTTATTGAGTTCTAATTTGATTCCATTGTGGTTGGAGAAGATGCTTGGTGTATTTTCTTATTAAACTTGTTGAGATTTGCTTTGTGACCTAACATGTGGTCTAATCTGGAGAATGTTCCATGTGCTTGCACTTGAGAAGAATGTATTTTGCTGTTGTTGGGTAGAGTAGTCCATATTTGTCTGTTACATGTAGTTGGTTTATAATGTTGTTTAGGTTCTCTGTTACTTTATTGTTCCTCTGCCTAAATGTTCCTCATTTAATGGAAGTGGGAGATTGAAATTTCTAAGTGTTATTGTGAGCTATTTCTCCCTTTAATTCTGTCAAGGTGTGATTCATATATTTTGAAGACTTCGTTTGGCGTATAAATGTTTATAATTGTTGTATCTTTGATGAATTGAGCCTTTTAATAAAAATATAGTGACTTTTTTTCTTGTCACAGTTTTCTGTTGAAAGATATTTAAGTTAATTAATTAATTATTAATTTAGATACAGGGTCTTGCTTTGCCATCCAGGCTTGAGTGCAGTGGTGTAGTCATAGCCTCACTGCAGCCTTGAACTCCTGGTCTCAAGTGATCTTCCCACCACAGCCTCCCGAGTAGCTGGGATTAAAGGTGTGAGCAACCATACCTGGCTAAAGATTATTTTATATGTTAGTATAACCACCCAGCTCTCTTTTGGTTACGAGTTACATGGAATATCTTTTTTCATCCTTTCACTTTCAACCCATATGTGTCTTTGGATTTAAAATGAGTCTCTTTTAGGCAGTATGCCTATGGTCCCTGACTTAGGCTAGGTATATTAAATACATTTTTGACTTAGAATATTTTCGATGGATTTACTGGGAAATAATTAGTCATAAGTTGAGGAGCATCTGTATTGTTGTATCATGTTTTTTTCATCCATTCTGCCAGTCTGTATCTTTCCTTTGATGCGTTTAATTTCATTTACATTTAACATGTTTACTGGTAGGCAAGAAGTTCTGCCATTTTGCTATTTGTTTATTGTATGTCTTATACCTTCTGTCCCCTCAGTTCCTCAATACTGTCTTCTTAGTGTTTGTTAATTTTTTTGAGTTTATATTTTTATTTCTTCCTCATTTCTTTTTCCAAACATATTTTAGTCATTTTGTTGAGGGCTACCATAGGGATTACAATTAACAGTCCGAATTTAAGACAGTCAAATTTGAATTGACACTAACTTAACTTTAATAGTGTATAAAAACTACTCTTATGCAGCTCCATTCTTCATCTTTATGTTATCATTTTCACAAATTACTGCTTTACATACATGTGTTCATTAGTCTAGGTTTATATTTGTTTTTATGTGTTTGTCTTTAAATTATAGAGGAATTAAAAAGAGGAGTTAAAAACCAAAAATGCCATATTACTGGCTTTTTTATTTGCTTATGTAGTTACAATTACAAGAGTTTTTTATTTGTATGGCTTCAAATTACTACCTAATATCCTGTCATTGCAGTCTTTAGGACTTCCTTTAGCCTTTCTTGTAGGGCAGATCTACTAATGACAGACAGACTCAGTTTTTGTTCATCTGGAAATGTGTTCATTTTTCCTTCATTTTAGAGGGATAGTTTTGTCATATGTAGATTTCTTGGTTGACTTTTTTTTTCATTTAGCGCTTTAAGTACGTGATCTTGCTGCCTTTCGGACTGCATGGTTTCTGAGGAGAAATTAGCTGTTAATTCTATTACATATCTTGTGTATGTGATGAGTTGCTTCTCTCTTGCTGCTTTCAAGATTTTCCTTGTTTTAGCTTTTGACAGTTGGATTATAATATGTTGCTGTGAGTCTCTGAGTTTATCCTAATTGGAGGTCTTTGAGCTTCTTGGATGTATAAATTTGTGTTCTTTATCAAATTTGAGAAGTTTTTGGCCATTATTTCTCCCAGTATTTTTAATGTCTTTTTCTTTTTCTCATGTCCTTTGTAGAGTCCCGTAGTGCATATGTTGTTCCACTTGATGGTCTCCCACTTTGGCACTGTTCATTGTTCTTCATTATTCTTTATGCTCCTCAGACTCAATAATTTCAGTTGTCCTGTATTCAAGTTTGATGGTTCTTTCTTTGGGCTGCTTAGATCCTCTGTTAAACCTCTCTGCAGATGGTTCCCAAATCATGATTGTTCAGCTTACAATTTTTTGATTTTAGAATGGTGCAAAAGTGATCCATATTTAGTAGAAATCTTACTTTGAGTATCCATACAACCTTTGTTTTTCACTTTTCAGTACAGTACTGAATAAATTACATAAGCTATTTAACATTTTATTGTAAAATAGGCCTTGTGTTAGATGATTTTTCCCAACTGTAGACTAATATAACTATTCTGAGTACATTTAAGGTAGGGTAGGCTAGGCTATGATGCTTGGTAGGCTAGATATGTCAAATGCATTTTAAACTTATGACATATTCAACTTAACGATGATTTTATTGGGACATAACCCCATTATAAGTCAAGGAACATCTGTAGTGAATTTTTCCTATTGGCTTTTCACCTTCAAAATTTCTGTTTGGTTCTTTTTAATAATTTCTGTCGATTTATATTCTGTGCTCAAATGTTATTTTCCTGGTTTTCTTTAGTGTTTGAGTGTAAGCTTATTTAGTGTTTGAGTGTAAGCTTATTTAACACGTTGGCTTAGTGAACATAATGTCTAGTCTCCCCTTTTCTGTGTATGCTTTGTACATTTTTGTTTAAAACTTGATGTTTTGAGTGGTATAATGTGGTAACTGTGGAAATTAGATTTCCCCCCTCTCCATGGTTAGTTGTTGTTGATTGTTGAAGGATGTAGTTTTCCATTTGTTTACCTACTGTAGTGGGTAGAATTGTATCATCCAAAACATTATATCAATTTCTAATTCCCAGTACCTGCAAATATAGCTTTATTTGGAAATAGCCTTTGCAGATGTAATCAAGTTAAAATGAGTTCATGCTGTATTAGTGTTTGCTCTAATTGAATGATGTGTGCTCTTCAAAGGAAAGAGAAATTTGGACACAGACCCAGGAAATAAGACAGACTAGAGAAGACAATTTGAAGACAGACGTAAAGAGGAGAATGCCATGTGACGATATCTTCTTAGTTGCACCCATATTAATGTAGATTTTCTGTAATGTGGTGTGGGGATTAGAGGTGGGAGATGATCATAGCTCAGATGCCACAGGCTCTCCCTGTTCTTATCAAGTTTTAGTAGATTTTTTTGTTTGTTTTGAGATGGAATGCCGCTCTGTTACCAGGCTGGAGTGCAGTGGCGCAATCTCAGCTCACTCTGCCTCCTGAGTTCAAGAGATTCTCCTGCCTCAGGCTCCCGAGTAGCTGGGATTACAGGCATGCACCACCACACCCAGCTAATTTTAGTATTTTTAGTAAAGACGGAGTTTCACCATGTTGGCCAGGATGGTCTCGATCTTTTGACCTCGTGATCCGCCTGCCTCGGCCTCCCAAAGTGCTGGGATTACAGGCGTGAGCCACCGCACCCAGCCTAGATTTTCTTGAATAAAAGTTTTTCTGTTTGCTGTATGCCCTTAGATCGATTTCCAGAGATTTTATAATTTTCACCAGTTCTTTCCCTGTTTGGTTTGCTGAGGAGAAGATTTGCTGAGCTCCTCACATAGTCATTCTCGAAGTCCTGCCTCATCCTTGGTTTTTAAATGTTTATTTTATTCTTTTATTTTTTTGAGACAGAGTCTCACTCTGTTGCCCAAGCTGGAGGGCAGTGGCATGATCTCGGCTCACTGCAACCTCCACCTCCCTGGTTCAAGCGATTTTCTTGCCTCAGCCTCCCGAGTAGCTGGGACTACAGGCTCATGCCCCCATGCCTGGCTAACTTTTGTATTTTTAGTAGAGATGGGGTTTCACCACATTGGCCAGTTTGGTCTCAAACTCTTGACCTCAAGTTATCCGCCTGTCTTGACCTCCCAAAATGCTGGGATTACGGGTGTGAGCCACATGTCTGGCCTTTAAATGTTTATTTTTATTTTTAGAAGAAAACATATTTATAGAGTTGTGTTAAATGTGCAAAACTTTTCAGTTTTACATTAAGCATTGTAGATTTACTGTCATTTTAATTTTAGCTTATCATAACTTTTTTACATATAAATCAACACAAATAGGATTTTTTGTGAATTAATCTGTGTCAATTTAGAGGAATCATTGTATATCTTCTTTGATGGGAATGGACTGGAGTCAGAAATGCAAAGTGAAGTTGTCTTCATTGATTTTTTTAAATCATTTTCAATTTTCAAAATCCTTTACAATTTTACTGATTGCTGACTTTTTTTCTTTTTTTTTTAATGCAGATTTGAAACTAAAATAGATTCATTTCATATTACTGGCTTACCAGATAATTCAGAAAAACCCCGCCTCCTGTCTTCATTGGATGATGCAATGTCACTTTTCCAAATTACATTTGAGATAAATCCATTAGATGAAACTGTTTCTCAGAGGTGTATCATAGAAGCTGAACCTTTAGAAATCATATATGATGCAGTAAGCATTTTTTTAAATTACTAAGTTTTAATATAATTTAGTTTGCTTTGAGTTTGTGTTAATGATGTTTATTTTAACAGAGGACAGTGAATAGTATAGTGGAATTCTTCAGACCTCCAAAAGAGGTACATCTAGCACAGCTCACTTCAGCAACTTTGACAAAACTGGAAGAATTTCGCAATAAGACAGCAACAGGTAAATGCCAATATTAATGTTGGTGAATTAAATACTGTATCCTATATTAAACTTTTATTTATGGTAGAATGTTTTTAGTAAAGTTTATTTTAAATTTATCATATTTCTAGACTGGTTTTAGTTTAACAGAAACTAATTTAGTACTTTTATGTTTAAAGGCAGCTAAAACCATAATCATTTTTTACACTCAGAAAGTTCATACCTAGTAACCACAATTAAGTTAGTTGCAAAATTTTGCTTAGGGTACTTGGACCTCTATTTATGACAAAAACTGGCCTCTCCTTTTCCTTTCTTAGAATGAGTTCCAGATTTTGATATATCAGCCTCAGGGAAAAAAGTTCTATCCTTTTTTATTCTCTATAAGAGTTTGAATAAGGTCAGATATTATTTCTTCCTTAAATATTTGTCAGAGCTTAATGGTAAAACCACTTGGTTTTGGAGATTTCTTTTTGGGAAAGTTTAAGATTACGGATTGAACTTTTTAATTAAATAGTTGACCATAGAGATTATCTGTATGATTTTAATGCTTTGTAATTGGTTGGGACTTGTTTTCTAGCTCAATGTATGATATTAAAAAAAACGTTGCTCATATGCTGAAAAGCCTGTCTTTTCATATCTGTACCTATTCATTAGGTATGGATTGTTAATCCTGTACTTCAAATTTTTTGTATCCTTACTGGATTTTTTTTTCTCCTTTTGTCACCTTATTCTAACAGTTATTAAGAGAAATACATGAAAAATGCCTCATTATCAACGTAGATTTTTCTATTTCTAATAGATCTGTCAGGTTGTTTAAAAAAATAAATTTGGCTGGGCGCGGTGGCTCACACGTGTAATCCCAGCACTTTGGGAAGCCGAGGCGGGTGGATCACCTGAGGTCAGAGTTTGAGACCAGCCTGGCCAACATGGCAAAACCATAATAGAGATGGGGTTTTAATAGAGACCAGGTTTCGCCAGCCTGGGCAACAGAGCGACACTCTGCCACACACACAAAAAGTAATAATAAAAAAAATTTTTAAAAAAATGAATTTTAAGGCTGTCATTAAGTATATGCAGGAGTAAATTATTTTTCCTCCTATAAACCACATCTTTAATGCTTTAATTTTTTTCCCTTTGTACTTTTTTATTTTATTTTATTTTTGATCTGATATCAGTATGAAGTACAAAGTTTCTTTTCATTAGAATTTACCTGGTATATGTTTTTTCTTATATTTTTACTTTTTCCCTGTGTTTTCAGATGTGTCATGTCAACAACATGTAATAGGATTTTTTCCAATCTAGATTTACGGTGCTTATTTTTTATTTATATCTACTGTTTGCATTTAATTAATTTATTTAGGCTTATGTCTAACATCCTATTTTGTGCTTTTGAATTGGTTTTCCTTGTTTTATTTTTCTTGCCTTTCTTTGGATAAATTCTAGGTTACCTTTCTTCCCCCTTCCCTACAATCTACTATCGGGAAGTTAAATATTCTCTATCTCTCTTTATTTTATAAATTACAGTATACATTTTTATATTCTCCTAGTCATTTTATATTTTTTATATATTTTTATATTCTATTTATATGTTTTTATATATGTATTATGTATTTATATATTTTTATATATAATATTTATAAATATAATATGTATTTAATTTATATATATTATATTTATATATTATTTTATATATTTATTATATATTATTTATATATTTATATATTATATATTTATATATTTATTCTCCTATTTATATATTTTTGTGTATTTTTATATTCTCCTAGTCATTATATGGACTTTAGTACTCTTGAACTTTATATACCATCCCCATATACTAATTTTTTTACTTAAAAAATACTTTATTTTACTGTATGTATATAGTTCATGGTAGTTTACAATTACTTGTGCATTTACTACCTTCTTTGCTCTTCATTTCTCTTATACCTTACACTTTTTATCTGATTTTATTTTCTTTCTTTTGGAAGTTCTTTCTTTTTTTTTTTTTTTTCAACCTCTGCCTCCTGGGTTCAAGCGATTCTCCTGCCTCAGCCTCCTGAGTAGCTGGGATTATAGGCACCCACCACAACGTCTGGCTAATTTTTAAAAAATTTTTAATAGAGACGGGGTTTCACCATGTTGGCCAGGCTGGTCTCAAACTCCTGACCTCAGGTGATCTATCCGCCTCGACCTCCCAAAGTGTTGGGATTACAGGTGTGAGCCACCGTGCCTGGCCTGGAAGTTCATTTGTAAACTTCCCTTGTAAATATTTTCTCTTGTAAGAATCTGCTGGTGGCAAATCTGTGTTTTGTTTTTGTTATTTTTTGTTATTTTTATTTTTTGACAGAGTCTTGCTGTGTTGGCCAGGCTGGGGTGCGGTGGCATAATCTCGGCTCACTGCAACCTGTGCCTCCCAGGTTCAAGCAATTTTTTTGCCTCAGCCTTCTGAGTAGCTGGGATTACAGGGGTTTGCTACCACACCCAGCTAATTTTTGTATTTTTACTAGAGATAGGGTTTCACCATGTTGGCCAGGCTGGTCTTGAACTTCTGTCCTCAGGTGATCCCTCTCCCTCAGCCTCCCAAAGTGCTGGGATTACAGGCATGAGCCACCATGCCCCATTGCATATTAGTTTGGCATGATACTACTGTATGTAGAATTAAAGGTTGATGTTCATTTTCTCCTTAATACATTGAAGAGGCCATTCTGTCTTTAGGTTTTCATTACTGATGTTGAGAATTCAGGTGTCAGTGTGTCTGCTGTTTTTTTTTACATTATCTATCCTTTTCTTTTACATTTAAGAACTTTTTATCTTTTGTATTCTGTTGTTGCAATTTGGTGTATCCAGCTATAGATTTGCTTTATATATCCTTTTCGGGATTCATTGGATTTCATGAATCTGAGTACTGGGATTTTTAATGAATTCTAGAAAATCTATCTGGAAAATTCTTAGCCACTAACTCTTTACATATATTCTCTTCTGGAATTCTGGCTAAATGAATTTTAGCCTTTTTTACTCCATCTTCCATTCTCCTTCTGTATCCTGCTTTCTTTCCATCTGTTTCTTCTCTGTGTTACATGCTGGGTAATTTCTTCTAATTTATCTTCTAATTTACTGAGTCCTTTTTTATTTATTTATTTATTTTTTTAATTAATTTTTTTTGCACACAAAACAATAAACATTTTCTAAAAATACATACAAAAAGATGCGTATCAAACATATTAGGAAGGTTGCACATGGGAAGTCGGGGAATAGAAATGGGGGGTGGGAATTAAAATAAATGAGAGAGGGACTTTATATGGATCAGTGATAATAACTCAATCCTCTATTTGACAAAGAAGAAGGAGAAGGAAGAGGAAGAAAAAGAAAGTGGGATAAAGGATCAGAAAGGGAGGAAAATAGAAAAAATTAGAGTATGACTCCAGGGTAGACCTGTTTTGTTGTCACTGAGTTGGTTGGTTGGTTTGTCTGTTGTATTTTTCATGTTTCGCCATGTTGGCCAGACTGGTCTCGAACTCCTAGCCTGAAGTGATCAACCCGCCTCGGCCCCCCAGAGTGCCGGGACCACAGGCGTGAGCCACCATGTCCAGCCCCCACATTGCTTCTGGCCTCCGTGGTAGACCTCCCAGACGGGGCGGTCAGGCAGAGGCGCTCCCCACATCCCAGACGGGGCAGCCGGGCAGAGGCGCTCCTCACTTCCCAGACGGGGCGGCCAGGCAGAGACGCTCCTCACTTCTTCCCAGATGGGGCGGCCGGGCAGAGGTGCTCCTCACTTCCCAGACAGGGCGGCCGGGCAGAGGTGCTCCTCACTTCTTCCCAGACAGGGCGGCCGGGCAGAAGTGCTCCTCATTTCTTCCCAGACGGGGCGGCCGGGCAGAGGCGCTCCTCACTTCCCAGACAGGGCGACCGGGTGGACGCGTTGCACATTTCTTCCCAGACAGGGCGGCCGGGCAGAGATGCTCCTCACTTCTTCTCAGACGGGGCAGCCGGGCAGAGGCGCTCCTAACTTCTTCCCAGACGGGGCGGCCGGGCAGAGGCGCTCCTCACTTCCCAGACAAAGGGTGGCCGGGCAGAGGCGCTCCTCACTTCCCAGATGATGGGTGGCCGGGCAGAGGCGCTCCTCACTTCCCAGACGATGGGTGGCAGGGCAGAGGCGCTCCTCACTTCCCAGGCGATGGGTGGCTGGGCAGAGGCGCTCCTCACTTCCCAGGCGATGGGTGGCCGGGCAGAGGCGCTCCTCACTTCCCGGACGGGGTGGCCGGTCAGAGGGGCTCCTCACTTCCTGGAGGGGGCGGCCGGGCAGAGGCGCTCCTCACTTCCTGGATGGGGTGGCCGGGCAGAGGCGCTCCTCACTTCCCAGACGATGGGTGGCCGGGCAGAGGCGCTCCTCACTTCCCAGACGGGGTGGCCGGGCAGAGGCGCTCCTCACTTCCCAGACGGGGCGGCCGGGCAGAGGCGCTCCTCACTTCCCAGACGGGGCGGCTGGGCAGAGGCGCTCCTCTCTTCCCAGACGAGGCGGCCGGGCAGAGGCGCTCCTCACTTCTTCCCGGACGGGGCGGCTGGGCAGAGGTGCTCCTCTCTTCCCAGATGAGGCGGCCGGGCAGAGGCGCTCCTCACTTCTTCCCAGACGGGGCGGCCGGGCAGAGGCGCTCCTCACTTCTTCCGAGACGGGGCGGCCGGGCAGAGGCGCTCCTCACTTCCCAGACGATGGGTGGCCGGGCAGAGGCGCTCCTCACTTCCCAGACTATGGGTGGCCGGGCAGAGGCGCTCCTCACTTCCCAGACGATGGGTGGCCGGGCAGAGGCGCTCCTCACTTCCCAGATGATGGGTGGCCGGGGCAGAGGCGCTCCTCACTTCCCAGACGATGGGTGGCCGGGCAGAGGCGCTCCTCACTTCCCAGACGGGGCGGCCGGGCAGAGGCGCTCCTCACTTCCCAGACGATGGGCGGCAGGGCAGAGGCGCTCCTCGCTTCTTCCCGGACGGGGTGGCCGGGCAGAGGCGCTCCTCACTTCCCAGACGGGGCGGCCGGGCAGAGGCGCTCCTCACTTCTTCCCAGACGGGGCGGCCGGGCAGAGGCGCTCCTCGCTTCTTCCCGGACGGGGCGGCCGGGCAGAGGCGCTCCTCGCTTCTTCCCGGACGGGGCGGCCGGGCAGAGGCGCTCCTCACTTCCCAGACGGGGCGGCCGGGCAGAGGCGCTCCTTGCTTCTTCCCGGACGGGGTGGCCGGGCAGAGGCGCTCCTCGCTTCTTCCCGGACGGGGCGGCCGGGCAGAGGCGCTCCTCACTTCTTCCCGGACGGGGTGGCCGGGCAGAGGCGCTCCTCACTTCCCAGACGGGGTGGCCGGGCAGAGGCGCTCCTCACTTCTTCCCAGACGGGGCGGCCAGGCAGAGGCGCTCCTCACTTCCCAGACGATGGGCGGCCGGGCAGAGGCGCTCCTCACTTCCCAGACTATGGGTGGCCGGGCAGAGGCGCTCCTCACTTCCCAGACGATGGGCGGCCGGGCAGAGGCGCTCCTCACTTCCCAGACGATGGGCGGCCGGGCAGAGGCGCTCCTCACTTCCCAGACTATGGGTGGCCGGGCAGAGGCGCTCCTCACTTCCCAGACTATGGGTGGCGGGGCAGAGGTGCTCCTCACCTCCCAGACGGGGCAGCGGCCGGGCAGGGGCTGCAATCCCAGCACACTGGTAGGCCAAGGCAGGCAGCTGGGAGGCGGAGGTTGCCGCGATCCAAGACCACGCCACTGCACTACAGCCCGGGTGAGCGAGACTCCGTCTGCAGTCCCAGCACCTCGGGAGGCGTGCAGAGCACTCGGGGTCAGGAGCTGGAGACCAGCGTGGCCAAGATGGCGAAACCGCGCCTGCAGGGAAAGGAGAAAAAGCAGGCGGCGAGCGCCAGCAGTCACAGGCAGTCTTCGGTGCGGGGCAGCAGCGAGCAGAGTAGATTGCAGCCTGGGCCACAGAGGGAAAAGAAAGAAAAGAAAGAAAGAAAGGAGGGAGGGAGGGAGGGAAGGAAGGAAGGCCTGAGTCCTTCTTTAGCCATGTCCAATGTGGTATCAAATCTCTTCATTAAGTTTAATTTCAGTGATTATATTTTTCCCTCTAGGAATTCTGTTTTGTTAAATTTAAAATCTGTGTTGTCATTCTTTTTTGGTTCTGTATTTCCCATGGATATCTTTATACTTGTCTTCTTTTTTTTTTTTTTTTCAGAGATCATAAGTACAGTATTTTATATTCTGTCTCACCAGTTAATTCTCTCTTTTCAGATATTCCGTTATGTGAAGACTTTTGTGGTTCTGTTTTTCCTATCTTCTGTCTTTTGTTTTTGTTGGTACTTACGGTAACATGTGTCTTTTTATGCTTGGTAATTTTTAGTTGTAATCTGCTCATTTTCCTTAGAATATTATTTGGGAGAATTCTCTGAAGCCTGAGATAAGGGGGCCTTCATTCGGGGAAGATTTATATTTCTTCTGCCAGGTACCTTGGGTATGTTGGTGGCATAACTAAGTTCATTGCTTAAGATATTCTGGACTGCCAAAGAATTACTGGGCTACATACTTCCTTGAGGAATGTATCATACTTATCATTCACAAAGGTATTACCTTTTTCTCCTAATTTTTCTCATGGCCTTTGTTTGCATCCCCCTGTGAGAGTGTTTTAGGGAGAGGAAGGTTTAACTTCACGATTATTCTTTCTTTGAGTGAGTGTCCTTTAAGATTTCAGATTTGTGAGGAGAACTCTTGCTAGACTCTCCATCTTTGTCTTCTGTTTCCTTTGTTCTGAGAGGCTGAAATTCTCTTTGGAGTAAGATCCAATTTCATTGTCAAAGTTTTAAAATTCTGGTTTTGTTAAGTCTGGAGTACACTTCTAATTGAACTCAGAATTTGTCCCATTTTGGTGGCTATAAAATCTGGCATGAAATTATGATTTTTCTCTTGCCATTTTTATGATATTCACTTTACCCTTGTTGGTAGATATGAGATATACTATCTGTCATTTTCCTTTGTTCTCTTTCTTAAGATAAAATAATTTAGATAAGTCAAGAAATCACTACACATTTTGATAAGACCTTCAGGAAATGTCTAACTAGTTGTCTTTTGTTAGGCTGTATTGTAATATGCATCTTGATTCATTATTAATTTTTCTTTTTTCACAGAAAAGTGTGTGTTATATTCTTCAAAATATATATGTCTGTCTTCTCTGGCTTTTGCTCATTTTTCTCTACTGTTTTTGTATCTGAATAGTTTTAAATTAGATTGTACGTGAATAACTTACCTCTAGAAACTATAGGGTTTGCATTATTCCTGTATTCTTTGCTAAAATCTGGGAATTCCATTCCTAGTTTACATTCTGTATATTGGTATATTATATACTGAGTAGAAACCAAAGCATAAGATCAGGCTACTTCTAGTCAGTTGTTCTTGATTCATAGAAATTCATAGTTAAATACAAATTAATCATATTGGAAACCCACTATAGACATTCAGATTTGGAGATTTTTTATCTCTAAGATTTGTTTACCTCAACTTTTATTACTTAAAAAAATTACCAAACAGTAAATATCCACAATATAAAGTTCACTTTTTTTTTTTTTGTTATACTTTAAGTTTTAGGGTGTATGTGCACAACGTGCAGGTTTGTTACATATGTATCCACGTGCCATATTGCTGTGTTGCACCCATGAACTCATCATTTAGCATTAGGTATATCTCCTGATGCTGTCCCTCCCCGCTCCCCCCACCACACAACAGTCCCCGGAGTGTGATGTTCCCCTTCCTGTGTCCATGTGTTCTCATTGTTCAATTCCCACCTATGAGTGAGAACATGCGGTGTTTGGTTTTTTGTCCTTGCGATAGTTTACTGAAAATGATGGTTTCCAGTTTCATCCATGTCCCTACAAAGGACATGAACTCATCATTTTTTTATGGCTGCATAGTATTCCATGGTGTATATGTGCCACATCTTCTTAATCCAGTCTATCGTTGTTGGACATTTGGGTTGGTTCCAAGTCTTTGCTATTGTGAATAGTGCCGCAATACACATACGTGTGCATGTGTCTTTCAGCAGCATGATTTATAGTCCTTTGGGTATATACCCAGTAATGGGATGGCTGGGTCAAATGGTATTTCTAGTTCTAGATCCCTGAGGAATCGCTACACTGACTTCCACAATGGTTGAACTAGTTTACAGTCCCACCAACAGTGTAAAAGTGTTCCTATTTCTCCACATCCTCTCCAGCACCTGTTGTTTCCTGACTTTTTAATGATGGCCATTGTAACTGGTGTGAGATGGTATCTCATTGTGGTTTTGATTTGCGTTTCTCTGATGGCCAGTGATGATGAGCATTTTTTCATGTGTTTTTTGGCTGCATAAATGTCTTCTTTTGAGAAGTGTCTGTTCATGTCCTTTGCCCACTTTTTGATGGGGTTGTTTGCTTTTTTCTTGTAAATTTGTTTGAGTTCATTGTAGATTCTGGATATTAGCCCTTTGCCAGATGAGTAGATTGCAAAAATTTTCTCCCATTCTGTAGGTTGCCTGTTCACTCTGATGGTAGTTTCTTTTGCTGTGCAGAAGCTCTTTAGTTTAATCAGATCCCGTTTGTCAATTTTGGCTTTTGTTGCCATTGCTTTTGGTGTTTTAGACATGAAGTCCTTGCCCATGCCTATGTCCTGAATGGTATTGCCTAGGTTTTCTTCTAGGGTTTTTATGGTTTTAGGTCTAACATGTAAGTCTTTAATCCATCTTGAATTAATTTTTGTATAAGGTGTAAGGAAGGGATCCAGTTTCATCTTTCTACATATGGCTAGCTAGTTTTCCCAGCACCATTTATTAAATAGGGAATCCTTATCCCATTGCTTGTTTTTGTCAGGTTTGTCAAAGATCAGATAGTTGTAGATATGTGGCATTATTTCTGAGGGCTCTGTTCTGTTCCATTGATCTATGTCTCTGTTGTGGTACCAGTACCATGCTGTTTTGGTTACTGTAGCCTTGTAGTATAGTTTGAAGTCAGGTAGCGTGATGCCTCCAGCTTTGTTCTTTTGGCTTAGGATTGACTTGGCGATGTGGGCTCTTTTTTGCTTCCATATGAACTTTAAAGTAGTTTTTTCCAATTCTGTAAAGAAAGTCATTGGTAGCTTGATGGGGATGGCACTGAATCTATAAATTACCTTGGGCAGTATGGCCATTTTCACGATATTGATTCTTCCAACCCATGAGCATGGAATGTTCTTCCATTTGTTTGTATCCTCTTTTATTTCATTGAGCAGTGGTTTGTAGTTCTCCTTGAAGAGGTCCTTCACATCCCTTGTAAGTTGGACTCCTAGGTATTTTATTCTCTTTGAAGCAATTGTGAATGGGAGTTCACTCATGATTTGGCTCTCTGTTTGTCTGTGATTGGTGTACAAGAATGCTTGTGATTTTTGTACATTGATTTTGTATCCTGAGACTTTGCTGAAGTTGCTTATCAGCTTAAGGAGATTTTGGGCTGAGACAGTGGGGTTTTCTAGATATACAATCATGTCATCTGCAAACAGGGACAATTTGACTTCCTCTTTTCCTAATCGTATACCCTTTATTTCCTTCTCCTGCCTGATTGCTCTGGCCAGAACTTCCAGCACTATGTTGAATAGGAGTGGTGAGAGAGGGCATCCCTGTCTTGTGCCGGTTTTCAAAGGGAATGCTTCCAGTTTTTGCCCATTCAGTATGATATTGGCTGTGGGTTTGTCATAGATAGCTCTTATTATTTTGAGATACATCCCATTAGTACCTAATTTATTGAGAGTTTTTATCATGAAAGCTTGTTGAATTTTGTCAAAGACCTTTTCTGCATCTATTGAGATAATCATGTGGTTTTTGTCATTCGTTCTGTTTATGTGCTGGATTACGTTTATTGAGTTGCGTATGTTGAACCAGCCTTGCATCCCAGGGGTGAAGCCCACTTGATCATGGTGGATAGGCTTTTTGATGTGCTGCTGGATTCGGTTTGCCAGTATTTTATTGAGGATTTTTGCATCAGTGTTCTTCAAGGATATTGGTCTGAAATTCTCTTTTTTGGTTGTGTCTCTGCCAGGCTTTGGTATCAGCATGATGCTGGCCTCATAAAATGAGTTAGGGAGGATTCTCTCTTTTTCTATTGATTGGACTAGTTTCAGAAGGAATGGTACCAGTTCCTCCTTGTACTTCTGGTAGAATTCGCCTGTGAATCCATCAGGTCCTGGACTCTTTTTGGTTGGTACGCTATTGATTATTGCCACAATTTCAGAGCCTGTTATTGGTCTATTCAGAGATTCAACTTCTTCCTGGTTTAGTCTTGGGAGGGTGTATTTGTTGAAAAATTTTTCCATTTCTTCTACATTTTCTAGTTTATTTGCATAGAGGTGTTTGTAGTATTCTCTGATGGTAGATTGTATTTTTGTGGGATCGATGGTGATATCCCCTTTATCATTTTTTATTGCGTCTATTTGATTCTTCTCTCTTCTTTATTAGTCTTGCTAGCGGTCTATCAATTTTGTTGATCTTTTCAAAAAACCAGCTCCTGCATCCATTAATTTTTTGAAGGGTTTTTTGTGTCTCTATTTCCTTCAGTTCTGCTCTGATTTTAGTTATTTCTTGCCTTCTGCTAGCTTTTGAATGTGTTTGCTCTTGCTTTTCTAGTTCTTTTAATTGTGATGTTGGGGTGTCAATTTTGGATCTTTCCTGCTTTCTCTTGTGGGCATTTAGTGCTATAAATTTCCCTCTACACACTGCTTTGAACGTGTCCCAGAGATTCTGGTATGTTGTGTCTTTCTTCTCATTGGTTTCAAAGAACATCTTTATCTCTGCCTTCATTTCATTATGTACCCAGTAGTCAATTTAGGAGCAGGTTGTTCAGTTTCCATGTAGTTGAGCAGTTTTGAGTGAGTTTCTTAATCCTGAGTTCTAGTTTGATTGCACTGTGGTCTGAGAGACAGTTTGTTATAATTTCTGTTCTTTTACATTTGCTGAGGAGAGGTTTACTTCCAACTATGTGGTCAATTTTGGAATAGGTGTGATGTGGTGCTGAAAAAAAGGTATATTCTGTTGATTTGGGGTGTAGAGTCCTGTAGATGTCTATTATGTCCGCTTGGTGCAGAGCTGAGTTCAATTCCTGGGTATCCTTGTTAACTTTCTGTCTTGTTGATCTGTCTAATGTTGACAGTGGAGTGTTAAAATCTCCCATTATTATTGTGTGGGAGACTAAGTATCTTTGTTGGTCCCTCAGGACTTGCTTTATGAATCTGGGTGCTCCTGTATTGGTTGCATATATATTTAGGATAGTTAGCTCTTCTTGTTGAATTGATCCCTTTACCATTATGTAATGGCCTTCTTTGTCTCTTTTGATCTTTGTTGGTTTAAAGTCTATTTTATCAGAGACTAAGATTGCAACCCCTGCCTTTTTTTGTTTTCCATTTGCTTGGTAGATCTTCCTCCATCCCTTTATTTTGAGTCTATGTGTGTCTCTGCACGTGAGATGGGTTTCCTGAATACAGCACACTGATGGGTCTTGACTCCTTATCCAGTTTGCCAGTCTGTGTCTTTTAATTGGAGCATTTAGCCCATTTACATTTAAAGTTAATATTGTTATGTGTGAATTTGATCCTGTCATTGTGATGTTAGCTGGTTATTTTGCTCGTTAGTTGATGTAGTTTCTTCCTAGCCTTGATGGTCTTTACAATTTGGCATGTTTTTGCAGTGGCTGGTACTAGTTGTTCCTTTCCATGTTTAGTGCTTCCTTCAGGAGCTCTTTTAGGGCAGGCCTGGTGGTGACAAAATCTCTCAGCATTTGCTTGTCTGTAAAGGATCTTATTTCTCCTTCACTTATGAAGCTTAATTTGGCTGGATATGAAATTCTGGGTTGAAAATTCTTTTTTTTAAGAATGTTGAATATCGGCCCCCACTCTCTTCTGGCTTGTAGAGTTTCTGCCAAGAGATGAGCTGTTAGTCTGATGGGCTTCCCTTTGTGTGTAACCCGAGGTTTCTCTCTGGCCGCCTTTAACATTTTGCTTTCATTTCAAATTTGGTGAATCTGACAATTATGTGTCTTGGGGTTGCTCTTCTCGAGGATTATCTTTGTGGCGTTCTCTGTGTTTCCTGAATCTGAATGTTGGCCTGCCTTGCTAGATTGGGGAAGTTCTCCTGGATAATATCCTGCAGAGTGTTTTCCAGGTTGGTTCCATTCTCCCTGTCACTTTCAGGTACACCAATCAGACGTAGGTTTGGTCTTTCATATTTCTTGGAGGCTTTGTTCATTTCTTTTTATTCTTTTTTCTCTAAACTTCCCTTCTCGCTTCATTTCATTCATTTCATCTTCCATCACTGATACCCTTTCTTCCAGTTGATCGCATCTGCTACTGAGGCTTCTGCAATCTTCACGTAGTTCTTGAAACTTGGCTTTCAGCTCCATCAGCTCCTTTAAGCACTTCTCTGCATTGGTCGTTTTAGTTATACATTCGTCTAATTTTTTTTCAAAGTTTTTAACTTCTTTGCCATTGGTTTGATTTTCCTCCTGTAGCTCGGAGTAGTTTGATTGTCTGAAGCCTTCTTCTCTCAAGTCGTCGAAGTCATTCTCCGTCCGGCTTTGTTCCGTTGCTGGTGAGGAACTGCATTCCTTTGGAGGAGGAGAGGCGCTCTGCTTTTTAGAGTTTCCAGTTTTTCTGCTCTGTTTTCTCCCCACCTTTGTAGTTTTTTCTACTTTTGGTCTTTGATGATGGTGATGTACAGATGGGTTTTTCGTGTGGATATCCTTTCTGTTTGTTACTTTTCCTTCTAACAGACAGGACCCTCAGCTGCAGGTCTGTTGGAGTTTGCTAGAGGTCCACTCCAGACCTTGTTTGCCTGGGTGTCAGCAGCAGTGGCTGCAGAACAGCGGATTTTCGTGAACCGCAAATTCAGCTGTCTGAAAGTTCCTCTGGAAGTTTTGTCTCAGAGGAGTACCCGGCCGAGTGAGGTGTCAGTCTGTCCCTACTGGGGGGTGCCTCCCAGTTAGGCTGCTCGGGGGTCAGGTACCCACTTTAGGAGGCAGTCTGCCCGTTCTCAGATCTCCAGCTGCGTGCTGGGAGAACCACTACTCTCTTCAAAGCTGTCAGACAGGGACATTTAAGTCTGCAGAGGTTACTGCTGACTTTTTGTTTGTCTGTGCCCTGCCCCCAGTGGTGGAGTCTACAGAGGCAGGTAGACCTCCTTGAGCTGTGGTGGGCTCCACCCAGTTCGAGCTTCCTGTCTGCTTTGTTTATGTAAGCAAGCCTGGGCAATGGCAGGCGCCCCTCCCCCAGCCTCGCTGCTGCCTTGCAGTTTGATCTCAGACTGCTGTGCTAGCAATCAGCGAGACTCCGTGGGCGTAGGACCCTCTGAGCCAGGTGCGGGACACAATCTCCTGGTGTGCCATTTTCCAAGCCCATTGGAAAAGCACATTATTAGGGTGGGAGTGACCTGATTTTCCAGGTGCCGTCTGTTACCCTTTTCTTTGACTAAGAAGGGGAACTCCCTGACCCCTTGTGCTTCCCGAGTGAGACCATGCCTTGCCCTGCTCCGGCTCGGCTCGTGCACGGTGCGCTAAACCGACTGTCCTGCCGCCACTGTTGGCACTCCCTAATGAGATGAACCCAGTATCTCAGATGGAAATGCAGAAATCACCCGTCTTCTGTGTCGCTCACTCTGGGTGCTGTAGACCGGAGCTATTCCTATTCGGCCATCTTGGGTCCACTGAGTTCACATGTTACAGAAATATATTTTAGAAAGTGGAAGTCTTCAGTATTTTACCTTCTGTACCTAATAACCTTTAAAATTTGAAGTCTATTCTTCCAACTTTGTTTTCTTTTTTACACCAGTAGTATAAAAGTGCTAATTCTATGAAAACAAAATGGAAAGCTTCTATGATAGGTTTTTGCACTTAATTTTTAAAATTTAAGGTATTTTGGTTTTTTTCTAGAAAGTTAAAATTTACCTATTTGTGAAGAGACTCATATATATTATAATGATTCTGGTTACTTAGCTTCTTTCTTTCCCTCATATTCCTCCTTTCTTCCTTTTATTTTGTTACATTCTCCTCTATTAACATCCTGGTTTCTTTCTTGTATTATAGGTTGAGTATCCCTTAGCAGAAATGTTTGGGATCAGAAATGTTTCAGATTTCAGATTTCTTCGGATATTGGAATATTTGTATTTTATTTACTTGTTCAACATCCTTAATTGGGAAACAGGAAATTCAGAGTGTTCTAAGCAGCATTTTCTGTGAATATGATCTTTGAGCATCATGTTATTGTGGTGCTGAAAAAGTTTTAGATCCTGGAGCATTTTGATTTTGGATTTTCAGATTAGGGATGCTCAGCTTGTTATTTTCCTCTTCCTTTCTAGGAACTCAAGGTCTTTCAGGTTTTTTTGTTGTCAACTATGGCATGAGCTTACAGAGCCTGCTCAACTAGTTATCCTTTGTCTCTGGCAGGAAAACAGATGTGGTCATTTGCTAAAACTCTTCTTTCAGAGTACAAGGTTCTCTGATAGGATCATAGTGAATCATTTTCTTTCAGTTATTTCATTTATTTACTCATTTAAATATATATCAAGAGCTTAATCTATATGTCAGACACTATGCTAGGTTTTAGGGAACATAGCAGTGATCAGAATGGATGTAGTTCTTGCCTATCAATGGATATTATACTCTTATGGATATGACAAATATAAAACTAAGAGCAATCTATTGGAAAATTTTGATTAATGCTGTATGGGTCCAATCAGGAGAGAAAAACCACACAGTAATTTTGATAGGTATATTTAATGTAATGAATTATTAACTATAATGAGGGACTGTTTTGTTACTCCAAAGAGTAACTTTAAAGAATGTAACGAGGCCAAGCGCCATGGCTCATAGTTGTAATCCCAGAGCTTTTGGTGGCCGAGCGAGGAGGAACACTTGAGGTCAGGAGTTGGAGACCAGCCTGGACAACATAGTGAGACCTTGTCTCTACAAAAAATTACAAAATTAGTCAGGTTTGGTGGCGTGTACCTATCGTCCCAGCTACTTGGCATGCTGAGACTGGAGGATTGCTTGAGCCCAGGAAGTCAGGGCTGCAGTGAGCTATGATAGCAACTCCTGCATTCCAGCCTAAGTGACAGAGTGAGATGCTGTCTCCAAAAATGCGTATATTTAAGAAGAGTAGTTATAAGGAATATAGAATTGAGACAGGGTTACCTAGGAAGAGGTCTGTGTCTTCCTTGAGAATTGAAATCCACACTTTGTTGGAGAAGGAACCTCTGTGAGTCACTGAATGGCAGAAAAGCCATTCTCATGTCTTTCTGGTAATCTGCTCTCTAAAACTTTCTGGAAATCCATCCTCTGAGGTGAAAAGGAAAAATATTCATGTGGCAATGTCTCACTACCCTCGTTCTGCTGTGAAACCACCTGAGGAGGGTTCTAGGGGCAGAATACTGGCTTTTGAGTGCTGTCGGCCCTTGTGCACGTTATGCATTGTGTTGGAGAAAGGCACAGTGTTGCAGGATATCGCTAAATGAGTGTACTGGAACCAGGAAGCCAACTCTTTTCTCCTGCAGTGTCTCTCCTGTGTTATCTATTTCAGTGCTAGTTGGCAAAGGAAAATCATTTAAGCAACTCAGATCTACTTTCACAGAGCAGACAAGTGGGTGAATTTGGAGCTGAGTGAGGAAACAATTCTATAATCAGCCCAAATGCTGTGAAAGAAATGAGAATGATAGATGCCCCAATTTAATCTTGGTGGTAGTGTTAGAGAAGATCTCTGAAAATTCAACATTAAGACCAGATATATATGTAGGATCCACACTGCTAAAGGATATAAGAAAGAGCCTTCAAGGTGATGGTCCACTGTGAAGAGCTTAACTTAAGCAAACAATTGGGTGAATTTGGAAGTTGTAGAAGACTGAATTGGTTCTAATGTAATGAGTGAGGGGAGAGTGGAGGGATGTTAAAGATGCATACTCTTGATTATGCAAACATGAAAGTCATATTAAGCAGTTAGGATTTTGTTGTAAGTGCAATGGAAAATAGGGGAGAGACCCAATCAACCTAAGCTCAAAATAAAATACTCCCCACTCCCTTCCATTAAAAACAACTTAGAGAAATCATTGTGTCCTGGCATCAAGAAAGGCTTTGTTGAAACTAAGGCTTATGGTAGGACTTCCAAGGAGTACCAGAACTTAGATTTGTAGAAGCCAGAATACATGAGGAGTCCTTAGACTAGAGATGGAAATGAAGGTAGAGAAATGCTTAACAGATAGTCTCTGGAGAATCTTGAATGTCGGATTGACCCTTCTGGATGCTTCTTGTTACTTTAGTAAAATCATGCCATCCATGTTTGAATCCAAATCATTTGGGGAAAAAGAATGAATCACTGTTTGAGTCAATTCTGCTCTTATGTTTCAGGCTAATTGGATGGTCTTCAGAATTTTTGATGATCTGTCAGTCTGTTTTCAAACCTCTATCTCACCTCACCTTCCATCCTCATTTTAAGAGATTTCACTTTAATTTGCTTCTTATAGGCTATGGGAAATGCCAAGATTTTTTCTTCCTCTCTTTACTAGAATCTTGCTTGGGCTACCTGTGCAAGGCCATTGGAATCCCTTAAAGATGACACAGTTTTGATAACAGTTTCTCATTTTTCAAGGAAGAGCTGTCACAGACGTAATTTATTAGTGTTATTTTTATAAAGACTTCTGGAGGCAGTGTAATTTGTGAAGAAAAGAGGTTTATTTGTTTCATGTTTCTACAGGCTGTACAAGAAGCATGATTCCAGCATCTGCTTTTGGTGAGGGTTTCAGAATGCTTCCACTCATTGCAGAAAGGGTTGGGGAGCCCACATGTGCAGAGATTACACGGCAAGAGAAAGGAAAGAGGTGCCAGGCTCTTTTAAACAACAAGCTCTAACTAAAAGAGAGAAAACTCACTCATTACCATGAGGACAACATCAAGCCATTTGTGAGGACTCTGCCCCCATGACCCAGACAGCTGTTATTAGGGTCCCACCTCCAACATTAAAAGTCAGGTGTCAGCATGAGTTTTGGAGGGTAAAATACCAAACTGTAGCACAGGCTTAGGTTATTTATTTTTTATTTTAATTTAAATAGATATTTAAAACAGAAGGTATTTTAATTACTTTTAATTTATCTTTCTGTTGGCTTGTATATCAAGCTGATTATGTGTTGGCACTTGACACTTGCTCAATGTCTGCTTTTAAGCTTTATAATTGTATATGTATTTTATTTGTAATTTTAAGTACATTAAAATTGTTGACATATTCTTTAATTTGAACATGTATTCTTTAATAATAAATTCTTAACTTTAAAGGTTATATTCAAATATACTGACCTGCCTACATTTTGTGTGTGTGTGTGTGAAAAAATGTGCCTTTTTGTTTGAGTGTCAGATCTTTTTAAACTTTTTAAGTCAAATATCTTTCATTTACTCAAACTGATTTGATGGCTGCTTATATAATTTTTTCTTTAAGAAAGGGTTCTCATCTCATAGAAAATAATTTGTTTAGATTTAAAGCTGATGCTGGACTTAGGGACATAAAATAGATGAATTTGGTATACTAATCACATGCAAGTGAATGAATTAAATTTATTAGACTAAAAAACTCCAAGTGAATGAAGGACCTAGGGAATGGGAAACTCTGGTTTGTTGCCTTTTCTGGTTTACATATGATTTTATTGAAGATGATTTGATAATCCAGGATTTTTTATATTCTCAGAATAATATTAAGATCAAGTGTTATTGTTCAGTATGGTAAATGTAGCTTATGAAGTTTATGAATTGAGAAGTATCTATGTAGATTGTAAGAGTTGTTGTGAATAAATATTTTATGTCACTGAAACTTTTTTTTTGGTCTGTATCTTCCCAGTTTTACCCAAATTGAGTTTATAGGTTAAAAATTTTTTTTTTGAAGAATCACTCCAATTTTGTACTCAGCTGTATTTAAATAGGAGTACATGCATTGGCAGATATTGTAAATTTTATATTGGAAGTATTTTGCTGAGGTCATTTTAAAATTAATACTAATTTTACATTAAGATTGTTTTATCAGTTCATATATTTAGTGATTCTGTATTTCTCGAGTAATTTGTGAAAAGTATTCATAGAAAAGATTTATATTTTTTCCAGGTCTGCTGTATATTATTGAAACACAGAAAGTTCTTGATCTCAAAATTAATTTGAAGGCTTCATATATTATTGTCCCACAAGATGGAATTTTTAGTTCTACATCAAATCTGCTTCTTTTGGACCTTGGTCATCTAAAGGTATATACTAATAATATTTGATTGATGATAATAGCATTTAGGGTGTTTCTTTGTTTTAAATGTGTTTTGTTTTTTAAACAGTTTGATTTATTGCTTTTTTTCCTAGATTTGTGGTAGATAAGTAAGATTTGAGAAATCTTCCTTTCTGTTAAATAAAGCGAAGTCTCAATTAGGTAGTTTTCCTACACTTATGAAAGCAAAATGACCAATTAAGCTCTGCAGGTCAGGTTCAAATCTAAGATTGATTGACTGATTGATTGATTGATTGACTGATTTGAGACAGAGTCTCACTCTGTCACCCAGGCTGGAATATAGTACTGTGACCTTGGCTCACTGCAACCTCTGCCTCCTAGGTTCAAGTGATTCTCAGGCCTCAGCCTCCTGAGTATCTGGGACTACATGTGCCCGCCACCACGCCCGCCTAATTTTTGTATTTTTAGTAGAGACAGAATTTCACTATGTTGCAGATCCACTTGCATTGGCCTCCCTAAGTGCTGGGATTTCTGGCGTGAGCCACCGTGCCTGGCCGGAATCTAAGATTTATATTTATAGTATTTGAGAGTTGTGCTTGAGAAGCTTATTTCTTTCTCAATTTAGACCTATTACTTGATTACTTAAAGTATATAGAATGATAGAGAATTGTGGAAACAATCAAATACGTCTTCATCTTTCTGAAATTTTTTGTGTATAAAACTATATATATTGACATTTTAATATTTGTATTAAATAATTCTAAATTGAGAAATGGTCGTCTTCTGTTTACCTAAGTCATTTCCCTTTTTTTCTTTCTTTTTTTTTTTTTGAGACAGAGTCTGGCTCTGTGGCCTGGGCTGGAGTGCAGTGGCAGGATCTCAGCTCACTGCAAGCTCTGCCTCCTGGGTTCATGCCATTCTCCTGCCCCAGACTCCCGAGTAGCTGGGACTCCAGGCCCCTGCCACCACGCCCGGCTAATTTTTTTGTAATTTTTAGTAGAGACTGGGTTTCACCATGTTAGCCAGGATGGTCTCGATCTCCTTACCGTGTGATCTGCCCACCTCAGCCTCCCAAAGTGCTGGGATTACAGGCGTGAGCCACCGTGCCTGGCCCTTTTTTTCTAATTATATACTTTTTTCTTTCCAAATTTTCAGTAGAGAATACATTTTTTTTGCTGTATTCTAGATCTGTACTCTTCACTATAGTACCCACTAGCCAGCCAGTGGTTATTTAAATTAATTAGAATTAAATAAAATTAATTCAGTTTCTTAGTCATATTAACCACATTTAAGAGTTTAATAGTCAGAAGTGGCTAGTGGCTACTGTATTTTTTGTTTTTGTTTTTGAGACATAGTCTCACTCTATTGTCCAGGCTGTAGTGTGGTGGCGTGATTTCAGCTCACTGCAACCTCTGCCTCCCAAGTTCAAGTGATTCTTCTGCCTCAGCCTCCCAAGTAGCTGGGATTTCAGGCATGTGCCATCACGCCCAGCCAGTTTTTGTATTTTTAGTAGAGATGGGGTTTCACCATGTTGGTCAGGCTGGTCTTGAGCTCCTGACCTCAAGTTATCTACTGGCATTGACCTCCCAAAGTGTTGGGATTACAGGCGTGAGCCACCACGCCTGTCCTGTATTTGACAGCATTGATACAGAACATTTCCATTATTGTAGAAGTTCTATTGGACAGCATTGCTGTAAATCATTAAATGTAGAGGAATATCTATCACAGTTTAAAGAACCAAGAGAGGTGGATAATATTAGAATGCTTTTTCTGGCCACCTAACAAAAATACGTGCCTGTCCTTGATACTGACATCTTCCCTTATCCTATTTTTAAAAATTCTGCATTTGTTAATTGTGTAAACACCCACTGGGTATATATTTATAATAAGATTTATACAGCTTATTATTCATATTTGAATTTTATTCAGTTGTTTCAAGGGCAGTGTGGTATAATAGAGCATAAGGTTAGGAGTAAGGGTATCTAATTTTGTGACTTTAGGCAATTTGCTTAACCTGTTACCTAAAATTTATTACTTTTCAAACAGAGATAATCTTTTTTTGAGTGTTTACTTCACATGAGCTAGAGGGAAAAAAAGTTAAAAAATGTATGTGTACACACATGTATTTTTATGAGTAAGATCTTTATGTACTATTGTGGAGTCATCTCCAGGATGTTTAAGTGAAAAAAGTAATGCACACAGTATGCCAAGAAAGGAGAGCTACAAATATAACTTGCCTGGAGTTGCATAAATGGCAGAGTTGGAACTAAAATTCAGCTATCCTATTTAATTCTGGACTCTTTTACTTCTTATTGTAAAGCTGTATCAGTATTTGTCATCATGCCATAGAAACATTTTAGAAGCTAAATTTGTCTCTTGATCTTGCTCTTAATGAGAAGGCCTCTTATCACATTTAAAAAATTTGTAGACATATTATTCTTCAGGACCATCTTGGTTTCTTTCTTTTAATGCAAGTAAATGGGAAATATATCCTAATATGTAAAAATTTACTTTATCACTCTCCTTATTATTATATATCTCATGGATGAGGACCTTTCTAATAGCCTTATTATATATGCTTACTTGTGAATTTATCCTCTCCTATTAACATTTTATAAGTCTAAAAATGAAAAACTTTATACTTACATTTTGAAGTATTTTGCATAGTCTAAACTATTAAAATTAACTTGAAGGTGACGAGTAAAAGTCGTTCTGAATTACCAGATGTGAAACCAGGTGAGGCTAATCTTAAAGAGATAATGGATATAGCTTATGACTCGTTTGATATTCAACTTACAAGCATACAGCTGCTTTACAGTAGAGTTGGTGAGTATAAAATGCATTATTTGTTGATTGATTTTGTTGAAGTGATTAATTAGGTTTTTAGACACTTTGAAGACCTTCCTCTTAAATGTGTTAGAACTTCTATATTTTTGAATTAGAAATGATAGTAAATATTGTCTAGCTGTTCTTACCAGGAGCAGTCTTGCCCCCCCGCCAAGAGACATTTGTCAATATCTGGAGACATCTTTGGTTGTCACAGGTAGAGCATGAGTAGCACTCCTAGCATCTAATGGGTGAAGGTGACGGATACTACTAAGCATCCTACAATGTTCAGGCCGGTCCCTCATAACAAATATCAGTAGTGCTGAGGTCAAGAAATCCTGATCTGTACCAATGTTTTCCAGCCTTTGACCAAAGTTGGCCGATATTGAAAATGATGTTGGTATTACTACACAGTCGGATAACCAGAAGACATTGCTCAGGGCCAGAAGTAAGCAGCCTAGGGGCTTTGACAGTCATGGACAGCCATACAAAGACGAGGGTCACTCTCCTAGACATGCTTGTATCTCATTCACTGTGATATACCAGTCAGGAGTCTCTGATTTAGAGCTAGTTTTTAAGATGAAGTCAAAGCCAGAAATTCACTTGACAAGAGCCATTTAAGTAGTTAGGGAGAGACCCCAGATTCATTCAGCTTTCTTTTCATTCTGTCGTACTGCTTTTGAATCCCTAGAGTGTTAGTGAACATGCATATAATTCAGTAAAATTTGATGTGTTGAAAAGATCCATATGTAGAGATCTATGTGTTTGTATGCAGTCAGATTTTAGTTACTTGAGCTAACCAATAAAAGGAGAAACAATGAGAATCCAAAGTAGCTGTTATCAAAATTGTTAATTTGTATAGGACTGAAACATTTTATTTCTTTAATTATATTTGCTTCAGGATAGTGAACGTAGTTTGTATTTTTATCGTATTCTAATTGTGGTGGAGGAAACCCAAAGGTATAGTGGGTGGCAACAGTACATTATTTTTAGAAGTCCACAAATTCTTTTTCAGGGAATAAATTACTGGGTTTGGTTTTCCTTGATTGGGATTTTATCTGACTCATAGAATTATTAGGTTCAAATGAGATAGTATATGTGAAAATGCATTATATGACTGAGATCCCATTAATCTTGTTATGAATTTTTAAAGTTATTTCTTTCTGATTATACCTATTTTAGAAAATCTGAACAATTCAGAAACCAAAAAGATAAACCTTTATGTTACTGCTTAGGCAAGAACACTATTGATATTTTGTTGCACATCCTTTTAGTATGTTTTTCAGTGTATGTGCCTGTGAATATATGGGATGTGCTTATTTGGTGTTTATATTGGAGGTATTTGTGAATGTATTTTTTTTACATGATTTATATAGTTTTATATCCAGATATTTTTTCTTTTACCAGTAATATTTTGGTCACTTGAACTCATGGTTTTTATTGTCTATATTATGCTATAGGGCTGTGGTCTCAGTTATTTAACCATTCCCTTATGGAACATTTAGGCTCGTAACTCTGCAGTGATTGTTGCCAATCAACAACATCCAAGTAGACTTGGATGTGAATTTCAGTTTTATCACTAGCAGGTTGATCATAGGCAAGTTATAAATTCTTTCGAGTCTCAGTTTTCTAAAGTGGGATTATTATACAGAATTTTGAGAATTAACATTTAAACATTACCTAGAAGAGTAGAAATTATAAATCTTGAATAAATGGTAGCTTTTATTAGTTACTGTTAAAGAACCTCACTTTTTACTACCTTTTGCATTATTGCCTTACTGTCATGTTACTTTTTTGGGTAAGGTATGTGGTTGGTGTAGTGATTGTCAGTGGATGCGCAGTAGATTTGATAACCTACTGATTGTATGTACCTGAGAATGTGACATTAAGATTACCTAGCTGTGGTGAAATTTTCTCATGTAATGGAATGTGTGACTATGAAGTATTAATAGTTATTTTAGGTTTTGTGTGTTATATTATAGTTACGTTAAATATGAACCATTTTCTGTACTTAGGTGATAATTGGAGAGAAGCACGAAAACTCAGTGTATCTACCCAGCATATTTTGGTACCCATGCACTTCAATTTGGAACTGTCTAAGGCCATGGTTTTCATGGATGTAAGGATGCCCAAGTATGTACTGTTTGTTTCATGTGACTATGGATCTTCTGGGTAGCTAGGGAAATACCATACTTAATTGACCTTTCCTTGTGCGTGTGGTAAAATGTATATAAAATTTACCATTTTGATAATTTTTAAGAGTATAATTCGTTATTAAGTTCACACATGTTGTTATGCAACCATCACCACCATTCATTTCCAGAACTATTTCTCTTCCAAACTGAAACTCTATACCCAATTAAACAATAACACCCCATTTCACCCTGCACCCGGCCCCTGACAACAACCATTATATCTTCTGTCTTTATGAATTTGACTATTTTAGGTACCTCATGTAAGTGGAATCATAGAAAATTAGATTTTGTGTGCCTGGGTTTCTTCACTTAGCATAATGTCTTCAAGATTCATCCATGTTGGAGCATATGTCAGAATTTCATGTATTTTTAAGGCTGATTAATATTCCTTATATGTATATACTATGTTTTTATTTATTCATCCTTCAATGGACATTTGTGTTGTTAATGCTGTTTGGCTATTGTAATAATACTGCTGTGTACAAATATCTGCTGAAGTCCCTGATTTCAGTATTTTTGGGTGTATACTCAGAAGTAGAATTGCTGGATCATATTGTAGTTCAGTGTTTAAGTTTTAGAGGAGTGCTGTGCTGTTTTTTATAGCAGTTAACACCATTTTACTTTCCTGCCAGCACAAGGGTTTCAATTTCTTCACTGCCTCTACAACACTTGGTATTTTCTGTTTTTTTATTTTAATAGTTATCCTAATAGGTGTGAAGGGATGTGATTTTTCTAATGCTTAGTGATGTTGAACATCTGTTCTTGTGTTTGTTGACCATTCATGTATTTATTTGGAGAAATACATATTCAAGATCTTTGCCCATCTTTTAATCTGGTTATTTATTTTTTTCTTTTTTTCGAGATGGAGTCTCCCTCTGTCGCCCAGGCTGGAGTGCAGTGGCATGATCTTGGCTCACTGCTACCTCCACCTCCTGGGTTCAAATGATTCTCCTGCCTCAGCCTCCTGAGTAGCTGGGACTACAAGCGTGTGCCACCACGCCCAGCTAATTTTTTGTGTTTTTGGTAGGGACGGGATTTCACCGTGTTAGCCAGGGTGGGCTTGATCTCCTGACCTTGTGATCCACCCACCTCAGCCTCCCAAATTGCTGGGATTACAGGCATGAGCTGCCTCGCCTGGCTGAGTTGTGAGAGTTTTAAAATATATTTTGGATATTAACTCTTTATCAGATATATGATTTGCAAATATTTTTTCTCACTCTGGGTTTCCTTATCACTCTGTTGATTGTGGCCTTTGATGTCTAAAAGTTTAAAATTTTTATTGTCCAGTTTATCTTAGTTGCCTATGCTTTTGGTGTCATATCCAAGAAATTATTACAAAATCCAATGTCATAAAGTTTTTCTTCTTTGTTTACCTTAAAGAGTTTTATAGTTTTAGCTTCTTTTATTTAGATCTTTGGTCCATTTGAGTTAATTTTTGTATGTGACATATAGGATAAGGACCCGCCTTTATTCTTTTGCATGCAAATATCTCATTTTCTCAATACAATTTGTTGAAAAGACTGTCCTTTTCTCATTGAATGGCCTTGGTACCCTAGTTGAAAATCATTTATCCATATATGCAAGAGCTTATTTTTGGGCTTTCTGTTTTAGTCCATTGGTCTCTATGTCTTTATTTTCCTGTACCACACTATTTAGATTACTGTAGCTTTGTAGGAAGTTTTGAAATCAGGAGATGTGAGTTATTTAACTTTGTTCTTTTTCCAGATTGTCTTGGCTATTCGGGATCCTTTGGTATTCCATATGAATCTTAGGATGGAGTTTTCTTTTCTTGTAAAAAAATGTTACAGAGATTCTGATAAAGAGTGTATCAAATCTGTAGATCCCTTTGAATGGTATTGACATCTTAATAATATTGACTGTTACAGTCCATGAACATGGAATATCTTTCTATTTATTTGTGTCTTCTTTGATTTCACCAGCATTTTCTAGGTCTCAGTACTAAAGTCTCTTGCCTGATTTCTTAAGTTTATTCTTTCTGATGCTATTGTAAATGAATTTAAAAATTTTTGGTGGATTGTTTATTGTTAGTGTATGGGAACTTAACTGATTTTTATATCCTGCAACTTTGTGAATTTGTTTACAATTCTAAATTTCAGGATTCTAAAGTTCTAACAGATTTAAGATTTTCTACATATAAGATCCTATCATCTGTGTACAGTTAGTTTTTTTCCCTTTCTGATATGGGTGCCTTTTATTTCTCTTTCTTGCCTAATTGGTCTGTCTAGAATTTTTTAGCACTCTCTTGAATAGAAGTAGTTTAGGTTGGCATCCTCACCTTTAACCTGAGCCCAGAGGAAAAGCTTTCAGTATTTCACCATCGAGTATGATGTCAGCTGTGGGATTTTTATGGATGACCTTTATTATGTTGAGGTAGTTTCCTTCTGTTCCTAGTTTGCTAACTTTTTATTATGAAAATGTGATGAATTTTTTCAAATCCTTTCTGTGCTTTGAGATGATCATGTGATCATGTGAAAAATGATCAAGATGATTTTTTTTTCCTTCATTCTCTTAATGGGGTATATTACCTTAATTGCTCTCTATATATTAAATCGTATTTCTTGAGTCCAGCAAAAAATCCTTTTATTCCAGGAATAAATCCTCTTATTCTAGGAATAAATTCCAAGAATAAATAATTTATAAACCATTTAATGGGCTATTGATTTAGGTTTGCTTGTGCTTTTGAGTTTTGCATCAATATTTTTCAGATATGTTGGACCACAGATTTCTTCTAGTATCTTTGTCTGGCTTTGATATCAGGGTAATGCTATCTTTATAGAATGGATTAGAAAGTATTCCTGCCTCTTCAGTTTTTGATTGTTTGGTAGAATTCACTATTGAAGCGATCAGATCATGGGAGGTTTTCTTTATTGGGAGGTTTTTGATTACTGATTCAGTCTCCATAGTAGTTTATCCAGATTTTGTTTCTTCGTAATTCAGTGTTGGTAGATTTGTGTTTCTTGGAATTTGTTTCATTTAGATTATTCATTTGTTGGTGTAAAATTGTTTATAATTGTTTCTCTCTTACAACCCTTTTTATTTTGTAAAATAAGTAGTAGTGTTACCACTTTCATTTCTGATTTAAATTGAGTCTTTTCTCTTTTTTTCTCAGTCTAACTAAAGGTTTTCAATCTCGATCATTTTGAAGAACCACCTCACATTTTTGTTGATTTTTTTCTCTATTTTTCTATATTTATCTCTGCTTCCATCTTTATTATTTTTTTATTTCTGCTAGCTTTAGGTTTACTTTGCTGTTCTTTTTCTAGTTCTTTAAGGTGTAAAGTTAGGCTATTGATTTTAGGTCTTTCTTCTTTATTAATGTAGGTGTTTACAGCTATAAGGTCCCTTTTTGGCAGACTTTTGCTGCATCCTATGAATTTTGGTATGTTGTATTTTCATTTTCATTTGTCTTATTTTCTTTTTTTTTTTTTTTAGAAGGAGAAACTCTCACTTTATTTTTTTAAACAATTTTATCATAGTGATGACATACAATAAATTGCACATATTAAAGTGTATGATTCGATGAGTTTTCAGATACAGGAATGCCCATGTAACCATCACCATAATCAAGATAATAGGTGTACAATCATTGCCAAAATTTTCCCCCTGCCTCTATAGTTTTCTCCTCCTGCCCCTTCCCACCCTGTCCCCTTTTTCTAGGCAATCATTGATGTGTTTTCTCTCCTGACAGATTAGCTTTCATTTCCTGTAATTGTATTTAAATTCAACCACACATTATGTGTCCTTTCACTCAATTATTTATTTATTTATTTTTTCTAATTTCCCTTGTAATTTCTTTGATCTCATTGCTTGTTTAACCATCTGTTTTTAAATTTCTATACACTTGTGACTTCTATACTTTTTTCTTCTACTCTTGCATTCTAGACTCATTTCATCATTATTGGAAAAGATACTTCTTATGATTTCACTTTTTTAACATTTTTTGACACTTTTTTTTTTTTACCTGACTTACAATCTGTCCTGGAGAATGTTTCATATGCACTTGAGAAAAATGTCTATTTTGCTGAATGGAGTGTTCTATATATGTCATTTTGGTCCAGTTGGTCAATTTTATTGGTCCAGTCCCCTGTTTCCTTATTAATCTACTGCCTAGTGATTCTATTCAGTATTGACAGTGAGATATTGAAGTCTCCTATTATTATCAAGGAACTGTCTGTTTCTTCCTCTTAATTCTGTCAGTGCTTGCTTTATATATTTTTGAACTCTGATGTTTGGCACATATATGTTTATAATTGTTATGTCTTCTTGGTGAAGTTATACTTTCATTATCATTATATAATGTCCTTCCTTATTGCTTGTAACAGTTTTTGACTTGCAGTCTATTTTGGCTGTTTCTGTTGCAGGCATCCCTGCTCTCTTTTGGTGATTATTTGCATAGAATGTCTTTCTTCATTTTTTTTTTTCACTTTTAACCTGTGTGTTTTCTATGAGTTAATGTGATCTCTTGTAGACAGTATGTAGTTGCATCCTGTTTTTTAATCCATTTTGTCACTTGAAGTTTTTAATTGAGAAAAAATTTATTTACATTTAAAGTAAATACAGATGGGGAGGACTTACTTTTGTCATATTGTTATTTGCTTTCTGTATGTCTTACAGCTTTTTTAATCCCTCATTTCCTCCTTTAATGCTGCCCTTTGTGTTCAGTGGATTTTTGTGTGTGACATGCTTTGATTCCTCTCTCATTTCCAGTATTGTATATTCTACAAATATTTTCTTTGTGGTTACGATGGAGATTATGTATAATATCCTTAAGTTGTAACAGTCTATTTATTTATTATTTCTTTTTTTAGACAGGGTCTTACTCTGTCACCTAGGCTAGAGAACAGTGTTGTGGTTGTAACTCACTGCAGCATTGAACTCCTGTGCTCAAGTGATCCTCCTGTCTTGTCCTCCTGAGTAGCTGGGACTACAGGCACACGCCACTACACTCAGCTAATTTTTAAATTTTTTTGTAGAGATGGGTCTTGCTATTTTGCCCAGGCTATAACAGCCTATTTAAGATTGAGGCAGGTTGCATAGTCTTATGCCTGTAATCCCAGCACTTTGAGAGGCCAAGGTGGTAGGATTGCTTGAGGCCAGGAGTTTGAGACCAGCCTGGGCAACGTAGTAAGACCCTGTCTCTACAATAAGTAAACAAATAATTAAATAAAATTAGCTGGGCATAATGGTGCATGCCTATAGTCCTAGCTACTTGGGAAGTTAAGGTGGGAGGATAGCTTGAGCCCAGGAGGTTGAGGCTACGGTGGGTTGTGATTATGTCACTGCACTCCAGCCTGGGTGACAAAAAGTTTTAAAAAGTGAAAAATAAAATTGATGCCAAGTTAGCTTCAATTGCATGCAAAAACTCTACTTCTTTCCTGCTTTGCCCCCTCCAGTTTATCTTATTGATGTCCCAGATTATATTTTTATATATTCTCTACCCATTAACAAAGAATTGTAATTATTTCTTATGCATTTGTCTTTTAACTTATGTAGAACATAAATAGTAGAGTTATAAACCAAAATTCTAATAACATTTGCTTTATACTTGTCCATGTATTTACATTTACTGGGATTATTATATTTCATTGTTAGCTGAAGCTATGTGCCTGAGATCCTAAGTAGAGAAGTCTGTTGAACTAGACTGGGCCATTTAGATGATTTATTTCTAAATAGTTTTAGACTGTAGGTAGTCATTTAACTTCTTCCTTGTAACAGCACCTTTTTTCTCCCTTACAAATATTCAAACCTCAGGCACAGGTCTATTTTAAAATTTAACCAAAGGCTTTTCTCATCTAACATCTACCAAACACTTCCAGGAGAGTTGCTACTAGCAAGGAACATGAGAAGGCTTCATGCCTAGTTAAAGTGTACTAGGAAGAATAGAGGGAATTAGAGAGACTCTGGCCTTTTCCTATATGGTACATGGGGTGGACATTGTTTTTAATACTTATTATACTTAACATGTAAAAGGGAGAGACCCACACCCTTTTTTGTTGACCTTTACCTCATGGTGGCTCTATCTACTAACAAACATTGTCCAGGGCCCTAAATCTTACTCTCCTAGATTTTCTTTTCTTAGAAAATCAAAGCATGCACTGAGAGTCTTGAGGCAGAGGAATGGCTAGAATTTGGTTTAAGAGACAGAAGGAAAGAAAACCATGCTACGCATTCCCTTGTTTTTTTCAAATCCAGCTTTAGATATGGTTCGATTTAAAGAGAAAAGGCTTAATTCTTTTCATTTCTCCCTAATTATGTCTGCTGCTTGTTTACTCTTTACTACTGTTTCTTGTAAAGTTTTCCATTCTGTGATAAAGATTAAAGATCTATGCAATTTCTTGTTTTAAATATATGACTATGAATTGATTTTTTTTTAGCATAGCTTAAATACTTTTCTTCTTGGTAAGTATGCTATAATCTTGGAAGTTACAGGGTACCAGAAAAAGTAGGTGATATTTCTCTGAGGGAAGAACAGGGCAGCTTTTATCTTGGTTTGGACTTGCTCTGTCAGTATATGCTTAGGAAGAATTTATGTCTTGTGATGCAGGGAATATGTATAGCATAGCAGGAATTAAAATAGCTGATTATAATAATATATCTATAATAATGTAATAAATATATATATTGATAATGGCTATAGATTTGGACCAGCTTATAGGTTAGTATAGTTAAAATACTCACAGGGCAGAAATGACAATGACTTAACTTAGAAAGATGAAATCTTAGAAGTTATTTGGTTTCTATTTTATAATATTGTAAGCAATATAAAGTGGATATGATATGTCAAATCCTGGAACTCCACAAGTGTCAGGAACATTCCCTTGAAAGTTGAGCTGCGTTAAGTTGAAGGCAAATAAAAGGATGCTTGCTATTTGGTAGATACTATTTTGGTACCCAGCATCTTTAGATTGTGCAACTTGCAGATTTTTCAAGAAAGTGAAAAAAAGTTTAAGTGCATTAAGAGAATCGATTCATAATGTTTAACGAAGTTAAACTACTAGTACGCTTGTGATTAATTACAAATATTTAGGGTATTGGAAATAAAAGAAAGCTTGTAATTTTCTGCAGGACTCCAGTACATTTTTAGAAAGATAGGTAAGTAATCAGTGTGCGTACATGGAAAAAGTAATTTTTAGGGAAAATGCGGGGATAAAAATGGGGAGTGAAAACTTTCTCTCTCTGATAGTGAAAACTTTCTCTCTCTCTCTCTCTCTCTCAGAGGAGACTGTCAAGGCAATTAAAAGAATAATAAAGCACTCTGATGTGGTTTTGCTCCATGGTCTTTGTTATATAGTCTCATGAGCAGGCTATTTGTACTGCCAAACCTTAGTTTTCTCATAGGAACCATGTACATCTAGGAACTTAAAATAAATAGAGAGCAAAAATAGGTTGTCTGCCTCATAGATTGTGAGGACTGTTTACAATAATGCATGTAAGTGCTTTCCTCAATGCCTGTCACATGAGAAACACTTGATTAGTAGTAATTGTCAATTGTGTATAGCAAACAGTAGAAGGACATTACATGAAATAAGAACATAAACCTCTGAAAAATAATGAGTTTAGCCCATCTAATGAAACTGGTTAATAGGGTAAGATGGAAATTGGAATAGAGATTTTTAGTGTTTAAAATCACATTTGATTCAGATAATTTGAGAACAGTCTTTTTAATTAGTGCACTTAAATCAGAATAATTCCTTTATAATTATTTATTTTTATCTTTTCAAAACAGATTCAAGATTTTTGGAAAGTTACCTCTTATTTCTTTACGAATCTCAGATAAAAAACTACAAGGGATTATGGAATTGATTGAAAGCATTCCAAAACCTGAACCAGTAACTGAAGTATCTGCCCCTGTCAAATCATTCCAGGTAATGTTACTTTCAAAATTAATATAAGCATGAATTAAGAAAGTCCACAAATAGTATTTCAAACAATCACAGGAATTTTATATAAGACAATTTGCAATTTGTTTTGAATAGACATTAAGAAAATTACTTTTTTTTTTTCTTTTTTTTTTGAGACAGAGTCTCGCAGGCTGGAGTGCAGTGGCGTGATCTCTGCTCACTGCAAGCTCCGCCTCCCAGGTTCACGCCATTCTCCTGCCTCAGCCTCCCGAGCAGCTGGGACTACAGGCGCCCGCCACCATGCCCGACTAATTTTTTGTATTTTTAGTAGAGATGGGGTTTCACCGTGTTAGCCAGGATGGTCTTGATCTCCTGGCCTCGTGATCTGCCCACCTCGGCCTCCCAAAGTGCTGGGATTACAGATGTGAGCCAGCACGCCCAGCCAGAAAATTACATTTTGAGAGAGAAATTGAAATGGTAAATAGTTAAGAAAGATATAAAATAATAAATCGACTTTCCTAATTTCTGCAGCCTCCAATCCCTCTCCTGAGCAATAACACTGTTAACTACTGCTTCTCTAGTTTTTAAAAAAATATTTATGGCATATACCAGTACACACATGCACAAGAACATGCTTGTGTGTGTGTATGTAGTATGTGTGTGTGTATGTAGTATGTGTGTGTGTACATACATGTATATATTCATTTTTTTTTTTAAACAGAGCCTATCTCTGTCACCCGAGCTGGAGTGCAGTGGCGCAATCTCGGCTCACTGCAACCTCTGCCTCCTGGGTTCAAGGAGTTCTCTGCCTCAGCCTCCTGAGTGGCTGGGATTACAGGCGCCCACCACCACGCCCAGCTAATTTTTTTTTGCATTTTTAGCAGAGACAGGGTTTCACCATCTTGGCCAGGCTGGTCTTGAACTCCTGATCTCGTGATCCACCTGCCTCGGCCTCCCAAAGTGCTGGGTTTACAGGTGTGAGCCACCGTGCCCGGCCTGTATTCTTTTATTTTTAAAATTAAATGAAATCATTATACTCACTATTCTGAATCTGTATTATTTTCACCATTATTGTCATATATGCCTCAGATAAATTTTTATGTTAGCACATACAGATCTGCCTCATTTGTTTATGGTGATATAGTATTTCATTTTCTGCATATACCATCTTTTGCTTAATATATCTCCTTTTGATGGATATTCACATTATGAGTGTTTACAGTTATGAAAAATACTGCTTTTAACTTCCTTATATATATACATATATATATACGTGTATATATATATATATATATATATTTGCTTATACTTTTATTCATAGGATAAATTCCTAGAAATGGAATTGTTGAGTAAAAGAGTATGTGAATTTTGAATTTTGATTATTTTGCCAAAGAAAAAATTTTTTTTTTTTTGGGGACGAAGTCTCCCTCTTTTGCTCAGGCCGGAGTATAGTGGCACAACGTTGGCTCACTGCAACCTCCGTCTCCCAGGTTCAAGCGGTTGTCCCATTTCAGCCTCCCAAGTAGCTGGGACTACAAGTGCGTGCCACTACACTTAGCTGATTTTTGTATTTTTAGCCGAGATGGAGTTTCACCATGTTGGCCAGGCTGGTTTTAAAATCCTGACCTCAAGTGATCTGCCTGCGTTGGGCTCCCAAAGTACTGGGATTACAGGTGTGAGCCACTGTGCCCAGCCCAAATTTGCTTAACTTATAGTTTCCTAACAGTGGATGAATATCTTTCTCTGCTTTCATTACTGAGTATTAGCAAATGTTAAAATTTTATTCAAAGTGAAAAATGTCATCTTCTGGTTTTGATATGCTTTTCTAAATAAGTAGAACATACTTTCCTAAGTTTACTATTTTAATTTCTGTTTTTAGAAACTGCTGTTCATGTCTTTTTTCTATTGGGTTATGGTTGTCTAATTAAGGAAATAACCTGCTTGTCATTTAAAATTACTGTTTTTTTCCCCATTTTGTTGTTTGATTTTTATCTCACATGTAAATTTATTTTTGCCAGACAGAAGCATTTTATTTTTTACATAGTCAATTTTTTTTTCCTTCATGATTTCTGGACTTTGTATTATGTGACTTTTCCCTTTCCAAGAGAATTTCAGAAAGAAAAAAAATATATTCACATTTCCCTCCATTTTGGGGGGGTACAGAGGGTTCTTTACTCATGTTTAAATGCTTTTCTTTTGAAGTAGTTTCAAACTTGAAACATTCCAAAAATAGTATAAAGAACTTTTTTATTATACTTTAAGTTCTGGGATACATGTGCAGAACATGCAGGTTTGTTACATAGGTGTACATGTGCCATGGTGGTTTGCTGCACCCATCAGCCCGTCATCTATATTAGGTATTTCTCCTAATGCTATCCCTCCCCTAGCCCCCCACCCCTTGACAGGCCCCAGGGTGTGATGTTCCCCTCCCTGTGTTCATATGTTCTCATTGTTCAGCTCCCACTTATGAGTGAGAACATGCAGTGTTTGGTTTTCTGTTCCTGTGTTAGTTTGCTGAGAATGATGGTTTCCAGCTTCGTCCATGTCCCTGCAAAGGGCATGAACTCATCCCTTTTTATGGCTGCATAGTATTCCATGGTATATATGTGCAACATTTTCTTTATCCAGTCTATCATTGATGGGCATTTGGGTTGGTTCCAAGTCTTTGCTATTGTGAACAGTGCTGCATTGAACATACGTGTGCATGTGTCTTTATAGTAGAATGATTTATAATCCTTTGGGTATGTACCCAGTAATGGGATGGCTGGGTCAAATGGTATTTCTGGTTCTGGATCCTTGAGGAATTGCCACACTGTCTTCCACAATGCTGGAACTAATTTACACTCCCACCAACAGCGTAAAAGCGTTCGTGTTTCGCCGCATCCTCTCTATCATCTGTTGTTTCCCAACTTTTTTTTTTTTTTTTTTTTGAGACGGAGTCTCGCTCTGTCGCCCAGCCTGGAGTGCAGTGGTGCGATCTTGGCTCACTGCAAGCTCCACCTCATGGGTTCATGCCATTCTTCTGCCTCAGCCTCCCGAGTAGCTGGGACTACAGGCACCCACCACCATGCCTGGCTAATTTTTTTGTATTTTTAGTAGAGATGGGGTTTCACCATTTTAGCCAGGATGGTCTCGATCTCCTGACCTCGTGATCTGCTTGCCTCGGCCTCCCAAAGTGCTGGGATTACAGGTGTGAGCCACTGCACCTGGCCCCTTTTCCCAACTTTTTAATGACCGACATTTTAACTGGCATGAGATGGTATCTCATTGTTGTTTTGATTTGCATTTCTCTAATGACCAGTGATGATGAGCTTTTTTTCATATGTTTGTTGGCCGCATAAATGTCTTCTTTTGAGAAGTGTCTGTTCATATCCTTTGCCTACTTTTTGATGGGGTTGTTGGTTTCTTACTTGTAAATTTTTTTTCAGTTCTTTGTAGATTCTGGATATTAGCCCTTTGTCAGATAGATAGATAGATAGATAGAAAAAATTTTCTCCTATTCTGTAGGTTGCCTGCTCACTCTGATGATAGTTTCTTTTGCTGTGCAGAAGCTCATTAGTTTAATTAGATCCCATTTATCAATTTTGGCTTTTGTTGCCATTGCTTTTGGTGTTTTAGTCATGAAGTCTTTGCCCATTCCTGTGTCCTGAATGGTATTGCCTAGGTTTCCTTCTAGAGTTTTTATGGTTTTAGGTTTCACATTTAAGTCTTTAATCCATCTTGAATTAATTTTTGTATAAGGTCTAAGGAAGTGGTCCAGTTTCAGTTTTCTGCATATGGCTATCCGGTTTTCCCAACACCATTTATTAAATAGGGAATCCTTCCCCCATTGCTTATTTTTGTCAGGTTTGTCAAAGATCAGATGGTTCTAGATGTGTGGTGTTATTTCTGAGGCCCCGTTCTGTTCCATTAGTCTATATCTCTGTTTTGGTACCAGTACCATGCTGTTTTGGTTACTGTAGGCTTGTAGTATAGTTTGAAGTCAGGTAGCGTGATGCCTCCAGCTTTGTTCTTTTTGCTTAGGATTGTCTTGGCTATATGGGCTCTTTTTTGGTTCCATATGAAATTTAAAGTAGTTTATTTGAATTCTGTGAAGAAAGTCAATGATAACTTGATGGGGATAGCATTGAATCTATAAATTACCTTGGGCATTATGGCCATTTTCACAATATTGATTCTTCCTATCAATGAGCATGGAATGTCTTTCCATTTGTTTGTGTCCTCTCATTTCATTGAGCAGTGGTTTGTAGTTCTCCTTGAAGAGGTCCTTCGCATCCCTTATAAGTTGGATTCCTAGATATTTTATTCTCTTTGTAGCGATTGTGAATGTGAGTTCACTGATTATTTGGCTCTCTGTCTGTTATTGGTGTATAGGAATGCTTGTGATTTTTGCATGTTGATTTTGTATCCTGAGACTTTGCTGAAGTTGCTTATGAGCTTAAGGAGATTTTGGGCTGAGGCATTGGGGTTTTCTAAATATACAGTCATGTCATCTGCAAACAGACACGATTTTATTTCCTTTCTTCCTATTTGAATACCCTTTATTTCTTTCTCTTGCCTGATTTCCCTGGCTAGAACTTCCAATACTATGTTTAATAGGAGTGTTGAGAGAGGGCATTCTTGTGCCAGTTTTCAAAGGGAATGCTTCCAGGTTTTGCCCATTCAGTATGATATTGTTTGTTGCTTTGTCATAAATAGCTGTTAGTATTTTGAGACACATTCCATCAATACCTAGTTTATTGAGAGTTTTTAGCATGAAGGGTGTTGAATTTTATCAAAGGCCTTTTCTGTATCTATTGAGGTAATCATGTGCTTTTTGTCATTGGTTCAGTTTATGTGATGGATTACATTTATTGATTTGCATATGTTGAACCAGCCTTGCATCTCAGAGATGAAGCCAACTTGATCGTGGTGGATAAGCTTTTTGATGTGCTGCTGGATTTGGTTTGCCAGTATTTTATTGAGGATTTTCACATTGATGTTCATCAGGGATATTAGCCTGAAATTTTCTTTTTCGTATGTGTCTCTGCCAGGTTTTGGTAGCAGGGTGAGGCTGCCTTCATAAAATGAGTTAGGGAGAAGTCCCTCTTTTTCTATTGTTTGGGATAGTTTCAGAAGGACTGGTACCAGCTCCTCTTTGTGCCTCTGGTAGAATTCGGCTGTGAATCTGTCTGGTCGTGGGCTTTTTTTGGTTGATAGGCTATTAATTACTGCCTCAATTTTGGAACTTGTTATTGGTCTATTCAGGGATTCAACTTCTTCCTGATTTAGTCTTGAGAGGGTGTATGTGTCCAGGAATTTATCCATTTCTTCTAGATTTTTCTAGTTTATTTGTGTAGAGGTGTTTATAGTATTCTCTGATAGTAGTTTGTAGTTCTGTGGAATCAGTGGTGATATCCCCTTTAGCATTTTTTATTGTGTCTGTTTGATTCTTCTCTCTTTTCTTTATTAGTCTGGCTAGCAGTCTATGTATTTTGTTAATCTTTTCAAAAAACCAGCACCTGGATTCACTGATATTTTTGAAGGGTTTTTCATGTCTCTATCTCCTTCATTTATGCTCTGATCTTAGTTATTTCTTGTCTTCTGCTACCTTTTGAATCTGTTTCCTCTTGCTCTTGCTTCTCTAGTTCTTTAATTGTGATGTTAGTGTGTTGATTTTAGATCTTTCCCGCTTTCTCCTGTGGGCATTTAGTGCTATAAATTTTCCTCTAAACACTGCTTTAGCTGTGTCCCAGAGATTCTAGTTGTGTCTTTGTTCTCATTGGTTTCAAAGAACTTACTTCTGCCTTAATTTCATTATTTACCCAGTAGTCATTCAGGAGCAGGTTGTTCAGTTTCCATGTAGTTGTGTGATTTTGAGTGAGTTTCTTAATCCTGAGTTCTAATTTGATTGCACTGTGGTCTGAGAGACTGTTTGTGATGATTGCCATTATTTTGCATTTGCTGAGGCTTGTTTTACCTTCAATTATGTGGTCAATTTTAGAATAAATGCGATGTGGTTCTGAGAAGAATGTATATTCTGTTGATTTGGGGGTAGAGAGTTCTGTAGATGTCTATTACGTCTGCTTGGTCCAGAGCTGAGTTCAAGTTCTGAATATCCTTGTTAGTTTTCTGTCTTGTTGATTTGTCTAATATTGACAGTGGGGTGTTAAAGTCTCCTACTATTACTGTGTGGGAGTCCGAGTCTCTTTGTAGGTCTCTAAGAACTTGCTTTATTCTTTAAGAATGTTGAATATTGGCCCCCACTCTCTTCTGGCTTGTAGGGTTTCTGCAGAGAGATCTGCTGTTAGTCTGATGGTCTTCCCTTTGTGGGTAACCTGACCTTTCTCTGTGGCTGTCCTTAACATTTTTTCTTTCATTTCAACCTTGGTGAATCTGACAATTATGTGTCTTGGGGTTGCTCTTATTGAGGAGTGTCTTAGTGGTGGTCTCTGTATTTCCTGAATTTGAATGTTGGCCTATCTTGCTAGGTTGGAAAAGTTCTCCTGGATAATATCCTGAAGACTGTTTTCCAGCTTGGTTCTATTCTCCCCGTCACTTTCAGGTACACCAGTCAAATGTAGGTTTGGTCTTTGCACATAGTCCCATATTTCTTGGAAGCTTTGTTCGTTGTCATTCTTTTTTCTCTAATCTTGTCTTCATGCTTTATTTCACTAAGTTGATCTTCAAGCTCTGATATCCTTTCTTCCACTTGATCGATTTGGCTGTTGATACTTGTATATGCTTCACAAAGTTCTCATGCTATGTTTTTCCACTCCATCAGGTCATTTACATTCTTCTCTAAACTGGTTATTCTAGTTAGCATTTCCTCTAACCTTTTTTCAACATTCTTAGGTTTATTGCATTGGGTTAGAACATGCTCCTTTAGCTCAGAGGAGTTTGTTATTACCCACCTTCTGAAGCCTGTTTCTGTCAATTCTATAAACTCATTCTCTATCCAGTTTTGTTCCTTTGATAGCAAGGAGTTGTGATCCTTTGGAGGAGAAGAGGCATTCTGGTTTTTGGAATTTTAGCCTTTCTGCGCTGGTTTTCCCCTAATCTTTGTGGATTTATCTACCTTGAGTCTTTGATGTTGGTGACCTTCGGATGGGGTTTCTGTGTGGACGTCCTTTTTGTTGATGTTCATGCTGTTCCTTTCTGTATGTTAGTTTTCCTTTTAACAGTCAGGCCCCTTTGCTGCAGGTCTGCTGGAGTTTGTTGGAGGTCCACTACAGACCCTGTTTCCCTGGGTATCACTAGCGGAGGCTGCAGAACAGCAAAGATTGCTGCCTGTTCCTTACTCTGGAAGCTTTGTCCCAGAGGGGCACACGCCAGATGCCAGCCAGAGCTCTTCTGTGTGAGGTGTCTGTCGACCCCTGCTGGGAGGTGTCTCCCAGTCAGGAGGCATGGGGGTCAGGGCCCCACTTGAGAAGGCAGTCTGTCTCTTAGCAGAGTTTGAGTGCTTTGCTGGGAGATCCACTGCTCTCTTCAGAGCCGGCATGTAAGTTTGCTGAAGCTGCACCCACAGCTGCCCCTTCCCCCAGGTGCTCTGTCCTAGGGAGATGGGAGTTTTATCTATAAGCCCCTGACTGGGGCTGCTACCTTTCTTTCAGAGATGGCCTGTCCAAAGTGGAGGAGTCTAGAGAGGCAGTCTGGCTACAGTGGCTTTGCTGAGCTGCAGTGGGCTCCGCCCAATTTGAACTTCCAGGCGGCTTTGTTTACACTGTGAGGGAAAAGCAGCCTATTCAAGCCTCAGCAATGGTGATTCCCGCCCCCTGCCCCCCACCCCACCAAGCTTGAGCATCCCAGGTTGACTTCAGACTGTTGTGCTGGCAGTAAGAATTTCAAGCCAATGGATCTTAGCTTGCTGGGCTCCATGGGAGTGGGATCCGCTGAGCAAGACTGGTTTCAGCCCCCTTCCCAAGGGAGTGAAAGGTTCTGTCTCGCTGGCATTCCAGGTGCCACTGGGGTATGAAAAAAAGCTCCTTCAGCTAGCTTGATGTTTGCCCAAATGGTTGCCCAGTTTTGTGCTTGAAACCCTGGGCCCTGTTGGTGTAGGCACCCGAGGGAATCTCCTGGTCTGCTGGTTGCAAAGACCATGGGAAAAGTGTAGTATCTGGGCTGGAGTGCACCGTTCCTCATGGCACAGTCCCTCAGGGCTTCCCTTGGCTATGGGTGGGAGTTCCCTGATCTCTTGTGCTTCCGGGGTGAGGCAAAGCCCCACTCTGCTTCAGCTCGCCCTCCATTGGTTGCACCTACTGTCTAACCAGTCCCAATGAGATGAGCCGGGTACCTCAGTTGGAAATGCGGAAATCACTGGCCTTCTGCATTGATATTGCCTGGAGCTGCACGTTGGAGCTGTTCATATTCAGCCATCTTGCCAGCCACCCGTGTAAAGAAGTTTTATCCCCGGTCCGTTAGAGAGTACGTTACTAGCTGGGTGTGGTGGCTCACGTCTGTAATCCCGGCACTTAGGGAGCCCGAGGCAGGCAGATTACTTGAGGTTAGGAGTTCAAGACCAGCCTGGCCAACATGGTAGAACCCCGTCTCTACTAAAAATATCAAAATTAGCCAGGCGTGGTGGTGGGCATCTGTAATCCCAACTGCTCAGGAGGCTGAGGCAGGAGAATCGCTTGAACTCTGGAGGCGGAGGTTGCAGTGAGCCAAGATTGCGCCACTGCACTCCAGCCTGGACGACAGAGTGAGACTCTGTCTCAAAAAAAAAAAAAAAAAGAAAGTGAGTTAATGTCCCATTACTCCTGAACACTTTAGTGCTCACTTTAGTGTTTTGTAGTATTCTTTTCCTAGTCTGTTGGTGAGTTTTTTTGTTTCTTTAATTGTCTTTTGGAGGGCAAAAGTTTAATTTTGATACAATTGACTTTAGCAATATTTTCTCTAGATATTGAGCTTTTTGTATCACATCTCTGCAATTTTTGCCTAATTTAAGGTCAAGAAGATTTTTCCCTATGTTTTTATTCTAGAAATTTTTTAGAGTTAGGTTTTATACTTAGGTCTCTCATCCATTTAATTTTTCTATATGGTGCATGTGATGAGGTCCTCTTTCTAGTTTTACATCTGCACTTACAGTTATTTCTGTTTTGTTTGTTAAAGACTATTCTTTTACTATTGAGTTGACTATATATGTGTAAGTCTATTTCAGACTATTCTTTTCCAGTGATTCGTGTCTATCATTTCCATCTGTTTCTGTTCTTTTGTTGATATCATACTGTCTTAATTATACTGTAGCTTCATGTCTTGAAATCCAGAAAGGTTAGTCCTCCAACTTTTTGTATTTCCAAAATGTTTTTGACTGATTCCTTTGCCTTTTAGAATCAACTTATCAATTTCCACAAAAATCTGGCTGAGATTTGGATAGAAATTGTATCATGAATTTGGGAGAATTAACATTTTAGCAGCATTGAGTCTTTCAGTTCATTAACATGGTATATCTCTCCATTTGCTTAGGTCTTTTTAAGTTTTTAAAAATTGGTTATTTGTAGCTTAAGCATCTGTTTGCTAATATATGTTGTTAAATTTGTACATAGTGTATGGGCTGAATTGTGTCCCTCAAAATTTATATATTGAACCCTAACTCTGCTGTTTCACATTGTGACTGTATTTACAGATAGGTTCTTTACAGCAGTGATTAAGTTAAAATCAGACCACTAGGGTGGGCGCTAGTCCAGTTTGACTGGTGTCTTTATAAGAAAAGGAAATTTGATCTCACAAAGAGACACCAGAGATGCATGCACACTGAGAAAAGCCCATGTGAGGACACAGAAAGGAGGTCATCTGCAAGTTAACGATAGAGGTGGCCTCCAGAACTGTGAGAACGTAGATTTCTGTTGTTAAAGTCACCCAGTCTATGGTATTTTGTTATGGCAGCTCTAGCAATCTCGTATAGGTTTTGGTACCAAGCAGTGAGTTGTTGCTTAACAAGCACTTAGAAATGTGGAATTGGCTTTAGAACTGGGTAATGGGCAGAGACTGGAAGAATTTTGAGGCACATGTTAGAAAAAATCCTAGATTCTATCGTTTAATAAATTGTTGATATAAAATATGGATGTTCAAGCTGTTTCTGTTGAGACCTCAAGTGGAAATGAGGAACATGTTATTTGACGTTGAAGGGAATGTGGTCCTTGTTATAAAGTGACAAAGATCTTGGTTAAATTATGTTCTAGTGATGAAGTTGGATATTTAGCTGTGGAGATCTCTAAGTAAAATGTTGAAGGCATAGTCTTATTTCTCCTTGCAGCTGGTCAAATCACTTGAGGCCAGGAGTTCAAGACCAGCCTGGCCAACATGATGAAATCCCGTCTCTACTAAAAATATAAAAATTAGCTGGGTGTGGTGGTGCACACCTGTAGTCCCAGCTACTCAGAAGGCTGTGGCACAAGAATCACTTGAACCTGGGAGGCAGAGGTTGCAGTGAGCCAAGATTGTGCCACTACACTCCAGCCTGGGTGACAGAAGGAGAATCTGTCTCAATAATAATAATAATAATTGTACAATATATGGTTAATATGTATTTGATTTATTACAAAGATGCCAGCCTAGCTAAGTGGGGGAAGGATCGCCTTTTCAACATACGGTGCTGAAACAACCGGATTTCCATGTGGAAAGTAAATTGATTTCAACCCTTATATGCGGAATGTAACTTGAAATGAAGCATAGACCTAAATATAAAGTCCACAAGTGTAATTTCTGGAACAAAAAATGTAGGATAAAATGTTTGAATCCTTGCAGTAGGTAAAGATAGCTTAGGATATAAAAAGCGCAAATATAACAGGAGGAAAAAATAAATAAATTGGACTTTATAAAAATTAAATTTTTCTGCTATTTGAAAGACATTGTAAAAAAAGGTGAAAAGGCAAACCATCTAACCATCCGCTTGGGAAAAATAGTTGCAAAAATATTTTTACAAGTCCAGACTTGTATCTAGAATATATGAGAAGACTAACAGCTCAATAATAAATGACTAAACAGATAACATGAAAAGGTGTTCGACTTTTTTACTCACCAGAAAAATGCAAATCAAAGCCACATAGAAATACTACTACACAATGGTTAGAATGACTAAAAATAAGAAGAATGGCAATACCATGTCAAGGTATTGCCATGACAAGGATTTAAAACTCTCATACGTTACTTGTGAAACTTGAAAATAGCATAACGCTTTGTAATTTAGTTTGGTAGTTTTTAAAAATAAGGTTAAGTATATACTTACCATATGACTTGGGAATTCTACTCCTAGGTTTTTACCCAAGAGAAATGAAGTCATATGTCCACCAAAAGACTTGAACTAGAATACTTACAGTAGGGTTATTCATAATAGTAAAAAGTTGCATAAAACCCAATTGTCTATCCAGAAGTGAATGGATAAGGAAAAATAGTATATTCATACAGTAGAATACTACTCAGGAAAAAAAAAATACTAATAACATGTAGCAGTGATGGGCAGTGATTGAGTGTGGGGGGAGCTTCCCTCAAAACTCCAGGGTATTTTAGGGAATAGAACGCAGGATTACTTGGCAATTCATGTAAGAACTTAAAACTTGTATTCTAAAACCTAACAACTACATTATAAAAGAGGAAAATAATAGCCCAGTTTCACTAATAAATGTAAGATACAAAAATTTCAAAACATTAAAAGTTGAAATTAAGATAACATAGTTGTTACTTTTGGGAGGATGCCTAATGATTGCAAGGAGCTTAAGGGAGGCTTATGAGTTGCTTGTAATGTTTCGTACTGGACCTGGGTGGTTGGTAGGTTGAGCGTGTTTACTTTCTGAAAATGTATTGAACTTTACAGTTTATGTACGTTGTGTAGTAGATTATAATGTACTTTAAAAAAATGCTGCTGCTGATTTCCAAAATGAGCAGAATTTCACAGAAGGGCAAACACAAATAACCAAGGAAGCTATTTGTGTTTGATATGATATGTAACCATTATGCATTTGTGAAATTGTAATTAAAACTAGGATGACATGGCCAATGAGACTGATATAATTTGAAATCTTTGAACACCCTAAGCATTGTGAGGATATGGAGATATAGAAACTGTGCTGCTGGTGTTAGTGTAATATCTTATCACCACTTATGAAAATGGTTTGATAGTGCTCAATAAGGTGAACATATATAAGTTTACTCTTTGGAAAAGTTTCATCCAAAAGCACCTGTGGGCGTATCAAGGATGTTTGTAGTAGTGCCACAAGCAAAAGCAAAAATCTATAAGCAACACAAATACTCACCAACAGTATAGTGGACAAATAAGTAGTGGTTTATTCATCAGTGCAATACAATGTCACAGTAAAATTCAGTAAACTATCAGTGTGGTTAAAATTTAAACATTGTTTTGTAAAAGAAGGAAGTCACAGGAAAATGTATGTCATATATGCTACAGTTTGGAAAGAGGCAGGGGTAAACGATGCATTATTTAGATAATCATTCATAGGTGCTGTAGTACAAACAACTAAATAAAAATAAAAGCAAGATCATGATAAGAGGTAGGGAACGTGACAAGGAGGAGTGAGATCCGGGAGGAACACATAAGAAGATGCTTCTAGGTCAAGATACGGTAATGTTTTATTGCTTGGCTGGGTTGGAAAATTCAGATGTGTCTTCTATTGTTATTTTTTTAAACTGCAAAATTTGTTTTTATATATGCTCTATTTCTCCAAACTGTAAAAAAGTAAATTTCCTGAAATACCTTTCAGAGATTAAAAATAAAAGTAAGTTCCCCAATTCTAGAGGCTTTAAGTATTGTGACTTGTGTGTTCCTCACAGATGTCCTGATTTAATACTCTGTTGAGTTAAAATATAAGATGTCTTTCTACTCAAAGCCTGTCATCAAGGACATTATTACAGCAGTTCTACAATTTTTATTTAGCCTCAAAATTATAAAACTACTTCTTTAAAATCTGTGTTTTATAATGTATTTTTCTAATTTAGACCTGATAATCTTCTCAGTTAATTCAAATTGGATAGCTTTTTGTCAAAACTGTTGTAGAACTTTGAATAAACATCTTTTGAATAAGCGGTGAATAAACATTTTTGTGCTAATCAACAGTGAATTACTTTTCTTTCAGATTCAAACATCTACTTCTTTGGGAACATCACAGATTTCACAGAAAATAATTCCTCTCTTGGAACTTCCATCTGTTTCTGAAGATGGTAAAATGAAACTGCTTAAGGATATTTTTCTTATTTTATTAAAATAATTTCTGTTTTGAGGCATATTTTTCTCAAAGGACCACACAGAGGAAGGAAAATATCTTTTCCTTTTAAAGTCTAGGTTCTTGGTTGAGGCTCTATGAATGAAAGACAGATTAACGTGAGAAAACAGGCAGATTTACTAGCATTCATGGGTACATGCAAGAAGCTCAGGAATGAGTAACTCAAGGTGGTGATTAAAATTTGGGTTTATATACCAGTTTGGGCTTAAACAAAGGAAAAGAAGTTTTGGGCTTCAGGGATAGGGGTTGCTGGGGAGGCAAGGTATATGGGAAGGCGACCAGAAAAAGTGTGGTACACAAAGGTAAAGTTTGTATCGCAGATTTGTCAGTGTTTTCTCCGTTGATAGGAATGTCTTGTAAGAGTCATCTTCCCCAGTACAGAAAGGAAGATACCTTTACAAGGTAGATTTCTCTTATAAATGTTAGTTTCCCTTACAAAAGGGAAACTTAGGATCTGTCTTCAGAGCTTTTCCTGTGTCTGCTGTTTCTTAAAATAATTGACTCAGTATAATCCTTATGCCAAAAAGACATGTTTTCGAGTGGCATATTTTGGTCTTCTATAGTCATATAAGAAATTTTAGGCAATAGCAGATATTTGTATATTTTCAGGAAATTTTAACTAAAATTTATTTTAAATAGCACAATTCCTTAAAGTTGCTTTTGCAATGGAATTTTTTTGGTATAAAGTTGAACTGAAAACGACAAGGACCAGCCGGGCTCAGTGGCTCATGCCTGTAATCCCAGCACTTTGGGAGGCCGAGGCGGGCGGATCACGAGGTCAAGAGATCGAGACCATTCTGGCCAACATGGTGAAACCCCGTCTCTACTAAAAGTACAAAAATTAGCTGGGAGTGGTGCTGCACACCTGTAGTCCCAGCGACTTGGGAAGCTGAGGCAGGAGAATCGCTTGAACTCAGGAGGCGGAGGTTGCAGTGAGCAGAGATCACGCCACTGCGCTCCAGCCTGGTGACAGAGCGAAAGTCCGAATCAAAAAAAATGACAGGGACCACTAATAAGTTAATTATCTTTATTTGGCTGTGAGTTAAAAAACTCCACAAAACTTCATAGATGTCTTAATTTCTAGTGTGTTTTTTAGCTATTTGGAAAATTTTGCTATAGTATATGTAAAACATTTTTTAAAATATAATTATTATTAAAGGAAAATCATCAATAATTATCTACATTTACATATAAAAACTTATAACTATTCTGATACCAAATATCTGCTTTTAGTGACCATATTAGAAAAGGTGTATGTCTATATTTTTAAGACTTTAAAAATTGATAAATGTTAAATAACAGAAACTGCCATGTCGATTCTTGGTTTCTTAGAGAACAATTTTTCTTCATTTATAGTCACCAGAGAGAAGTTGTTTGTGAGATCATCTACTTTAACTTCAGTCTTAGTTTATTAGGGATATACTTCTGATTGTTTCATTTAAACCTAAGTTATCTAATGCTTTTTCAGTCCTTTTTAATATCAGTATATGTGTGTGTATATCAGTGTATATGTACATATACCTATATTTGTGTATATATACGTATACAAAGTAGTGCTTGATCTCAGTTTACTTCATTCAAACTCTGCTGCTAATATTGCAGAGTTTATACCCAAGTCCTGTTACACTATCCAGGTAGAGTGAGCATATTAACACATTACTTTAAGTATTCATGGTGTGTATAATCATCGGCATTGGCATTTCCTGTAAAATTTAAGCGATTTTAAAATAGACTATTTCAAAAGATGGGCTTCTTAAACTAAAGATTACATCTTATAATGTTCCATGCTTCTTTATCACCAAGAATGTTGTTTAAAAGTACAGTAGTATCCCTTTGTTTAAAATTGACAGTAAAAAAGTACCGTAATGTCTATATTATTTTCTATTTATTTCGGTTTTCTTGTTTATATTTGATATTTTAAAGAGAGCCTTAGTGTTTTAGTGTTCATATTTATTTCAGAAAAATATTGAAATACTGTTAAATTGATCATTTTAATTATTGACTTAAATAATGTTCTGTGAAATTTAGATTCAGAGGAGGAATTTTTTGATGCACCATGTAGTCCCTTGGAAGAACCTCTTCAGTTTCCAACTGGAGTTAAAAGTATTCGAACCAGAAAGTTACAAAAGCAGGATTGTTCAGTAAATATGACTACATTTAAAATACGATTTGAAGTACCAAAGGTAGGTACTATGGTAAAATTAACATGGCTTAATTTGTTTGCTGTTTCTGCTGTTTACAGCTTACGATATAGTCTCATTGTTAATAAGCACTATCTTTTTCATCCCACTATCTTTTTCACCCTAATTAAAGTAAATCCAGACTTGCCGTGTGATTCCTCGTCACTCCCCCCCCTTTTTTTTAATAGGATTAACTTCCTTAATCAAGAGTGAGGGGTTTAAATGTATTCAATACATGTTTTTGTGAAAATGATTATTTATGTTGTGTGTGTATTGTTTGTCTGTGTGGGTATAAAATCTCTCCTAAATTTTAAATAATAATATATCAATTGTGTGTATACCTCATATATTCACATGTAACCACTATGCACATAAACATGTTTTTGTTTTATGTAGTGGTAGTTTCTTTTTTCTTTCTTCTCCAGGTTTTGATCGAGTTTTATCACCTTGTTGGAGATTGTGAGCTATCTGTGGTAGAAATTCATGTTTTAGGATTGGGCACAGAAATTGAGATTAGAACATACGATTTGAAAGCAAATGCCTTTTTGAAAGAGTTCTGCTTAAAATGCCCAGAATACTTGGGTAAGAATCTCTATTTTTTAAAATAAATAAATTAATTTCATTGTTTGACTACCTCCTAGAGAGTTTTTAATTCTTTAGGCTCTGAATCAGTACATTTGCCAAAATATTCTCAGAGAACCATTCCTTTTTGAGTTAATCTTTAGCTTTTATAGTTGGTAATGTGGGGGGTCACACCGGAGAGAAAATGAAGATAATTTTATTCATTATGGAAAATCAGATGGTAATGGTTGAATTTTAAATCTACTTAACTGAGTATTGGAACACTGAATTAGTTTTCTATTGTTGCTGTAACAATTTACCACAAACTTAGTGCTTAAAAACAACACAAATTTATTATCTTAAAGTTCTGTATGGCAGAAGTCTGACACAAGTCTCACTGGGCAAAACTCAAGGTGTCAGTAGGACTTCCTTTTAGGAGGCTCTAGAGGAGGGTCCACTTCATTGTTCAGTCAGGTGTTGGCAAAATTCATTTACACATGGTTTAAGTCTATGTTTCCTTGTTGCCTGTTAGCGGATGGCTGCCCTTAGGCCTCTGTTGCTTTTTGCACATAGCTGCTAACCACAAGGCATCAGATCCTCCTCATGTTGCCATATCTCTAACCTCCTCTTCTGCCTTTTGCTTACACTCTTAAAACTCCAGTGATTAGATTGGACACACCTCGATAATCCAGGATAATATACCTTTAACCTTACCCTTAATCACGTCTTCTAAGTCCCTTTTGCCGTATGAGTTAACATATTCTCAGATTCTGGGGGATTAGAGTGTAGGTATCTTTGTTGGGAGCAGAGAGCAGTATTCTGCTTACTGCAAACCTTTTGTGTTCGTAATGGATATATGATCCCTAAGAAACTACTCTGTTTCCTGTGTTAGGTAATTAGGTGGGTTGTGTTTATATTTCTTCATTTACATTTTTTGGATTTTTCCTTGAAAGATAATTGTGAATAGTAGAGGCAATTATTTGGACACCAGTTTCATTTCATTAAACTGCTTTGTAGCATAATAATATTATGTATGAGCAGAGGTGGAATTAAAATTTTTTAAATAGACTTTATTTTTTACAGCAGTTTTAGATTCATGGGACAGTTGAGCAGAAGGTACAGAGATTTCCCATATACTCCTTGTACCCACACCTGCATAGCCTTTTTCATTATCAACGCCCTCCACCAGAGTGGTACATTTGTTACAATTGATAAACCTACACTGACATATTGTAATTACCAAGAGTCCACAATTTACATTAAGGTTCACTGTTGCTGTTATACCTTCTGTTTGGACATGTATAATGACATGCATCTACCATTACCTTCACATGTGGAGTAGTTTCACTGCCCTAAAAATCCTCTGTGCTCCACCTATTTGTCCCTCCCTCCCACTTAACCCCTGGCAACTGCTGATCCTTTTAGTGTCTCCATAGTTTTACCAGCATGTCACATAATTGGAATCATACATATCCTTTTCAGATTGGCTTCTTTCACTTAGTAATATATACTGAAGTTACCTCCATGTCTTTTCATAAGTGGGCAGCCCATTTCTTTTTTAGCAATGAATGATATTCTCTTGTCTGGATGCACTACAGTTTATCCATTCATGTACTGAAGGATATCTTGGTTGCTTCCACGGTTTGGCAATTGTTAATAAAGCTGCTGTGAACATTTGAATGCAAGTTTTTGTGTAGACATAAATTTTCAGTTTCACTGGGTAAATACCAAGGAACATGATTGCTAAATCATCAAGAAACAGTTTACTCTAGTAATTGGAAAGAAAAGTAAACCAACGTGACAGTGTTCCCTAGTAACCCAGGAACTTTATAGCAGTTACTAAGTTTTGTTTTTTTGTTTGTTTGTTTTAATTTATTTTTTTTGAGACGGAGTCTCGCTCGGTTGCCCAGGCTGGAGTGCAGTGGCATGATCTCGGCTCACTGCAAGCTCCACCTCCTGGGTTCACGCCATTCTCCTGCCTCAGCCTCCCGAGTAGCTGGAACTACAGGCGCCCGCCACCACGCCCAGCTAATTTTTTTTTTTTTTTTTTGTATTTTTAGTAGAGACAGGGTTTCACCATGGTCTCGATCTCCTGACCGCATGATCCGCCTGCCTTGGCCTCCCAAAGTGCTGGGATTGTAGGCGTGAGCCTCCACGCCCGGCTGCAGTTACTAAGTTTTATGTTTATTCTTATGTTTGTTTTGCCAAGAACAAAGGATTAAAAAACCCTTGCAAACAGAAAAAAGATTATACAATTATTATTGCGCTTATTTCTGTAATATTTTTGTTTCTGTTTTCTCAGAGGGAGTGAATAGCAGTTTCTTGCACAAAGTAAATGATCAGTAAATGGTTGTTCAATGAATGAATAAATGTATAAACAAAGTGGGAACTTTTTTAAGGCTTCAAGTGTGGCTAGCACTTGCAGTAGAAAACAGGTTTATGTGCTAAGCATTAGGTTTGGAGGACTCTGTGCAATTTATGGCATTTTTTTCTCAGGAATCGTATGATTAGTTTGTAGTCCTTTCTTCCAGTCTTTAGATACTAATTTTCTAGCAACCATAAGTCATTTGGTTATGAGAGTTTTAAAAGCTTTCTATAAATTCTCTTCTACACTGGTTTTCTTAGTATAGCACATTTTGAGCAGAAGCAGTAATATTAAAATGGGAGAGTTCCTTTATTCCCCTCAGAGGACATGCCACAGGGGTATGCATTTCCCTAGGCGGGGCATGCAGACGGGCAGGTGCAGAGGCTGTGGGGAGTGCTTTTGGGCTCTGGCCCCAGGGCAGCATCTAGGCGTAGGTGTCTACAACTCCTGAAGCCCAAGGGGCATGTGTTACAGTATGCTCTTTCAACTTTGCCGTCTGCAGATGGCTTTTGTTAATCAGCTCAATAGACCACCTTCCTTATCGCAAGGGCAGGGGGCCAGTGTGACGGCCTGAGTTCTTGCCCAGTGTACCAGAAGAATCGGATCACATGTGGGCTGGAAGGATGAGTGCAAGGTTTTATTGAGTAGTGGAGGTGGCTCTCAGCAAGATGGTTGGAGAGCCGGAAGTGGGGGATGGAGTGGGAAGGTGGTCTTCCCCTGAGGTTGGGCCGCGCAGCAGATGGACTCTTCACTGACAGCCCCTAGTTGAACTCCCCCAGCGTCTGGACGTCCACGTCCTTCCTCTTCTCTCTTTTTCTGCCATGCTGCCCCGCCACTCTCTGCCACTCTGTTCTTCTGCTCTTCTCAAGGCTCAGCTGCTTGTATCTGTGCCCACTAAGGCCTTGGGCTTATATGGGTACAGGATGGTGGGTATGGTGGGCCAAAAGGCAACTTTTCAGGTGCAAAAACAGAAATGCTTGTTCTCACTTAGGGCCTCCAGTTTTTAGGCTTGAGGGTGGGGCCTTTGCTGGAGAAATGCCCTCTTCTACCCAGTATTTCCCTGTCTCCTGTCCATATCAGTATAACTAATAAAGACTGATTACATGGTAATAGGGTTTATTTTAATCTAAACTAATATACAGAAAACTTAATGTTTCGTCTCATTCCCGGTCTGTCTTCTGAACAGCTGGGTTTTCAAGGACTCTGATGATTTCCTTTTTAGTTACTTCAGTGATCCAGGGCCAGAATTCTCTTCCTGCCCTTTCATTGTTCCTAAAAACCATTCTGATTTCTCTTTAATTGATTCCTGTTTTTTCTTACCTTACCTCCTATCTAGGTTTAGAAGGGTATGAGACTTGTGTTGTGGCACATGGGGAGGTAAGGGAATTGTGAGGAGAAATTACATTTTTAGAGTTTAAAGAGCAAAGAAGTAACTTGACTGGGGTAAGGTAGAATCCAAGGTCCAGAACTCATATAGGAAAGCCTTCTTTTGCAATTACATAATTAATAAGATTGCTTGCATTTATTTTCAGTTACCTTTCCTATGAAAAGATAATTTTTAAAAAATTATTTTTAGATGAAAACAAGAAACCAGTTTATTTGGTTACAACCCTGGATAACACAATGGAAGACCTGTTAACGCTAGAATATGTAAAGGTAAGCAGTTTCATTTATATCTGCTTAATATGGTAAGTATGCTGCTGAAATGTTATAATCAAGTTTTGTAAGTTTGGTATTATTCAGTTTGTTTAATCTTCCCTCTAACATAATCTCTCTGTAACTCCTAATACTAAGGTTTTTTTTGATTTTGTCATCTTGTATTAAATAGTTGTGATTTATAAATACTTCATATAGCAAAATAAGAAGATTGTGTTCTAAGTAGAAAGGACCTGGAGTTTGATTTTTTTTTTTCTCCCAACAGAGGTACTGAGAAAGAAACATACTTTTTAGTCTTGATAGAGTGTATTGTTTTATGTGATACGAGATGATGCTTTCACTTTATTTTCCACTGTTTTGTGAAGTTACCTGATATTCCTAGGGTCAATAACTCCATTCCTTTTTTATTGATTTATGATATTCATTTTATCATTTGTTAAGCTTTTCTGTGTACTATGGTCTATTTCTAATTTTTCTGTGTTTCTGCTGACTTCCGTGTTTCTGCGTCAGACTATTTTAATAATTACTTTATAATAAGAATAATGCAGAAAGCATTTAATCACTTTAAAACCATTTTTGCTATCCATTATTGACTAGATATCTTAGGATTTTTGTTGTAGTATATGCATTATATAGCTTTTATATAACAAAAATGTTCTAGACCTAAAGAAAATGGGTAAAGAAAATGTGGTATATATACAAAATGGAATACTATTCAGCTTTAAAAAGCCGGGGGAGCTCTTTAGTTTAATTAGATCCCATTTGTCAATTTTGGCTTTTGTTGCCATTGCTTTTGGTGTTTTAGACATGAAGTCCTTGCCCATGCCTATGTCCTGAATGGTATTGCCTAGGTTTTCTTGTAGGATTTTAATGGTTTTAGGTCTAACATTTAAGTCTTTAATCCATCTTGAATTAATTTTTGTATAAGGTGTAAGGAAGGGATCCAGTTTCAGCTTTCTACATATGGCTAGCCAGTTTTCCCAGCACCATTTATTAAATAGGGAATCCTTTCCCCATTTCTTGTTTTTGTCAGGTTTGTCAAAGATCAGATAGTTGTAGATATGCGGCATCATTTCTGAGGGCTCTGTTCTGTTCCATTGATCTATGTCTCTGTTGTGGTACCAGTACCATGCTGTTTTGGTTACTGTAGCCTTGTAGTGTAGTTTGAAGTCAGGTAGCGTGATGCCTCCAGCTTTGTTCTTTTGGCTTAGGATTGACTTGGCGATGCAGGCTCTTTTTTGGTTCCATATGAACTTTAAAGTAGTTTTGTCCAATTCTGTGAAGAAAGTCATTGGTAGCTTGATGGGGATGGCATTGAATCTATAAATTACCTTGGGCAGTATGGCCATTTTCACGATATTGATTCTTCCAACCCATGAGCATGGAATGTTCTTCCATTTGTTTGTATCCTCTTTTATTTCATTGAGCAGTGGTTTGTAGTTCTCCTTGAAGAGGTCCTTCACATCCCTTGTAAGTTGGATTCCTAGGTATTTTATTCTCTTTGAAGCAATTGTGAATGGGAGTTCACTCATGATTTGGCTCTCTGTTTGTCTGTGATTGGTGTACAAGAATGCTTGTGATTTTTGTACATTGATTTTGTATCCTGAGACTTTGCTGAAGTTGCTAATCAGCTTAAGGAGATTTTGGGCTGAGACAATGGGGTTTTCTAGATATACAATCATGTCATCCACAAAGAGGGACAATTTGACTTCCTCTTTTCCTAATTGAATACCCTTTATTTCCTTCTCCTGCCTGATTGCTCTGGCCAGAACTTCCAGCACTATGTTGAATAGGAGTGGTGAGAGAGGGCATCCCTGTCTTGTGCCAGTTTTCAGAGGGAATGCTTCCAGTTTTTGCCCGTTCAGTATGATATTGGCTGTGGGTTTGTCGTAGATAGCTCTTATTATTTTGAGATACGTCCCATCAATACCTAATTTATTGAGAGTTTTTAGCATGAAGGGTTGTTGAATTTTGTCAAAGGCCTTTTCTGCATCTATTGAGATAATCATGTGGTTTTTGTGTTTGGTTCTGTTTATATGCTGGATTACATTTATTGATTTGCATATGTTGAACCAGCCTTGCATCCCAGGGATGAAGCCCACTTGATTATGGTGGATAAGCTTTTTGATGTGCTTCTGGATTCGGTTTGCCAGTATTTTATACCATCAGAGTGAACAGGCAACCTACAGAATGGGAGAAAATTTTTGCAACCTACTCATCTGACAAAGGGCTAATATCCAGAATCTACAATGAACTCAAACAAATTTACAAGAAAAAAACAAACAGCCCCATCAAAAAGTGGGCAAAGGACATGAACAGACACTTCTCAAAAGAAGACATTTATGCAGCCAAAAAACACATGAAGAAATGCTCATCATCACTGGCCATCAGAGAAATGCAAATCAAAACCACAGTGAGATACCATCTCACACCAGTTAGAATGGCCATCATTAAAAAATCAGGAAACAACAGGTGCTGGAGAGGATGTGGAGAAATAGGAACACTTTTACACTGTTGGTGGGACTGTAAACTAGTTCAATCATTGTGGAAGTCAGTGTGGCGATTCCTCAGGGATCTAGAACTAGAAATACCATTTGACCCAGCCATCCCATTACTGGGTATATACCCAAAGGACTATAAATCATGCTGCTATAAAGACACATGCACACATATGTTTATTGTGGCACTATTTACAATAGCAAAGAGATGGAACCAACCCAAATGTCCAACAACGATAGACTGGATTAAGAAAATGTGCACATATACACCATGGAATACTATGCAGCCATAAAAAATGATGAGTTCATGTCCTTTGTAGGGACATGGATGAAACTGGAAAACATCATTCTCAGTAAACTATCGCAAGGACAAAAAACCAAACACCGCATGTTCTCACTCATAGGTGGGAATTGAACAATGAGAACTCATGGACACAGGAAGGGGAACATCACCCTCCGGGGACTGTTGTGGGGTTGGGGGAGAGGGGAGGGACAGCATTAGGAGATATACCTAATGCTAAATGACGAGTTAATGGGTGCAGGAAATCAACATGGCACATGGATACATATGTAACAAACCTGCACATTGTGCACATGTACCCTAAAACCTAAAGTATAATAAAAAAAAAAAGAAAATGAAAAGGGGGGGGAATCCTGTCATTTTTGTCAACATAGATGAATGTGGAGGACATTATGCTAAGCGAAATAAGCCAAGCACAGAAAGACAAATACCTCATGATCTTCTTTATGTGTGGAATCTAATAAAACTGAACTCACAGAAGTGGAGAGCACAGTGATGGTTACCAGAGGGTAGCAGGGATGGGAGGGAGGGAAGGAGAGGGAATAGAGAGTTGTCAATCAAATGGTATGAAGTTCCAGATAGACAGGAGGAATAATTTTTGAGATCTGTTATACAGCAGGGGGACTGTAATCAATAATAATGTGTTGTTTATTTCAAAACAACCAAGAAAGTGAATTTCAAATATCTCACCACAAAGAAAGATAGGAAAGCGAGGTGACAGATATGTTATTTAGCTTAATTTAATCATTTAACATTGTGTACATATGTCAAAACATCACATTGTACTCCATAAGTGTATATAATTATGATTTGTCAATCAAATATTAAATTTTTTAAAAAGAAGAAAACAGAGTATTTGGATACTTGCTGGACAATTCTGTCACAAATTTTGTTTTTAAATACAGGAAGAATTAGGAAGAACCGTACAGAGTTGTTGATGACTGAATGATTATTCTCCACACTTGATAATATCCAACATTTCCTCTCTTGATAATAAGAATGATAGTACGTAACATTTATTGAATACTTGCTATGTGCCAGAGAGTCCCATACTTACATTTTCTTTTGTTCTGGTGAAGTGGTTGCTTATTTAGGTAATTATATGTGTGTGTATATGTGTGTGTGTATATATATATATATATATATATATGTGTATATGTATATGTATATATGTATATGAACAGCTGGAAAATTATATAAATGTGTATTAGGACTATAATGTAATTGTGTATTTATGTCTTCCTAACGTGTTCTAACAGATTTGTTTTCTCTTTGGATAGGCTGAAAAGAATGTACCCAACTTGAAAAGTACCTATAACAATGTTTTGCAATTGATTAAGGTATGAGTAGATAATTTATTTTTTAATTATATACTGTGTTTCTATTTCTTATGGAAATTATTTTCTAACTGGAATTGTAAGATCCTTAAAGATAAGAAAATATTATAAATTATATCCTTTATGCCACAAAGCATGGTGCCTTGTAGAGAGCTGGCAAGCAAATATTTATTGACCTATCACTAAAATCAGCTTTGTTCTTTAGGTAAATTTTTCCTCTTTGGATATTCATTTACACACTGAAGCACTTCTGAATACAATTAATTATCTTCATAATATCCTTCCACAATCAGAGGAAAAATCAGCCCCAGTGTCCACTACAGAGACTGAAGACAAAGGAGATGTCATTAAAAAATTAGGTATGTTTTTTAAAAATTTGGCATCAACTTTTTTTTTTTAACCACGTAAGTCAATCTAGACTTTGACTTTATTATTAACTTCAAATATTGGCTTCAGAATTCTGTTGCCTAGGTTAATATCCAGAAGGATTCATTATATGCCAGGATAATTTTAGAAATTAAAGGAAACTACTGCTGAAGAAAATGTTGCTTTTGTTTATTGTATATAATAATTGTTTTTAGTTTAAGATTATACAGTAGGAGTATTAGATTAAATATATTTTTTTCTTCCACCTCCCTCCCAGTAGGAGGATTAGATTTAAATTAAAATTTATTCATTTCATGACATTATTTTAGGTTAGACAAATATGACTAACAAAATTTGAGTAATGTCAGCTGAGTGCGGTGGCTTATGCTGTGATCCCAGTGACCCAGGGAGGCAAGCGCTGTGGGGATTGAGGCTCGAGGATCACTTGAGGCCAGGAGTTCGAAACTAGCCTGGGCAACATAGCAAGACCCTGTCTCCAACAAAATTTTAAAAATTAGTTGGGCATGGTGGTGTTTGTCTGTAGACCCAGTTTACTTGGGAGGCTGATGCGGTAGAATCACTGGAGCCCAGGAATTCAAGGTTGCAGCGATCATGGAGCTACAATTGCACCACTGCACTCCATCCTGGGTAACAGAGCGAGACTCTGTTTCGAAAAAAAAACAAAAAAAGGGTATCAGAGCATATTTTAAAATCAGAGTATAGTACTTTCGAAGCAGTGAAAAGTTGCAATTTTGATAATGACAAGTATCACCTAGTAATTATTGGTTCTCAAAAAATTTTGAAATTTATAGCTACAGTGTTTTAGTTTCAGATGTTTAGTTTCTTCTAGAAACGTCTGTTTGCTTTTGTTTTCATTAGATTTTATTGTTTTTTAGAATTTTCAATTCAGTAGGGAATATCATACCTTGCTTTCAACTGAATTGCAGATCAGGTTTTCTCTCATATCACTATTTGTGGTGATATTTCAGTTACTTTATAAGTATAGTGAGGTAACTACTAAATGTTTTTCCTCATGTTTTACAATATGAATTTTTTTTTGCAGCTTTAAAACTATCCACGAATGAAGATATCATTACTTTGCAGATCTTAGCAGAATTATCGTGTTTACAGATCTTTATTCAAGATCAGAAACGTAACATTTCTGAAATTAAGATTGAAGGTAATAAAATTTCACAAGAAGCAAATTAAAAGACATTAAATGAAAGAAAAGGCAGTCATTCTTTTGTTCCCTTAGGGCTTGATTCTGAGATGATTATGAGGCCTTCAGAAACTGAAATAAATGCAAATCTAAGGAATATAATTGTTTTAGATTCTGATACAACTGCTATATACAAAAAGGTAAGAATTTTTTAAATTAAATAATAGTACATCATTAAATAGGATTGTCCTTTAAGAGTGGTCATAGGTATCATTTGGACATTTATCAGAATTTAGTAATGTGGCTTATTATGTGCATGGGTTTTGGAGTCAGGCATAATTGGGTTCTTAGCTCTACTCCTTAGTAGCTGTGTGACCATTAGCAGGTTACCTAATCTTGGACTCTGTTTCTTTATTTGTAAAATGAGGATTACAGTATCTCATAAATGAGATAAGTATGAATAATGCTCCAGGAACAAAGCTTTGAGAGAGAACCTAGTAAATACCTTTTTCACTTTTTTTGTTGTTGTTGTTCTCTTCATGTACTCTGAATCTCATAATGCATTTTAGATACATTTGAGGGTCTGAAGTCTGAGGAAGTGAGATTTTTTATAAAGCTTATTCTCATCAACGATCACTAGTATAGTTGTTGTAATAATGATAAGAGAGTCCTTTGAACTGGATGATTAGTTGTTGAAGGTTAGGTAATTTGTTACTGGTTATAAAACAGTGAGGTTCCTGTTGCAGAGTTGAACAGGGAACATCCTACCTGAAGTAGGCAGGATTATGTATTTAAGGAGGTTAAAGGAATATCAGATAGTAGGATCAGGAAAAGCTGAAGTACTTGTTGAGTCAGGAAGTCAGCATTTGGAATATGTTAAGAAGAAAGGAAATAGATAAATAGATTTTGCCAGTAATACTATAGTGATGACCTGATTTTTATGTTTAGAAAATTCTTATTTCTAATATCTTCTTGTTATGGCTTATTTAGTGGGATAGAAAAACAGTTCCAACATCAAAAAGAAATGACTCATAGCAATAAGGAACAAGAAATTTTCCAGAAGCCATGGTTTGATTTACTTCTATTGCTTTTATTTTAAAAATCATAATATCAGAGTATTTAAGAAATAGATTATCCATTTTATTTTCCCTATCTAGAAAGTAAAGCTCACAGAAATAAAGTATCTACGAAAAATTATACAGAGCTGAGAGCATGATCCAACCCATTGATTTTTTTCTCTGTAATTTTATTTTTAATTTTATTTTTTGAGACAGTCTTGCTCTATCACCCAGGCTGGAGCGCAGTGGCACAGTCTTGGCTCACTGAAACCTCTACCTCCCGGGTTCCAGTGATTCTCGTGCCTCAGCCTCCTGAGTAGCTGGGATTACAGGTGCGCACCACCACACCCAACTAATTTTTATATTTTTAGTAGAGACAGGGTTTCACTGTGTTTGTCCAGGCTCGTCTCAAACTCCTGGCCTCAAGTGATCTGCCTGTCCCGGCCTCCCAAAATGCTGGTATTACAGGCATGAGCCACTGTGCCCAGCCTGTAATTTTATTTTTAATATATCTACAAGATTAAAAATTCCGTTTACAGAAAGTTACAAAATAAAAAAAATCTTTCTCTCTTGTCTTCTTTCCCAATTTTCGTTTCCCTTTCCCTATTTCTTGACTTTGATTCTGTCTTACATGGTTTTTAAGCAAACTGCCTTGTTTAGTAACTTTCCATGTGTCAAAGAACCAGAGAGGCATAAGGTTTTTGCCCTTATGAAATCAGACCTGATTATGAATCAGTTTCATAAGCCTTGTACAGTGATATATACTGTTGTGCCAGTTTTAAGTATACTGAGACATTGAGGCCCTCAACTTTAAAGGTTGGAGCCCCCAGACCACTTGTTTGACTCTGTCTTGGAGCATCATCCTCCATTTACTGTAGCACCATTAGACAAAGACTGTTTTTATTTATGTATGCCATAAGGTAAAAAGGATTCTAGCTGACCTGATAGTCTCATGAAAAACATATCATAGTAAATTAGTTTCTGATATCTTCTTCATAAAAAATATTTTGAAAGTAAAGGCTTAAAAAAATCCAGTTTTTAATGCTTAATTCTTGATGATGGGTACACAAGTCCTTCTAATTATTCTCAACTTTTCTGGCCTTGTTATTAGGCCAATACTTGCCTCATCAAATGAGTTGGGAAATGCTTTCTTCCTGTTTTCTGGAAAATTTGTATAGAATTTGCATTATTATTTCCTTAAATGTTTGATGGAATTATCAGTGCGAATATTTTTGTGTATAGTTGAGGCTAGGATTTACTTTATTTTATTTTCCATATGGCATTCAGTATCCAAAGGATATCCACACACTGCATTTGATATACCACTTAAGTCTGTTATGAATTTCCTTTAGTTTCTTCTCTGCCCTTGTGTTAGCCATTTGTTGCTATCTTATTTATTCTGTACAGTTTTGCATAGCCTGTATCTTGCTGATTATGTTTTCATGCTATTTAACATGTTACTGTATCCTATGTTTCCTTAAATCGATATTTAAATCTCAGGGCACAGTGAGTTTCAGGGTTTGGGAGTAGGGGTTGGCAAGATACTTCATAGTTGGTGGTGTGTGTTTTCAAAGGAGGCACATAGTGTGCAGCTGTCTTTTTTTTCTTTTCTGTTTTGCACTGTCTTGGGATATCTTTCTTTTTTTGATGTTAGAAGCTATATGTTGTTATTTCCTGTAATTTGGTCTTGAGGTCTGTGTCTGGAGAGTGGCCATAAGCCAAAATAGCCACTTCGTAGCTTGCAGGCATGTTGGTCAGATGGGACATCGGGGAGGCAACACAACAAAACACCCTTGAGGGGTGCCCACCAGGGAGGCTGACAGGAAGTCTGGAGGCAGTAGGGACGTTTCTTCGTTTATTAAATGGAAGAGTTCACCAGTCTTTATGCTGGTGTCACCAATCATTTTGGCTTTTCAAAAGTTTATTCTCCAGTAAATTTCTTAGACAGGGCTCATAGGAACAATCATCCTTATTTATATTTGCAGGGTAGTTTGACTGGATTTTAAATTCTTGCCTTGAATTTTCTTTTCTAGATGATCTTAAAACATATTACTCCATGTCTTATGGCCTAGTATTGGTGTTGACAGTTCTGATGACAGTTTGACTTTCTTTCGCTTCCAAGAACTTTGCCATTTTCCCCAGACAATCAGAGCTAATTTGAAGCTTTATGTAGGGACTTTGGGCAGGTAGACATCACAGTTGATGGTCAGGAACTGGTCTAGCAACTTTATGGCTTCTCAAATTGAGAGTATTTCTTGTTTTTAGGCTAGTCAGTTTCCTTTGAGAAAAATACTATTAAGTATAAGCCTGGCAGCCTAGATTCCAGGAGCCAGTTGGCTGAAAGAAGTGGAGGCCTCATCATTTAGTTTATAGATTTTTGCTTCAAATAACCATTTTTTAATATGGTGTTTTATTAACCGTCTTTCTGTACCTGAAGTCTCCTAGACCACAGCCTTTCTGCTCTAAACTCTGTCGAGCAAATCTGTTCTGTTGAACTTGGAGAGGAACAGTCATATAGCCCTACTCATGTGACATGCAGAGGATATTTGGTTTATTCTAAACTAATTTACCAGTATTTATATAATTATATAGACACATTTATATATGTAAATTATATGTGTATAAATGCTGGTAAATTAAGAAAAAACTAATTATATATATTATATAATCATAATATATTTTATATATATATATATATATAATTTTCTCTCTCTCTCTCCAATCACACAATCACAGCTCACTGCAGCCTCGACCTTCCCTGGCCCAGGTGATCCTCCCACCTCAGCCTCCTGAGTAGCTAGGACTGCAGGTGTGCACCACCAGGCCCAGCTGATTTTTGTAGAGATGGGGTTTCATCATTTTGCTCAGGCTGCTTTCAAACTCCTGAGCTCAGGCGATCCACCTGCCTCAGTCTCCCAAAGTGCTGTGATTACAGACATGAGCCACAGCACCTGGCCTATTTGAGATATTATAGTCAGCAAAAGATAAAAAGCCCTTCTCCACGTGGAATACATAGTAGTTAATCAGTAATATAAAACAATATTAGAGAGTGATATGTGCTTTGAAAACCAAGAAAGCAGGGTAATGTGACAGGTAATGATTCACGTGGTGTATTAGGATTATCAAGAAATGCTTTTTTACAATAGAAACATTTGACAGAAATCTGAGCTGTGGATTTGAGCCCTGTTGAAAGAGCCTTCCAGGTGGAGGAAAGAGCAGGTATAAAAGCCTTGTAGCAGGAAGGTGCTTGCTATATCTTTGGAGGTTTTAGGGGCCTCAGTAACCTTTGGGTGGAATTATTTATTAGTTTCTGTTTTGGTTTAGTTTTTACTTTTTAAAGTCAGATTTATTGAGACAATTTACCTATAGTAAAACCTCTTTTAGTTGTAATTCTGTGAGTTTTGACGAACATATACTGCTGTGTAACTTACCTTCAGCGTATACAATGGGTCTGTCACCCCTAAATATTCACTACTGCCCTTTGAGGTTAGCCCTTCTCCCCATCCCAGCACCTTGGAATCACTGCACTGTTTTTTGTTCCTGTAGTTTTGCAGTTTCCAAAGGATCATATAAATGGAATCATGCAGTTATGTAGTCTTTCGCATTTTTTTTTTCTTAGCATGTGAGGTTATAATTTTTGTCTTTTCTCTTTATGTCTTGATCAGCCTGGTTAGAGATGTATCGATTTTATTGATACTTTGAAAGAACTGGCATTTGTTTCAATTGAATATTCTCTGTTTTTAATTTTATTTATTTATGCTCTTTTAAGATTCCTTCCTTCTGCCTGCTTTGGATTTAATATGCTCTTCTTAAGGTGGAAGTTTAAATTATTGATTTGAGAATGTCTTTCTTTTCTATTGTAAGCATTTGCTGCTCTAAATTTTCCTTTAAGCACTACTTTAGCTGCTTCCTGTAAGTTTTGATATGTCATATTTTTATTTTCATTCAAAGTATTTTCTAATTTCTCTTCTGACTTTCTTTTACCCATTGTTTATTTAGAAATATGTTATTTAACTTCTAAATATTTTGAGATTTTCAGATCCCTTTCTGTTACTGATTTCTAGTTTAAATTCATTATGGTCGGGGAGAAACCGTTTCAGTTCCTTTAAATTTGTTGATGTTTGTTTTATGGCCCAAAACATATATGATTAATCTTGGTGAATGTTTCAAGTGTACTTGAAATTAATATGTGTTTTTAGCAATTGCTGGGTTGAATGTTCCATTTGGGCAAGTATGTTGGTGGATAGAATTATTCAGGCTACTGATTTTCTGTTTACTGATTGTGTTGAAGCCTCTGATTATAACCATTGATTTGCCTGTTTCTCCTTTCAGTTCTTTAAGTTTTTTTGCTTTATATGTTTTGGAGATCTCTTGTTAGGTACATATAAATGTATATGAATTTTATGCCACTTTTGTGATTATGTAATGTGTCTCTTTATCTGTGGTAACTGTGCTTGTTCCGAAGTCTACTGTGGTAGTAATATAGCCATTCCAGGTTTCTTTGGTTAGGTTTGCATGGTCTATCTTTTTCTGTCCTTTAGCTTTTAATGGATGTTTTCTTGTTTAAAGTGGGTTTCCGTTTTTTGAGGCAAAGTCTCACTGTGTTGCCCAGGGTGGTCTTGAACTCCTGTGTTTAAGCTCGCCTCAGCCCTGTAAGTAGCTGGGATTATATGTGCATGCCACCACATCTGGCTTAAAATGGGTTTCTTGCAGTCAATGTATATTTAGATTTTTCTTTTTTATCTAATCTGACAATCTCTTGGCTTTTAATTTGTGTTTAGACTATTTTATAAAACTAATTATTGATATGATTGGATTGTAATCTGATATCTCCAATTGTTTTCTGTTCTCTACTTTTGTTTCTCCTATTGTATTCCTCCTTTTGGCCTGATTTTTGATTAATTATCATTTATTTTATGGTTTCTCTAGGATTTACAATGTATATATCTTTAATCGTAGTCTATCTTCCAATAATATTTTATTGTTGTACATATAGTATAAGAATCTTACAATACCATGCTTCCAATTCCCATTTCCTATCTTTCTTGGTATCATCATAATTTGCTTTACTTTGGTGCATGTTGAAAACTCACAATGTGTACCTGCTGAATTTGGTTTAGTCAGTTTTCTTTGGAGCAATTAGTTTTCTAAAGATGTTTTATATTTTTCTTCATTGCAGCTCTTTCTGTAACTACTTCATGTAGTTTCTGTCTATTGTTTGTATTTCTCTGTGAAATACTTTCTCATTTCTTTTTTTTTTTTTTTTTTGAGACAGAGTCTTGCTCCGTCACCCAGGCTGGAGTGCAGTGGTGCAATCTCAGCTCACTGCAACCTCTGCCTCTGGGGTTCAAGTGATTCTTCTGCCTCAACCTTCCAAATAGCTGGGATTACAGATGCGCGCCACCACACCTGGCTAATTTTTGTATTTTTAGTAGAGATGGGGTTTCACCATGTTGGCCAGGCTGGTCTTGAACTCTTTGACCTCAGGTGATCCACCCACCTCAGCCCCCCAGAGTGCTGGGATTACAGGCGTGAGCCACCGCATCTGGCACTTCCTCATTTTTTATAATGCAGGTCTGCCGGTAATGACTTCTCTCAGTTTTTTGGGTATAGATGAGAAGGGAGCTGGGAAAAACCTTTATTTTACCCCAATTTTTCTGAGTGACATTTTTGCTGGGTTGATTGTGTTTTCACCCTTTCCAACTGTTAAAAGATGTGATTTCATTGTTCTTTGTTACACATACTTTTGATGAGAAATCTATGACATTTCTTATTTTTGTTCCTCTGTACATAATTTGTCATCTTTTTTGACTGCTTTCAGGATTTATATATGGTGTGACTAGATGAGTTTAATTGTGTTTTGATATTTGTCCTGTTTGGGCTTTTCTGAGCTACTTGGATGGATCTGTCTTTCATTATTTTTCATTTTTTCTTCAAATAGTTTCTTTGCCTCTGTCTCCCTTTTTCTCCCCCACCCCCCGGCTCCCCTGTTTTCTCCTCCTCCACTTTTTCCCTGTTCCTCTTCTTGAATTCCTAAAATTCTTACTAGATTTCTGTTTATAGTCCCACAGCCTTTGGATGTTCTGTTCAAGTTTTTTCCCCATTGTTTTCTTAGTGCATTTTAATTCAAATAATTTATCTTGACCTATTTTCAAATCTACTGATTTTGTCCTTGGCTCTGATGAATGTACTGACAAACCCACTGAAGGTATTTTCATTTATATTACCATGTTTTTTAATCTTTAATATATCCCTTTGACTCTTCTTTTTTCCATTTTCTCTGCTATAATAATATTCACCATCTATTCATGCATATTTTCCACTAGAAGCCTTTACCGTATTAATCATAGTAATTAAAATTAAAAATTTTAGTTTCAACATTGATGTTATAGATGAGTCTGATTCTGTTGATTCCTTTATTATTTGCCTGAATTTTTTCCCTTGTTTTTATTGGACATCTCATAATTATTGATTGAATGTCAGACATCATATCATGCATAGCAGGAGTCCCCAACCCCCGGGCTGTGGAACGGTACTGGTCCCTGGCCTGTTAGGAACTGGGCCGGACAGCAGGAGTTGAGTGGTGGGCGAGGGAGCATTATTGCCTGAGCTCCGCCTCCTGTCAGATCAGTGGGGGCATTAGATTCTCATAGGAGGGTGAACCCTATCGTGAACTGTGCATACGCGGGATCTAGGTTGCATGCTCCTCGTGAGAATCTAACGCCTGATGCTCTGAAGTGCAACAATTTCATCCCCAAGCCATCTCCCCACCCTCCAACCCCCCAGCCCCACTTTTGTGGAAAAATTGTCTTCCACAAAACAGCTCCCTGTTACCAAAAAGGCTGGGGACCACAGATGTATAGCATAATAGAGACTAAGGTAAATATCATAGTATTTATGTCTGGAAACGGGGATGCCTCTTTTCTGCTAAGCTATTAGCTTGGGGTGGGGGGTTGAGCTTAGCTTGGTTTGAATTTTAAATTAATACAATTTCCTTCACTACATTACTGCTTCAGTTTCCTTTAGTTGTACTTTGTGCTTAGGGTGGGTGGAGGCTGTGTTGCTCAGATTTTGCTCCATGCTGAGCCTTTGACCTTTCTTCTACTCTTGTACCTCAGAAAATTCTCTTTCCACATTCTTTGCTCTTTCCTAGATGTTAGAGGCTCCTGCTGCTTGTTTCTTAGTGCTTGTGAGCTTGATGGTACGTATTTGGGGAGAAGGCAAGGTGGTTTGTATAGGCTTGTTAGTGTCCTTGTCCATTTTCAGTCCTAGCCAGGGCTGTCTCTGTGAGTCTCAGAAATGGAGTATTCTTGGCCATCCTGCCCCTCCTCCTCATGGCATCTGATTGATATCTCTCGTATTTCCTATGTGGGATTGACTATCCTTCCCTTCCCCAGCAGAGGGAGACCTCTTATTATCTGGCCCCAGGAGAGTTCTTGTTCTTCCCCTAGAGTTTTATTTTATTCTTGTCCCTAGGATACTGTATCTTCACCTGTGCCCTGAGGGAAACAAGGTTTACTGCCCTTCCCCTAGTTTCTTATGGCTATTGTTTTGAGTAGATGATAATCTTGGTGATGCTTTGGGCCTTTTCTGCAATGGAGGCTCCTCACCTTTTCCAGGGTTGTACCAAGGAAAACTTTCTCTTGTTTCCCACTTGCACCCCGCTCCCATCTTTCTCAAGAGCTCCTCACGTGTGTGGCTCCCAGGGATTCTGCATCTCACATGAGTCCACACTTATCCTTTATCATTTTAGCTGAATTATTCTTACCTATATTGTATAGTATCTAACATCTCTTTCTCCTCTCTACCACAAGTGAGCTGGTGCTTATTTTCTGTCTCTCCCTGAAGCTACCTGTTTGTCCTTAGATTTTTAGGGATCTTTATTGTCCTGTGACCTCAGATTGCTAATGGTTTTAAGAAAGTTATGATATCATAGTTTATTGTTTTTTTTTTTTCCTTTTTTTAAGGTTTGGAGGGGCCCTCACTCCAGCTTTGTGCACCCTAGGCAGAAGCAGGACTGTAGACTTCTTTTCATCCCCGTCTTGTACCTCAGCCTTCAGAGGTCACTTATACCTCTTTGTTCTGTAGTTGTAACTGATTTGCTTGTTGATGGCTCTTCAGCTCCCTGTTCTTGCTTGCTTCTAGCATTTAGGAGAATTGAGAAAGTTATGAGCTTAGTGCTCTGTCCCTCTTCCAAAATTTTTTTTAACATTTTACATCTCCTGTTGTCTCTACCATTTTTAACTGTTATTGCAGAGCTTGAGATTTTTAACCACTGTAGGTAATTTCTGGTTGGCAATTAAGATGGCCTTTTACAACCTGATAAGGAACAGAAGTATAGCAATAGGAGGAGACTCCTTTGAAGAATCTAGAAAAATCTATTCACATACCTCAAATCAAGAATAGATTTCAGTAAGGTGTAGATGTACAGTGTTTTTCAAATTTTTGTCAGTGAATCAAGAAATACATGGTTACTCTCATTACAAAAGTATACTTGCAAAATGAAAATGCATATTCAGATATTTCCTCTTCTCCATTAAAAAAGAAAGAAAGAAAGAAAGCTGGAGCCAGACCTACTACCTTGATTTTATGATTCACAAAGGGAATTGCCACCACCAATTTGTAGAAGTTTGTAGTGTAGGTTCCAATAAACCAGTTATGATAGAATTGTTGCCTCATTTGTACTTGGCTTGTGAATACTTGCGAGATTTTCTAACTATGTTTTGTTATTTTTTACTGTTTTATTTTTGTACTGAAAACACATCATTTCAAAAATGGATTGTGATAATTAAATTTTCTCTTATTAAGGCTGTTTATATCACTGGAAAAGAAGTTTTCAGCTTCAAAATGGTTTCTTACATGGATGCAACTGCTGGTTCTGCATACACAGATATGAATGTGGTTGACATTCAGGTTAATTTAATAGTTGGTTGCATTGAAGTAGTTTTTGTCACGAAATTTCTATATTCTATATTGGTAAGTATTTTATTAAATTATTATTATTTTATACTAGTTGGAAATTGTATATGTCAAATATGGATGAAGACTAGTAAGAATTCCTTGCTTAAAATTTTTTCTGATTTTTTAAATCTTCTGGGTACCATTTATTATACATAATAAATGTGTAGTTCCTTATTTGTATAACATCGTTTTGACATAGGAATATTCCAATTAATTGAAATATATATTTCATATATTAACATTAAGTATATGTGCATTATATATCATAAATATGTTATGTATTAATTAGAACCTTCATTTTATATGTCATTGGCTTAAGTCTTCTTTTTACCTGACTTGCAACTATAATTTTAAAATACTGAATGTATAATTGAAGTTTGTTTTGGTCTCAAGTCATCATTAAGAAAAGGTTATTTTAATTTTCTAGAGACAAGGTCTTGCTCTGTCACCCAGGCTGGAATGCAGTGGCATGATTGTAGCTCGTTGTAAACTTGAACTCCTGGATTCAAGTGATCCTCCCGCCCCAACCTCCTGAGTAGCTGAGACTACAGGCGCATATCACCATGCACATACCACCAAACTAATTTTTTTTTTCTTCAAGTTTTTATAGAGATGGAGTCTTGCTCTGTTGCCCAGGCTGGTCTTGAACTCCTGGCCTCAAGTGATCCTCCTGCTTTGGCCTCCCAAAGCGCTGAGATCACAGGCATTATGTCCGGCCCAAGAAAATCATATTTTCGATTGCATTGTCATTCTGTGAATATCAGGGACTTTAAGGAGTTATATTTAATCCCTATATGACTCCACCCTAAGGCATTTCGGTTCTTATTTCTGCTTTTCTTGTTTTCGTTTTGTTTCGGTTTTTGTTTTTCCCTTGCTGTCAGCTGATGTTTTTTCCTGTGGGTGTCATACTTATCTCCGTGACATCACTATTCATTCTTTTAAAATGCTGTCTCTGTGTTTTAGTGTATGAACTAGATAATCAAATCTAAGGCTGTGGTGGAATAAATAGGCCAAGTGTGGCAATTCTTATAAGCAATAAAAGTATTTGCATGTTCATTTGAATGTATTTGGGAATGTGGAGCCCTCTTTTATTATTTCAGAATTCTAGGTTAATTCCATATAATGTTGCTGTTTTATGATCTTTTAAGCCATAAAATCATTTTGTACACAAAAATGTAAAGATAAACAAGTATTCCTTGTTGAATTTCTTCTCTTTTAAAAAAAATTAGAGTTGGGGTCTTGCTCTGCAGCCCAGGCAGGAGTGCAGTGGTGTGCTACTAGCTCACTGCAGCCTCGAACTCGTGGGCACAAGCAAATCCCATCTCAGCCTCCCAAGTAGATTAAATTAGCAGGGACAACAGGCCCTGCTAATTTTTTTATTTTTAATTTTTTTTTTAAAGACACGATCTCGCTATATTGCCCAAACTGGTCTAGAACTACTGGGCCCGTTTTATCCTACTACCTCAGCCTCTTAAGTAGCTAATTTATTTTTATAACCAAAAAAATCATGTCACTTGAGCCCTCTTGTACTTATACTTAGAAATTACTAAAATGTTAATTTTTTCTTTGAACATGAAAATTAGATATAAGAGTGTAAATCTAGGTAATTATATTTTATGTCACTGAAGTTTTTTTTTTGGAATTTGGAAATTGGAAAATTATTTTGAAACTTCTTAAACATATTTTATTTATTTATTTACCTTACAAATATAAATAAGCTCTCTGTCCACTGAGGTTGTATAGAGAAATAGGGTTGTTCCCATTAGGGAAAGTGAGATAAGCGAAGTAGATATCTGTAAGACATTCCAGCGATCCCATTTAGCTTTGTTCTGAGGACTAGATTTTTATTTTATCTGTGTCTTTGTGTTTCCCAGTTTTTGTGGCAGAAAATTAAGATTTAACATAGACAGTAAGACTTTGAATAAATAATGCTTGGTTGTATCAAGTAAAAGTTTTTTTTTTTTAATGGAGGTAAAACCATAAATATCAATATATATTTAATAAGTCTTATTTATTAATAACCTTAAGAATATAATTCTGTTATCTTACAGGCTTTTATAGATAATTTTCAGGCAGCTAAACAAGCCTTGGCTGAGGCAACTGTTCAGGCAGCTGGAATGGCTGCTACTGGTGTAAAAGAACTCGCAGGAAGGAGTTCCAGAATGGCACTGGATATTAACATCAAAGCCCCAGTTGTGGTCATCCCGCAGTCTCCAGTTTCTGAAAATGTTTTTGTTGCTGATTTTGGACTAATTACAATGACAAATACCTTTCATATGATAACAGAGAGCCAGAGCTCTCCCCCACCTGTTATTGATTTGATAACAATAAAGCTGAGTGAAATGCGACTATACAGGTAAGCTTTTCACAAGTATATTTGTGTGGAATGCAATATTTTTCTAACTTTTTACGTTAAAGACTTTGATGTCTTGAGTAGTCTGTTTACAGTGAGATTTTATTTTATTAATTATACATAACTTAGTGATTCTCTCTTCCTTAAATATATTTTGGCAAAATCAATTATAGTCTTCGCATTTTAAAAAACCTAGAAAGTGTTTGAAAATTTCTCCTTAGGTAATTAGGAAAACTATAAAATTTATTATCTAAGGAAGTATATTTGTGCTTTTTTGTGGTTCATTATAAATTACATGGCTATGGAAAAAATGAGGAATTTCTAATGTAATATGTTTATTCACTTTGCAAATACGTTATCACCTTATCTTCTCTGTCAGTTGTTGCTGTGGCTCTGATGCTGTGATTTAAACAAACATACAGTAGCATACAACCTTATTCGTTAACCTGTATTCGTTAAGCATAGGGTTAGGAAGTAGGGGGATAACCAAATGTTCAAATAGTTCGCGAGCTTTTATACTGTGTCCTCTGTGTTTCTGTGCTGTTTCTAATCGCCCATCTGAATTTATGCCCTATTTTCCAACTTGGATCCTTCTCTATTTATACTTACCAACTGCCCTCTTCCTTCTTTCTGTCGTTTTTCTTTGGTATAATTCTCTTGCTTGTCTCTTCACCTTGTTTTTATCTCATGTTTTATTTAACTAACTCCCATTCTCTACTTCTCTTTAGCTTCCTATGAGTCTGTCTTTCCCTCCTGTGCTTTCTTCGATCAACTGAATATTTTTAAAGCAGATTTACTGAGACATAATTGACACAGAATAAGTTGCATATCTTTAATGTTATACCATTTTATAAGTTTTGATATGCATACGTTTCTGACAGTTTATGTACAGTTGTATTACTTCTTCCTTAAGTATTAGGTAGAATTTACCAGCAAAGCCATCTGGTCTTAGAGTTTGCTTGTGGGAGATTTTTAAATCACAGTTTTCATTTCTTTAATAAATTTGGGGCTATTCAAGTTATTTTTTCTTGAGTGATCCTCCCTAATTTTTTAAAAGAATTTATCCATTTCATCTAAGTTGTAAAATTTAATGGCATAAAGATTTTCATAATGCTCCTTATTTATTAATATCTGTAATGATGTGTCCTCCCTCATTCCTGATATTTATAATTTCTGCCTTTGTACTGATCAATCTGGTTAGAGATTTATCCGTTTTATTGATCTTAAGAAGCAGTTTTTGGTTTTATTGTTTTTTCTTTTTTTTTGTTTTCTCATTCATTGATTTCTGATTCAATATTTGTTTATTTATTTATTTGTTGTTGTTGTTTTTTTTTTTTTTTTTTTTTTTTTTTTTTGAGATGGAGTCTCACTCTGTCGCCCAGGCTGGAGTGCAGTGGCGCGATCTAGGCTCACTGCAAGCTCCGTCTCCCGGGTTAACGCCATTCTCCTGCCTCAGCCCCTCTGAGTAGCTGGGACTACAGGCACCTGCCACCACGCCCGGCTATTTTTTTTTGTATTTTTTTAGTAGAGACGGGGTTTCGCCGTGGTCTCGATCTCCTGACCTCGTGATCCGCCCGCCTCGGCCTCCCAAAGTGCTGGGATTACAAGCGTGAGCCACCGCGCCCGGCCGATATTTATTATTTCTTTCTGCTTACTTTAGGTTTAATTTTGCTCTTTTTATAAGTTTTTTAGGTGATAGCTAAGATTATTGATTTGAAACATTTCTTCTTTTCTAATATATGACGTTCTATAAATTGGAGTACTTTATAATGTTGTGCTATAAATTTTAAGTTACTCTGTAAGTCTGTGTAGCTCTCTTCTCTCTGGTATTTTATCATATAAACTAGCTACCTTGGTTTCTCTTGGACTCTCAGCTCTTATCTTCTCTACTCTGGGGCTTTCCTGGCCTTCCCCTGGGTCCCCCCTCCCTGTACCATGGCCTGTTAATTATGGTAAAACAATAGTAAACTGGGACAATCGTAGGGCTCACCTCATTTTTTTCCCAACTCTTTGGAATCACTATCCATTTTTGATGTCTTGTGTCTTGAAAACTATTTTTAAGTAAATTTTGTCTGTCTTTTTTTTGGAGGGCAGGGTTGTTTCAAGCAGGAGTGTTAACCCATTCATGTTACTCCATCCTAGATGGAAGGAGAAATTTCTGTCACTTGAGCATTTATTAAGCACCAAATCTATCCCAGGCATTGTGCTAAGAATAAGAAATATAATAGTTAGCAATCTTTATAAGGGATTAATAAATAATCCCTACCTCATTGGGTTGTTGCGGTAGGTACTGTTTAATAAATATAGTGGGCTGGTGCATAAAATGGGATCACATTTTGAAAAGGTTCTAGAAATTAGGTCAAAAGGAGACAAAACTAGAGGTTGGAAGGATAGTTTGGTAACTATTGCAGTAATTCACATAAGAATTATAGGTGACTTAGTCTAAGGTAGGGGAGTGAAGTAGTGGAGAGCTAAACAGAATTTATAGTAACTGATGGTTGAATGGGTGTGGGAGTTAAAGGAGAAGAGAAATTAAAATTCACTTTAGGTTACAGGCTTGGAAATCAGCATTTGATGATGATGCACTTCACTGAGATAAGACAGAACAATGCAGAAAAACCCAGTAGAATAGAGATAGTAATTATTTCTCTAATGAGCAAAGTAGCCTGAAAGTGGTTGCATGACTTCTACATGGAGAGATCTGGAAAGAAATCCAGAAGACAGTGGAATATATGTGCCTAGGTGATGCACATAGGTGATGTTGTTTAGACTTCTAGGTTTAGGAGTTCTTAGTAATAATTTGTGCTAGTCACTGAAGCCGTTGGAATGAGCACAGTCACAAAGAAAGCTTGTAGACTGGGACATATGAGGAAGAATGCTGAGGAATACCAGTATTTAAATAATTGACAGAAAGAGGAACCCTCAAAAGAGACTAAGGAGCAGACAGAGAGATGAGAAACCAGGAAAATGTATTTGAGGCAGCAGTGAGGGTCCTGCTGATATTGTTAACCATGAATTAATAGTATATCATTTTTTTTTCATGCAGTACTTGGTATTTTGTATTTGGAATCCAACAGTCAGTTGGATTGAGACAAAACAATTTTTTGCTAAGCAGGTGTGACCGAAGGTAGCGGAACAGGATTTTAATGATTGAGAATCATGTTGATGGATAATGGGGAGGTGATATGGTTTGGCCATGTCCCCACCCAAATCTCATCTTGAATTGCAGCTCCCATAATTCCCACATGTTGTGGGAGGGACCTGGTGGGAGATAATTGAATCATGAGGGTGGCTCCCCCATGCTGTTCTCATGATAGTTAATAAGTCTCATGAGATCTGATGGTTTTAAAAGGGGAAACCCCTTTCGCTTGGCTCTCATCCTCTTTTTGCCTGCCACTGTGTAAGATGTGCCTCTGTGTCTCCTTTACTTTCCGCCATGCTTGTGAGGAAGGGGTCCAGTTTCAGTTTTCTGCAAATGGCTAGCCAGTTTTCCCAACACTATTTATTAAATAGGGAATCCTTTCCCCGTTGCTTGTTTTTTTCAGGTTTGTCAAAAAATCAGATGGTTGTAGATGCGTGGTGTTATTTCTGAGGCCTCTGTTGTTTTCCGTTGGTCTATATATCCATTTTGGTAACAGTACCATGCTGTTTTGGTTACTGTAGCTTTGTAGTATAGTTTGAAGTCAGGTGGTGTGATGCCTCCAGCTTTGCTCTTTTTGCTTAGGATTGTCTTGGCTATATGGGCCCTTTTTTGGTTCCATATGAAATTTGAAGTAGTTTTTTCTAATTCTGTGAAGAAAGTCAATGGTAACTTGATGTGAATAGCATTGAATCTATAAATTACTTTGGGCAGTATGGCCATTTACTACAATGAGATACCATCTCACACCAGTTAGAATGGCAATCATTAAAAAGCCAGGAAACAACAGATGCTGGAGAGGATGTGGAGGAATAGGAACACTTTTGTGCTGTTGGTGTGAGTGTAAATTAGTGCAACGATTGTGGAAAACAGTCTTTTTTCACAGTTTTTTTTCAAGGATCTAGAACCAGAAATACCATTTGACCCAGCCATCCCATTATTGGGTATATACCCAAGGGATTATGAATCATTCTACTGTAAAGACATGTGCACACATATGTTTATTGCAACACTATTCACAATAGCAAACCCTTGGAACCAACCCAAATGCTCATCAACGACAGACTGGATAAAGAAAATGTGGCACATATACACCATGGAATGCTATGCAGCCATAAAAAAGAATGAGTTCATGTCCTTTGTTGGGACATGGATGAAGCTGGAAACCATCATTCTCAGCAAACTAACATGGGAACAGAAAACCAAATACCACCACATGTTCTCACTCATAAGTGGGAGTTGAACAGTGAGAACATATGGACACAGGAGGGGGAACATCACACACCGGGGCCTGTTGGGGTGGGAGGCAAGGGGAAGGATAGCATTAGGACAAATAATTAATGTATGTGGAGCTTAAAATCTAGATGATGGGTTGATGGGTGCAGCAAACCACCATGGCACATGTATACCAATGTAACAAACCTGCACATTCTGCACATGTATCCCAGAACTAGTATAAAAAGAATTATATTGTGTTTTGTGTTGTAAATAGCTTTTTTCTTAAAAATATGCTGTAAATTTTCCATGTCATTATTTTGAGTGCATAAATTTTTCCAAATATTCCTGTTTTTAGAAAATCTAAATCTGCCTTTTGTTAGAAATTTGATTCTAATATATATATACATTTTTGCTGTTATAAATCACACTATATTGATGATTGATATCTTTATTACATCAGTACTTACGTAATTGTCTACTCATTTCTTTGGGATAATTCATTTCCTGAGGATGAGTTCCTAGAAATAGAATTACTCAGTTATAGAGTGTAGCCAGTTTTTCCGGAAATAATTTTAAAATAATTGATAATTGAAAATGCAGTTGCTGGGCATGTTGGCTCACGCCTGTAAACCCAGCACTTTGGGAGGTTGAGGATGGCAGATTGCTTGAGCTCAGGAGTTTGAGACTAGCCTGGGCAACACGGTGAAACCCCATCTCCACAAAAAATACAAAAATTAGCTGAGTATGGTGGCATATGCCTGTCATCCCAAATACTTATGGGACTGAGGCAGGAGAATCACTTGAGCCTGGAAGATTGAGACTGCAGTGACCTGTGTTAATGCCACTGCATTCCGGCCTGGATGACAAAATGAGACTGTGTTAAAAAAACAAACCAAACCCCAGAAAATGCAGCTTAGTTACAACTTTTTAGAAAGCTGATAAAGAAAAATAGGAATTCATGTTTGTGACTCTGTTCTTTATACATTAATCCAACTTGACTGCAATTTAGCAAATATTTATTCATTATATGGCACATGCCAATCATCTAAGTACTGACAAAAAGCAAAGAATAAGATGAACATAGTTCCTGCCCTCATGAAGCTTTCATTCTAATTGAAAATATAGAGGACATAATAAACTATTAAAATGCAATATATTAAATGCAGTGATGGAAAAAGTATAAGGTACGTGTGGGAGCACGTAGGAAAGGTGTATTTAATCCATATATTGGGTAGTACTGATGAGAAGTTTTTTCAGAAAGTAATCTTTCGACGTAACAGTTTTCTTTCTCATAGTTTGTCTAAAGGACAGAAATTTACTCAAAGATATATAGATGAAGATATAGATATAGATATATAAAATCCAAGTATTTATTGTGGTGAAGAATTGGAAAATATGAAATTTTAATAATAGAAGGTTAATTAAAATACTAGTATAGCCATTTATTCTAATATGGCTATTAAAATTATATATGCATCCTAGCCTACAGAGGATAACTGAAAAAAAGAAAATCTATGTGTGCAGCATTCCCTACGGGGCTTTTAGATTCCTTAACCTATTACCATTAAGCAGAGATTGCAAGCATGCAGACATACGTAAGTTTGGTATCACTCTATCATTCATTCATTAAATGGCTTGGTACCAGGCATTTTGGGAGATCCCTGATGAACTCTCATATTTCTCTCATATTGATTAAATGATTGCCAAAATTCTACAGTCATGGTGTTATACCTTAATTTAAGGATTTGCTGCTAATTAAAATATAAGTACATTATTGAGGAGTAATACTTTGAGATTGTCACTTTGAGGTACAATGGGAGGCTTCTATGGTCACATTGTTACTTGAAGGGGTTCAATTGACCTACTACATTTTTGTTCATTCCTGAGCATCAGTCTTACCTTTATAAGTGCTTGGAAAGGCAAATATAGTTCAATTTAAATTGTATGTATTCAGCTATTTTAACTCATAGAAATAAAAATTTCATATGGTGCTACTTATTTTTTATAAAATAAGGGAATATGTGATATTCTGTTACTTATCTAAATCAGTGAGTTAAAATGTTTTTATAATGGTGTCTTATATAATGTTTGTTTACAAATTACATAGAGATAATTTTTTTTTTTTTTTTGAGACAGAGTTTTACTCTTGTTGCCCAGGCTGGAGAGCAATGGCATGATCTCAGTTCAATGCAACCTCTGCCTTCTGGGTTCAAGTGATTCTCCTGCCTCAGCCTCCCAAGTAGCTGGGATTACAGGGGCGCACCACCACGCCTGGTTACTTTTTGTATTTTTAGTAGAGATGGGATTTCACCATGTTGGCCAGGCTGGTCTCGAACTCCTGACCTCAGGTGATCCACCCGCTTTGGCCTCCCAAAGTGCCGAGATTACAAGCATGAGCCACCACTCCTGGCCTACATAGAGATAATTCTTATTTTAATGGTTTACTATACAACGTAACAACTTATATACTTTTGCACTTTTTACCATATTACAAAATTGTATTTAAAAATACATATTTCTCTTTTTTCCTTTTTTTTTTGGAGACAGGGTCTCGCTCTGTTGACCACGCTGGAGTGCAGGCAGTGGTGCGATCTCAGCTCACTGCAACCTCCACCTCCCAGGTTCAAGCAGTTCTCCTACCTCAGCTTCCTAAGAAGCTGGGACTACAGGCGCATGCCACCACGGCCAGCTAATTTTTGTATTTTTAGTAGAGATGGGGTTTCACCATGTTGGCCAGGCTGGTCTCAAACTCCTGACCTTAAGTGATCTGCCCGCCTCAGCCTCTCAAAGTGCTGGGATTACAGGTATAAGCTACTGTGCCTAGCTCTATTTCTGTATAATGTGGAACACTCAGCTCAGTGTAAGTCACCCAGGTTTTTAGTGGGATAGAACATCACTCAACTCATTTTGACAGATAAAAAAAGAAGCCTGATAGATTTTTTTCCCTTTATACCCAACAAATTATTGATTTCTGCTATTTGCATATAAAAGGATAAATTTAAGTTAATCTTTTTTTAACTACCTGAATGTATATGAAACAATTTAAAAGAACGTTATCTCTACTTATAGATCTCAATTTATTAATGATGCATACCAGGAAGTACTGGATCTACTACTGCCATTAAATCTTGAGGTGGTGGTTGAACGAAATTTATGCTGGGAGTGGTACCAGGAAGTTCCTTGTTTTAATGTAAATGCTCAACTGAAACCTATGGAGGTAACTTTTTTTTGGATACTTACCAATTTTTGTTTTGCTTGTTGAAAAATATTGCTTGGGGACATAAGGCATCATTAGAGTGGAATTTGTATATACATAATCACCTTGGTCAGAATTGAAATAGTGATTATATTAAACTAGAATTCATTTAAAAATGGCCTCAATTTATTCTTTTAACAAATATTACTGGAGATAAAGTGGCAAGGAAGCAATGACATTGTCTCTGACTTCATGGAACTTTCCAGTCTAATGCAGGGGTTGGTGGTGATGGTGATCTGGAAGGTATAGTAGTAGTTAGTAAAAAAGTAATTAGACACATAATTAAAATAGTTATAAATTGTGGTAAATTTAATGAAGGACGCAAATAATAGGCATGGTGCTGTAGTCAATTAGATATATTAATATAGAATTTATTGGAAAGACCTAGGTTAGAAATACTAATTTTGGAGTCACCAGCATATAGATGGCCTTTAAAGCCATGGAAATATATGAAATAATCTATACAAAGGAAGAGAAAGTATTAGAAGAATTCAAAAGTTGAAAATGAAAATGGCAAATGTGTCACCACCTTAGTTTTACTTTCTTATTGGTTGACATTGCTTCAAAGATCTCTCATGGAACTGCCCACAAGTTCATATTTTTTTCCCTTGACTGGATGAAAGTCAAAAGTGTGTCATAGGCTTTGCCGAAGTGATAGCAACATACACTCTGGGAGGTTTCTTTAAGAAACCTACTTACCAAATCCTTCTCCCCACCTCCCAGTTTCCCTTTCTATTTCTTTCTGTAAAAATTTTATTTATTAAGAGAAAACCATCATTTTAGAGATTTCAGACTTTTTTTTTTTTTTTTTTTGAGATGGAGTCTCGCTCTGTCTCCCAGGCTGGAGTGCAGTGGTGCAATCTCAGCTCACTGCAAGCTCCACCTCTGGGGTTCATGCCATTCTCCTACCTCAGCCTCCCGAGTATCTGGGACTACAGGCACCCGCCACCACGCCCAGCTAATTTTTTGTATTTGTAGTGGAGACGGGCTTTCACCATGTTAGCCAGGATGGTCTCGATCTCCTGACCTCGTGATCCACCTCCCTCAGCCTCCCAAAGTGCTGGGATTACAGGTGTGAGCCGTCACGCCTGGCCGAGATTTCAGACTTTTAAGTCAAATGTATATTCAGAGCATAAAACATGATGGCATTATGAAAAATCTTAGTGTGTAAGATCATAATGGCTGCTTTAACTTATAGGGTAGGAGATGGAAGTTATCTTAAGATAAATATTTGAAGTCTATTTGTATTGGAAAGATAACAGAAACTTATAAAACATATAGAAACTTATAAAACATAAATAGTATGTTCCACCCAGCATGCTGGGGCAGTTGCCATCCCACTGGGCCCAGTTATTAGGCATATTTGCGTGGGGCAGCAAAGATACTGCTTTCTCGTGCTCTTCCCCAGGTAGAATCCATACAGAATGTCCTGGTGATGCTGCCGACAATCTGCAAGTGCCCAGCTGCCTTTTGAGGCCAACCCTCTAGGATAAAGTTGGGGCTTCCCTTACTCTGATTCACCTGAGTAGTTGTTTAGCTGCTGTTACAGCTCACCCCAGAGCCCAGATATTTGTTCCCTCCTGGGCCTCGTCTTCTGTGTCAGGGAGTGGCTAGAATTGGTTGTGAAATCATTTTGTCTAATGCATCCAGACCAAGTGGAGCAGCTTGTGATTTCTGACTTGTCAGATTTTCAGTGGTTGCATACACAGCCTGTCCTGACATGTAGATACTGCAGATCAGCAGCCCCGGGATCCTTACAGTTCTTTGAACTTCCTCCACTGAGCTCCTGGCAAAAGTGAAGGAAAAGTGCCGATTAATAATCAGTATTTGAGGTGCATGCGATAGACGGATACTAACTGGAAGACATGGTTTAGAAGTTGTAATATTTAATTTCACCTTATTATATGAACTCTTTTTGCAGTGTCTGTTACATAGTTACAAAATAAGTGTCATGAATAAAAGAATGAAGGAATGAAAGCTTAAAAAAACCCCAAAACATTAGTAGTATGTATAAGGTACACATGGACTTAATTTTAAAACACTAAATTAATGTATCGTCTTTGAAATGCAGTCAAAGAAAGCTTGGTACAAGTAAAACTTGTTAAACATTGTGGGATTCAAATTATCTCCTTGGGGTCGTAACAGCTAAAAATCCTTTTTGTTGTTTTGACAAACTTAGAAGTGAGCCAAACTCAAATATCTTTTTTACATTATTTCTGTTGTGTTAGAGTTCTCCAGAGAGAGAGAGAGAGAGAGTGTGTGTGTGTGTGTCTGTGTGTGTGTGTGTAAAGAGAGGGAAAAGGGAGAGACTTATTTTAAGGAATTGGTGTACATGATTGCGGATGCCACCAAGTTCAAAATCTACAGGGTAGGCCAGCAGGAAGGATACCCAGGGAAGAGGTAGTGCTGGAGCTCGAATCTGAAGGCAGTCTGCTGGCAGAATTCTTGCTTGGAGGAGGTCAGTCTTTTTTTATTGAAGGCCTCCAACTTCAATACAAAACGATTGGATGAGGTCCACCTACATTATGGAGTGTAATCTGATTTACCTAGAGTCTAGAGATTTAAATATTAATTTCATCTAAAAAATATTTTCACAGAAACATTTAATGTTTGACCACGTATGTAGGTACTGTGACTGAGCCAAAGTGACATACAAAATTAACCATCACAGCTATTAAGGCAGATCTTATGCTGTTGATTTGGGACTAAATTTGTAACAGCTAGGATTTGAAATTGGCTTTTTATTTTTTTTTGAGGCGGAGTCTCTGTTGCCCAGGCTGGAGCGCAGTGGTGCGATCTCGGCTCTCTGCAATCTCTGCCTCCCAGGTTCAAACGATTCTGCTTCAGCCACCTGAGTAGCTAGGATTACAGGTGTGCACTATGCCCGGCTAATTTTTGTATTTTCGGTAGAGTCGGGGTTTCACCGTGTTGGCTGGGCTGTTCTCTTAACTCCTGGCCTCAACTGATCTGCCCACCTCGGCCTCCCAGAGTGCTGGGCTTACAGGCGTGACCCATTGCACCTGGCCTGAAATTATTAGCTCTTTGAGTTAGTTCCTAGTTTATGTGTGGACCTAAGCATATTAACCATTTAGCTCAGTGTCTTACAAATATAAATATAAATATCAGGATTGCATTAGCTGGGCATGTTGGTGCATGGTTGTAATCCCAGTTTCTTGGGAGGCTGAGGTCAGAGATTGAGCCCAGGAGTTTGAGGCTGCAGTGAGCTAGGATTGCACCACTGCATGCCAGCCTGGGTGACAGAATGAGACCCATTCACTAACTACCTAACTAACTAAATACATTTCAGGATTATATTCCATATACCTAGGACTTCTTCGAGGTTCACATAAAATAGTTCATATAAAACACATTGTGAACTCTAAAATTTTTGATTAACCAAATGTATCATTTTTTATTATTCTACATTTGTAAAATGAGGTGCTTACTAACCAAAAAAATCCAAAGTAGATAGATAACTACTTAAAGTTCATTTTAAAGGTTTAAAATTACTATATTATTTGGTACATTAATAACAAATAGTTCTTTATTCATAACTTCATTGGTATTAGCACCTAATTTAGTTCTATATTTCACAAGCTACTAAAGAGCACATGGTCATTTAGAAAACTGAATATTCAGTTTGTAAAAATGTCTATTTGGTGTGGTGGAGGATTGAAACAGTCTTTCATTTTTCTCCTCTGAGAATTTTAAATGCAGTTAAATTCTGCAATGAAGTAGCAGTGCTAAAAAGAGCAAATCTTTTTTTTTTTTTAACAGTTCATTCTTAGTCAAGAAGATATAACAACTATTTTTAAAACATTGCATGGCAATATATGGTATGAAAAAGATGGTAGTGCATCACCTGCTGTAACAAAAGACCAATACAGTGCTGCTAGTGGAGTTACTACTAATGCTTCACACCATTCAGGAGGTATGTTTTTAACTTCAAATTTCTTTCTGCTTTCCTCTCTTTGTCTCTTTTTTCTTCTGTCTTCTTCCCTCCCCTTCCTTCTATCTTTTCCCTCCTTCCTCTCCTCTTTCTCCCTCCTTCTTTCTTTCCTTCTTTTTCTTTAGCTTGGGCAAAATAAGATTTGTAAATCTCTTTCTAATCAGTAATTCCATTCAGACATCTCTAAATTGTCTGTGTTATTAGTCATTGTGTTGATTTTTTTTCTTTGAATGAAAGTTCCTAGTCCTGTTGTTAACAAAATTCCTGAATATATATTCATGTTTTCCTGACTTCCTTGTAGTCCTCATTTTCCATTTTTCTCCCCTTCTCCCATCTTCTCCCTATCCCTAGTATGGCATACATCCCAAACGAATCTTTTATATTGATATTAGGAATATCAAAGTATTAGAGGTGCAAAGAGAGGATGATTGTTAGTAGATGGTGGAGTTTAACAAATATTTGGGAGATGGATGGAACGGAGTAGAAGGAAGCAGAACTTAGAAAGAGGCTTCATCTAATGTTGGATCCAGTGTGCTCTGTGGAATGTGGCTGGTTTCTGAGTTCAGCACCAGCGCATACAGAGGGTCAGTTAGTGCTGGGATGATGTTGCTGCGTAAGCATAAAGTTCTTACTCTGGCCTTATAGGGGATCCTCAGACCTACCTACCTCAAAATGAAACCTACTAGTTCACAAGACTCACCTTTGCAAAGCCCTGAGGTGTTACACAGCATTTTTACTCAGGGAGAATCCTAACAGAAAACCAGCTTTACATTTGCAGCATTGTAGGAAACACCACCCTTACTAGCTGGAATAATCAAACCAGTCCTTTATTGTTAAATATGAATGGTCAGATATGAAGAAAATTATAAAAGCCCCAAGCATGAATGAAACTAAGATAAATTATTAGTGTTTTCTGAAGGAAACAGATAATTGAAGTGACAGAAAAGGAAGCAGACAAACAAAAAACAAACTCTGACATTCTAAGAGGATTTTGAGTAGATAATACAAGAAATGGATCCCACCAGCACCACCACCTCACCCAGGATAGGAGAGTTGCTGGAAATCCAAATATTATTGCTGAAAATTTGAAACAAAAACACTGAACATGTAATTAGAAGTATTTTTTTTTTTAATTGTAATGAGTGTTTCTTCCTTTTTTTTTTTTTTTTTTTTTTTTTTATTATACTTTAGGGTTTTAGGGTACATGTGCACAATGTGCAGGTTTGTTACATATGTATCCATGTGCCATGTTGATTTCCTGCACCCATTAACTCGTCATTTAGCATTAGGTGTATCTCCTAATGCTGTCCCTCCCCCCTCCCCCCACCCCACAACAGTCCCAGGAGCGTGATGTTCCCCTTCCTGTGTCTATGAGTTCTCATTGTTCAATTCCCACCTATGAGTGAGAACATGCGGTGTTTGGTTTTTTGTCCTTGCGATAGTTTACTGAGAATGATGTTTTCCAGTTTCATCCATGTCCCTACAAAGGACACGAACTCATCATTTTTTATGGCTGCATAGTATTCCATGGTGTATATGTGCCACATTTTCTTAATCCAGTCTATCGTTGTTGGACATTTGGGTTGGTTCCAAGTCTTTGCTATTGTGAATAGTGCCGCAATAAACATACGTGTGCATGTGTCTTTATAGCAGCATGATTTATAGTCCTTTGGGTATATACCCAGTAATGGGATGGCTGGGTCAAATGGTATTTCTAGTTCTAGATCCCTGAGGAATCGCCACACTGACTTCCACAATGGTTGAACTAGTTTACAGTCCCACCAACAGTGTAAAAGTGTTCCTATTTCTCCACATCCTCTCCAGCACCTGTTGTTTCCTGATTTTTTAATGATGGCCATTCTAACTGGTGTAAGATGGTATCTCATTGTGGCTTTGATTTGCATTTCTCTGATGGCCAGTGATGATGAGCATTTCTTCATGTGTTTTTTGGCTGCATAAATGTCTTCTTTTGAGAAGTGTCTGTTCATGTCCTCTGCCCACTTTTTAATGGAGTTGTTTGTTTTTTTCTTGTAAATTTGTTTGAGTTCATTGTAGATTCTGGATATTAGCCCTTTGTCAGATGAGTAGGTTGCAAAAATTTTCTCCCATTCTGTAGGTTGTCTGTTCACTCTGATGATAGTTTCTTTTGCTGTGCAGAAGCTCTTTAGTTTAATGAGATCCCATTTGTCGATTTTGGCTTTTGTTGCCATTGCTTTTGGTGTTTTAGACATGAAGTCCTTGCCCACGCCTATGTCCTGAATGGTATTGCCTAGGTTTTCTTGTAGGATTTTAATGGTTTTAGGTCTAACATATAAGTCTTTAATCCATCTTGAATTAATTTTTGTATAAGGTGTAAGGAAGGGATCCAGTTTCAGCTTTCTACATATGGCTAGCCAGATTTCCCAGCACCATTTATTAAATAGGGAATCCTTTCCCCATTTCTTGTTTTTGTCAGGTTTGTCAAAGATCAGATAGTTGTAGATATGCGGCATCATTTCTGAGGGCTCTGTTCTGTTCCATTGATCTATGTCTCTGTTGTGGTACCAATACCATGCTGTTTTGGCTACTGTAGCCTTGTAGTATAGTTTAAAGTCAGGTAGCGTGATGCCTCCAGCTTTGTTCTTTTGGCTTAGGATTGACTTGGCAATGCGGGCTCTTTTTTGGTTCCATATGAACTTTAAAGTAGTTTTTTCCAATTCTGTGAAGAAAGTCATTGGTAGCTTGATGGGGATGGCATTGAATCTATAAATTACCTTGGGCAGTATGGCCATTTTCACGATATTGATTCTTCCAACCCATGAGCATGGAATGTTCTTCCATTTGTTTGTATCCTCTTTTATTTCATTGAGCAGTGGTTTGTAGTTCTCCTTGAAGAGGTCCTTCACATCCCTTGTAAGTTGGATTCCTAGGTATTTTATTCTCTTTGAAGCAATTGTGAATGGGAGTTCACTCATGATTTGGCTCTCTGTTTGTCTGTGATTGGTGTACAAGAATGCTTGTGATTTTTGTACATTAATTTTGTATCCTGAGACTTTGCTGAAGTTGCTAATCAGCTTAAGGAGATTTTGAGCTGAGACAATGGGGTTTTCTAGATATACAATCATATCATCTGCAAACAGGGACAATTTGGCTTCCTCTTTTCCTAATTGAATACCCTTTATTTCCTTCTCCTGCCTGATTGCTCTGGCCAGAACTTCCAGCACTATGTTGAATAGGAGCGGTGAGAGAGGGCATCCCTGCCTTGTGCCAGTTTTCAGAGGGAATGCTTCCAGTTTTTGCCCATTCAGTATGATATTGGCTGTGGGTTTGTCATAGATAGCTCTTATTATTTTGAGATACGTCCCATCAATACCTAATTTATTGAGAGTTTTTAGCATGAAGGGTTGTTGAATTTTGTCAAAGGCCTTTTCTGCATCTATTGAGATAATCATGTGGTTTTTGTCTTTGGTTCTGTTTATATGCTGGATTACATTTATTGATTTTCGTATGTTGAACCAGCCTTGCATCCCAGGGATGAAGCCCACTTGATCATGGCGGATAAGCTTTTTGATGTGCTGCTGGATTCGAAATTGACACCCTAACATCACAATTAAAAGAACTAGAAAAGCAAGAGCAAACACATTCAAAAGCTAGCAGAAGGCTAGAAATAACTAAAATCAGAGCAGAACTGAAAGAAATAGAGACACAACAAACCCTTCAAAAAATTAATGAATCCAGGAGCTGGTTTTTTGAAAAGATCAACAAAATTGATGGACCGCTAGCAAGACTAATAAAGAAGAAAAGAGAGAAGAAACAAATAGATGCAATAAAAAACGAAAAAGGGGATATCACCACCGATCCCACAGAAATACAATCTACCATCAGAGAATACTACAAACACCTCTATGCAAATAAACTAGAAAATCTAGAAGAAATGGATAAATTCCTCGACAAATACACCCTCTCAAGACTAAACCAGGAAGAAGTTGAATCTCTGAATAGACCAATAACAGGTTCTGAAATTGTGGCAATAATCAATAGCTTACCAACCAAAAAGAGTCCAGGACCTGATGGATTCACAGCTGAATTCTACCAGAGGTACAAGGAGGAACTGGTACCATTCCTTGTGAAACTATTCCAATCGATAGAAAAAGAGGGAATCCTCCCTAACACATTTTACGAAGCCAGCATTGTCCTGATACCAAAACCTGGCAGAGACATAACCAAAAAAGAGAATTTCAGACCAATATCCTTGATGAACATTGATGCAAAAATCCTCAATAAAATAATTAGAAGTATTGAGTTGGAATATTTGGTTGAGGCAATCTCCCATGACAGAGAAGAAAAAAGCACAGGGATGGAAAATGTGATAAAACTTAAGAGTGATGTTTTAGTTCAGAAGGTCCAATTCCAGAATGAGTGTTACAGAAGAAATAATTGAGGAAATGGAAGGCAATTCTTTAAAGAAGTATAGTACTCTCCTTTTACCTGCAGGGAATATGTTCCAAGACCCCAGTCGACACCTGAAACTTTGGGTGTTACCAAACCTATGTTTGGATAGTACCCAAACTATATTTTTTCCTATACATACATAGGTATCATAAAGTTGAATTTATAAATTAGGCACAGTAAGAGTTGAACAACTAATAAAATAGAACAATTATAACAATATACTGTCATAAAAGTTACGTGAATGTGGCCTGTCTCTCAAAGTATCATAATATTTTCAGACCCCAGTTGACCTGACCACAGGTAATTGAAAGTGCAGGTAAGGGTGAGCTGCTGTAAACTGTCCAGACCTAAGTAAATATTGAAGGAAGCTCTTAGCTATAATGAATCTATTGAGTTTCCAGCAGATTGGGTAAACTAAGATTCCACATGCAAACACATTTTCATGAGATGTCAGAATGGTAAAGCTAAGATTTTCTGAAGTTTCAGAAAAAAAACAGGCTGCCTGTCAGGGACTTAGAAAAAAATGATTGCATGATTGATTTTTGTTGCTTTTTATTTATCATCAGTAAAACATGATGGAATAGAATTCCTGGATGGTAGAAGACAATGGAAGAATCTATTCAGAATTCTAAGGAAAGTGGTTTTTGAAGCTCAGATTCTATACACAGCCAAGCCATCACCCAAAATGTGAAGAAAATAATTCTCAGATTTCCTGTGACTCAGTTTTCTTAGACTTCTTCATACCCATTCATAAAAGAAATTAGTTTGAAAATGTATTTCAGAAAGTCAGGAAATCTAGGAAACAGGAAAATATGGGGTTAAAAAAACCTAGGCCTACCCAGGAGTACATTGAAAAGGAATCTCCAAATTATCTATGTGAATAGGCTAGAAATTAATTGGCTTTCATTAAAAAGTAAATGAGAATGCTTTAAGGAAAGAAAAAAGCCACGTGGAAGAATGTCCTATAGAAGAAAAATAGCATGAATTCCACATAGTATGTAGGATACAGAGTTAGCTATCTTATATAACTGATATAGACAGGAAAGTGTTTTCTGTTGTTAAGAAATTTCTATACCATGTTGCAGAAGTGAAGTGGACTAAATTTTGCATAATTTTGAGCCATCGTTAGAATGTGAGAAGAGAACCTCTTATTTTTGAGAGATGCACTCATTGTGACAGTGTAGCAGCAGAGGCAGTATTACTGTAAGTCTCATCATTGAAAAATACTACATGGTCAAATGGTATTTCTAGTTCTAGATATAGCAGCATGATTTATAGTCCAAGGACTATAAATCATGCTGCTATAAAGACACATGCACACGTATGTTTATTGCGGCACTATTCACAATAGCAAAGACTTGGAACCAACCCAAATGTCCAATGATAGACTGGATTAAGAAAATGTGGCATATATACGCCATGGAATACTATGCAGCCATAAAAAATGATGAGTTCATGTCCTTGTAAGGACATGGATGAAACTGGAAACCATCATTCTCAGTAAACTATCGCAAGGACAAAAAACCAAACACCGCATGTTCTCACTCATAGGTGGGAATTGAGCAGTGAGAACTTATGGACACAGGAAGGGGAACATCACACTCCGGGGACTGTTGTGGGGTGGGGGGAAGGGGGAAGGACAGCATTAGGAGATATACCTAATGCTAAATGACCAGTTAATGGGTGCAGCAAACCAACATGGCACATGGATACATATGTAACAAACCTGCACATTGTGCACATGTACCCTAAAACCTAAAGTATAATAATAAAATGAAAAAAAAAAATACAACAATGGAAGAAAAAAAAAAAGAAAAATACTACATGGTCATAGTTAAACAACACACGGAATACTTCTTATGTAAATAAAAAAGTAAATATTATGAACTGTGATAACTTAGAAGTAAAGACATTACTAACCAAAGCTGTAAAGAGGAAGATGGATCAGAGGAAACAAATAGTAAGGGCTTAAAGAGTGAGATACAATGTCTGCAATTGATGTAACAAGAAATAGATGTTTGAATATGTTATTTTAATCGTTTTCTTCTGGAAATTTTTACACATATACCAAAGTAGAAGGAATGAGGTAATGAACCCACATGTACTCATCACCCACTTTCATAATTTTTTTTTTTTTTTTTGAGACAGAGTCTCTCTCTGTCGCCCAGGCTGGAGTGTTGTGGCGCAATCTCAGCTACTGCAAGCTCTGCCTCCCAGGTTCATGCCATTCTCCTGCCTCAGCCTCCCGAGTAGCTGGGACTACAGGCGCCCCCCACCACGCACAGCTACTTTTTTGTATTTTTAGTAGAGACGGGGTTTCACTGTGTTACCCAGGATGGTCTCGATCTCCTGACCTCGTGATCCGCCCACCTCAGTCTCCCAAAGTGCTGGGATTACAGGCGCCCGCCACCACGCCCAGCTACTTTTTTGTATTTTTAGTAGAGACAGGGTTTCACTGTGTTACCCCGGATGGTCTCGATCTCCTGACCTCATGATCCCCCCACCTTGGTCTCCCAAAGTGCTGGGATTACAGGCATGAGCCACCATGCCTGGCCCACTTTCACTAATTAATATCATGTGGCTACTTTGTTACTGCCCGCACTCTGCTCTTCCCGCTTCTTCCTCAAGCCCATAAGATTATTTTAAAGCAAATCCCAGATACTATACCATTAATTGCTATTTTTCCATAAGCAATAAGGACATTACTTTTTAAATATAGTAACATCATCACCCTAAAAATTAGCAATGCTTCCTTAAGACCATGAAAATATCCAGTTAGGGTTCATCTTTCTCCTGAATGTCTCATTACAAGGTTTGTTTTTTTTTTTTTAAATAATGATAAAAGTGTCAGTTCACAAAGAAGATGCAACAATCCTAAATGTGTATATACCTAATAACAGAACTTTGAAATATATGCAGCAAAATTGACAGAACTAAAGAAGAAAATACACATATACAGAGTCATAGTTGGGGATTTGAACACACCACTCTTGGTAAATGATAAGATATGGACAAAAAAATCAGAAAGAATATAGAAGATTTGAATACAATCAACAAACTTGACATAATTAATATAATATAATGTTACCATCAGTTGCAGAATACATTTTTGTTTTTAAGCAGTTCCTGGAATGTTTACAAAGATGCATCATTTTGTGGACCATTAAATTTTCTGACCACATTGGATTAAATTAGAAGGTAGTAACAATAGGATGTGAAAAAGCTTGAACAATTTCTAAATAACCCATAGATCAAAAAGAAATGAAAAGGAAAATTAAGAAGTTGTTTGAACTGAATGATCATGAAAATAAAATATATCAGAATTTGTGGAATGCAACGTGATTGAAATTAGAATGGTAGAGAGGTTGGGGATTGGCTAGCAAGTGTTAAGAGGGAACTTTCTGGAGGGATGTAAGTGTTCAGTATCTTAATTGAAGTAGTGATTACATGGGAATATACACTTACCAAATTTCATCAAATAGTTCATATAAGATACATGTATTTCATTGTATGTAAATTTTTATCACAATTGAAAATACATTACCTGGCATAATGGTACTTTTCTTTGAAGTTAGATATAATGAGAATTAGAAAGTGCTGCTTTTTCATTTTAAGCTCATTTAATATGTGCGTATAATGCCTTGATTCAAAATTTAAATGTAGAAAACAAATTTTGAATTCTTCTGATTAGTAGAAAAATTTTTTAAATGTCTCTTGGTTTTAGTTTTTTAAAGTAAAATTTGAATACTGAATTATGTGCCAGGTACTGTAGTATGCATTTTACATGTGCTATTTTACTTAATCTCCAAACATATTCAGTGATTAGTTCTGTTTTTCCTTGGAACAGAAGTAGAAACAGAAGCATCAAGAGGAAACAGAAACACCAAGTGTTCAATTAATATTCCCAAATTATTATGGAAAGAGTCCTAAGCCAGAAGTTACTGAGTTTTACATCTGAATTTTCTAATATTTTATTTTCTTGAATGTCATTTTACTATGCCTGTTTAATAATTCTATTAAATCTATTTCAAGGGTATTTTAATGAGCTACTTTTCATGATATTTTCTTTTATTAAATAACTTTAATTTTTTCAAGGAGCAACTGTGGTGACAGCTGCTGTGGTAGAAGTACATTCACATGCCTCACTAGTTAAGACAACACTAAACATGAGCTTCAAAACTGATTATCTCACCATGGTGCTGTATAGTCCAGGTCCTAAACAAGTAAGTCCAGGAAGAAAAGAAAATGTATTTTCACATGTGAAATTTGCATAGATAGATGTTTTTAAAATAACAAATGTTAATATTTAACATGTATTTTGTAGTATCTGTCCCTCTGAGAAAAATGGTTGATCTGTTTAATAATAATTATAACTATTTCTCTTTTAAATGAATTATCTATCATATAGCTAATGTGAAAAATAAATTGTAAAATTAAAGTGATGTGTATATGTTTTTGGCCTTTCATTAGAGCCCTTTGGAGACAGAATTTTGATGTTTGTTATAAGCAGAGGCAATAATTTGTAGTAGTTCACATCATAAAATACACTTTAGACTTGTGTTTCTTTGTAATTTTGTATTGGTTTCTCCTTTCATAGGCTTCCTTTACAGATGTTCGTGATCCTTCTCTGAAACTTGCTGAATTTAAATTGGAGAATATTATAAGTACTTTAAAAATGTATACGGATGACTCAACATTTTCTTCCTTCTCATTAAAAAACTGTATTTTAGATGATAAAAGACCTCATGTCAAGAAAGCAACTCCTCGGTATGTATTGTAATGATGTTCTAAGGTTTTACTTGAGAAATCGTTGATATATTTTACAGAATTCATCTCCAGAGTTGCACATTCATTTTCTGAGTGCATCCTAGGTTCTTTAAAGCTTCAATTCAGTCAACTCGTAGTACTCGGTTAACATTTAAAATGTCCTGGTTCTGTTATGTACTATTCTCACTGGATAATTGATAGATTGGTTGAGTAAATAGAAATAATCAGTGCAATTAAATTGGTTTTTACATTCTTTAAATTACATTCTCTAATATAAATCTAATATAAATTATTGTTAATGCATGCTAATTGTAATGGGAAGTACATAAAAAATTGAAAAGAAAAAATATCCTGAGATTTAAACTCTTATAATTTATTGAACACACACTTCCTCATTTATGATACATTTGTGTTCCAGAAGTTTGTAAGTTCATTATTTGGAACACTTTATGGATCTTCCCAAGAGACATGACTTCAGAATGCTTTTTTTTGGTCAGTGAAAGAGATGAAGTCTTTGAGTTTTACTCATATGTTTGATTACTTCTAAGTTACTCACACATAGGAATTGTTGTTATTGTGTTTTCCAGAATGATAGGACTGACAGTTGGTTTTGACAAAAAAGACATGATGGATATAAAGTACAGGAAAGTCAGAGATGGTTGTGTGACTGATGCAGTCTTTCAAGAAATGTATATTTGTGCAAGCGTAGAATTTCTGCAGACTGTTGCAAATGTCTTTCTTGAGGCCTACACCACAGGCACTGCTGTAGAAACCAGTGTGCAAACATGGACTGCTAAGGAAGAAGGTTAGTTATTGGCTAAAATATTTAATATTTGTTTTATTGAAGTGCTACAAGAGGACTTAACCTTGATTAGCCTTTTAGATCATCAAAGTAAATGCTTTAAGAAATTAAAATTTTATTTTTCAGAGTAGAAGGAAAACCTTAATGTGTTTTCTCGGAGGATGTATAGTTTGCATTTTTTAAAGGTGTCAGTATATATTTCATTTAAAAATTATGAAACCTATGTTAGAACAAGTAATTGTACTTCTCTTCAGGCAGTAATTTGAAGGAATTTGTCTAGTGGAAAAAAACAAGCAGAGCAAATAATGAACCAACCATACCTTTTCACAATTAAGATAATATTTCAATTTAAAGCACTCATTTATTTTTGTTGTATTTATTCCTAGCTTTTAACATATGGTTTCTCTATTATCCTTTTATAGTATGTCATTTACTGTGGTATAGTAGAAAGAGTATCAAGTTGAGAGTTAGAAACTAGGTTAGTTTCTAGGCTTTCCAGTTAAATAGTGGAGATTTCCCCTCATTTAAAAATGTTCTTATGCCTGTAGCTTCTTCAAGTCTTCACTAAGGGTTGTAGTTGATTCTTTTGGGATCTAAGATTCTTTTGTTTTACTTTTTACTATTACTCCATTTTAATATTTTCTTATAAAAAATTATTCATAATATATAGCAGATATTTTAATTTATTTTTATTTGTTTTAGTACCTACACAGGAATCAGTGAAGTGGGAAATTAATGTTATTATTAAAAATCCTGAAATTGTGTTTGTGGCTGACATGACAAAAAATGATGCTCCTGCCTTAGTCATTACAACACAATGTGAAATTTGCTATAAAGGTAACCTTGAAAATAGTACAATGACTGCTGCTATTAAAGATCTCCAAGTGAGAGCCTGCCCGTTTCTTCCAGTCAAGAGAAAAGGCAAAATCACTACTGTGAGTTAACTATTTGATCATCTGCTTAATTGTAAACTATTTTGGATGTAGTGTATACCATTTTAGGAAACAAAAACTACCTACATGCTTTCCAACCGTGCTCTGTAAAATGTCTTTCTCTCTGCTTAGAGAGCTTAATTTAGAATATTATTTACCAGCTTTGAAACTCTTTCATTCTTCCAGATGCTGCTCATTATTGTTAGTATTTGTGGGAATACTATCACTAAAAAGTTGGGTTCATCTTGACACTTTTCAATTAAGATCTTACTTTGACTTTCTAACCATGTCAATTCCAGATTGCTCTTTAGACTTTTAAGACTTTCTGCCAGTTGTTTGCTGTGTTGTTTCAGTTTTATTGTTTTAACTTTTTTCTCCCATTTGGATGTTTTTGCTCAAATAATGAGTTTTTCCTTGTCTCCATGTAACTTCATTTGAACCTTCAGCCATTTGCTTTGACATACTTCACGTTGATATTTTACTCTCTAGTAACCTCTTGGCCTTCCTCCTCTTCATAACTCTACTTAAAATTCATTCCTTCACAGACATCTTTTCAAGTTAACTGGCTGACTTTCAGCAAATACTTACAAAAATATTTGAGCTTCTGAAGGAGTAATAGAAGCATAAGTTTTTGTTTGTTTCTTTGTATTTTTTTCCTGATGCTTGGTATGCATCTATAGAAGCATAAATATTCTAAACATTGTCACCATAGAAATATAAGATGTAATTTTGATACAATGAATACATATATATTAGGATATAAGATAAACTGTTGCCCAAATTTGCAAGACAGTTGGCCCTCCACTAAGCAGAGAGAGAATAGAAAATGGAGGGTATACCAATTCTGTCTTAGTTTTTGACTTAGAAGTTTTAAATATATATTTCTTCTATTCACATCTTTTTTGGCTTGAACATAGCTGTATGACCACACTTTACTGCAGTAAAGGTTGGAGAATGTGGTATTTTTTTCTGAGCTACCTTGTGCTCAGATAAAACTTCTATTACTGTGGAAGAATAGAGCAGATATTAGATTCTAGATGTCCTTTATATGGGATAATTAAGGAGTGTATTATTAAGTCACTTTTTAAATAGTTATTTTTATTAACTTGTTTATTTGACATACCTATTACTAGGAAAGTCTTTAAATAGAAATATTTTTATATTTAAACATTAATTTATTGGTATTGATTTTTCTCTCATAGGTTTTGCAGCCCTGTGACTTGTTTTATCAAACTACTAAGATAGGTACAGATCCACAAGTGATCGATATGTCAGTAAAATCCCTGACACTAAAGGTAAATTAAAATATAATCATTTGAATATTTAGTAAACTTAAAAAAAGTAGTAAAGCCTAGAAACTTATTATAGCAAGTCTTTTAATTGTTATGCAAACAAAATAGGTGTATTTGTGTTTTTGAAAATATGTTTTTATGAGATATTTACAAAGTAATATTATTTAATACACATTTTATAATGAATGTTATTCTATATTTTATTATTTACATTTGTGTGGTTAACATCTAATATCCCTAATAAATATTATTGAAATTACTTTATACTTCATCAGTTTAATAATATCTGCAAGATTCATGTAAATATTTTAACAAGTCACAATTATGGTAATTCAAAAAATTTTATAAACAATAAATTGTATCTTCTATTTTGTGGTAGTAATGTTAATTCAATATTTAATTTCTCATAATCCTTCATCATATGTATTTAATATTTCTTGATGTAGTATGTTTGAAAGTGTTTTGTATAGACTTATTATTAATTTTTTTTCCATTTAGGTTTCACCAGTTATTATAAATACTATGATTACTATAACTTCAGCACTGTATACAACGAAGGAAACCATCCCAGAAGAAACGGCTTCTTCTACTGCACATTTATGGGAAAAGAAGGATACAAAGACTTTAAAAATGTGGTTTCTTGAAGAATCAAATGAAACTGAAAAAATAGCTCCCACGACTGAATTGGTACCCAAAGACGAGATGATAAAAATGAACATTGATTCTATTTTTATAGTTCTTGAGGCTGGAGTTGGTCATAGAACAGTACCTATGCTTCTGGCAAAGTCACGTTTTTCAGGGGAAGGCAAAAACTGTAGTTCCCTAATAAATCTGCACTGTCAGCTTGAGCTAGAAGTAAGCATATTTTTCCAGTTTTATAACAGATAATGATACATATGGAATATTATGACAGATAATGATACATATGGAATATTATGGAATCTTATGTAGCTATTTAAGCTTATTGTAAATATGATATTGGGTCAAAAACTTTTAGAAAAAAGTTTTCAAATTTTGCCCTTGAAAATTGCTTTTATGTATACATTCCTCTTACTTTTAAAGTACGTGTCCACATTAAGTTTATATTTCAACTGATTTTATCAACTTAAAGATAATATATTATTCAACAGTTGTTGATTAGATTCAGAATTCTTTTTTTTAAGAGTTAAATTGAGGCCAGGCCCAGTGGCTCACCTGTAATCCCAGCACGTTGGGAGGCCAAAGCAGAAGGATCGCTTGAGCCCAGGAGTTCAAGATCAGCCTGGGCAACATGGTGAAACCTTGTCTCTACTAAAAATACAAAAAATTAGCCAGTGGTGGTGGCTCACACCTGTAGTCTTAGCTATTCAAGAGACTGAGGTGGAGGATCACTTGAGAATAGCTGGGAAGTCGAGGCTATGGTGAGCTGAGATCTCACCACTGCACTCCAGCCTGGGGTTCAAAGTGAGACCTGGGTACAAAGTGAGACCCAGCCTCAAAAAAAAAAAAAAGAAAAAAAAAGAGTTAAAGTTGAATACTTTTTTTTTTAAGGATATAGACAGAATTTCTGAATATGTGTATAATAATCTCTTCTAATAGAAATATAAAGATTTAGAAATATATGCCTTATACTTTTATGTAATGTAGAATCAAGGAAAGATGCTTAAAAAGGGATTTTATCTGGACTAAATTGTGAAGAGCGAATATGTACTGTGAAGTTAGCCAGGTGAGGAAAATGCTGAGGGAGTGCTTATAGGAAGCTACTGAATGGCATGTAGACTGGTTTTTATATAGAAGAAATAACAGGGCTAAAAAACATGGTGGGAAACAGGATGGAAGATCATTTTTCATTTAAAAAATTCTCTCTGTAGGTGCATTATTATAATGAAATGTTTGGTGTATGGGAGCCTTTGCTTGAACCCTTAGAAATTGATCAGACTGAGGATTTTAGACCATGGAATCTTGGTATCAAGGTATATCTATATACGTGTATGTGTGTATATATATATATGTATTTTAAAAGACTGTATTTTTTTAAGAACAGATTTAGGTTCACAGCAAAATTGAGAAGAAGGAACAGAGATTTCTCGTATACCACCTACTTCTGCACGTGTATAGCCTCCCCCTTTATTAACATTCCCCCATCAATGTATATTTGAAGTCTGAAAAAATTTTCCAAAATTGAGAATGTTTATACCACACTTGACACTTTATTTTAATCACAACGAAGTTCAGGTTGTCTCATCATGAGCCTTGCCCACATGCTTCCTTGTTTGCCCTCTGAATATAATTTTCAAATCTAAGGCCAGTGTTGCCTATGCTTCTAATACAATTATGTAACAAGTATTATGTTACTTGTTACATAATTTAGAACAATTTAGAACATAATTTAGAACTAAATTTAGAATAATTTAGACATTGTTCTAAATATTTTAATCCTTACAACAACTCTTGGAGGAAGATAGAGTTTTTATTTAACATGTGAAGGGACTGAGACCAGGGAGGTTAAGAGACTTCTTGAAGTAATAATAGCTACAAAGTGGAAAAGATGGGATGCAAATCCAGCTGCAGAGGGGTTAAATCCACTCTAAACCACTATGCTGTAATACCTCTGTCATCTTCCTGTAGATTGTTGTCTATCCTGAGTTTCCTTCATCCTTTGGGTGTGTGCGTGTGTGCAGGAATGTATGTTATTTGCTTGAAATATATTGTGGATTTATGTAATCATGAGAATCGGGGCCTTTAGGTGGATGAAATTTTGCTTCTGAAGCAAGAGACTGCAGAATTACTCACGTGTTTCCTACCTAATGATGACTTGGTCAACCTGCAGACAGATTTTCAGTGGCTTAAAGCCAGTTAAAGTAACAACAGAGGTGGCTAGCTTAGCATGTTGAGCTCTTTTCATATTAGATCACTTAATTTTATTTTCCAGATATTTTAGATGAAGGATTTGAAAAGGAATTCCTTGGTGGTTTTTAGGTTAGAATACACATGGTCAGTGGATCTGTGACTCCTAAAAAATGGTAAAGGGTATTGATTCTTATGAGCTCTAGGTTTATAACACTGTTCTGCTGCTATTGTCCGCCTTTGTAAGTCTCTAGGTTTCTGTTCTTTATTATTAGCATGACCAATACATTAATTTACTTTTTTCTGAGTTTTTATGTTGCTTTGAAGTGTGTGCTTTTATATTCAGATCCCAGGTACACATAGTAATTTTAGGTTTTTATTTTTCCTTCTAAATTGTATCTGCCATTTTACTATCACTGATGATGACATGATTTATTTTCTCTAATACTTCTGTCCTGTATGACTTTAGTTGGCTGATGTCCAAGTAATTTCAGTAAGGCAATAGAACTTACTGAAATTAGAAAAGATAAAATGTACTGGTCTCTCTAATGTTATTGGGATTTGTTTAGTTATGTTGTGTTCTTAGAAATAATTTTTTCTTATATTTCTATGATTTACCATTTTAGATGAAAAAGAAAGCAAAAAAGGCCATTGTTGAGTCAGATCCTGAAGAAGAAAACTACAAAGTGCCAGAATATAAAACTGTCATCAGTTTCCATTCAAAAGACCAATTAAACATTACATTATCCAAATGTGGTCTTGTAATGTTAAACAATTTAGTCAAGGTAAGAAAAGAAATTTGAAACTTCAGATATTGAGATACTTGTCTGATTGATCTGTCTGTTGAATAAGAAGTTTAATAACTTAGTTGTCATTTGTCCTTTACTGTTCTCCTTGTCATTTAATTTTACACATTTCATTTTATTTAGGATAACTCTTTCTTATTAGGCATTTACAGAAGCTGCCACTGGATCTTCAGCTGACTTCGTAAAGGATCTAGCACCATTTATGATTTTAAATTCCCTTGGACTTACTATCTCTGTTTCGCCAAGTGATTCTTTTAGTGTACTCAACATTCCTATGGCAAAATCATATGTATTGAAAAATGAAGAAAGTTTAAGTATGGATTATATCCGAACCAAGGACAATGATCATTTCAATGCAATGACCAGCCTAAGCAGCAAACTCTTCTTCATTCTTCTTAGTAAGTAGTTGATATATTACCTTCCTGGGGCTATTTTGTTTTAAATTACAATTTACATGTTATTTTACTCTTTTGTAGAATCTTAGCAAGGTTTTTTTTTTTTTTAATCTCCTTTCTAATAGGTCAAGAACTGTTTTTTGTCTTTGCAGTGTCTTGGTTACTATTGTTACTAAAACTTTGTATTCCAAACTCTTTATCCTCTGCATTATTTAGAGCATGGCAATTTACTGCTTTGTTGTTGGGAGGAAAAATATTAGATCTCGCCCTCATTCAGCTTTTATAGACCATAGATGTTTAGATGTTTGTGGGGGTTCTTTTATTCACATTTGGTATCAGTTGATAGTATTCCATCAGTTTTGCAACTGAATGAATTCAAAGTTTGAATTCATGCAAATGGCAGTTTTTAATGGCTTTAGGATTTGTAAATTTTTTTTTTATGTTCTGCCTGTTGAGATGAAGGTTTTTTCCTTTGTCTTTTCTGCTTCCCAGAAGTTTTTCATTTTTATTGGAGGTGAAGTATATACATTCTTAAAGTGTCATAATATGTAGTCATTGTGAAGTTGAATAGTCCCAAAGCCTCACCTACACCACTTTTTGATACTCTGGCATTTAAGTAATTATTGAGGAGGGCATCATTTTAAAGGTTAATTAGACATAGGAGGCTAGGCTACTAAAATAGCTTTTGTTTCTAGTTAGAAGATAACATGTAACAGGTGTTTCAGGTGTTGTCATAGCGTTGTAATTAATGTTCTCAAAAATTTTACCTCTTTTAACATTTTTATGGATGGGATGGTAAATGAAATTTATGCAAGTAAGTAATTTTATCCCCAATACAACATGTATTTTAGGTAAATATATATATATAATTTTATTTAATCAAGTCCAAGATATAAAGGAAAAGTGACACAAGTTGTTGGAAAAATTAAAAACAAAAATTGTAGTCACCTTGATGTTTACCAATGTCTACCAAAAGGTATTATGCTCTGGTTATTCTGACAGCAAGCCAGAGATCAGTATTCTTGTATTTTATAGCACTTGCTCTCATTACTCATTTTTGAAAGGTTTGGTATTGTTGTCTTGGGTTAAACTCCTGAATGGGAGTTTTTTAATGAATTCTGTGGAAATATATGGTGGCTTCTTAAAATATCCCTTTTATGGACTATATCCAAAGACTCTAGTGACTATTATTTATAAGTTTAAGAATCATCTGAAATTTCTAATATGTAATATATGTAAAATTAATATGTAATGAATTATAATAAAAACTTTTAAACATACTTATTTAATTTAGCACCTGTTAACCATTCTACTGCTGATAAGATTCCTTTAACAAAAGTGGGACGACGTCTGTACACTGTAAGACACAGAGAGTCTGGCGTTGAAAGATCTATTGTTTGTCAAATTGATACAGTGGAAGGAAGTAAGAAGGTCACAATTCGCTCCCCAGTGCAGGTATGAAATGATCAATTTTGGGGGATGTCCTGTTATGCATCTGTGTGCTAATAAAATTTAAAAAAAAACAAAGAAATTATTACTGAAAGAATATAAACCGTAACAGTAATACAGCTGATATCAAAAAGAAGACTCAGTACCAGCAGTTGCGCTACTGGGTTATGACTGGTGGTAGGAATTTGTTCAATATACTTATAATTTTTAATAGGAATATTTTGTAAAATCTTCTTACAGTATTTTTTATAAATAAAATAGTCATCAGTGTTTTGCTTTAGGTCTTTGTAATATATTTATATCCTTTCTATTTGATTAGATAATTTTTAGAGGAATAAAAAAATTTTACAGCTTTATTGAGGTATGTACAATAAACTACATATATTTAAAGTTGATGACTTTTGACACAAAAATGCACCTTTAAAACCTTCATCACAGTCACGGTAATGAACAAATTTATTTCTTAGAAAAAATTTCTATTTCCCCACTTTCCCATTCCCAGGCATCCACTGATCTGTCCTCATTGTGCATTAGTTATATGGCCTAGGATTTTACATAAGTGGAATACAGTACAGGTGGAGTTTGACTTTCATTCAGAAAAATTTTGTATGTATGTGTCAACTTATGTGTATCCATGTTATTACATGCAGTTACATGTTGTTGCTCAGTAGTAATCTATTATATGTATATGCCACATAGCCATTTTGAGTGAACCTTGGTATACAGTGTGAAGTTAAGAATTGAGGTTTTGTTTTTTTTTTCACCATATGGATTTCTTTTCCAGAGGATTTTAGGTCCTTCTCATTTTTATATAAATTTGAGAATCAGGTTATCACTTTTATCAAAAATCTGGATAAAATTGTCTTGTCCTTTAATTTTTAAATTCTGATTACTCATTGATAGTATTTAGAAATACAGGTTATATTAACCTCTATTTGCAGACTTAACTAGACTCACATATTCTAGTAGATTTGTGTAGATTGAGATAGTTATGATAGCTGCAAATGAAGACATTTTTACTTTTTCCTTTCCAATCTGGATGTGTTTTATTTTATCTTGTTTATATTGCCTATCATACTGGCTAGAATACAATTCAAGTAGAAGTGGTGAGAGCATATGTTTTTGCCTTGTCCATTCTTTCACCATTAAACATGATTTGTGTTGTTTTGTAGATGCCTTTTCTTAGGTTGAAAACGTTCCCTTCTATTCCTAGTGTGCTGAGAGTTTTTATCAGAGTTGATTTTGGATTTTGTCAGATGCCTTTTCTGTACAAGAGGAGGATATATTTTTTAATTTGTTAGTATGATGAATTACATTCACTGATTCTTTTTAAATGTTAGATCCACCTTGCATTCCTAGGATTAATCTCACATAATCATGACGTCTTACTAACCTTTTAGTGTATTGTTGGATTTTGCATTTATATTGATGAAGGATATTGGTCTAGAGTTTCAATGTCTGTCTTTCTTTCTTTTCTTGAGTCTTGCTCTGTGTCCAGGCTGGAGGGCAGTGGTGCCATCATGGCTCACTGGAGCCACATTCTCCTGGGTTTAAGCAATCCTCCTATCTCAACCTCCTGAGCAGCTAGGACTGTAGGTGCACACCACCACACCTATTCTCCCATCTTGCTCCGCCTCTCATTGTTTAACTTTTTAACTCATTAAAGCAGCAGTCCCCAACCTTTTTGATACCAGGAACCTGTTTCATGGAAGACAATTTTTCCACGGGTGGGGGGCTGGGGCATATGGTCTCAGGATTCCTTTCTTAGGAATAGAAAGCTCCACCCATGTGTGTTCCCATCCCCTGCAGGGACACCAAGTTAACAACTATCTACACAGAAAAAACACCTTCATAAGAACCAAAAATAAGGCAAGCACTCACAGTACCTGGATTTAACCTCAGATCATCAGGCATTAGTTAAATTCTCATAAGGAGCATGCAACCTAGATCCCTTACATGCACAGTTCACGCTCCTGTGAGAATCTAATGCTCTGGCTGATCGGACAGGAGGCAGAGCTCAGGTAGTAATGCTCTCAAGCCTGCTGCTTGCTTCCTGCTGTGCAACCCACTTCTTAACAGGCCACGGACTGGTATAGCCCATGGCTCAAGGGCTGGGGACCCATGCATTAAAGTATATTTAACGTGGGGTTTCTGTAGGCACCATGTAGTTGGACCTTGTTTTTTTTTTGTTGTTGTTGTTGTTTTTTACCTAATCTGAAAATCTGTGCCTTTTAACAGGGATAATTAAACCACTTATATTTAAAGTTGTTGTTGATATGGTTGGGCTTAAACTTGCTATTTTTTTTTCTATTTGTCTCATTTGTTCTTTGCTTCCGTCTTCCTTTTGTTTTCTCTTTTTTTTATTAATTGATCATTTTTGTTATGAATTCATTTTATTTCCTTTTTGGCTTATTGGCTGTATCTCTTTATACTTCCTTGTCTTTTTGTTGTTGTTGTTGATACTTTAGGGCTTTATTACATACATATTGTATTAGTCTACCTTCAGATAGTATTTTGCCCCTTCACATACAGAATCAAAACTTTAGACCAGTATACTTCCACTTCTCATCTCCCACATTTGTATAATTATGTTCATACATTTTTGTGTCTATGTATGCTAGCCACCCCATAATACAAGTTACTATTTTTCTTAAATTATTTGTGTTTTAAGTAGGTTTAAAATACAAACTGTATTTGATATTTATTATCACTTTTTCTTCTTTCGGTAATCTCACAGTGTGGATCTGCTGGTGATGAATTCCTTCAGTTTTTATTTCACATATATGTATTACAGATATTTTCACTGGGCATAGAAATCTAGATTGGCAGAGTTTTTCCCCCATACTTTAAAAATGTTCTGCTGTCTCCTGTATTGCATTGTTTCTGATCAGAAGTCTGCTTTTTTTCCTATATTTGCTTTTCTACAAAATGTGTCAATCTTCAGCAGCTTTTGAGATTTTTTTTTTCTTTATCATCGGTTTTGAGCAATTTGGTTATGATGAATCTTAGTGTAGTTTTTTTTATGTTCCTTGTATTTGGGGTTTACTGACCTTAAAATCATGGATTTATAGTTTTGATCAACTTCAGAAAACTTTTTGCCATTGTTTCTAAAATTTTTTCTGTCTTTGCCCTCTCTTCTCCCCTTTAGGTACCAGTTAGATACACATTAGGGTGTTTGAACTTGCCCCACAGCTCAGTAATGCTCTGTTCATTTTTACTTTTAGCTTTTTCCCCGTTTCTTTTTTTATAGTCTCTCTTGCTATGTCTTCAATTTCCCTTTTCTTTTTCAGTGGCCAATCTGCTGTTCACCCCATCTGACATATTTTTCTCAATAATAGTATGGATTTTTTTGTTTTTTTTATTTTCTGTTGTCTCTTTTTAACATCCTTAGTCTTCTAACTTTTTAGTGATATTGGATATAATTTTAATAAATGTTTTAATGTCCTTGTCTACCAATTCTATTACATGTCATTTCTGGTTTGTTTTATTGATGTTTCTTTTCATTACGGTAATTTTTTCATTCCTTTAACGTACCTGATAATTTTTTATTGGTTACCTAAAACTACTGTACATATCAGAACCAGACTTCATTCTTCCTGTTTCTTTTAGATGGATCTTTACTGAGCCTTAGATAATCTACGCATGCCCTGATCATTACTCAGCTGAAGTTTTGACAGGGAGGGGACACTCAGTTTTCCAAAATTCTGTCCGTACAGCTCTTGCCTCTCCATGCAGGTCTCTCCCATCCAGTACAATATGCTGTGAATTTCAGTCATGTTGGCTTCCCCAGATTTTCAAATCTTGTCTCTTCAACTTGGCTGCCTGCTCCTCACACAGCAGACTAGAAACCCACTCTCCAGACAGCAAGCTGGGTAGTCATAGGGCTTATGTAGTTTTTTTGTTTTTGATTTTCCCTTGTGCTGCCTATTGCCCCGTATTGGAAACTGTGGTTTGATGTTGTTTTTCTTCCTGCTTTTTAGTTGATTAGGGTGGGAAGCTATATCTGGTCCCTGTTATTCTAGCATGGCTGAAAACAGATATCCCTTCTCTTTCACTTTTTATTGAGTTAACTATTTTAAAAGGTGACTAACAGCTGCACTCATTACTGCTGATTATTTTGCCATTTAAATAGTTGAACATGAATTTTGAATTTCTTACAGGTACTATGTGTAGAAATATTTCTATTGCTTCAAATGTATAGAGCAAATAGTTTTTCTAGAATTAAAAATATAGAACAGTTAAGATTATTCACTTATGAAATTCTTAGTTCTCATGTTTTATATGCTGCTATGAAGTTTTTAAAGTAGATTTTGGTAAGATATAGAAATATAAGAAATATATAGATATAAATATAAGAAAGATTATAAGATATAGAAAGATTGTAAGAAAATTGTTTTACTAAACAATTTTAGTGACTTGCTCCATTGAAGTCTTGAATTCCTCAGAGTCATCCATGAGGGTTGGAACCAGCTATTAATTTTGATATTTTGACTTCTCATGTATCACAACTGTTATTAATGGTGTCTAGATGATGAATCCTTTCCAGAAGGTTTTCAATTTACTTTGCCCAGATCCATCAGAGGAATCACTGTCTATGGGAGCTGTTGCCTTAAAAAATGTATTTCTGGTATTTTAGACATGAAGTCCTTGCCCATGCCTATGTCCTGAATGGTATTGCCTAGGTTTTCTTCTAGGGTTTTTATGGTTTTAGGTCTAACATGTAAGTCTTTAATCCATCTTGAATTAATTTTTGTATAAGGTGTAAGGAAGGGATCCAGTTTCAACTTTCTACATATGGCTAGCCAGTTTTCCCAGCACCATTTATTAAATAGGGAATCCTTATCCCATTGCTTGTTTTTGTCAGGTTTGTCAAAGATCAGATAGTTGTAGATATGCGGCATTATTTCTGAGGGCTCTGTTCTGTTCCATTGATCTGTGTCTCTGTTTTGGTACCAGTACCATGCTGTTTTGGTTACTGTAGCCTTGTAGTATAGTTTAAAGTCAGGTAGCGTGATGCTTCCAGCTTTGTTCTTTTGGCTTAGGATTGACTTGGCGATGCGGGCTCTTTTTTGGTTCCATATGAACCTGAAAGTAGTTTTTTCCAATTCTGTGAAGAAAGTCATGTCTAAAACACCAAAAGCAATGGCAACAAAAGCCAAAATTGTCAAATGGGATCTAATTTAACTAAAGAGCTTCTGCACAGCAAAAGAAACTACCATCAGAGTGAACAGGCAACCTACAGAATGGGAGAAAATTTTTGCAACCTACTCATCTGACAAAGGGCTAATATCCAGAATCTACAATGAACTCAAACAAATTTACAAGAAAAAAACAACCCCATCAAAAAGTGGGCAAAAGACATGAACAGACACTTCTGAAAAGAAGACATTTATGCAGCCAAAAAACACATGAAAAAATGATCATCATCACTGGCCATCAGAGAAACGCAAATCAAAACCACAATGAAATACCATCTCACACCAGTTAGAATGGCGATCATTAAAAAGTCAGGACACAACAGGTGCTGGAGAGGATGTGGAGAAATAGGAACACTTTTACACTGTTGGTGGGACTGTAAACTAGTTCAACCATTGTGGAAGTCAGTGTGGCGATTCCTCAGGGATCTAGAACTAGAAATACCATTTGACCCAGCCATCCCATTACTGGGTATATACCCAGAAGACTATAAATCATTCTGCTATAAAGACACATGCACACGTATGTTTATTGCGACACTATTCACAATAGCAAAGAGTTGGAACCAACCCAAATGTCCAACAATGATAGACTGGATTAAGAAAATATGGCACATATACACCACGGAATAGTATGCAGCCATAAAACATGATGAGTTCATGTCCTTTGTAGGGACATGGATGAAACTGGAAACCATCATTCTCAGTAAACTATCGCAAGGACAAAAAACCAAACACTGCATGTTCTCACTCATAGGTGGGAATTGAACAATGAGAACACATGGACACAGGAAGGGGAACATCACACTCCGGGGACTGTTGTTGGGTGGGGGGAAGGGGGAGGGACAGCGTTAGGAGATATACCTAATGCTAAATGATGAGTTAATGGGTGCAGCACAGCAACATGGCACATGGATACGTATGTAACAAACCTACACATTGTGCACATGTACCCTAAAACTTAAAGTGTAATAATAATAATAAATAATAAAAACATTAAAAAATGTATTAAATGAGACTAATATTATTTAAGTCAAATATACAATGTTACATATAATATTAAGAAGTTGAAATTACTCCTTGATCCATTTGCTACAGAATAGATGTTTTGTTAGCAGGCATGAAAGCAACGTTAATCTCCTGTACATCTCCATCAGAACTCAAGTGACAAGGTGCATGGCCAATGAGCAATAGCATTTTGAAAGGATTTTTTTTCCTGAGAATAGGTCTCGGTAGTGGGCTTTAAAAATTCAGTAAACCATGCTGTAAGCAGATGTGCTTTCAAAGTCAGGCTTTGTTTTTCCATTTATAGAGCACAGAGTAGAGTTAGCATATTCTTAAAGGCCCTAGGATTTTCATAATGGTAAATGAACATTGGCGTAACTTCAGGTCACTAGCTTCATTATCCCTTTAAGAAGAGATTCAGACTGTCCTTCGAAGCTTTGAAGCTAAGCATTTACTTCTCTTCTCTAGCTATGAGAGTCCTAAATGTCATCTTCTTGCAACAGAAGGCTGTTTTGTCTAGTTTGGAAATCTGTTGTTAATGTAGCCATCTTCATCAGTGATCTTAGCTAGACCTTCTGGATAACTTGCTGCAGCCACTTGCCGCTTCACCTTGCACTTGTGTGTTATGCAGGTGGTTTCTTCCCTTAAACCTCGTGAACAAACGTCTGCTTCCAACTTTTTTTCTGCAACTTGTCCACGTCTCTCAGCCTTCATACAACTGAAGAGAGTTAGGGTCTATCTTAGGAGAATGTTGTAGCTGGTTTGATCTTCTATCCTGTATTAGGCCGTTTTCATACTGCTGTAAAGAACTGCCCAGGACTTAGTAATTTATAAAGGAAAGAGGTTTAATTAACTCATAGTGCAGCATGGCTGGAGAGACCTCAGGAAACTTACAATCATGGCAGAAGGCAAATGGGAAGCAAGGCACCTTCTTCACAAGGCAGCAGGAAGGAGAAGTGAATGCAGGAAGAACTACCACACACTTACAAGACCGTCAGATCTCGTGAGAACTCATTCACCGTCACGAGAACAGCATGCGGGAAACTGTCCCCATGATCCAATTATCTCCACCTGGTTTCTCCCTTGACACATGGGGATTATGGGGATTACAATTCAAGATGAGATTTAGGTGGGAGACCTAGCCAAACCATAGCATATCCAGACCACTAGAATATTCTTCCTGTCAGCAATAAGGCTGTTTCACTTTCTTATCATTTGTGTGTTCACTGGGTTAGGACTTTTAAAAACTTTTCCTTTTAAAAACTTTTCCTTTGCATTCACAACTTGGCTGTTTGATGCAAGAGGCCTACCTTTTAGCCCATCTCTGGTTTTGAAATGCACTTCTTAACATTAATCATTTCTAGCTTTTGCTTTTGATTTAAAAGTGACAGACATGTGCCTTTTCTTTTCATTTGCAAGAGGCCATTGAAGGGTTATTAATTTTCCTAATTTCAATATTGTTGTGTTTCGGAGAATAGGGAGGTCTGAAGAAGAGGGAGAAAGTGGGGAGAATGTCCAATTTGTAAAGCAGTGAGAACACACATTTATTGATTATAACACATATAATTAAAATGAAAAGATTGAAATATTGTGAGAGTTACCAAAATATGACAGTGAGGCACTAAGTGAGCACATGCTGTTAGAAAAATGGCACCAATAGACTTGCTTGATGCAGGGTTGCCACAATCCTTTAATTTGTAAAAAATGAAATATCTGCAGTGCACAATAAAGCAAAACATTATAAAACAAGGTATGTGTATATATGAATTTACTACTTTTGATAGTCAGGAGAAATGGTATTATTCAAAATAAAATTTGCCCACAGTTACACAGCTAGTAATCAGCACTGCCAGTATTTATCTCAGGTTTTTTTCACTTTAACATCTATGTTCATTCTGCTATCATATTGCTGTTGTGTAGTTGTAAACTTTAGGAATTGTTCCAGCAGGATAGCTTACCTGCAACACGCTTCTGTTTCTTTCTTATCTTTGTAATTTTTGAGAGACAGGGTCTTGCTCTATCGCCCAGGAGTGCAGTGGCATGATCAGTGCTTACTGCAACCTTGACCTCCCAGGCTCAATAATCCTCTCACCTCAGCCTCTGCAGTAACTCGGACTATATGTCTGCACCACTATACCTGGCTAATTTTTCAATATTTTTTAGAGACAGGGTCTCGCCATATTGCCTAGGCTGGTCTTGAACTCCTGAGGTCAAGTGATCCTCCTGCATCAGCCTCCCAAAATGCTGGAATTATAATAGGTGTGAGCCACTGCACCCACCCACTTTTATACAGACGGATGCTCCCTTTTCCTCTGCTCCCTTAGACTTTTCAAGCTTATGGCTCGTTGCGTTTTCCAGACCTTATATCTTTCCTTGAAATTTCAACTACTAGTTATTCTCAGCTTCCAACCAAATTTTTCCACACTAAATTTGAAAGGGAAAACAAAGGAAGCAATATCAGACTTTGGTAACTAACTTCACATTCCAAACAGGCACCATTTAGAAGCATGTGTTTCTTAATAGGCTCCATTTACATCAGTGATAAGTTGAATGTGAAGTTTATTTGGAATTATATTTATAATCAGAAAATATGTTGGAAAACTTACAGTTAATGTCTGTTGTGGAATGCTCTGGATGTTGGTTATTGGTTTGATAGTGGACTTTGAAGTTTGTTATAATACAGATGTCTCCATCCACACCATGGAATTTAAAAAATATTGACAATTAAAAATGTTTCCCTCAAATTAAAAAAAAAAATACATGAAGTTGAAGTCAGCTGTTTTGTTTCCCTCTTAGTCCACATTCCCTCCTTCCTTCTTCCTTGAGGTAATATCAATTTGGTGATACGTTGTATATATTTCTAGTACCATATTTTAAAGACTATTATTCCTGTCCAGAAAATATATACTTGTGTTTTTAGTGTCTTACAGAAATGTTACACTGTTCACCTTGTTTTGCTATGTTCTGTTTTCATTCAAATATTTGAAGTGTAACCATATACTGATACATAGGTCATTATTTTAATGATGTTACATGATTATATCGATTTGAAGAAAATTTTCTTATTTTTCTATTATTGAGATTGTTTTCATTTTCATTTTTTTTTTTTTTATTTTATTTTTTTTTTTTGAGACAGAGTCTCGCTCTGTCGCCCAGGCTGGAGTGCAGTGGCGCAATCTCGGCTCACTGCAAGCTCCGCCTCCCGGGTTCACGCTATTCTCCTGCCTCAGCCTCTCCGAGTAGCTGGGACTACAGGCGCCCGCCGCTACGCCCGGCTAATTTTTTGTATTTTTAGTAGAGACGGGGTTTCACCGTGGTCTCGATCTCCTGACCTCGTGATCCGCCCGCCTCGGCCTCCCAAAGTGCTGGGATTACAAGCGTGAGCCACTGCGCCCGGCCTTCATTTTTTAATAATGAAATCAGTGGTGTGAACATCAGTGGCTTGAATGTAGTGAACGTGAATGAATACACATGTGTAAACGTTTTTCTAGGTATGGAACTAGGAGCAGAATTCCTAAGAAGAAAGTACATTTTCATTTTTACTAAGTTTTTGCCGAATTATTCTTCAAAGTTATTGTATCAATTTACATTCTACCAGTAGTGTATGTGAGTTCCTGTTCACATCATTTTCAACTGTTACCATACTTCTGATTTTTTTTGCAGTTTGTTGGTATTAAAAGATATTCCATGAATATAATTTGTATTTTTTTGATTACTAGGAATGTCAAGTATCTTTTCATCTGTTTATTGGTCAGTTTTTCCATTCTGTGAATCATCTGTTTACATTCTATTCCTGTTTTCCTCTTGATTGCAACTTTCTTAATGATTTTTAGGATTTTTGAGTGTGTAGTGATTATAAACCCTTTGTCAAGTATATTACAGATATTTCCCAGCCTGTAGGTTGTCACTTTTATCATATAAATATGTAAAATTTTGATTTTTTTCTGTGAATTTTTTTCTACTATTTTTGTCTAAACACAAACTTATCTTTAAACAAATTAGTCCCTATCCTAAAATCAAGAAGATATTATCTTATTCCCCTGTAGGCTGCTTAAAGTCTGTTTTTGAGATTCCTATTATATAAAACTGTAGAGATTTTTCTTGTACGTTTTAGGATAAATAATATGTTTGTTTCTTTTTTAATTTATATAAGCAAGATGAATATTGCCTGATAGTTCCTTTATTAAGATAGTTACGTGGACATATTTTTTTTTACACATCTTTAGATTCTTAGATTAATTATACTAAATATTATTTGTTTTTCTTTCCCAGATAAGAAATCATTTTTCAGTCCCACTGTCTGTTTACGAAGGGGATACCTTATTGGGAACTGCCTCACCTGAAAATGAATTCAACATACCATTAGGATCTTACCGGTATTTTTTCTTTATCGTTTACTCTAAGATCTCTTGTAGAATTTTTATAGTTTCTGATTTCACATGGATAACTTGGATCAAATCCATCCTGCTAATAGCTCATCTAACTTACTTAAGTTTTAGTGCACTTAGATCTTAAAAAAGAGGTATTATTTAATTTATTGTAATAACTTACACCAAGCACACTATATATGCTTTTCTCTTAAATATAATTATATTTTGATTGCAGTATAACCGTCATAAGCATAGTCATATGATTATGAGTTTTAAAAATGTCTAATAGATTGTGCCTGGTGGTTTCTGAATTTATATATACTATTAGGAAGTAATTTGTACTTCTCAAAGGTTTTATAATACAATTTTTTTGAAATTCCTTTAGTAAATAGAATATTTTATCCTTTTCTTTTCATATTTGTTCATTGTTCAGGGATGGAGTTGTAATATAAATAGAAGTATATACTACATTAATTTTAAATTTTTAAAGTAATTAAATTTGATACAAGATATGTTTTAAGAAAATATTAAAATTATAACAAAATATTATGAGCTAGTCTTATGGATTTTATATCATAACAAGTAAGTATTAGTCAAGATACGTAATCTGGAATTGAAAATAATCTCTTATATGGAAATTGAACCTTATTGGAGAATAAAACTGTCCTCAGAATTAAGCATTGTAGTTTGTTTAAATACCATTTTAGAATACACACTAGAAATAGGTACTTACCTCAATACTACAGAAGGATAGAGGCAAAACTGCAAACAGTGCTCTTACGTGTTCTCTTGTCCAGAAGTTCAGAATGGGATCCTCAATGCTCCGAAGACAATCAAGCAGTTTTAGGCACATATTTTCACATAGATCGACCTGCTAAACCTAATGAGTGTTTTATTGCTTAGTTCAGACTTGCTGAGGGAAAGAATCGTATTGTTGAGAGAACAACAAAATAGTCATTTACAATATCTGACCTTGCTCTAGAGAGGATTTGGGGTGGGTTACGAGACTAGATTAAATATGGCATGTAAGATATATTTAAAAATTTCTGTGAAGAACTTTCATTTTCTTCTTGGATAATAAAAGTTAATGATATTCTACTTTTTAATACATTTCTGCTATATATTTTGTGTCTCTGTCCATAGTAGAGAAAACAGTACCTTTATACTTTTTTCCAAGGCTGAATATTGATTTGTTACATGATAGTTAATCCATCCTAATGAGAATTAGTAGTGATTAATTCATCTTAATGAGAATTGTTACTAAGTACTTCATTTTAAGTAGAATTATTAGTGACTAACCAGCTTGGATTTCTCATTAGGCATTCTTTTTTTTTTTTTTTTTTTTTGAGATGGAGTTTCACTCTCATTGCCCAGGCTGGAGTGCAATGGTGGGATCTCAGCTCCCAGGTTCAAGCGAGTCTCCTGCCTCAGCCTCCTAAGTAGCTGGGATTACAGGCATATGCCACGATGCGCAGCTAATTGTGTATTTTTAGCAGAGACAGGGTTTCTCCATTTTGATCAGGCTGGTCTTGAACTCATAATCTAGGTATTCTTTTAATCTAGTACTTCAGTGTAGGTGCACTTATATTTAAGATGTGAGATCTTAAATTAACAAATGGCTATCTTTCTCTATTCTGTTTCTATTCTTAGATTAATGATACAGATAAATATAGATGCAGATAAATATAGGAAAACAATTTATATTTTATTAAAATATTTAAATAGAATTTAAATATACTGATTCTTTTATTCATTTAACAAATATTTATCAAGGTTTTCTGTGGATGAGACACTCAGTACCAAGATGAATTGCATGTGGCTATTGCCATCAAAAGATGGATATATTACATAAATGTATAAAGTAGGAAACAGTGGGTTATAGAGAGTTATAGAAAGTGTTAGAGTTGCCAAAAACTATGGAAAACATAAAAGGGATTAATGACTGACTCCTGGGCAAAAGATACATGAAGTACAGTAACATACGTAATATAGTAATATGGAGATTAGATGGAAAAGGCTATCTAAGAGGAAGGCGTGCATAAACAAAGATAAGGAAGCATGAAAGCATAGTGTTATGAGGAATAGTTGGGAATTCATTGGAATGTAGAGTGCATGTTGGAAGATAAAATTTGAAAGATAATATAAGTTCACAGTTAGATGGTTGCTCCCTCATTTTCTTGCTCCATTTTTATAAATTTTATCTCCATCTATTAGTTTGATCTGTTTTTTTCTTGTCTCAGATGATTTGATGTTGTTTCAAGACCATTCACACTACTATATCTTCTCATTTAAAACCTCCTGTCATTGATTTTCTTTCTTGTTTTCTTCATTCATTCCTTGAACTTTCCTTTGACCTTTTATATTTCTCTTACTCAGATTTTCTCTTCAGAACACCCTTTTTGGGAAAATTGTCACTTGGCAAACACCTTGCAGTCTGTCTAGAAAGAGCCAACCACTCTGCCCTCAGTCTACTCTAAACATATGTTTTTTGGTACCTATCACAATGCAGTAGTTATCTTTTAACATTTTAACATTTCCCACCTGATTATGATCTTACCCATTTGTTTGTTTTCAATTTTGCCTTCTTGTTGGTACATAATAGATCCAATAAATGTTTTGATAAACTGGGTAAGTGTATTACGATTAGTTTAATTTGGAAAAAATTAAGGTTTTATCTTTAAGTTTTAGAAGTAAGAGTGGAAAATAGAATGAAAATTATAGAAGGAATGTAGAAGTAGAATAGGCTATATCTGTTAACTTTTTTGACAGATAATTTATATGCTTCAGTCAGGGAAGAAGGAAGTCTAATATTGTTTCACACTCCAGGGTGCCAGTAGCTGGAAGTCACTGGAAAAGGACATGCAGAAAAGTGGGTAGAGTGGGTTCAGTGTTCAGTCTAGCAAATTTAAGGTGCCATCAGAAATTATTACAGAAATACATCATAGATATTTGACATTTTAGGAGTAGAGTTTAGGAAAATAATCAGGGTTGAAGATAGTTTTGACTGTTGTTCATCTATAAAGGACAGTGTCATAACTATAGCTAATTAGTTTTACAAATATAAAGATATTTATGAAATGTTTATTCTTGGTTACAGTGTGGGTTCAAAAATTATTAAGTATAAAATATTGCTGAAATGTAAACAATGTAATATTCAAATATAAAGATTAACCATGTGACAACCAATAATTTTGTCACCATTTTCTTAAAACCACTGTTCTGCAATGGCAACAAAAGCCAAAATTGACAAATGGGATCTAATTAAACTAAAGAGCTTCTGCACAGCAAAAGAAACTATCATCAGAGGGAACAGGTAACCTACAGAATGGGGAGAAATTTTTGCAATCTATCCGTCTGACAAAGGACTAATATCCAGAATCTACAAAGAACTTGAAACAAATTTACAAGAAAAAAACAACCCATGAAAAAGTGGGTGAAGGATATGAATAGACACTTCTCAAAAGAAGACATTTATGCAGCCAACAAATGTATGAAAAAAAGCTCATCATTACTGGTCATTAGAGAAATGCAAATCAAAACAACAAGATACCATCTCACGCCAGTTAGAATGGCAATCATTAAAAAGGACACAACAAATGCTGGAGAGGATGTGGAGAAATAGGAATGCTTTTACACTTTTGGTGGGAGTGTAAATTAGTTCAAGCATTGTGGAAGACAATGTAGTGATTCCTCAAGGATCTAGAACCAGAAATACCATTTGACCCAGCAATCCCATTACTGGGTATATACCCAAAGAACTATAATAAATCATTGTACTATAAAGACAGATACACACATATGTTTATTGCAGCACTGTTCACAATAGCAAAGACTTGGAACCAACCCAAATGCCCATCAGTGATAGACTGGATAAAGGAAATGTGGCATGTATACAGCATGAAATACTATGCAGCCATAAAAAAGAATGAGTTCATGTCCTTTGCAGGGACATGAGTGAAGCTGGAAACCATCATTCTCAGCAAACTGACACAGGAACAAAAAACCAAACACCGCATGTTCTCACTCATAAGTGGGAGTTGAACAAGGAGAACACATGGACACAGGGAGGGAAACATCACTCACTGGGGCCTGTTGCGGGGTGGGGTGCTAGGGGAGGGAGAGCATTAGGAGAAATACCTAATGTAGATGATCGATTGATGGCTGCCACAAACCACTATGGCATGTGTATACCTCTGTAACAAACCCGCACGTTCTGCACATGTATCCCAGAACCTAAAGTATAATTAGAGGATGTGGAGAAATAGGAACACTTTTACACTGTTGGTGGGACTGTAAACTAGTTCAACCATTGTGGAAGTCAGTGTGGCGATTCCTCAGGGATCTAGAACTAGAAATACCATTTGACCCAGCCATCCCATTACTGGGTATATACCCAAAGGACTATAAATCATGCTGCTATAAAGACACATGCACACGTATGTTTATTGCGGCACTATTCACAATAGCAAAGACTTGGAACCAACCCAAATGTCCAACAACGATAGACTGGATTAAGAAAATGTGGCACATATACACCATGGAATACTATGCAGCCATAAAAAATGATGAGTTCGTGTCCTTTGTAGGGACATGGATGAAACTGGAAAACATCATTCTCAGTAAACTATCGCAAGGACAAAAAACCAAACACCGCATGTTCTCACTCATAGGTGGGAATTGAACAATGAGAACTCATAGACACAGGAAGGGGAACATCACGCTCCTGGGACTGTTGTGGGGTGGGGGGAGGGGGGAGGGACAGCATTAGGAGATACACCTAATGCTAAATGACGAGTTAATGGGTGCAGGAAATCAACATGGCACATGGATACATATGTAACAAACCTGCACATTGTGCACATGTACCCTAAAACCCTAAAGTATAATAAAAAAAAAAAAAATTAAAACAAAAACAAAAACGCTAAAGCAGAAAACAAAATAATAAAGTAAAATACCATACTGATGTTAAAAAAAAAAAAAAGCACTGTTCCGCATCTATGGACTACATTTTAATAACATTAAATGTCGATTGAAAACTTTCATTTGATTAATGTTGGAAAGCTTGTGATTTTTTTTCAATAGTAATTTTTTTTAGTTTATGAATTCAGTCATGGCATTTATTTCCTTTTAGGCCCACACATCCAGAAAAGCCAAATTCTTTCAGTTATACGTACAAGTCACATATGCTTCTATGTGGTTTGCTTTGCATATATAACTGATATGATTTATGTATTTTTATATGAAACCATTTATCTTATAAGTGTACTTTTAAGATAGTAAGTTTGTAAGAAAAATATTCTCCTCTTAAAAGTCAGACAACTTGATGAGCTTCCAGAAAGTTAAGATATCTATTTATCTATCTTTTTTTTTTTTTTTTTTTTTTTGAGACAGAGTCTCGCTCTGTCACCCAGGCTGGTGTGCAGTGGTGCAATCTCGGCTCACTATAAGCTCTGCGTCCTGGGTTCTCTCCATTCTCCTGCCTCAGCCTCCTGAGTTGCTGGGACTACAGGCACCCACCACCACGCCCGGCTAATTTTTTTGTATTTTTAGTAGAGACGGGGTTTCACCATGTTAACCAGGATGGTCTCCATCTCCTGACCTCGTGATCCACCTGTCTTGGCCTCCCAAAGTGCTGGGATTACAGGCATGAGCCACCGCGCCCGGCCTTATCTATCTTACTTATATCTTAAAAAGTATATGAAAATATAAAAATGTATTACAATATTATGAAAGGAGGTAAGTTTGTTATTCTAAAGCTGTAATTATATAGCTTAATATGTTTTCGTTTAAAGCATTTTAAACTGTATCATTTAATCTCATGCAGATCATTCATTTTTCTGAAGCCAGAAGATGAGGACTATCAAATGTGTGAAGGAATTGACTTTGAAGAGATTATAAAAAATGATGGTGCTCTTCTAAAGAAGAAATGTAGATCTAAAAACCCTTCTAAGAAATCATTTCTCATTAATATTGTTCCAGAAAAAGATAATTTAACATCTCTATCAGTGTATTCAGAAGACGGTTGGGATTTACCATACATAATGCATTTGTGGCCACCTATTCTGCTCCGAAATCTTCTTCCTTACAAAATTGCTTATTATATAGAGGTATCGGCAACTTGTTTTAGTGCCTTCCTGTTTTTGATTTTGTAGTTTCAGTTTTTTAAGATTAAGAGCAATAAAAACTATTTTAAAGATCTAATAAAAATTAGAATACTAGTAAAGAATAGGTAATGCAGATATTCTTTTGCAACAAGTATGAGAATTATTATTGAAATAACATTAAGAACTAGACTTCAGTGACAAAAAAGCATGCTACATTATGTTGTATTCTTTTAGTGCTGATTTTCTTCAAAGATTGTATACTTTGTGAAGTTGCTTTTTTTCTTACATACTCTTTGTTTTAACAGATTGTGTGGTTTCTTCCTGTTGTTACAACACAGGAATCCATACATCTTAAGATTTTATGTAAATATTTCATTTGCGATGCTTATCAAATGGAAGAAAGTAGTTCTTCATTGTCATCTATTATAGGTTTATTTTACTTTTAGAATTACCATTTGCTTTTTAAAAAAATTTTTTTGAGACTAGGTTTCTCTCTGTTGCTCAGACTGGAGTGCAATGATGTGATCATAGCTCAGTGTAGCCTCAAACTTCTAGGCTCAAGTGATACTTCCACCTCAGCCCCCCAAGTAGCTGGGACTACATGTGCATGTCATGCCTGGATAATTTTTTTTAATTTTTAATTTTGTAGGGACAGGGACTCACTATGGCTTGTCTCGAACTCTTGGGCTCAAGTGATCCTCCCGCTTCGGCCTCCCAAAGTGCTGGAATTACAGGCATGAGCCAGTACACCAAGCTGTTTACACTTTTCTGATACATGTCTCTTTTGGAGGAAAAAGTTAACTTATTTATGGTTTTAAATGTGTATTTCCATATTGAGTAACAAATTATCATAGTGGTTAAGAATTTGTACTTTGCTGTCAGGTAGATTTGAAATTGCATCCTAGCTGTCATTTGCTAGCTATATGTTCTTAAGCAGGCTTTATTGCTTTTCTAAATCTTTTGTTGTAGTCTGTAAAATGAGAATAATAATAAAATTTGCTTGGTTAAGGCATGGGGAAAATCAAATTAGATTGTGTATGTAAAGGGTTTGGTACAGTGCCTGACAGACACAGGGTTGCCATTTATTTATCACTCTAGCACTACCACCACCATTGTTATTTTGTGGAATATTATTTAACTTGTAAAGAATCAAGAACTCCTTACTTTTGCTTTAATTAATTTAAAATCAGGAGATGAAGAGATTCCTATATTATTATAATAGGAAAAGAATAGGATAGAGATGCTGGAAAAACTGGTGAGATATTCAGATGTACTGTCAATTTATATTTCTATTCTCATAGAACTTTTAATTGGATGCTGTTAGTGATCACATTCTGTCTGCCAGTTTCCAAAGGGTATGATCAGTTTTTAGAAAGACAATTGAGCCATGGTATGGGGAAAGGACTAGAGGGGACAAGAGCGGTTAGGAGACTCTTAAACTGAGAGGTCATATAGTGACATGAACCAAGATAATAGAAGGGAGGGTCGAGGGAAATGAGCAGTTTGGAGAGATACATACGAAGTAATAATACAAACAGTGATTGGAAATGGGTGATGAGGGATTGTGGAGGTAGTAGGGATTACTTATTTTGGATTACCATCAGTTTTTGCCCACATTTTATATTGTTTTGTTTTCAAAATAAAAATCACTAGTGGTTAAGATTGTCTTTTTGTTGTTGTTTTACCAATTATAGTGTTTTATGTTTATAATTTCCAGGGGAGTTTCCCATTATGTTATTTAATCTCCACAGTTTGTCCTTTGAAGTAAGTCATTTAGATCATTTTACAAATACAGTAGCTCAAATCTCAGATTAAATACCATGTAGAGGTTTACACAGTTGACAAAGTTAGAACTTGAATGTAAGTCTTCTGACTTGTTTAGAACTTGAATGTAAGTCTTCTGACTTGTTCTGATAGGTATTTCAAAAGCATTTTTTGCAGCATTTGGAGTACATAAATAGAATTTTGAGGCATATTATTCTGCAACATTTTAAATTTTGTTTTGTTTTTTTTTTATTACAGGGAATTGAAAATCCAGTTTTTACTCTAAGTGAAGGACATTCAGCCCAGATTTGTACTGTACAGTTGGATAAAGCCAGGCTACATTTAAAATTACTTGACTATCTCAATCATGATTGGAAAAGTGAATATCACATAAAGCCTAATCAGCAAGACATTAGTTTTGTCAATTTTACTTGTGTTACAGAAATGGAAAAGACTGATTTAGATATTGCTGTCCATATGACTTATAATACTGGTCAGACAGTTGTGGCATTTCATAGTCCTTATTGGATGGTCAATAAAACTGGCCGCATGTTACAGTACAAAGCAGATGGAATTCATCGAAAGCATCCACCTAATTATAAAAAGCCAGTTCTCTTTTCTTTTCAACCAAATCACTTTTTTAATAACAATAAGGTATGCGATGTTTATTCTGTTTTTCCCTTGTCTTTAGCTACTTGTCACTTTTTAGTTTTTAAAGTTCTGAGTAGTAAATATTATGAAACTTGGATAGAAATAACTTGTTAAATATTTGAGGCCAAAAAGATTAGAATTTAATATTATAAAGGTTTAGTGCATTAACAATATAATATTTTGTTTATGCTAAAAAGTAATTTATCAGTTTAAGCAGGAATTTTTAAAGGTACCTAAACTGTGATGTATTTGGAATATTTTTTCCTAGGTTCAACTTATGGTAACTGATAGTGAGTTGTCCGATCAGTTTTCAATTGATACTGTTGGTAGTCATGGAGCTGTTAAATGTAAAGGCCTGAAAATGGACTATCAAGTGAGTTCATTCTATGCTTATCAAGAAACTTTTATTTTAAATGTTTCTATTAACTACTTAATTAAATTTTATAAGGATGTTATGATACATAACAGTTTTTGAGCTGTGAATTTTTTTTTCTTAGGTTGGCGTCACTATAGACCTGAGCAGTTTTAACATTACTAGAATTGTGACATTTACCCCTTTTTATATGATTAAAAACAAAAGCAAATACCATATATCAGTGGCTGAAGAAGGAAATGATAAATGGCTCTCTCTTGATTTGGAGCAGGTGGGTAGATGAATTTCAAAAATATACCTCTTTGGATTCTATTTTCTCCTTGAAGTTAGATACCTAAAGTCACCATGTAATGTTTTAACTCCCCTTACTCCAATTTTGTTTTAGTTTCATGAATCTTCATTGAATATTTGTGCCCGGCTCTAGAGGGATGGGAAGGTTCAATTTTTAATAATTAGATAACTAGGAATGCCCAGCTTGTTAAGGGAGGTAGATGTTTAACAATTACTAACCACTTTGGTTAAATACAGCATCCAAAGACTAGATAAGATATAAATGCATCAAAGAGAAGGAAATTACTTATTCTGTCTAGGAAGCTATTAGGAATGCCTTCAGAGAGTAGGGTAAGCCAGACTCTTCTTCAAGTTATTTGAGGAGAGTAGTAACTTGGAAGTGAAATTTTGATTTTGTGCCATCATTAAACCTTTGAGTAAGAGTTTTCTGAATGACTGACAGAGGTTGATGGAATATTTTATTTTTGAAGAACTTTTATTCTAAAAGTTAGGATTAGAGAAGTTTTTGCTGTTTCTATTCATTATTCCTTTTTGCATACAAAACCATCCTTGTTGGGATTATTCTTGAAGTATATTCTTTAGAATTTCCTTTAGGGCTGGTTTTGAAGGTAAATACCATCAGTGTCTCTAGAAAAATCTCTCTGGCGGGAGGGACAATGATCGGGATATAAACCCAGGCGTTCCAGGGGGGCAATGGCAACCCCCTTTGGGTCCCCTCCCGTTTTATGGGAGCTCTGTTTTCACTCTATTAAATCTTGCAATTGCAAAAAAAAAAAAAAAAAGAAAGAAAAATCTCTCTGGCTGCCTTCACAGTCTTTCTTCTCTTTGTCTTTGATGTTCTGCAGTCACGCTGCTATATGTCTATAAGTGGTTTACTTTTTATTTACCCTTCTTGAGGTGCTTTACTCCTAGATCTGCGGATTAATGTATTTCATGCTTTTTGTAAAATTTGCTACTATTGTCTCTTTAAATATTGCCTCTCCTCCATTCTTCCATTTTTTTCCATCTAAGCCTTGAAATCAGACATGTTGAACATTCATACTCTATCCTCCATGTCTCTTAATAGCTCTTTTATATTTTCCAACTCTCTTTGCTTCATTCTGGGTAAGTTCTACATGGACATCTTTCCATTTTTTTTTTTTACTTTTGCTGTGTCTGAACTACTATTTAAGTCTTCAGCTGAGTATTTGAATAATTATAGTTCTTATTCCCAGAAATTTCACCTTTTTTCAAGTATATTCATTCTTTCAACAAATATTGTTTATTTTTTATGTGACTTGCAATATAATAGTTAAAGCCACAATAGTTAAAGCCCATCTTTATGTAGTTTACATTTTAGTGGGTATAAGGGGAAACATTAATAATACCATAATCAATTAGTGTATAGTATGTTTCAGAGTGACAAGTCTAATGTGGGAAAGTCTGATGTAGGATAAGGGACATTCAGAGTTTGAGAGCCAGGGGTGGTCTCTAATTTTATGTAAGGTGGTTAGGATAGGACTCATTGGAGTGACATTTGAACAATGACTTCGAGGAAATGAGAAAGTTAGCAATTGTCAAGAGCTCAGCTGAGGAGGAGACAGCTGAGCTGCCAGGTGTCGGAATAGCTGATTAAGACAAGCCACAATGAAAGTAACAGTCAAAGCTTTAATCACTTACTGTGATAGTACAGATTGAGCATCCTTAATCTGAAAATATAAAATCAAAAATGCTCCAAAATTTGAAATATTCCAAAATCCAGAACTTTTCAAGTGCCACCATGATGCCACAAGTGAAGAATTCTACACCTGACACTTTATGTTTTTCACTTTCTTGTCATTTTTTTTTTTTACTGTTAAGTAGTTATGTGTGAATAAGTGTAAGAAAATGATTGTTTATTGGTAACACAAATTGAGAGTCAGGAATGATGGTGATGCCACACAACCACAGATTGTCAGCATGGGTGGTTGAGATAGTGACACATTCTCTTTCTGATGGTTCAATATGTACAAATTTTGTTTCATGCACAAAATTATTTAAATATTGTATAAAATTACTTTTGGGCTACGTGTATAAGGTGTGTGTGAAACATAAGTGAATTTTATGTTTAGACTTAGATACCATCCCCAAGATATCTCATTATATATATGCAAATATTCCAAAATCCAAAAGAAGTCCAGAATCTGAAACACTTCTGGTACCAAGCATCTCGAATAGGGGATACTCAACCTGTGTAAGTAGGAGGCTAAATCAGAGAAAGCACAATTACCACCTATGCTGGAATGGCACTGGACAAGGGTTAGGTGGATCAGCACAGACATGGGCATTGTCTCACTGTCTAGGAAACCTTGAATAAAGTGTCCGGCACTTTTATGGACCTGGGGGATGGAGTAGGACAAAGCGGAGGAGCTAGGAATGGGAATGTGCTGAGCACTGAGAGTAGACAAAAAGTGTCTTCACTTTTTGTGAAGTGACTATACGCTTGTTTTAAACTGATCATCTGTGTCCCAGGACTCAGCTCAGGCGCTCCCTTTCCCCCTGATAAAGAGGTCCTGCAGGGGCTCCCAAGGAAGGCCTCTGCCAAAAAGCTCCCATAAAAAGCCTCCAAATGAAGTGCCTGGGCTGGGAATGCAGACATGGATAAAAGCTTTGGGACATGGTTGCTTGAATCCTTAAGACTGCAGTGCCCTGGCTGTGCGCAAAGTCAGGTTATATTCCTAAGGATGTCTCATATCTAGTTCCATTAATTCCATTTTATGGTTGAATAAAACTGTCTTTAACAAGCTAAGACACTTAGGTCTAACAACCAGGTTCTGCTACATTGTCCTCAAGTTATGTGATTATGATCAGGTACCACACATGAGCAGTCTCATTGAAATATATGAAGGGATCAGTCTGGTCAGGGCCTAAGATGGAGTTGACTTAATAGCTTACAGACAAGGCTGGTTCTTCATTCTTGTTCTTTTAGCTCTGTTTCCAGATTCTTTTGTCCAGTCTTCTTTCTAGTACCTTGACTATCTCCTATTCTTTTAGTTTGGTTTCCAGATCACTCATGTTGAAGTTACTTCATAAAATTCTGAGCTTCTTTCCTACTCTGAACTTTGAATACTGCTTTTACTTTTTTACCCTTATTTGACAACCAGATGCTAGATTTAATACCCGTTCTGACATGTCATTTTTGCGTACTTTGATTTCTGCCTAATTTCCAAATAATGTTCATACCTGATTTTGATTTTTAGTAACTGAATGTACACTTGTTTTAAACTGATCATCTGTGTCCCAGTTCTCAGCTCAGGTTTCTTGCTGATTTTTCAACCCTTCTCTGTAAGATCATGACCACATTAAAGTCTCTTTTCTTGCCAGCAGTTCACTTACCGTAGCTCTTCAATTTGCTATCCATTGCTTCTTGAATGCATAGTGCTGACAAGTGACAATCCATCTTCAAGTTGAAAGTTTACAACTGTTTAAACAACCCAATAACTACAGCAGTGTTAAAACAGGTTTTTTTATAGTTTAAGTCTACCCTGATGGGAATTATTAATATGATTTATGTATTTATGGTGAAATCTGTTTATTTTTATAAACATATATAATGTATATTTTAGTGTATCCCCTTTTGGCCTGAGGATGCTTCTAGTAAACTTCTTATTCAAGTCGAAAGGAGTGAAGATCCTCCCAAAAGGATATATTTTAACAAGCAAGAAAATTGTATTCTATTGCGTCTAGATAACGAGGTAAGTTTTTTTTTTCTTTTTTGCATATGTCATTAGGAAAGCTAAAATATACTGACTAGTATTTTATTTTTTGTATCAAATAATTACTTCTGTTGATTTTTCCCCTTTCCCCGAAAATGAACAAACATTTCTTTTTGTAAAAGGAAACAGAGATCTAAGATAATTTAATTGTTAAATAAAAAATTAGTTCAGGCTGGGTGCGGTGGCTCACGCCTGTAACACCAGCACTTTGGGAAGCCGAGGCAGGTGAATCACAAGGTCAGGAGATCGAGACCATCCTGGCTAACACAGTGAAACCCCGTCTTTACTAAAAAATGGAAAAAATTAGCTGGGCATCGTGGTGGGTGCCTATGGTCCCAGCTACTCGGGAGGCTGAGGCAGGAGAATGGCGTGAACCCGGGAGGTGGAGCTTGCAGTGAGCCAAGATCACGCCACTGCACCCCAGCCTAGGTGACAGAGCGAGACTCTGTCTCAAGAAAAAAAAAAAAAAGTTAGTTGGAATGCCTGGAATACTAGAATATACCACATCTGGAATGTCACCTATCTGTAATACAGTGATTGAGATTATAGATTTCCAGAAATGCAGTACAACATTCTGAATTGTTTTCTCAGTCATCCCAAAAATTAAATTATCAGTTATGAATAGTCTGTTATTAAATGTTATTAGTTAATATTCTTGGGAAGATTATTACATTAAAATGTTTTCTTTTTCTTTCTTCTAGCTTGGAGGTATTATAGCAGAAGTGAATTTGGCCGAGCATTCTACAGTTATTACATTTTTAGATTATCATGATGGAGCAGCTACATTCCTCTTAATAAATCACACAGAGAATGAACTTGTTCAATACAATCAAAGGTAAGATTATCACAAATACAGTAACTCTTGATGGTGTAAGTCTAGATGATGAGGCACGGTTTTTTTTAATAATTTCTTAAGAATATAAACACATAATAGCATTGTAGCTATGTAAAACAGTGTTCCATTAAAAAATGTACTTGAAGCATATAGGGGTAAAACTGACTTGATGTCTACAATTTATTTTGAAATGCTTCAAAGGAAGAAAAATGGAAGAGCTGAAGCAAGTGTGGCAAAAGCTTGTTCATTGTTGACTCTGATGAGCAGTCTGTCAGAGTTTGTTAGGAGTCTCTGAATTTTGTCTATTTTTGAATTTTTTCCTATGTTTAATATAGTGTAAATATGTAACATTTCAGGTTTTTTTTTTTTTTCAAACAATAGGTGCCCTCTTGTTGAGGTGTCTGGGGGAAAGGACTGCTTCCTTAAAGGCTATAATTGAATCTTCATGGTTTAGGACTACTCTTCAACATTATTCGTTTTAATTTGCTTTGATATCATATCTTCTTAGTGCTACTACAGTTTATGCAACTTTCTGATCCTCTACTCAGTAGTTCCAGGCTGTCTTGAATTTATTTTGTTTCCTTTCTTTCTTTGTTTTCACCTGTTACTTTTCAACAGGCACGTATTTATCATTGTACTTCCACTTTCCTTCTACTGCTAACTGTACAACTTCTAATCGTTGATTAAAATCAAACAGACATTGAGTAAGGACCACAGGGCTGGATTAGCAAGTACCTAAAACTCGCTTGGGGTAGCATTCTCTCATCTATTTAAGACGTTAAGAAAGAGGAATGCCTGTTTTTTTAATTATCCATATTATAAAAATAATAAGTTGTTTCTAAACGTGTGTGCAAGTGTCTTTTTCATATAATGACTTCTCTTTCTTTGAGAAGATACCCAGTACTGGGATTGCTGGATCCAATGGTAGTTCTGCTTTTAGTTCTTTAAGGAATCGCCAAACTGTTTTTCATAGTGTTTGTGCTAGTTTACATTCCCACCAGCAGTGTGAAAGTGTTCCCTTTTCACCACATCCATGTTAACATCTATATATTTTTTATTTAAATTGTGATCATTCTTGCAGGAGTAAGGTGGTATCTCATTGTGGTTTTAATTTGCATTTCTCTCATAATTAGTGATGTTGAGCTTTTTTTTATGTTGGCCACTTGTGTATCTTCTTTTGAGAATTGTCTGTTCGTGTCTTTAGCCCACGTTTGATGGGATTATTGTGTTTTTTTTTTTTTTTTTTTTTTTTTTTTTTTTTTTTCTTGCTGATTTGTTTGAGATCCTTATAGACTCTGGATATTAGTCCTTTGTCGGATGCATAGTTTGCAAATATTTTCTCCCATTCTGTGGGTTGTCTCTTTACTCTGCTGATTATTTCTTTTGCTGTGCAGTAGCTTTTTAGTTTAATTAGGTCCCATCTATTTTTATTTTGTTGCATTTGCTTTTGGGTTCTTGGTCGTGAACTCTTTGCCAAAGCCAATGTCTAGAAGAGTTTTTCCAGTATTATCTTCTAGAATTTTTATGGTTTCAGGTCCTACATTTAAGTCTTTGATCCATCTTGAGTTGATTTTTGTATAAGGTGAGAGATGAGAATCCAATTTTATTCTTCTACGTGTGGCTTGCCCACGATCCCAGTACCATTTGAATAGGAGATAGTCAAGGTACCAGAAAGAAGACTGGACAAAAGAATCTGGAAACAAAAGAGCTAAAAGAACAAGAATGAAGAACCAGCCTTATCTGTAAACTATTAAGTCAACTCTATCTTAGGCCCTGACTAGACTGGTCTCTTCACATCTAGTCCCTTCACTAGAATAAGGTGTCCTTTCCCTACTTCATGTTTTTGTTTGTTTTGTTGAAGATAATTGGCTGTAAGTATTTGGCTTTATTTCTGGTTTCTCTATTCTGTTCCATTGGTCTACATGCCTATTTTTATACCAGTACCATGTTGTTTTGGTGACTATAGGCATTGTAGTATACTTTGAAGTAGGATAATGTGATGCCCCAGGTTTGTTCTTTTTGCTTAGTATTGCTTTGGCTATGAGGGCTCCTTTTATGGTTCCATATGAATTTCAGGATTTTTTTTCTAGTTCTGTGAAGAATGATGATGATATTTTTATGGGAATTGCATTGAATCTGTAGATTGCTTATGGCAGTATGGTCATTTTCATAATATTGAATCCACCCATCCATGAGCATGAGATGTGTTTCCATTTGTTTGTTAAATTTTAACTTTTAAATAAATATTCCGTTCTTATGTAATCTCCCGTCATTATCCTAGTTCAGTAACCCTCCATTTCTTATCTATTTGAGTAGATTTTTATGTGTTGTTTTGTTTTGTTTTGTTTTGTTTTTTTGTTTTGTTTTATTTGAGTAGATTTTTGTTTTTTGTTTTGTTTTGAGACAGTGTCTCAATCTGTTGCCCAGGCTGGAGTGCAGTGGTGCGATCCAGGCTCACTGCAGCCTCCACCTTCCAGGCTCAAGTGATTCTTGTGCCTCAGCCTCCCAAGTAGCTGGGTTTACAGGCATGTGCCACCATGCCCAACTATATTTGAGTAGATTTTTTATCTATCTCTATATATCTAGTCTTATCTTTAGTAAATCTCCCATTTTCCACTAGAATGAGTTTTCTAAAATAAGAAATATAATCATATCTCTCTTGTTTAAAGTTTTTCTTTTTTTACCCATTTCTTTAAAAATATACTTCTAGGCTGCCTTTCTAAACATTTATCTTTCTATGGCCTCAGTCTTACCCTATACAAAGTGAAGTTTTTGTTTCCTGAATGCTCTGGGTCTTTCCATGGGTTTTTACCTGAATAGGTGTTTCTTTCAGCTAGAAAAATGCCATTCTGTAATTATTAAAAAAATCAAGAAACAACAGATGATGGCAAGGTGTGGAGAAATAGGAACGCTTTTACACTATTGCTGAAGTGTTAATTCAACCATTGTGAAAGACAGTGTGGTGATTCCTCAAAGACCTAGAACCCGAAATATCGTTTGACCCAGCAGTCCCCTTACTGGGTATGTACTCAAAGGAATAGAAATCATTCTCTTATAAAGATAGATGCACACACATATTCACTGCAGCACTATTCACAATAGCAAAGACATGGAATCAACCCAAATGCTCATCAACGGTAGACTGGATGAAGAAAATGTGGTACATATACACCATGGATACTGTGCAGCCGTAAAAAGGAACGAGATCATTCCTTTGCAAGGGCATGGATGGAGCTAGAAGCCATTATCCTCAGCAACAAGAACAGAAAACCAAACACTGCATGTCCCCGCTTATAAGTGGGAGCTGAACAATGAGAACACATGGACACAGGGAGGGGAACAACACACACTGAGGCCTGTTGGGGGCATGGTGGGAGGGAAAACATCAGGATAAATAGCTAATGCATGTGGGGCTTAATACCTAGGTGTAGGTTGGTAGGTGCAGCAAACCACCATGGCATACATTTACCTATGTAACAAGCCTGCACGTTCTGCACATGTATTCTAGAACTTAAAAAAAAAAAAAAATGCCATTCTATGTGATCCCTTCCCTTGCCACCTTAATCTATGTACGTCAGTTTTTTATAGCACCTTTACATATGTAGATTGCAGCATTCGTCACATTGTGTTACTTTCCTGTGAGTTTGAGACATGTACACACAGATAGTGAATAGTCTGAGGACTATGGTTAGTTTCCCTTTTCTTGGAATTTTCATTGCCTGTCCCAGGTAGTCCAGTACATTTTTGCATAAGGAATACTCTGCAATGAATTAAACAGATTAAAATTTGTATGAGTTAAAAGCATTTTTAAATATTTTTAAACCAAATTTATTTGCTAATCAACACATTTACATTTGATTTTTTTTTTCATGGAAAAATGAAGACTATGATTTTGTTTTCTCCTCCACATTTCCTTCTCTTGGCTTTTAAAACAATATGGATGTTATTTCCTGCATATAAAAGTAATAGTTGTTAAATTACTGTTTTAAAAAATACTACAGAAAAATGTGAAAGAGGACCATAATCCCTGTAATCCAAATACTGTCAACATTTTGGTTCATTGCTTTTCCTTTCCTTTCCTCCCTCCTTTGTTCTCTCCCTCCCTCCCTTTCTTCCTTCCTTATGTATCTCTCACATTTGACAGCTATTGTGAGCATATAAATTTGCTTCAAAGCACAATTTTTTTTTCTTTCTAACTTTTATTATAGGTTCAGGGGATACATGTGCAGGTTTGTTACATGGGTAAATTGCATGTCACGGGGTTTTGGTATACAGATTGTTTCATTACCCAGGTAATAAGCATGATACCCAATAGGTAGTTTTTCGATTCTCACCCTCCTTTTACTCTCCATCCTCAAGTAGGTTCCTGATGTCAGTTGTTCCTTCTTTGTGTCCCTGCAAAGCATGATTTTTACTGAATGCATGATGGTCTATCATTTAGATGCTCTACAGTTAAATAAATACTTAATTGTTCAGAATTTTTATTTCAACTTTTATAATTTTAGAATCAGTTGATCTTCTTTTTTTGTTGTTGTTTATTTGTTTTTTGAGATGGAATTTTGTCGTTTTGCCCAGGCTGGAGTGCAGAGGCGCCGATCTCAGCTCACTGAAACCTCTGCCTCCCAGGTTCAAGCGATTCTACTGCCTCAGCCTCCTGAGTAGCTGGGATTACAGGTGTGCGCCACTATGCCCGGCTAATTTTCGTATTTATAGTAGAGACAGGGTTTCGCCATGTTGGCCAGGCTGGTCTCAAACTGCTGACCTCAGGTGATCCACCTGCCTCGACCTCCCAAAGTGCTGGGATTACAGGCATGAACCACTGCCCTCAGCCCAGTTTATCTTCTAATAACGATCCTCAGCCCATTTGTAATCCTTGTAATAACTAATTTATAATTCCTTACCATATTTTTTGTAGTATATTGTCTTCTAATGATTTTTTGGAAAATACTTATTCTGTTTCGGTTATGGATAATTCCTTTTTTGTTATTGAAGGTTTTGATACATTTAAAATCAATTTTAAGATTGAAACAGTATCTGCTAGCTTACTCATAAAAAATTGTAATGCTTTTTTACCTTTTTTTCAGCCTGTTTCCAAATTCTTACTTTCTTGTGAATATAATTTGGGATTTTTTCAGCCAGATTAATATAAAATTGTTAGCTTTTCAAAATATGTATTATTTCATTCAACACCCTTTTGGTATTTGCATTGATTTTAATGTTTTAACAAAAAAATGACTTTCTTAAACTGGTTTAGTTGTTCACTACGGGTTCTTCAATATTTCTATATCCTAGTTGTTAAAATGTTATTATGAGTTCGTCTCTAGGTTGGAAAAAGTCTTGAGTTATTTTTTTAGTAAAGATCTGTGGATAGTGTTATGCTATTGCTTGTTCGAAATGTCTTATTCTTACAAATTTATGACAATTTGACATAAAATTTTAAGTGATAACGTTTTTCTCAAAATTGTGTAAGTATTGTGCCATTGTTTTTTGACATTAAACATCATTGAACTGTGAGAGTAACATTTTTATTTTCTTGCGAGTGACTATGACTTTCCTAGATATGTGTTAGGGGTTTTTTTTCCCCCTAGTTTCTTACAAAGATATGTCTAGAATGATACTGTTTTCATTAATGTCTGATACCCAGTGAAGTCTTTTAAATCTGCAGAGTTAATTCCTTCTTCTGCTCAGAAGAGCTATATTTTATTACTTGTTTGGTTTATAACTTTTGTAAGGTTTTTTTCTTTCGGAGCATCTTTTTGTGAGTCAATTGAATTTCTTAGATGTGTATTTCATGTTCTGTGATTTTAAAGAATAATTTAGTTACTTTGTTTTTGCTCTAGTAAGACCAATACTTAGGAAAGAGTTACCAATTAAATTATCTTAGAATTGGTGTAAATAGGGTAAAATAGTTGGAATAATTTTCCATAATTAATTTGTATTTAAAAATTGACAAAACAGTTTTAAAGACTTGAAGACCTTTATTTCCTAAGTAGAACATATATTTTCTTAATGGGAAGATAATGAGAAATATTCATTAGTGAACCCTTTTTTAATTGTATAGGGTAAGAATTTCAGCCTTGTTTTAATCAGAACTATCACAGATCTCAGTTAGTGAGCTAAGAATTAATGAAGTATTATTTTAGTTTTTTTTAATCTGTTCGTGTACTTGCATTTAATTTAATGCATATTTTTGCTACTGTGTCAGTTCTCTCAGTGAAATAGAAGATTCCCTCCCTCCTGGAAAAGCAGTGTTTTATACATGGGCTGATCCAGTGGGCTCTAGAAGGCTGAAGTGGAGATGTAGAAAAAGCCACGGTGAAGTAACACAGAAGGATGTAAGTATTGGGTTATTATGGTGTTCCTAGCAGCCTTTTTTAAAAAAGGTATTTGGGCCGGGCACGGTGGCTCAGGCCTGTAATCCCAGCACTTTTGGGAGGCTGAGGTGGGCCATGAGTTCGAGATCAGCCTGGCCAATAAGGTGAAACCCTGTCTCTCCTAAAAATACAAAAATTCACTTTGGGAGGCCAAGGCAGGCAGATCACCAGGTCAGGAGTTTGTGACCAGCCTGGCCAATATGGTGAAACCCCGTCTCTACTAAAAATACAAAAATTAGTCTGGCATGGTGGCGGGTGCCTGTAGTCCTAGCTACTAAGGGGGCTGAGGCAGAAGAATTGCTTGAACCCGGGAGGCAGAGATTGCAGTGAGCCAAGATCACGCCACTGCACTCCAGCCTGGTGACAGAGCAAGACTCCGTCTCAAAAAAAAAAAAAAAAAACAACAGTATTTGATTTTCAGCCTTCCTAGTTTTAAGGACTGTTTGTGGCCACACTTCTAAAAAACTGCCAAACATCTTCAAAATAGTATTCAAGTATTGACTTAACCAAAAATGTTTAGAACCAAAAGTAGTCTTATTTTGTTTACATCATCTGCTTCTACTGTGTTATTAAGAATAAAGTTGTGTTTAAAGAAGTGCTTTCAGCATTCACCTGAAAAACAAATATGTTCTCTGCATTGACAATCATACTAGGTAGATTTAGCTTCTGTAAGGAACATTTAAGGATCCACTGAGTGAACTAAAACAAACTTATTTCTGGGTGGCAAGCTATGATGATAAAGTTATACGCATATATTTTCTGGTAACATTTTAAATACTTGCAGAAAATTTTTAAAAGTTTTTAATCCTTCAAGATTCATCTTAATTTGACTCCTGATGTTTTTTTTTTTCTTACCACTAGTGATTTTTTCTTCCTGCTTATCAGTAGGTGGTATTTTCTCATTGTCTTTCAGTGCTGCTGTTGAGGAGTCTGCTGTGGGTATTGTTTACATTGTATTTAAGAGGATTGCCTATAAGTGGCCTAACTTTTAAGTTTTAAAAATTCATGACTATTAGATTTATTCAGGAAAAAGTATTGTACTTTGATATAAAAATAGTCTTATTCATTTGATCTATTGATTAGTACTTTGCATATTTATATCATGGTGATAGTTTGAAGCTTATAAAGATAAATCAGACATTCATTGTAAAATACTAGAAAGACTTCAGTGAAATAAGTTTTCTTGATTCTCAATGTGGTTTTAGTGATATACATATATACACTTAGAAAGTATTGGCTGGGCGCGGTGGCTCACGCCTGTAATCCCAGCACTTTGGGAGGCCGAGGCGGGCGGATCACGAGGTCAGGAGATGGAGACCAATGTGAAACCCTGTCTCTACTAAAAATACAAAAAAATTAGCCGGGCGTGGTGGCGGGCGCCTGTAGTCCCAGCTACTCGGAGAGGCTGAGGCAGGAGAATGGCGTGAACCCGGAAGGTGGAGCTAGCAGTGAGCCGAGATTGCGCCACTGTACTCCAGCCTGGGCGACAGAGCAAGACTCCGTCTCAAAAAAAAAAAAAGAAAGTATTATAAGTAACGTAAGTATCCCCAGGTAATTATTTTATGGTAACAACTCACAGTTTTTAATTTCTGTACATTGTAACGTGAAGGTATACTATATAGTAAAATTTTCTGAAAATCAGAATATTAACTAGAAATTAATGGCTGAATATTAATTATGAGAATTTGCTATGTTTATCTTGTCATTGACCCTCAAAACCCTGATATCAGCACATTTATGTGAGATTCCTGCAGAAATAGCATCATGATGAATATACATGCTTTGTAGAACATACAGTTGAGATACAAGATATTTTTTATCCCGTTTGATTCAGCTATGAAAGGAAATGTGAATTTCAGACTGAAACAACTTTTAATACATATCACATTGCTGTAGTCTTAGAATAAAGCAGAAAAAAATACTTTGTGTTACAGATTAGCCTACATGGGAAGATTCAATTTTGTTAAAATGTTTAAATTAAAAAAAAAACAATTGGCCTGTCTTTATGAGTAATAATTTTATAACAGATAACATCAAATGATTTCAATAATGTAAATTTGCAAGTATTCTACAAATATTAATTCATTTAGTTGCCGCTAACCCCATGAAGTAGGTGCCATTAATAGTCTCATTTTATAAATGTGAAATCTAAATTTCATGTTCTTTGGGACCAAATTCTAATTTTTTGTTTTTGTTTTTTGGTGGTTTTATTCTAGGATATGATGATGCCTATAGATTTGGGGAAAAAGACAATTTATTTAGTTTCATTCTTTGAAGGTTTACAACGCATTATTTTATTCACTGAAGATCCAAAGGTATTTAAAGTAACATATGAAAGTGAGAAAGCAGAGTTAGCAGAGCAAGAAATTGCACTGGCATTACAAGATGTTGGAATTTCTCTTGTCAACAATTACACGAAGCAAGAAGTAGCCTATATAGGCATTACAAGGTTAGATGCATTAAATTTTGGATACATTTAAATGATCAGTTTCTAATTATTAAGAAATTGTTATTGTAAAATCTAAAATGATTTAGTTTCAATTTTGTACTTTGACTATTCACTGATATTGTGGTAATGCTAGTTTTAAATGTGCTTGAGGGAATTTTTTTGCCTTTTGAAATAAAGATATGACAGAAATCAAATTTATAAACTCCTTATTATGTTAATCCTTCCACTTATCTAAAAAGTTATATTTATTCAACTTACCAAAACTATGTTTTGCATATCATACAAAATGCTTAATTCATTTTCCATTACTGTCTAGCACAGTTCAGGGTACATATGCTGTAGCTGTTGGAGGATTAACATAAAGACAATCACTTTCTAACTTGACCTTGGCACTTTAAGATCTTATAAGATCTAATAAGGTGATCACTGTATTTATCATTTCTCATATAAGACATCACCATTAAATCTTTTATCTCTCCCTTATGTCCTTATTATTCCTATTCATAAACAGTTGTTTTAATTTACGTATATTAGTGCTTAATGTGAGAATATTTCTTCTGTATAACCAGGATAATGTAATTTTAATCCTTTCCTTGAATTAAATTCTTGAATATATATAAAGGTATATGATACAGATGTAAATTTAGTTTTCTATGTACATTAATCTATACATGCCCCTGACCTCTTATTGAATTGAATCAATGCCATTTTAAAAGGAATATTAAAATCTATATTCTTAAGAATTTTTATTCTCAAAAAATGTTTTTGCTATTTAAATAGATCAAATACACCATAGATTTTTAAGACCTTTAGACCTATTATGTGTTATCTTCTAAGCTAAGTGATGTTAATGCAAAGATGAATAATACATGGTCTCTACCTTTCTATTTATTAAATGAATATAAGTTCTATAAGGAATAAACAAATAGAATACTTAAATAAAATTAAACAACTTAAATATTTAAGTTGTTTAAGGCCTTTCAGCATTTTAATTTCGGTACAACTGGATTTCTTCCGTTCACACTCTATATCCTAGATAACTATTTTATACTTTGTCTCCCCTCAAACCCCATTCTCTCAGCTTACTACCTTGCATTCCACTTCACTGAAAAAATTGAACCAATCAAACTTCCAGAGACCCATCTCAGCCCCCAATATCACAGCTTGCTATCTGCTGGCATTTGCATACTACTTGCTGTACTGACATACTCTCAACAGTTTACAATAGATATATGTGCTCCTGTTTAAACAGATTTTTCTCTACTTTTGCACTGTACTTCATTTCCTCTTACCTACTTGAGGACATTGTTCCAGCAGTCCTCCTCTTCGTCTCTCGTAAGTCAACAGCTTTTGGGTCTCTACTGAATTGTTTCAGTGTTATTTCTCTCAACACAAAAAATTCTCTTGAGCCTACTTTCCTTGCTACCTGTTGCTCATTTCTTTCTTTGCATTTGTAACCAAACTCCTCAAATGTACTGTCTGTTTCAAAGGAACTTAACATATCCTGTGTTCTCCAACTATTTTTCATCCATTTTCTCTTTAACCACTCCAAACAGGGTTTTGCTTTCAACACACCATGAAACTGGTTTTGTCAGCATTACCAGTGACCTCCATAATGCCATATCCAGTGTAGAATTATCGGTCTTTACTTAATAACATTTAACACAGATCCCTCCTTGATGTAGTTTCTTTCACTTGACTTCGAGAATACCTCACCATCTTGGTTTTTCTTCCTATCCAGTCTCATTCATTGGTTCCTTGTCTTCTCTCAACTGCTTACATTGGCTAAATGCCTTGAGGCTCTTAGACCTGGTCCTTTTCTCTTGTGGATTTCAGTTTTATGATTTCAAATACTGTCCAGAATTTCTCTCTTATGTATGTCTTCTGTCACACCTGTCATCTGACCTTGAGACTTCATATATCCAACTGTGCATGCAAAATCTTTATTCAGTTATCTAAGAGACTTCTTAAACTTCATATGTGTACAATAAACCTTTTATTTCCTCCTGCTACCAAAACTCCTGCTTTCCAATCAGAGTTAATAAAAAATAGCTCCTTCTAGTTATGCAGCCCAAAAATATTAAAATTGTCTTTGATTCCTCTCTTTATCTTACACCCCAGACCTAATTCATCAAGAAGATCTGTGCTGGTTCTACCTTCAAAGTGCACGTAGATCTGACCACTTTTCTGGTATCTCACTGTTAATAGCCTCATCAGGGCCATCATCATTTTTCACCTGGCTTACTGTAGTAAACTAACAAGTTTTCCTGCTTCTAATCTTGACTCCACTCTTTTTTCTTTCCATCCAGTTCAACACAGAGTGTATTCTTAATGAAATGTAAGTCAGATTATGTTGCTAGTTGTCTTATAACCGATCAGTGGTATCTCATCTCACTCAGAATAAACTCAGAGTCTTTACAGTGGTCTACAATGCTTTACATTATTTGGCCCCCCACTATAAGTCTTACTTTATTTTCTATTCCTAATGTGTTCCTGACATGCCAGCCTCCTTGCTCTTCTTCATATACTGCAAGTGTGCCTCCTGCTTTAGCTGGCCTCTCTACCTGAAATGTTTTCCTCCTCTTGTCTGCTGGATAATTCTCTCAGCTCTTTTAAGGTTGCCAAAATCTCACTTTCTCAATGAGTCCCCCATTGACCACTCTGTTTTAATGTTGCAGACCCTACCACTTTACATACTGCAGTTCTCCGGATCCCCCTTGCCCTGTCTACGTTTTCTTCTTTCAAAAGCATTTTCACCTCCTACATATTAAATTTTACTAATTTATTTTGTTTACTATTTATTTTCACTCCCCCACTAAAATGAAGCTCCAGAATGGCAGAGATGTTCACTGATACGGCCCTAACACCTAGAATAGTGCCTGAGTAGTAGCTTAATAGGTAGTAGTTGAATGAATTCATGTTTTTAAATTTGTAATATGCTCACTTGTAATTGAGGCTATTCTGAAATTTTACTGAAGGTGTTGTAATTCATGTAATAAACCCGTTAAAATAAATATGTTAATAACTTAGTATTAAATACTATGATTTTTGCTTTCTTAAATAAGTTCTGATGTGGTTTGGGAAACAAAGCCCAAGAAGAAGGCAAGATGGAAGCCAATGAGTGTAAAGCACACTGAGAAGTTAGAGAGAGAATTTAAGGAATATACTGAATCTTCTCCTTCAGAAGATAAGGTTATTGAGTTGGACACTAACGTTCAGGTAATATTTTTAAGTACTGATGTGAAGTTTTAATTTTTTGTCTGTTGTAGTTCGGTGAATCACTAGTGAAATTTAAGGAAAGTTTGGCTTCCTTAAAAAACAAAATAATCCTGTCATACATACCTTGTATAAAATGTTTTAAAGAGGTGTTTATCTATATTAAGAAATCAGGCTCGGCGCAGTGGCTCACACCTGTAATTCCAGCACTTTGGGAGGCTGAGGCAGGCGGATTACTTGAGGTCAGGAGTTCGAGACCAGCCTGGCCAACATGGCAAACCCTGTCTCTACTAAAAATACAAAAATTAGCCAGGCATGGTGGCAGGCGCCTGTAGTCCCCGTTACTCAGGAGGCTGAGGCATGAGAATCCCTTGAACCCAGGAGGTGGAGGTTGCAGTGAACCGAGATGGCCCCACTGCACTCCAGCCTGGCTGAAAGCAAGACTCTGTCTCAAAAAAAAGAAAAGAAAAGAAAACTTTAAGACACTAGATGCTAATGGTCTGTTCTTTGGGTTAGCAGGAAACTTAAAAATGTTTTATTTTTTCAATGTACTTTTTTAAAATATTTTATTTTTCCTTTATTCATTTTTATTGTGGTAAATTTTAGTAAGTTTATGTAAAAAGTGATGCAGCGAAGCTTTGTAAGAATTATATGAATATGTGAATTTTATGGACATGGGATATTAAGATCTATATCTAAACTAATACAAATATGTAGCTTACTGTTTTAAAAAGTTTTTGGTATGAATTTCTAATTCTAGTCATTTATAGATAAATTAATTTTTTCATTTGGGGGGACATATTTTTCAGGTTCGCCTAACACCTACTGGTCATAACATGAAAATTCTGCAGCCGCTTGTAATAGCTCTACGAAGAAATTATCTTCCAGCATTAAAAGTGGAATATAACACATCTGCACATCAATCATCATTTAGAATTCAGATTTACAGAATACAGGTAAGTCTTTCTGGGAATATAGGCAAAATTGTATTCTAAAGGAACGCAATAAGAAACCAGATCTATTCCCACGGTCTGCTTTATCTAGTATTCAGTTTCAATGTTGTGCTAGACTCTTTTTTTTTTTTTTTTTGAGACAGAGTCTCCCTCTGTCGCCCAGGCTGGAGTGCAGTGGCAGAATCTCAGCTCACTGAAAACCCTGGTTCAAGCGATTCTGCTGCCTCAGCCTCCTGAGTAGCTGGGATTACAGGTGCCCACCACCATGGCCACCTAATTTTTGTATTTTTAGTAGAGACGGGGTTTCACCATGTGGGCCAGGCTGGTCTCAAATTCCTGACCCCAGATGATCCACCCGCCTTGGCCTCCCAAAGTGCTGGGATTACAGGCGTGAGCCACTGCACTTGGCCACCACTAGACTTTTTGATTCTTTTTGTTTCTCAAATCCTGTTATTCTGGTCAGGTTGTATAATTGACATATTAATATACTGATGTGTTTTTATTTTCTTAGATCCAAAATCAGATACATGGTGCTGTATTTCCCTTTGTGTTTTATCCTGTTAAACCTCCAAAGTCGGTCACCATGGATTCAGGTTTGTTTTTATTTTTAGATTTCCATAAAAGCAGTTGTGTTGGCTATTTGATTTACTTTACTATAAAAATATGAAGTGAAACCATTCTTGGGTTTAATTTGTATAGGATCATTGGAAAATTAAACTGCTTGAAAAAGGACCAGCAAGTACTGTACACAACTAACTTTGATAAGATTTTGAGTGAATCTTGAAGAAAAAATTAATTAGAAACATATATTGAAATTTTTAGAAATATTAATTTAAAAAGCAGATAATCTGTAAACCTGTGATTTAAAAACCTTTAAAGCCTTTGAATGAACAATAAGGAAGTTCAAATCTAGAGTGTTTTTTAACAGCAGATGTCCTATGTTCTCCAAATAAGAATAACTGACAAGTCCTTTCTACCCTTTTCTTTCCCTTTGCCTTTCTTCTTTTCTGCATGTGCCTCTTCCCACTACTTTCTCTTCCCTCCTCACTACCCTACTTAACTTTCTTCTCCCCTTGCTTTCCCACCTCCACCCCACACCACTACCTCTAAACTATCCTGGGGGAAGTACTCTTTATAACTCGCTCAGAAGCTTTTTGGCCAGTATAATGCATAAGCCCTTCCATCTAGAGGTCAGGAGCAAGTCCCCAGAATCTGTTTTCACAAAGTTTCCCTGATGATTCTAATGCATACTTCTAAACCGCTATTTGTAGAATTAGTTACCTTCAGAGTGACTATAGATAGTTTTAAAAACAATGCTAGAGTCTGAAATTAAGATTGTAGTAGATTTTGCCAATATCAGTAATTTTAACTGATATTTATTATTTAGTAAATGATTTAATTTTCCATTGTGGTGTATATTGGAAGAAAATGCCTATCTTTTGCTTAAAGCATCATGGGAGTAATTATATTTATAACCTTTACAGCACCAAAGCCCTTTACAGATGTCAGTATCGTCATGAGATCTGCAGGACATTCCCAGATATCACGTATTAAGTAAGTGTCTTAATATATTTCTTGTATATTTATTTAATGTTTGATTTAAATATATGAATTGTTTGTACTCTTTAAATGTTAGACAAGTCAAAGATTTAAGCGTAAGATATTAATTATAAAGGTCAAATAAAAAAATATAATGTTGTGGCTCACGCCTGTAATCCCAGCACTTTGGGAGACCTAGACAGGCTGATAACTTGAGGTAGGGAGTTCGAGACCAGCCTGGCCAACACGGTGAAACCCCAACCCTACTAAAAATACAAAAATTAGCCGGGCGTGGTGGCATGTGCCCGGAGTCCCAACTACTCAGGAAGCTGAGGCACAAGAATCGCTTGAACCCAGGAGGCGGAGCTTGTAGTTAGCTGAGATCGCACCACTGCACTCCAGCCTGGGTGACAGAGCAAGACTGTCTCAAAAAAAAAAAAAAAAAAAAAAAAGAAGGCTCTGGATGAAATACATCTAGGTATTTACAATCTTTGTTTCTGGATTTTTGATATTTTATTATTCTCTTCTATTTGTTTTTTGTTTGGGGTTGTCTATAATCATATATTGTTTTGAAAAAGGAAAACAATAATATTTTCGTCTTCACTCACTACCCATTCCAAGAAACAGAAGATGGACTGAAACATCTATGTAATAATTTCCTATCTAATTTCCCCTACCTTATCACCAAGATAACCTATCTTTATTTCCTTGCTGTTTAAAATATAGTTTTATTGTGCACGTGTACCTAAACATTGTGCCTTTTAGTTTTAATTTTTTTCTAATTTTTAGAAAATTGTTTGAGGCCGGAAATAGATGTTGGGACTTGCTTTTGTTCATTCAACATTTTTATTAAAATTTATTCATTTTGTTGTATGTAGCCATAGTTTATTCATTATCACTAATATATAATATTCTGTTTTATGACTCTGTATGAGTTTACTTATCCAGTTCCTCTTTATGGCCGTTTTCATATTTTGACTTTGTTGCTGTTATTAACAATGTTCCGTGATTTTTTAAAATTTAGTCAACTAAATAGTCCTAAGTTTCAAAGTTCTAATATTGATCTCATACTTTTTTCTCATCTAATTTTTGTAATACAGTTGTTAATTGATGATTTTTAAAAAATGTTTTCTACTTTGTAATATAGATATTTCAAAGTATTGATTCAAGAAATGGATCTCAGGTTAGATCTTGGGTTTATCTATGCCTTAACAGACCTTATGACAGAAGCTGAGGTGACTGAAAATACAGAGGTAAGACTTAAAATAATATGTGATGGAAAGGATTAGGGAAAAGATATTATTATAAATTTTTAAAGGGATTAAAATGACTTTGTCCCATTTTAAAAATACAATTAAATAAATTTTATTACTCTCTTGTGGTACATACCTTTTTAGAAACCTTATTTTCTGATGATAGAAAATTAGCAAACAGGAGGAAAGGCTTGGGGTGAATAGCAGGGAGAAAAGGATAATTTGTCATGTTCACATCACTTTTTTCCTCTTTTATTTTCCTGGATTACTTTGGCTTTGCTTTCACTTTAATAATTTAGAAATTTAGGGTATGTCCAGGATATTTAATGAGAGAAAGGATAGGAAAATTAAAAGGTGGTGTCATCTTGGTGACTGGAAGACCATAAAATCATAGTTATAAAGTGGGTCAGATATAGTCTGTTTTTTACTTGCCCTCATAGATTCATGGATGGAGAAAGAGCAAATTGTTAACAGTCTATTGAGGTATAGATCACATACCATACATTTCACCCATTTAAAAGATAGAGTTCAATGACTTTTAATGTATTCACAAAGTTGTACAATCATCATCACTCTCTAATTTCAGAACATTTTCATCATCCCCAAAAGGAACTGCCAGTGCAGCTACTGATATACTTTGTGTCTTTAGGTTTGCCTATTCTGAATATTTCATACAAATGGAATCATACACTGTGTAGTGTTTTGTGAAGGGCTTCTTTGACTTAGCATAATACTTTCAAGGTTCATCTATGTTGTAGTATGTATCAGTACTTCATTCCTTTTTATGGTTAAGTGATATTCCATTATATGGATGGGCCACATTTTGTTTATCCATATATCTGTTAATGGACGTTTGGGTTGTTTGTTTACACATGTTGGCTCTTACAAATAATGTAATGAATACTTGTACAAGTTTTTATTGGACAAAAACTTTATTTAAAGTCTTAAACTATTTAAACTTAATCACCATGTGATTAAGCAATTCCAATCCTAGGTATATAACCAAAAGAAATAAAATTTATTAGGAGTGGAATTGCTCACATAGTAACCTTATGTTTAATCATTTGGGACTCTTAGACAGTTGTGTAAAGTGCCTCCACCATTTTACATTCTTACCAGAGCATATAAGGGCTCTGATTTTTCCATATTATCCCCAACACTTGTTATTATCTGTCTTTGATTCTAGCAATCACAATGGGTGAATGTGAAATAGTTTTTCATTGTGGTTTTGACATGCAATTACCTGATGACTAATGATGTTGAGCATCTTTGATATGTTGATTATCCTTTAATATGTTATTTAATTTGCATATCTTCTGTGAAGAAATGTCCGTTCAGATCCTTTGCTTATTATTTAATGGGTTGTCTTTTTTCTTATAAAACTTATTTGCATATTCTCAATACAGGTCTCTTACCAGATATATAATTTTCAAATATTTTCTCTCATTCTGTGTGTTGCTTTTTCACTTTCTTGATGTTGTCTATTGAAGATCAAAAGTTAAAGTTAATGAAGTTCAAATTATTTTTTCTTTTGTTGCTCATGCTTTTGGTGTCATTTCTAAGAATCCTTAGCCAAATCCAAGGTCATGAATATTTAGTCTTACGTTTTAAGAGTTTTAAAGATCTAGCTCTTATGATTAGGTCTTTGATCAATTTTTAGTTCATTTTTGTATATGATATATAAGGATCCAAATTATTCTTTGGCGTGTTGCTATCCAGTTGTCCTATTACCATTTCTTTAAAAGACTATTTGTTCTTTGAATGGTCTTGACACCCTAGTTGAAAATCAGTTAACAACACACATGTGATTTTACTCCATCGATCTATGCATCTGCCCTTGTGCATTGCACACTGTCTTAGTTATCGTTTTGTATTAAGTTTTGAAATTGGGACGTATGAATCTTCCTACTTTGTCCTTCTTTTTCAAGATGGGTTTGGCTGTTCTGAGTCCTTTGAAATTTCATATGAATTTTAGAATCAACTTGTCAGATTCTTCAAAGAAGTCAGCTGGACATCTGATAGAGACTGCATTGAATCTGTAAATCAGTTTGGGAAGTATTGCCATCCTAACAGTATTAGGTCTTTCAGTCCTTGAACATGACATGTTTATCCATTTATGTAGATTTTTAATTTTTTTAACAATGTTTTGTTGTTTTTCAGAGTATAAGTTTTATACATTTTTCGTTAAATTTATTCCTATGTATTACATTCTTCTTATAATATTATGAATAAAATTGATTTTTTAATTCCATTTTTGGATTGTTCATTGCTACTGTATAAAAATACAGTTGATTTTTTTATACTGATCTTGTATTTTGCACCCCTACTGAATTATTAGCTCTAATTGCTGTTCCGTGTATTCTTTTGGGGTTTCTATACATAAGATCATGTCATCTGAGAGGAGAGGTAGTTTTACTTCATTCCATCTGATCTGAATGCCTTTGTTTCTTCTTCTTCCCTAGTTGTTGTGTCTAGAAATTGGTGACACATTAAATAGAAGTGCCAAGAGCAGATACTCTTCTTTTGCCTCTGATCTTAGAGGGTAAATTATCAGTCTTTCAGTATGATATTGACCCTGGGTTTTTCCTAGACATCCTTTTTCAGGTTGAGGAAGTTGTTAGTTGGTTGAGTGTTTTTAATCATGATTATATATTTTGTCGTTCTTTTTCTGCATCTATGGAAATGATTGTACACTTTTTGGGTTTTGTTCTATTGGTATGTTTTATTAAATTAATTTTTTTTTTTTTTTTTTTTTTGAGACCTAGGCTCGCTCTGTCTCCCAGGCTGGAGTGCAATGCTGCAAAAGCAATCTCAGCTCACTACAACCTCCACCTCGTGGGTTCATGCATTTCTTGTTTTTCAGCCTCCCAAGTAGCTGGGATTACAGGCATGTGCCAAAATGCCCGGCTAATTTTTGTAATTTTAGCAGAGACAGGGTTTCACCATGTTTCTGTGTTTTTTGTTCTGACCCCAGAAAAACTCCTATTTGTCACTTTCTCTGATTTTCTCCTGCAAACTAGTAGGTCTACACGTTAGCCAGTATCTTCTATAAATCAATGACTTTCCTTTTAGTTGTCTTTCACCACATCTGCTGTTTCTGAGAGCCCTTAGGCTCGAAATGCACTATATAAGTGAAATTAGTTCCTTTGGGAAGAGATTAATAGTTACCTGTTTTAAAACCTACTTTCCCCATTAGCAAAAATCCCTAAACCAGGCCTCTGTAGCTGGCGGTGGGGACAGTTGTGACACCCTTCTATTTGAGTAACACCCCAGTTTAGGAGCTGAGCACTGTGTGTGGTGGGGTAAGAGGAGCAGTGGCCTGAGTGATCTCAGCTTGCCTTTGCTGGCATGGAACCACCACGTTACAGGCCTGGGCAAGAGTGATCAGAACTCTAGTATTCTCAGTGGTACTGTACCCAAGGCGGAGCTTTTTTTACCATGCACAGAGGCTGGACAGAGAAAGGAAGCCCTGCCAAGTACAGTGGCTCATGCCTGTAATCCCAGCACTTTGGGAGACCAAGGCGGGTAGATCACTTGAGGTCAGGAGTTTGAGACCACCCTGGCAACATAGTGAAACCCCATCTCTACTAAAAATACAAAAATTAGCCAGGCGTGTTGGCAGGTGCCTGTAATCCCAGCTACTCAGGAGGCTGAGGCAGGAGAATCGCTTGAAGCCAGGAGGCACAGGTTGCAGTGAGCTGAGATCACGCCACTGCACTCCAGCCTGAGTGACCAGAGCAAGACTCGTCTCAAAAAAAAAAAAAAAACCCACAAAGGAAGCCCCCATCTCACAGTTGCACTCAACCATAACTTAACCTCAGCAGCAGGTAGCTGGGAACGGGATGAGAAATGCTGATGTCCTGTTCTTCCCAGGAAGAAAGTCCTCCAATTGAGGACTGGGCCAAAAAGGAGCTCTGTGTTCTTGGGTATACTAGTCTAGAGTAGAATTCTGGCTCATTAGTCTGGGAGAGGGGACAGAGGGAATGGCCTTTGTTAAAATACCGTGGATTCACTTTTCTTACCAAATTCTTTAGGTTTTCTTAAATAGATGTTTGTTCATTTGCTTATGACCTTAAAACCATTCCTAGAGGCCTTAAATTTGTTGTTGTTGTTTAAATTTTATCAGTTTAGCTGGGGTGCTGGTTTGAAGAGCTTCCCACTGTCATCTCAGAAATTGATTTCCAAATATACTTTTTGTAAGGCTATCATTTTTTATGTTTTTATGAATATGTTAAAATGTGAATCTTGGGGCTCATTTTTCAACACATAGAAGTTACTTCCGTCTGAGCATTTAAAGGAGAAGTATTGATGAATATCAAGAATGAAACCACTAATTAATTAATACAAAATTGTTTTCAACACCTTCTTTATTTTATTATATTACTGGTCTGTGTAGGTTGCATTAAAGCAATTACAAGTAGACTGCAAAATACAAGTTGACGGTATGATTATGTTTAAAGAAACAAATATACCCAAGAGAGTGTTGATGGTATGGATTAATGTCATTTTGGGATAAGATTTATAGTCACATGGAGAAAAGCTTAGTGTCTTTTAGTGGTTTGGATAGAAATATAGAAGATAATGCTTGTTAGTTTGTCAGTGGCAGACAGAACTGTCCTAATGATAGAGATGTTACTTTCCCTTCTGAGGCAATCATAAGCAATGTTAAGTGAGTCTGGATCTTATAGAAGAGTTTTGCCAGTGTGTCTGCTATTTGCTTAAATATCTCATGCAGGTAGGTCCCTTTAGTTTTAATATTTTGTGTTTCTTTTATAGGTTGAGCTTTTTCATAAAGATATAGAAGCTTTCAAAGAAGAATATAAAACAGCCTCATTAGTAGATCAATCACAAGTTAGCCTCTATGAATATTTTCATATATCTCCTATCAAGGTAGGAGAAAGTCATTTTTATTGTCCTTGATAATCTAGGTAATAGCAAATTGATGTAGCACTTATATTGTGTTCTTCAGTAATATATAAAATCTGTAAATATACAGTTAAACTAAGTAACAAAGGAATTACCCTTTTACATTTTTATTTATTTTTAAATAATTTTTTATCATGTGGAGCCACCTATAGCATGTATTTATGTTTATAATTAGACCTAACATTATTTACCTTGATTTTCTGTTAAGCTGTTAGGTGACAGTTTTCAAAATTTTGCATGTGATGATTTGTGTATTAGATTTATAGTAATTTATAAAGTAGCCTTAAGAACTGAAGATTGAATGGTATCAAATCTAAGTTAGTTTTTAATGCAAAATTCCTATAAGCTAATTATACAATAATTGAAGAAAATTATTAAACAGCCATATATGTAGAGTATATATGCAATGCAATACAAAAGTGTTTTTTAACTGGCTATTAACTTCTGAAATAATTGAAACATACACTTTTGGAGATACAAATACCTTTCAACTTATGAGAGAGTTACATCTCAGTAAAGCCATCATGAGTTGAAAATCTTATAAGTCAGAAATGCATTTAATACACCTAACCTACTGAACATTAAAGCTTAGCCTAGCCTGTCTTAAACATGCTCAAAACAACTGGGCAAAATCATCTAACACAAAGCCTATTTTCTAATAAAGTTATTATAAAGAATTTTGAATCAAAATTCAAAGTACAGTTTCCACTGAAGGTGTATTGCTTTTATAGCATTGTAAAGTTGAAAAATCATAAGTCAAACATAAGTCATATAAGTTGGGGACCTTATGTATTTGAGTCATTTTCAACAGCTTCAACTTTTAGATTTTTAATGTTAACAAATATATAAAAATTAATATTTTCTTAGGTTTGCCAAAAGAATGGGATAGGATTAAGTATCATGCAGTCTTAAATTGTTGAAGATTTAGAGCTATGTTAGATTTTAAATTTCTTCATATTTCTACTTAGTAATTTTAACATAATCCAGATAACTTTGAAATCTTATATATGGTGTAGTGAATTTAAAATTAAACTGATTTTTAAGAGTTAAAATTGTCAATATGAAGAAAATACTTTTAAAAATGTATCTCTTTATCTTTTTAGTTACATTTAAGTGTTTCACTGAGTTCCGGCAGAGAAGAAGCTAAAGATTCAAAACAAAATGGAGGACTGATTCCAGTTCATTCTTTAAATCTTTTGCTGAAGAGTATTGGTGCCACACTGACAGATGTACAAGATGTAGTTTTTAAGTATGTTTAATATTCAAATCTGTAAATTGATGAAAATATTTCTATTTTATATGTACCTAAAAATTTCATAATGAAAAAGTGTGTGAAGTACGTTGCAGATTATAGGCAAAATGAGGTTTTTGCATTTAAGTGAAGTGCAATCTGAATAACACCAAACGTATGATTTACTAACCCCTAATTGCTAAATTACAGAATTATTAAACAATTCCCTTAAGAAAAAGAGTCATAGGCCATGCAAGTTTTACATTTTAAAAGATCTTCCTGGCTTAGGGAAGGATAGGATGTGTATGCCCAAAGATATGGTGCCTGAAATGTATGGCTTTGAAGCTAATAGGAATAAGACTCTTCAAAGCATATGCAACTAGAACAGAATGAATGCGATAATAGGGGAAATGAAAGGATCAACTTTAACTGTTGTAATCAGGAATTTATATTTTAATATGAGTCATAATGAAGCTCATAGTGTATCTGACCAAAGAGATTCAGAGTGTCTGAGTTGAGACTTTAGAAGAGAATAACCCTTTCAAGTAGCATCTGTAATTGATTATTAAGAACAGTCGTAAGAATTAATAAGTCCAACACGAGATAACACTGAACCTAAAGTTAGGTAAGTGTCAAATAAAAGTACACAAGTATGATGTTAGCAGAAGTAGTATTCCACTTAGCAACAAGAAGCAGAGCTTTTCAGTTACTGTATCAGGTATATGCTATGGATGGGTTATAAGTAAGCTAATCTTAATATATATTCTGTGAATGGGGTTATAAGTAAGCAGGCAAAACCTGCTGCAGCTGAACCTGGCCATTCGTGAGCAACCTCTTTATCAGTGTGTCAGACATTTTCTATGTGGGCCATGATAGGACAGAATTGGGAAATAAAGTTCTAATGGTACACGAATGGGATTCACAGGATCTCAGAATTCTCTAAATTACATGAAAATTTATGTGTACTGGTGACTTGTCTGAAGATAAGATCCATGTCTTTTATCAGATTCTTAGAAGGTTCTTTGATTAGAATATGCAGAGATGTATGTAAAAAGTAAATTTCCTGATTGGCATGGGAAAATGTAGTAGAAGGAAAGGTTTGGAGGAAAGCTTCTAAAGAAAATAAAGCCACTCATTAATATTAAAAATACTTTCTTCATACACATGTACAGACAATATATTTTTACGCTTTTTTCAGGCTTGCATTTTTTGAACTCAACTATCAGTTCCATACAACATCCGACCTACAGTCTGAAGTCATAAGGCACTATTCAAAACAGGTTTGTCTAAGATCATCTTACAGAGGGACAGAGTGATACAGACTAGTAAAACCTTTTGTGTCTATACATATATAATGTAGAATTATTGAGGAACTAAATAGCCATTTTCAAATTATTAAAGCATGAGTATTTTCCTCAGAATTGCAAAAAGAAATTAAGCTCAATCACTATTTGAATTTTTTGTCCTTATATTTTTCAGCCACTGAGAGAAATTTTTTGTGGATCAGCAGGGACTGGAAATAAACAAATCTTTAAATAAAATATTAACTGATTTATCACAATTAAAAAATGGGAGGCCGGGTGCGGTGGCTCACGCTTGTAATCCCAGCACTTTGGGAGGCCGAGGCGGGCAGATCACAAGGTCAGGAGATCGAGACCACGGTGAAACCCCGTCTCTACTAAAAAAACACAAAAAAATTAGCCGGGCGTGGTGGCGGGCGCCTGTAGTCCCAGCTACTCGGAGAGGCTGAGGCAGGAGAATGGCGTGAACCCGGGAGGCGGAGCTTGCAGTGAGCCAAGATTGCGCCACTGCACTCCAGCCTGGGTGACAGAGTTAGACTCCGTCTCAAAAAAAAAAAAAAAAAAAAAAAAAATGGGTTCAAGGAAACTATTAGTAACTAACCGATGAACACGGGATATTTTTAGTGTAACTAGTTGTTAAGTCAGCCAGATATATTTTTTTAACAGATGTTTTTCTACTTCTAGAGAGACTCCTGTGTTTTAGGATATAACTTAACAGAGCATCTGATATAGCTATGGTATGACAGATCACTGAGCATGACTCAGGAGATTTGGATTTCTCACACTTTTGCCATATACCCACTATGTGACCCTGAGTATCATCTGACTTATATGTTTCTCCAGTCTATAAAATGGTGGTGGTAATGACAATGGTCACAGATAATTGTAAAAGTGAAAGTATTTTAAATATTCTAGAACTTTACATGAGCATAATGTCATGTTATTTTTAATACTATAATACCAAATTACTTTTTAAAAGCTAAGAATAGTGATCAATAGGCCTGGCATGGTGGCTCACGCCTGTAATCCCAACACTTTGGGAGGCTGAGGCTGGTGGATCACTTGAGGCCAGGAGTTCGAGACCACCCTGGCCAACATGGCGAAACCCCATCTCGACTAAAATCACAAAAATTAGCCAGGCATGGTAGTGCACACCTGTAGTCCCAGCTTGGGAGGGGGAGGCACAAGAATTGCTTGAACCCATGAGGCCGAGGTTGCAGTGAGCCGAGATGGCACCACTGCATTCCAGCCTGGGCAACAGAGCAATACTGTCTCAAAAAGAAAAAGAAAAAAAAGAGTGGTGATTAATAAAATGAAATGGTTTAGGAGTTGAAATTGGCATTAAAGGTGTTGGCCTGAGAAAACTGGGTGTGTATTTTAAATAATGTATAAGAAAAAAATAGATCTAATTATCTAAATTGATTAATGTTCATATTTTATTTTTAGGCCATTAAGCAGATGTATGTACTCATTCTTGGACTTGATGTTTTGGGAAATCCATTTGGCTTAATTAGAGAATTTTCTGAAGGTGTAGAAGCATTTTTTTATGAACCTTACCAGGTAAAATAGTTATTTTTGTGGTTGTGCAATATGTCACTAATACTTTTGAATAGATAATACATTTCTATTGTTAAGTTGAGTTAATAAGTGCAAACAGATTTTAGAACACACACAAAAGGACATTATTTTGCAGCAAACAATGGTAAGAGGTTTTGGGGGATATTTTTACCTTTTTCCTCAAAATTTAAACTTAATATTTTGTTAAGCTATGCTGAATTGTAAGTGTTCTCTTGGAATATAAAAGTTGGATAAAGTAGAAAGAAGATCACCACGTCTTGCTTTGCACAGTAGTGTGGAACTATAAAAATAATCATGCAAACTGACACCTGGCCAAGCGATCTTAAAAATCAATGGGAAAAACTATGATTGTTCTATGTCCTTTAAAACTTTTTCCCAAAAAGACTCCTACTTTCACTTAAAAATGTATAGGGAAATAAAAAATAAAGTAAAATTAATATTAATTTTGCACATTGCAATTAAAAACATTAAAAGCATTAAGAATTTTAAAGTGTTTTATTTATTTGAAATTTTTATTAAAAACTTAGCACTAGTTTGAACTGTGCTTGCATTTTCCTCATAAACTTACAATATGGACCAAGCATCTTTCTGTACTTTGGTGAGTTGTCATACTCCTTTCTAAGGGTCAGCTTCTAACATTATATCCTTCACACTTTCAGTGTCCAGAAATATCCCTAGGAATTCTTTCAGTGTGAAACTTTTTGCTGATATTACTTCCTCTGGGACAACATTATCCATTTTTGTTACTACCTCTTTCCTCGTATATATCCGTAAGCTCATCTTTAAAAGTGAATATAACTCCCTCACTCATTTATTTACCATTTGGCCCTTTAGGGAGCCATCCAGGGTCCTGAAGAGTTTGTGGAGGGAATGGCACTAGGACTTAAGGCACTAGTTGGTGGAGCTGTTGGTAAGAAACAGAATATCTACCAAATATTTTTGTGCTAGAAAGTAATGGCATCATTAATTTTACTAAAGATAAAATAATTTCTGTCAGGTGGATTGGCTGGTGCTGCCTCCAAAATCACCGGTGCTATGGCTAAAGGGGTAGCAGCTATGACCATGGATGAAGACTACCAACAGAAGAGAAGAGAAGCCATGAATAAGCAACCAGCTGGTTTTAGAGAAGGCATCACTCGTGGAGGAAAAGGCTTAGTTTCTGTAAGAAATTTCACAGGGTTGTGAAGATTTTGGGAAATATCTTTTAAACAAACCTACATTTGTGAATTAGGAAATAGACATGATTCTCACTCCTTAAATTATTATTTGGATATTTTAAGAGCAGTGGGTGGTAGCATATAAAACATGTCAGTAGCCTCTAAAAACATTCTGTTTAAATAAAATACTTAGGAGATCTGTTAATTCTTATGATACATAAAAAGCAGAACTCTATTTTTTGCATAATCCAAACTTGGTTCTTCTAGGCATCATAAAAAAGTATTGCAAATTTTCAGTTATGTTTTCCTTCTAGGGATTTGTTAGTGGCATAACAGGAATTGTTACAAAACCAATCAAAGGCAAGTATAGTAGTTCCTTTGCAAGTCTTTCTAAGTTGATTCTGTTTTCATTCTTGGATGCAATTGTCAAAAACTCTTTTTTCTTTCCAGGAGCTCAAAAAGAAGGAGCAGCTGGTTTCTTCAAAGGTGTTGGGAAAGGTTTAGTAGGAGCGGTAGCAAGGCCAACTGGAGGCATCATAGACATGGCTAGCAGTACATTTCAGGGAATAAAAAGGTAAATCCTCTTTGGTGTAAGATATGAGTTAAAATGCTTAAGCCATGAGAAATGGAATTTATCTGCTCTTTGGCTTCAGGCATTTAGTTATTGTCTTCGTTTTGTGCTGCTATAACATACCACATAATACCACAGACTGGGTAATTTATAATAAACAAATTTATTGGCTCATGGTTCTGGAAGTTAAGAAGTCCAGGATTGAGAGGCCACATCTGGCTAGGGCCTTTTTGCTGTGTCATCCCATGGCAGAAGGACAAAAAGAGGTCAAGAGAAAAAAAAAGGGAACCAAAGTCACCCTTTTATAAGGAACCCACTCCCACAGCAACAGTATTAATGCATTCATGGGGGCAGATCCTCATGGCCTAATTACCTCAAATTAGGCCCCACCTCCTGGCTGGGGATAAAGTTTCCAACACATGCTCTTGGGGGGACACATTCAAACCATAGCAGTTACCAGCACTACAATATGGCAGGTTGCATATGGTCTTCCTAATTCGTTTTGATATTTTTTAAGTTGCTGCCATTGCATTGTTTCAACTTTATGGAGTTCCCTTTTATTTTTCATTCATTCCTAGCAGGCTTGCAGGAGCAGTTTGGCAAGTTAAGCAAGCTTTTCAGTTATCTTAGTTTAAATACATTAATGCTGTATATCAGCTATAAAATTAGCAAATATAATCTGTATCCTTTTTATGAAATGAAGAATGGCATTTTGTATTTCTTGGTTCAAACTCAGTTTGTCTTCAGCCTTCCTTTATTATCTTATTTTGTTATAAGTTGTTATAGTAGTCCCTCTTGATCTGCAGGGATCTGCATTGGATGCCTGAAACCTTGGACAGTACTGAGCCCTATATATACTGTGTTTTCTCCTATACATACATATCCATGATGAAGTTTAATTTTAAATTAGGCTCAGTAAGAGATTAACAATAATAATAAAATAATACAATTATAACAATATACTGTAAGAAAAGTAAAATAAACGTTACTTGAACACAAACACTGTAACTGCAATAGTCAGTCTGATAACTGAGACGGCTACTATGTCACTAATAGACTGGTGTTGTATAAAGCATGGATATGCTGGACAGAGGGATGATTCATATCCCAGGGAAGGACAAAGCAGGGTGGCAAGAAATTTTATCATGCTACTCAGAATGGCATGCAATTTAAAATGTAGGGATTGTTTATTTCTGGAATTTTCCATTTAATATTTTTGGACCACAGTTGACCATGGATAACTGACACTGCAGAAAGCAGAACTGTGGATAAGTGGGTACTAGTGTATATGCATTCCCTTTCTCTTCCTTTATGCAGGTAATTTTAATACACATTCTTTTTTCCTCCAAATTAAATTTAGTGTAAGGCTGAAATTTAGTAGTTTCTTTATTGTTACCTCTGTCCTAGAAATTTGTAACACATATAACAGATGATAAAATTAATGTTAATGAGACCTATCTTAGAAAGTTAGGTGGGTAGCTATCTTCCTAATCTTTTTCCTTTGTGTTTTCTCTTGCTTTCTGCTCTATAGGGATATGTATTGTCATCATAAGAGCTATTCCTCTTAAGCCAATATTTCATACTGGTTACCATAATTGGGTGTTTCTGGTTTCGGCATTTAGAATTAAGATGGGGGATAAAGGAATCATTCTCCTCTATCTGTAACTTTAAGTTTCATAAATATAATGTGTTGAGTCGTAGTCATCAGAGAAGCTCAGAAGTCAGTGGAACATAAGGAATTTGAAACATATAAAGGCTTCTGCCAAAAGCTGCTAGAATTACCTTCCATTTATCTAAAACCTTGTAATTCTGTACCCAGCTATATTACCTTTAGGGATTGAGGGCACAATGAAACATTTTTAGAAAAAATAATAAAGACTAAGAACTATTGAAGGATGTACTTGTGAAAAAAGACTGAAAATAAAAGGAGGAATGGGTTACAAGATTCAAAGGTAAAAATATAAATTGGATAACTCTAATTGAGCTACATGAAAGCAACATTGGAAACATTATTAAAAAATAATAAAATGCAGTTTGGGGGGAGAATGATTGGCATTAAATATTGTCATATTTGTAAAGAGGATGTGTTTACTAATATTAGATGAAACAGACATTAAGGCAATAAAAGCATTATTTGGGATAAATAAGGTAATTAGGTAATGATAAAAAGAACTAAGTAGGAAGATAGTAACAATTTCAAACTTCTACTCAGTTCATAAAATAGCCTTAATTTTTAAAAGCACAACTTGACAAAACTGTAAGAACTTTTCAAATGTACAACAATGGTGGAAGAACTTAATATTTTTCTCAATAATTGATAGGAAGACAAAATAAAAGTAAGTAGATTATCTGAATATAGTTAACAAGCTACCTAATAAAAACATAAATAATGATTCAGCACATTTTAGGGAGCATTGTCTATGATCTAGACACTTCTCTAATCACTTGAGGAACCAGCAATGAACACAATTGGCAATGGTCCTGTGTTCATACAGCTTACATTCTAGTGGGAGAGTAATAGACAAAAATAAGTAACTGATAAATATATGATATGCTAAATGGTGAAAAATGCCATGAAGAAAAATAAAGCAGATTAAAGGAGGTAAGGAGATGCAAAATGGTAGGGAGGAGGATTGCTATTTTACATATTCAGTGATCAGGGATGCTTAACTCATAAGATTATATTTGAGGAGAGACCTGAAAGAAGTAAAGGATGAGCCATGTGAGAAGAATGTCCCAGGCAGAGGGAACAGCAGTTAAAAAGCCCTGATGCAGGAATGTGCTTGGCCTATTTGAGAAACAGCAAGACTAGTTTGCCTGGAGTAGAGTGAGGAACGGGGAAAGTTGAAAAAGATGTTACCAGGGAACATGCAGGGGATCACATCACATAGAACTCGGCAAGCCCCTGTAAGGGCTTAGGCTTTTGCTTAAGATGAGAGGCCATTGGAAGGTTTCAAGCCAGAGAAATGATGTGAGCTGGCTGCTGCGTTGAGGTGTAACCACAGAGGATTAGGGCAGAAACAACACTTAAAAGGCTTTTACAGTAATCCAGGTGAGTGACAATGGTGATTCGGCTGTTACAGTACTAGAGATTATGTTCTGCATGTATTTTAAAGATAGTGGCAATAGCATTAGTTGATAAATTGGATGCAGGATATGAAAGAAAGAATCGTGAAGAATAATTCTAAAGTTTTTATATGTAGGACTGGAAGGGTGAGGTTGTCATTCTTTTTAGGGAAAGAGGGTATTAGACATTTCCTTTTGAATATATTAAGCTTAAAATATCTCTTAGACATCCAAATGGAGACATAACGTCATTGTTGAGTAGAGGAGTTTGAAGTATAGAGAAAGGTCCAAGCTAGAGGTAAAAATTCAAGATTTGTGAGCCTATAATAAGGTATTTGAAACCATGAGATTGGATGAGATCACCAAGGGAATGAGACTGAAAAGAGAAAAATAAGGTCCAAGGACTTGGCTTTCAGGCACACCAACTCTTAGAAGTTGCGGAAATGAGGAAGACCCAGAAAAGGATTCTAAAAAGAAATGGTCATTAAGTTACCTAAAAAATTTTGGGGTCAGTTTGTCAATTTCTACAAAAAAGGTAGCTAGGATTTTGATGCAGATGGCATTGAATCTGTAGTTCAATTTGGGGAGTGTAGCCATCTTAACAGTATTATCTTTTAACCCATGAAAATGCAACGTCTTTCCATTTATTTAGGTCTTTTTGAATTGCTTTCAATAATGTTTTATAGTTTGTAATGTGCGAGTCTTATACTTCTTTTTAAAAACTTATTGCTAAGTATTTTATTTTTGATGCTGTTTTAAATGGAATTGTTTTCTTAATTTTATTGTTGGATTGTTTATTGCTGGTGTATTGAATACAACTGTTTTTCTTTATATTTGAGTTTCTGCAATCTTACTGAACTTGTTTATTAGAGCTAATGGTTTTGTGGATTCTTTTGGGTTTTGTATATGTAAGAGTATATCATCTGAGAACTGAGGTAACTTTACTTCTTCCTTTCTGATCTGGATGCTTTTTTTCTTGCCTAGTTGTCCTGGCTAGAACCTCTAGTACAGTGTGAAGTAGAAGTGCTGAGAGAATAGACATGCCTATATTGCTTCTAATCTTAGGGGGAAAGCTTTCAGATGTTCACCATTAAGTGTGATGCTAGCTATAGGTTTTTGTGTCTTTATCATGAAAAGATGTTAGATTTTATGAAATGCTTTTTCTGTATAATTAAATTAAGTTGATAATTGTTTTTTCCTTGTTTTACTGATGTAGTATATTACATTAATTGAGTTGGATCTTAAACCAATATTGCATACTTGGGATAAATCCCATTTGGACATAATGTGTAATCATTTTTATATTTTACTGGATTTGGTTTGATAGTATTTTGTTGAGGATTTTTGCGTGTATATTTATAAGGGATATTGGTCTGTGGTTTTCTTGTGATGTCTTTGCCTGGTATGGGTATCAGGGTGATATTGTCCTCACAGAATGATTTAGGAAGTGTTCCCTCCTCTTCAAATTTTTGGAAGACTTTGTGGAGCATTGATGTTAATTAAAAAAAAAAAAATTTGGAGAATTCATCAGTGAAACCGTCTGACTCTTACTTTTATTTCTGGTGAATTTTAAAATGACAAATTCACTCTCTTTACTTGGTAAAGGTCTGGTTAGGCTGTTTCTTGAGTCATTGTCAGTAGTTTTTATAGGAATTTGTTCAGTTCATCTAGATGTTCTAATTTGTTGATATACATTTATTGATCATAGTAAATATTTACTAGTATTCTCATATAATTATTTTTCCCTTAGATAGTATTTATTCCTAGTATTCCCTTATAATTATTTTTTGTTTCCATAAGATTGGTAGCAGTATTCTCTCTTTAATTCCTGTTATTCATAATTTGGGTCTTCTTTTTTTTTCTTTGTCAGTTTAGTGATGGCTTGTCATTTTTGTCATCCTTTTCAAAGAACCAGTTTTTAGTTTCATTGATTCTATTTTTTCTATTCTCTATTTGTTTTATCTCTGCTCTAATTTTTATTATTTTCCTCCTTTGCTAGATTTGGGTTTAGTTTGCTTTTTCTTCTTTCTCAACTTGCGAAGTTATATTATTGATTTCAGACCTTCTTTTTTAATGTAGACATTCACATCTATAAATTTCCCTCTGAGCACTGTCTTTGCTGCATCTTATAAGTTTTGGTGGGTTGTATTTTTGCTTTTATTTGTTTCAAAGTAGTGAATTTCTCTTGTGATTTTTTTCTTTGACATTTTGATATTTATACCTCTATGTTTTAATTTCCACACACTTTTAAATTTCATAAATTTCTCTTATTTACGCATTTCTAGTTTTCTTCCATGTGGTCAGATATCATATTGTATATTTTCAGTACTTTTTTCTTTTTTTTTTTTTTTTTTTTTTTTTGAGATGGAGTCTCACTCTGTCACCCAGGCTGGAGTGCAGTGGCGTGATTTTGGTTCACTGCAACCTCTGCCTCCCAGGTTCAGGGAATTCTCCTGCCTCAGCCTCCTGAGTAGCTGGGATTACAGGCACTCACCACCATACCCAGCTAATTTTTTTTTTTTTTTTGAGACAGAGTTTCACTCTTGTTGCCCAGGCTGGAGTGCAGTGGCACGATCCCAGCTCACTGCAACCTCCGCCTCCTAGGTTCAAGCAATTCTCCTGCCTCAGCCTCCCTAGTAACTGGGATTACAGGCATGTGCCACCACACCGGGCTAATTTTGTATTTTTAGTAGAGACAGGGTTTCTCCATGTTGGTCAGGCTGGTCTCGAACTGCCAACCTCAGGTGATCCGCCTGCCTTGGCCTCCCAAAGTGCTGGGATTACAGACGTGAGCCACCACGCCCAGCCATTTTTGTATTTTTAGTAGAGGTGGGGTTTCACCATGTTGGCCAGGCTTGTCTTGAACTCCTGACCTCAAGTGATCTGACCACCTGGGCCTCCCAAAGTGCTGGGATTACAGGCATGAGCCACCACACCTGGCCTATTTTCAGTACTTTTATATTTACATTCAATGTTAGCCAAAAGGCCAAGAAGCAAACACTAATTTTATATTATTGAGACATGTTTTATGACCTAATAGATAGCTAATCTTGAATAATGTTCCATTGCACTTGAGAAGAACATGTATTCTGTTGTTGTTGGTTTGAACATTCTATAGACATCTGTTAGGTCTAGTGGATTATAGTGTTATTCAAGTTCTCTTTTCTCCTTGCTGATCTTTTATCTAGTTGGTATCCATTTTTGAAAGTAGGTTGCTGAAATCTTCAACTATTGTGGTGGTATTGCCTTTTTGTCTTTTAAATTCTTAGTTTTTGTTTTGTGTATTTGGGGCCTCTTTCGTTAACTGCTTATATGTTTATAATTTTTTGTCTTTTTGATGGATTGACTCTGTTTTCATTATAAAATGCCCTTCTTTTTGTCTAATAAGATTTTTTTGAAAGGCTGTTTTTTTCTGACATTAGCATAGCCACTTCAGCTTTCTTTTAGTTACTGTTCACTTTGCATATATTTTTTCCTTTTTAATTGCAACCAGTTTGTGTCTTTGACTCTAAATCAGGTCTCCTGTGGATAGTATATTGTTAGATCATTTTTTTTTTATCTATTCTGTTTTTATTTTTTTACTTATGTATTTATTTATTTTTTGAGATGGAGTCTCTCTCTGTCACCCAGGCTGGAGTGCAGTGGCGCGATCTCGGCTCACTGCAACCTCTACCTCCTGGGTTCAAGTGATTCTTCTGTCTCAGCCTCCCAAGTACTGGGACTACATGCACATGCTGCCACGCCCGGCTAATTTTTGTATTTTTAGTAGAGACGGGGTTTCACCATGTTAGCCAGGCTGGTCTTGAACTCCTGACCTCATGATCCGCCCACCTCGGCCTCCCAAAGTGCTGGGATTACAGATATGAGCCACCACGCCCAGCCCTATTCTGTTTTCAGTTGGAGAATTTATTCATATGTATATGCCCATGCATGTGTATACATTATGTTAGCGGTCCCCAGCCTTTTAGGCATCAAGGTCTGGTTTCATGGAAGACAATTTTTCCACAGACCAGACAGGAGGGATAGTTTCAGGATGGAACTGTTCCACCTCAGATCATCAGGCTTTAGTTAGATTCTCATAAGGAGTGTGCTACCTAGATCCCTCACATGCACAGTTAACAGTAGGGTTCGCCTTCTTATGAGAATCTAATGCCGCTGCTGATATGACAGGAGATGGAGCTCAGGCAGTGAAGCTTGCTCGCCACTACTCACCTCCTGCTGTGCGGCTCAATTTCTAACAGGCCATGGACCAGTACTGGTTCAAGTCCCAGAGGTCAGGGACCTCTTAATAAATATTTGTTGAATATGTGATACTTGTTGAGTGAACAAATTGAGTGGTCACTTATGACCAAATAAGCAAAAATGTTAAATATAATACTACCGTACCCAATTTAGCAGTATGTGGTATGTGTTTTTTGGTTTTTTGTTTGTTTTTAGACAGGGTCTCACTCTGGCATCCTGATTGGAGTGCAGTGGCATGGGGCTCAAACTAACCTCCCACCTCAGCCTCCTGAGTGTCTGGGACTTCTGGTACATACCACCATGTCTGACTAGTTTTTTTATTTTTTTGTAGAGCAGTGTATGTTGCCCAGGATTGGGGTATGTGTTTACAGTAACACACATCAAGCCCAGTAAGAATGTGAGGACTGTGAGAGTATTTGAACATTAGAAAAGTATATAATGTGATTTATAACATTAATAGATTAAGGAAAATATACCATGTGATCAAAACAATGCCAGAAAAGAAATTCTTATTTAAAATTCATTGCCTATTTAAGATTTTCAAAAACAATAACAACAAAGAACTGTTGGTAAACTAAAAGTAGCAGTGAACTTTCTTGACTTGATAAGGGGTGCTTTAAAAAAAAAAAGTTGTTGGTAACTATACTTCACAGAAAACTCTCAGAAGCTTTCCCTAGGGTCAGGAATGAGACAAGGATGCTTGCAATCCCTTTTTGTTTCTAGCATTATACTAAAGAAACTAGACAACATAATAGGAAAAGAAAAAGCAACAATTGCTAATATTGTGATTATTATCACAAAGAAAGTTCTAGAGACTTAAACTTCTCTATAGTTCTGTATTTTTCTAGAGAGCTTACACTGTTTATGTTACAAAAACAATTTAAAATTAGAGAATGTTGTAATATTTTTAATCTGAAATAAGATAGTTTTTAGTAATTGCGTTTTATAGTTTATTTACAAGTTTTTGAATAATTTTTAAAATAAAGTTATATATTTTTTCCTCTAGAGCTACAGAGACTTCTGAAGTGGAGAGTCTGCGACCTCCTCGGTTCTTCAATGAAGATGGAGTTATCAGACCATACAGGTTGAGGGATGGGACTGGAAATCAAATGTTACAGGTAAATTAAGAGCTATCTTATAAATTAAGATTAATTTAGTCAAGTTAGATTTTTTTTAAGTAGCCATTTAATATATATTAAATTATTTGGGCTTTTATCTGTTTTGCTTAATTCCACTTATAAGTTTTTTATATTTACTTAGATTTTAAAGTACATTTATTTACTATAAGATTTTTTTTTCTTTTTTACAGGCATCAAAAAGTTTGATATGAAAAGTTAATGCATGACTTTGCAAGTGAAAGCCAACAGTAGATTTTAGTCTTAAAATTTACAAACTACGTACAGCTGTTTCAGTATTTTGAATACAAAGAAAACCTTTTGTATTGGTAACTTTTAATAGGAATTTTAATGAATCTGGTTTTTTTATAGGGTGTTCTTAGTTCTGCACTGGATTTGCTAGATTTGTTGAAAGCCTTTGTACCTTATATATCCTCGTCATTGGTGGTACTTACTTAACCAATTAAACCATTTCTGTTGTGGGGTTATTAAACCACTGGTAGCTTTTATACCAGATATATAATCCTTATATCCAATTACACATGAAGAAGGAAAAACAAAACTCAGGAACACTGCTATTGTGAATTACTCTTGGATTCTTGTGCTTTGCCTTTGAAAATGCTTAAATGGCCATGACCCTCTTCCTGCTTTATTCTAGTGTAGTCTTTATAAAACTTGTGGGATTTGATAAGCAGTTCACATGCAAACCAGTATCTTTTAATAATAAAAAGTAGCATCTGGAACAATAGACAGTTTGAAGTTAGAATCTGTTTAGACAACTTTCTTACTTGGTAAATTCAACTTTTTAAAACCTGTATTATGCTGTAGATAACTAGTAATCATATATAGGCTATACCAGTGTCATGTTGTTTCTGTGGTTTAGAGGTGGAATACTAAATTAAATAATTTGTTTGAAAACAAACAAGGAATCATTATGTTATGTAGGCTTGCAGATACTCATGGTAGCAATAAACTGTTGGAATATGAAGCTTTATGGCTTTAATATTTTAAATACTGTGATATTTAATGTGATCAGAGTAAAGATTTAAACTTCAGTATTTTACCTATTGCAGGGCTTATAGTATTGCATAAAGTATACCTCTAACTCTTTCTCTGAGGCTTCTAATATATTAAAATGTAACCATAGAGTTAATATGCAATATTTAGTAAAGTGATTTTATACTGTATTCAAAATGTTTTTAAAGTATCAAAATAATTGTGTATTGGGATAGAACTGGTAATCTATTAAGAGGTTGTGCTCTAATGGACATTGTGCAGTCTCTACAATGACAGTGCTTTGGAAGGTAGTAAATTTGCAGAAGTCACCTATGGCTGATACAGTCAAAACATGTATTTCTACCCAATACCTGCCTTCCCTTGTTGGAACGCAATTAACAAGTTACTAGCATTTTACTAGACTAAAAATCAAATATAGTACGAAGTAAGGATGAGTGTTGAGGAGAGTTTAGGAATATATCCTCGTTATAAGTGAGCACATTATAATACCCACAAGGAAGCCATGAGATACCAATAATTTCTCATGGTTGATAATTTTATTTCAGTGACAAGTACGTACCTTCTCATTGTTTTCTGAAGCTTTAAACTTTGAGATGTAAAAACATGACTTTTGACTGTGTACTTTTAAAGATACATATTTTTTTTAATAGGTCAGTCTCATCATTAATCACTAAAAGAGCTATTTAAATGACTAAAAACCACAGCACTTGTCAGCCATTACTTGTTTTTCAGCAAGCATTTACACAGTATTAGCTGAAATATTTGTAGGGATTCACCAAGTACCTTGGGATGTTTGCAGTTAGCATTTTTTTTCTTACAGGTATCAAAAGTGCATTGTTGTTTTGGTGGTGGTGGGTTTTGTTTTTGTTTTTTTTTTTTAAATCAAAGCTCTAGTGCATTATTAGCAAACACTTCAAAAATATGTAAATACCAATACTATGGAAAATAATTAGATGACACATAAACTGGATTTAAAATCCATCTCATCTGCCTAGATTTTATGTAAGTGATATAATGAAGGTGCCTTAAAATATTTGATACTTTCAAATGTTTCTCATGTTATTTTATTATTTTCTAAAAAAGATGTATCCACTAAATTATATACACTCATATAATAAATATAAAATACATTCTTTTATTGTGTGCCTTTCTATCTAGAAGGTAGCACATTATTACAGTGTTTCCTGCTGGTCAAAGTTGCCTATTAGAGAAATAGAATGGTAATTTTAATATATTCACAAAATACCTTATTGATATCATCAAACCAATTTATACATTGAGTTTGTACCAACTAGTGGAATTGTCTTAGGTTTATTAAGTTATGGAATATTATATCCATAATTACAGTCTGAGTCATAGCTGAAAAAATCTGCTTTAAAATTATTCTCACTCTTTGAACATTTCATAATCTTACATGTTTTCAAGCAATTTGCCATACTTTACTAACCTTTGTGCTTCTTTTTTCCTTTGCCATGCTTACAGAAAATTCAGTTCTACAGGGAGTGGATTATGACTCACAGTAGCAGTAGTGATGATGATGATGATGATGATGATGATGATGAGTCAGATCTAAACCATTAAAATTCATGTGTTCTTTATTTTACTTGGAATGTTTCATTAACATGTTTTGTATGACTTATACCATAATGCCCATATGTCCATTTATAGGGAGGTAAAACACGTTTTCTTTTGAAATGTTTTCCTACACATCTTCATAAAGCAAAATAATTGTATTATTTAAGCACAGACAAAAATGTATCTTACATCCAAAGTAGGGCATCCAACATATTATAGATATGCTTTTATATATTTTATAGCTTTGTATTACATAGTTTGTCTTTAAGAGTTCAAGTTAGACTTAAATATAATTTTGATGTTCACTGGTTTTATTTTAAATTGCCTTCTTATTTGTTAGCAAAATGCCTTTTTTTAATGGTCTCTGTAAATTTTCTGGGCTTTAATGTAATGCCACTGTGTAAAAAAAAAGGAAGAAAATAGTAATAGCCATTTAATGTTTTTTATTTATCATTTTAAAGATATTTTTGTCAAATTTCTTTTAATAATAATAAACATATGTAATCTAAAGCAGTGTGAATTTGTTGTTCTATCCCCAAATCATATAGATTGAACTGCTATTATAAAAAACAGTCATGGCCTCTCATGGAAGGTTAGATAGTAAAATAATTTATAGTAAAATAATTTATAGTCTGAGAATGAAAAAAACTGTCCTTTTATGTCTTTGCTTTCCTTTTTATTGTTTTGTTTCACATATTTTTTGTGAAACAATGAACAAAGTTGGTTTTAATAGTCATTATATTCACTTATTAATTTGTATATGCATCTACTATATTATGAATTCAGAATATTTGGAAACTTCTATCGTAAACATAACTATATATTTTTTTTCTGTGTAATATTAGGAAAAATGTTACATATATCTCTGAAAGATCCATTAGTAAATCTATTTTATGTTTTGTGTAATAAAGGTTTTTTAAAAAATTTCAACATAGATGAAACTGTCCTATTTCTCTAATATATCAGATGTACTTTAAAAAATTCTCTAAAAAGTAAATGATCATTGGTAGTTAGAATGTTTAATCCCTATGACTGCTGTGCGTTTGGATCAACAAAGGAACATTTATCTTGACTTCTGCTAATCACCTGTTGCTTATACTGAGCTTCTGCTGTAGGAGGTAGCTGGCATGTGATTCAGCACATGATTTCTGAGTCTCCTCTAATTCTTAGGTTTATCAAGTTTTATTTCTATAAATCATTCTCTATGCTTTTTGAAAGTGACTACTTTAAATTTGAAAATATTGAGATTACTGCAAAAACATGAAAAAAAAATCAGCTTTTTTGAAATTTCTTCCTGTGCAGAATTCATTCAAATTAAATAGAAATCAAGGTTATGTATGTAAAATTTGTTTGAAAACGAACTTACTAATATGTAAACATCAAAAAGTTTTTTTAGAAAAAACTTATGTAAACAAAAATTCAATTATTGTTTTAATCACAGTAGTATTTTTATCTTTTTAGAATAAGTAAATAAAAAGTGACCATTAAAATAGTCACTACTTTATTGGAAACTGACTTTGTATTTGTTGTGCACCCACTCCTCTCTCACCCTTGGCCAAAATCAAACAAAACTTACTGCTCCTTCTAAAATCTAGAAAGAATACTGCCTATTTTTGTATTTTGTATATGCCTAAGGAAGGAAGAGTATGGAAGTTTCTTCATTGGCTTCTTACATTCCAACTTTGCTAGTCACCAGGCCTTTGTAAAAGAGACTGTAGAAACTACTTGTTTGCAAGATGTTTCCCAAATTGACTGTGCTTGGCCTGTGACACTTAATTTCATGGAATGGGATTCATAAAGATGATCTTAACCTTTCATTCCTTAAGAATTTATTGGAAAAAAAAGTTGTGGTTATCTTAGCAGTGATTTACCATTTTCATGAAAAGAAAATTGGAGGTAGGATTACATTTATTTAAAATTTCTTCAACAGTAAAAATATTTTAAATAATCTAGTAACTAGTAAACATTGCTCATGTGGTCTTAGAGTTTCATCATTCTTCAGTTTTTAGCCCTTAGAGATGAGATGTGCTCTTTATTTATTTATTTTTATTTTTATTTTTATTTATTTTTGGAGACGGAGTCTCATTCTGTCGCCCAGGCTGGAGTGCAGTGCCGCGATCTCGGCTCACTGCAAACTCCACCTCCCGGGTTCACGCCATTCTCCTGCCTCAGCCTCCTGAGTAGCTGGGACTGCAGGCGCCCGCCACCATGTCTGGCTAATTTTTTGTGTTTTTAGTAGAGACAGGGTTTCACCGTGTTAGCCAGGATGGTCTCGGTCTCCTGACCTCATGATCCGCCTGCCTCAGCCTCCCAAAGTGCTGGGATTACAGGCGTGAGCCACCACGCCTGGCCGAGATCTGCTCTTTAACAGTGTAATTGCCCTTGTTTTTCTGCCACAGCGAAATTACCTTTTCAAACCTCTTTGAGAACAGGTATTGTGTTCCAGTTTTGAAAAAAAAACTTGAATTTTTCTCTAGTAAAAGCAAAAAAAAAGAATTGCACTTTTGCTTTACACCATTGTTTTCTTGATGGAGATAGAGGATCTAGACAAAAATATATTCTTATTTCTTATCAAATATATAGAAAATGAATTTATATTTGGATTTTAATAAGATGAACTCTTGTTTATCACTGGCTCTATAATTAACTAGAACTTTTAAAATGGTAGTATCTAACAGGAAAGTCTAATGAGAAAGCTATATTTGAAAATTGATTATGTAATGCCACACCTTTCCATATGCTTTAACTTCATTTATGTTCCAGCTTTCTGCACGATCATTGCTTATGTATAGAAAATGGAAAGGAAGGTTCTCTTCCCTAAGGGAGTGATTACCTAGAGATTCCTTATTTTCCTTTGTGTCTACCTGACACTTGAATAACATATTGAAAACTAGCAGGAAGAAAACTTTGTAAAAATCTGTAATTGTGGACACTCATAACCATAGATAAATAATCTAAGCCTGTAAATGAAATTAATTAGTACTCACTTGGGATATAAATAAAACAAATGTAAATTCAGAATAATATTGCCAATTTTCAGTATTATAGAAAAGGAAGTCAAATAAATTTTAATTTGTTTCCTTAATCAGTATTTTATAAATTTTAGTTCTTGAAACTGTTCAAAACACCTATCACCGATGCAGTGTTGAATGTTGATTTTAAGTTCATGTTATTTAAATGTACAGCTGGAGCCACTGCATACTTATGACCAAGACATCAATACCAAGACATCAATATTCAATATGAAAAATACTCTGTTGTTTCTGTGTCTCAAGATTATAAATGACTGCTATAGTAGCTACTAGTTTGTCTGATTTAAGTCTTATAATGCAATTTTGTATCCAGCTTTTTTATGGTGATGGGAGAAGGACCAGAAACAACCATCCCAACTGTTAAGAGTATTTTCTACTGCATCTTCCAACTTCCGCTTTTTGTTTCTTAGATTTCCTTGCAAAATTGTAAAGGGTCTTATGGATCAAAATCAGGTGATGTTAAGTGTACACACATTATTTAGCTCAAATAATAATGACGATGGATATGTGAAAATGTCAATTTTATTTATTCTAGCACCTTTGGAATAAATGGAGATCAATTAAGAATGCTTACACTGTTAATTTAATCATTAATATTAGTGAATGAATTTGTGAGTTCATAAAGTACAGTGAGTACAGCCAGCATTATACAAAACGTAGAAAGTCCTGCATCAAAGGAAAGTGAAACAAATAATTTCAAATAGATCTGTGTTAAGATAACTAATTAGAATAATTTATGATTTTCATAGGGATTAATTGTCCGGTTTGTTTTAACGTGGCAGAATATCATTCTCAATAAGTATGATAAATTTATTTAGCAATTATTCCATATCAATCAATATATAGCAACAGTCTACCTCCAAATATCAATTTTAAAACACACGTTTAACAATGTTATAAAACTGGCTTTTGATGAATCTTCTTCATTGCTTACACATGTTTTAAGCAATGAAATTTTAAAGATTTCTGCTGAATTGCATTATGCCATTCTTCTGGATCTTAGAGATCCTCAAATACGTGAGCACTGAAAATATTATAGGCATTATTTTTGGTTTTTAAAAGCAACCAGGATAGTAGAGATTTAGCTAAGTATACTCAATTTGTCGTGATTGGGCATGTTATATTTTTCTACTATAAATTATCATTTATCAGTAACCTGTTAACTACATTATGTCTACAAAGGTTTTCTGAGTATATTCAATAAAACTTGGCATTTCTATGAATTAAAAATTTTACAGACCTGCATTTCTAGGGAAAAAGCTAAAAACCTGTGAATCCATTTGCTGACATTGATTCTCAGTTGACAACTTTAGTATTTTATAAAGATATGAAATTTTTCAACATTAGTTATTTTCTACATTAAATAGATTATTTTCTACATTGAAATATGCTCATTAGAGAAAAGCAGGAAACTAGAAAAGGAAAAAATTATCCTGTCTCCCCACCAATTATGGTATATTTCCTTTTTAAATTTTTTATTCACCTGGTTATGACCCACAAGTATAAATTGCTATTTTATGTTTTACTACGTATTTTTATAAGCAGCATTATTAACTTCTAAAGATTAAAAAAGCATACCACTCATAGAAATATCCCCAATTGGGAAAACTAGTCTTTATTTATGGAGCACATAAAGAGCAAGCAGAACTCTTTTTTTTTTTTTTTTTGAGACAGAGTTTCACTCTGTTGCCCATGCTGGAGTGCAGTGGCTTGAATAAGCTCACTGTATCTTCAAACTCTGGACCCAAGCAGTCCTCCTGCTTCACCCTCCCAAGTAGCTGGGACTGCAGGCATGCACCACTATGCCAGGGTAATTTTTTAAATTTTTTTGTAGAGACAGGGTCTTGCTATGTGGCCCGGGCTGGTCTTGAACTGAGCTCAAGCAATCCTACCACTTCAGCCTCTCAAAGTGTTGGGATTTCAGACATGATCCATTGCTCTCGGCTTTTTGTTTGCATACCTGATGTAGAAGCTTTTTTCTTTTTCGTTAAACATTTCTACCTTTTGACTCTATACTTTTTTAAAAACGTTTCTTCCCTTTAAGTAAATCTTTTAAAATGTGTGTGCATGGGTATGTGTGTGTATGATTCCTGTGTCCTTCATTGTGTCTGAATGTTGACAGCTGAGTTGTCCTGTGAGTGTAGTATAGTGTGTTCTTAAACATTTCAGGTATTTTTGAATTTATCTATGTTGTCTTTGAATCTTTTACAGAGATTCTATAACTGCCGTCATGTAAGTTGTTACAGAAGGGAGGCTGTTTTTGTGTCTTGTGTATTTCTTTTCTTTCAGAAATTACAGATGTTTATAATTAGCTTCAAACACTGCCTTAATAGCAATTGGAAGATAACTGCTGTCAGCCGACGTGGTCTTTCCCTTTACTTCAGGAGGAGAATGACTACTAATCTGGAAGAAAGGGCTTACTATAGCAGTCAGATCACCAGAGTAGTGCCGAACACTTCCTGGCTTCATCTGAAAATTTGAGTAAGTGGACAAGAACTAGGAGACAAAGGCTATTGGACTTCACTCTTCATTTTATAGCTCTTCCTCTCCAGAAGGATACTTCTGAATGGGATGAGAACATTGAAGAGAGCCAAATTGTGTTATCCAGGCAAATTAGAATTCTTAGCATCTCAAATAAAGCAGATTCCATGGAAAAGATTTCCATGGATTTTTGGATACAATTATCATACCTTACTAGTTTAGCAGGAATCTGTTGGAGAGACTGTCACATTTTCAAAGGCCCAAATATTGAACATTTAATAGTGTGTACCACTATATTTTGGACCAGTGGAGTCCAAAATAGAGTAACGAACCCACTTAGAACCTTCCAGTGTTACATAAAAATAATTTTTGAATAAGATTTTGAAATTAATTATGTCTTCCTCTGGTGGTGATGATTCCACTTCGTGGAGGTTCAGGTTTTTTCTTTCATCTCAAGTGTAAAATTTATTCATTTCCCACAGCCCGCCACCCGCCCCCCCCCCCCCCGCCACCCCGTCCCTCTCTTTTTGTTGTTGTTGTTGTTGTTGTTGTTTGTTGTTGAGACAAGGTCTCACTCTCTCGCCCAAGCTGGAGTGCAGTGGTACAATCATAGCTCACTGCAGCCTTGAACTCCTAGGCTCAAGTGATCCTCCCACCTCAGCCTCCCAAGTAGCTGGGATTATAGACATGAGCCACTGCATCTGGCCTAATTCTTTTTTAATTCAGGAACTTAAACGAGACTGATTTGATTTCTAGATCTTTCAGTTTGTCATCATTGCATCCCTTAAATTTGTAAATATATTAAGAAAGGATAAATGCTACTGTAACAGAAAATTCAATACATTATAACATTAAAAGAAATCCTCAAATATTAAGCCCAGGTACGTTCAATTGGAGTCTTACATCTTTTTAATCAAAGATCTGTCAATACAGCTAAAAGTGCAGTGAGTATTAACTAGAAGGTCTTCAGCCTTAATTAAGCTAAAGTTGCTAAATTCTGATACAGGAATCAACTCATGATTTCTCTACTGATGTGATAGAGCTCTACCTAGTAACTTTCCCTAGTTACCTTGGACACAAAGATTCTCAGCATAAGGTGAGTTTAGGAAAGCTCATTCAGAAATATTTGTGTGTGTGTACGTGCATGCTGTAACAATAACATTGTTAGAAAACTAGTATATGTTATGAAAAGGCAATTTTTTATTAGCCAAATGTCCTGTGAAAGGATACATTCACTTGCCGAATGAAAGTTATCATGCAAAATCAGATTAGAGGCCTCTTTTCGAAAACTCATCCGAAAACAAAATTTAATGCCATCTATTAAAGGAAGCACCGTGTTTTTTGGTATTTTGTTTTTGTCAGTTAAGAATCTTTGGTTTTAAATTCAAATGAAATTGATATCCTAGTCACTTCTAATGATGACTCTAATGAATTGTAATGGTAATTTTTCAGTGAAAATATCACTGTAAAGAACCCTATGGAAGCACTATAAAGAAATATACATTTAGACATTTCTGTGGTACTTCAAGTCTAAAGTAGTTTGAGTTAGAGATCTTATGAAGATGCAGTGTTGGAATACAAATATTGGAGATTGAACATTTCATGTAAAGTTAATCTTTCTAGAATAAATTGCCAAAATAATAAAATATATGGATATATATATATATATATATAATTGAATTTTTGCTGGCTTTATTTGGTAGCATAGTTTATATGAATACGAAGAAAAGAATTAATGCCATGTATTCATATGTTCATTTGTTCTACAAATGAATTCAGTTCTGTTCATTATATATTCAGACACTCTTGTAGATAGTAGAGTTACAGCCCTGAAGAGAGTATGGAAGGTTCCTGTCATCTCTCATGAGTTTATAATTGTAGTGAGCTTTATTGTTCTGGTGATGGGGCATAAAACATATGCCATGTTAGAGGCCAACCCAGTAATGTCAGATCTTCACAATCTCATTCCTGTTTGTTGTTTAGCTGCTATATGCAAGGCTCTAAAGAACATTAGGAATCAGAGACACCTAAGATATGACCCATCTTCCACAGAGACAGTGATCCCTAGGTATTATATGAACTTGAAGCATTGCAAGAGACATGATACAGTTTGTGAGATATCTAAATCCATATACCAATGAACTGTTAAAATGAGATCCCACTGAGTCTGCTGGAATATATATAGTTCTTCTGTGCTAACTCGTTTTGTTAATAAAAATTATTTTGAGATATAGCAATACCCTGTGGCTAAGGGCCTGGATTCTGGAGCCAAGTAAACCTGAGTTCAATTGTAGCCTTTTTCTTTTACTAGAGTTATTATTTTTTATTATGCTTATCTGACCTCAGTTTCCAGGTTGTAAAAGAGAGATAATTGTAGTGCCTATCTTGGTGTTGTTGCTAGGGTTAGAACAAATGAGGCAATGTATGTACAGCCATACCTCAGAGATATTGCACGTTCAGTTCCAGACCACCAGAATAAAGCGAATATGGCAACAAAGCAAGTCACATGAATATATTTGTTCTCCAGTGCATATAAAAATTGTATTTATAATGTAGGCTATTATGTACAATAACGTCATTAAAAAACTATATATATATATATATATATATATATATATATATATATATATATATATATACCTTAATTTAAAAATACATAATTGCTAAAAAAAATCCTGATCATCTGAAGCCTTCAGTGAGTCCATCTTTTTTGCATGCCTGGTGTTGATGGTTGCTGACTGATTAGGATAGGGATTGCTGAAGGTTGGGATAGCTGTGGTAGTATCTTAAGATGAAGTTTCCCACGTTGATTGACTCTTCCTTTCACGAAAGATTTATCTGTAGCATGTGATGCTGTTTGATAGCATTTTACCCTCAATAGAACTTCTTTCAAAATTGGAGTCAGTCCTCTCAAACCCTGCCACTGCTTTATCAGTTGTTGTTATGGAATAATCTAAATCCTTTATTGTCATTTAAACAATCATAGAATCTTCCCCGAGAATAGATTCCATCTTGAGAAACCATTTTCTTTGCTCATCCATAAGAAGCAATTTCTCCTTTGTTCAAGTTTTCTCATAAGATTGTAACAATTCAGTTACCTCTTCATGCTCCACTTCTAATCCCCTTGCTATTTGCACCATATCTGCAATTACTTCCTCCACTGAAGTCTTGAACCCTCAAAGTCATCCATGATGGTTGGAATCCACTTTTTCCAAACTCCTGTTACTATTGATATTTTGACCTCGTCTTGTGAAACACAGATGTTTTTAATGGCATCTAGAATAGTGAATCCTTTCCATAAGTTTTCAATTTACTTTTGACCAGATCCATCAGAAGAATCACTCCCCGTGGCAGCCCTACAAAATGTATTTCTTAAATAATAAGACTTGAAAGTTGAAATTACTGTTTGATCCATGGGTACTGTAGAATGGATGATTGTGTTAGGCATGAAAATGACATTAATCTCGTACATCTTCATCAGAGCTCTTGAGTGACTAGGTGCGTGGTCAATGAGCAGTCATACTTTTCTGAGCGATAGGTCTCAACAGTGGGCTTAAAATATTTAGTAAACTGTGCTGTAAACAAATGTGCTATCATACGGGCTTTGTTCCATTTATACTGCACAGGCAGAGTAGCTTTAGTGTAATTCTTAAGGACTCTACGATTTTTTTTTTTTTTTTTTTTTTTTTGAGATGGAGTCTCGCTCTGTCACCTAGGTGGCATTCAATGGCACAATCTCGGCTCACTGCAACCTCTGCCTCCTGGGTTCAAGCAGTTCTCCTGTCTCGGCCTCCTGGGTAGCTGGGATTATAGGCGCCTGCCACCACATGGCTAATTTTCATATTTTTAGTAGAGATGGGGTTTCACCATGTTGGCCAGGCTGGGGACGATCTCTAGACCTCAGGTGATCCACCCACCTCAGCCTCCCAAAGTGCTAGGATTACAGGCATGAGCCACCACACCTGGCACTTTTTTTTTTTTTTTTTTTTTTTGAGATAAGAGTCTCGCTCTGTTGCCCAGGCTGGAGTGCAGTGATATGGCCTTGGCTCATTGCAGCCTCAAACTCCCAGGCTTAGTTGATTCTCCCACCTCAGCCTCTTGAGTAGCTGAGACCACAGGCATGTGCCACCACATCTGGCTAATTTTTTTTTTTTTTTCTGTAGAGATGGGGTTTCACCATGTTGCCCAAGCTAGTCCTGAACTCTTGTGCTCAAGCGATCCATCCACCATGGCCTCCCAAAGTGCTGGAATTATATGCGTGAGCCGCCTCACCTGGCCAGGGCTCTAGGATTTTTGGAACGGAGTGTTGGCCTCAACTTAAAGTCACCAGCTGCACCAGGCATGGTGGCACCCACCTGTTGTCCCAGCTATTTGGGAGGCTGAGGCAGGGGGATCCCTTGAGCCCAGAACTTCAAGTCCAGGTTGGGTAAAAGCAAGACCATGTCTCTAAAGAAAATAAAGTCACCAGCTGCACTAGCCCCTAACAAGAGAATCCGACTGTCCTTTGAAGCTTTAAAGCCAGGCATTTACTTCTCTCTAGCTACGAAAGTCCTGGATAGCATCTTTCAATAGAAGTCTATCTCATCTACATTGAAAATCTGTAGTTTAGTGTAGCCACTGTCATCAGTGATCTTAGCTAGATCTTATGGGTAACTTGCTGTAGCTTCACCTTGTGCTTTTATGTTATGGAGGTGAATTCTTTCCTTAAACCTCATGAACCAATCTCTGCTAGCTTCAACTTTTCTTCTGCAGCTTCCTCACCTCTCTCAGCCTTCATATAATTGAAGATAGTTAGGGCCTTGCCCTGGATTAGGCTTTGGCTTGAAGAAATGTTGTGGCTGGTTTATCTTCTATCCAGACCACTGAAACGTTCTTGATATCAGCAATCAGGCTTTTTTATAATTTTTGCTTTCTTATAATTCTTGTGTTCACTGGAGTAACACTTTCATAATACTTTCCTTCAAGAACTTTTCCTTTGCATTCAAAATTGGCTGTTTGGTACAAGAGGTACTACCTTTCTGCCTAACTCAGCTTTTGACATGTCTTTCTCACTAAGCTTGGTCGTTTCTAGCTTTTGATTTAAAGTGATAGACATATAACTCTTCATTTCACTTGAACACTTAGAGGTCATTGTAGGGCTGTTAATTGGCCTAATTTCAATATTGTTGTTTCTCAGGTAATAGGGAGGCTGAAGGAGAGGGAGAGGATTTGGGAAACGTCCAATCGGTGGGGCAGTCAGAACACACACATCTATAGATTAAGTTCACTCTCTATGGCTGTAGTTTATGGCACCTCAAAAAGGACTGTAAAATAGCAGTATCAAAGATCAGTGATCACAGATCACCATAACAGATATAATAATGATAAAAAAAGTTTGAAATATTGTAAGAATTACCAAAATGTGACATAGAGACACAAAATGAGCATATGCTGTTGGACAAATGGTGCCTGTAGACTTGCTTGATGCAGAGTTGCCATAAACCTTCAATTTGTAAAAAACACAATATCTGGGAAATACAATAAAGTGGAGTATAATAAAATTAGATATGCCTGTAATTATTAGCATGGTGCCTAATAATAACTTATTATATTTTTATTATTCCAGATGAATACCATTTTATGCAAGTTCTTAGTCATCATTATATAAATTCCTCATTTTTCTCCTCTTTGGCAAGATAATCTATTCTATTTACAAGTAGATTTTAAGAATTTAAAAGAATAGATTTTAAGAATTTAAAAAAGAATCTTTTTTTTCCTTTCAAGGTTAATAGAGTAGTTAAAATACCATGACAGTTTTCCACACATACTAATTGGCAAGCAGTTGAAACAGTAAAACCTCAGTGATTTGAACTGCTCTGAGTTATACAGTATTTTAAAAGAAATGTTACTGCTGCTTTCAGGGATATATAGTATGATGGACCCATAAATGTTGATCCATTAGAGGTTCTGCTGAACTTTAGTGAGACTTTTGTCACTGTGCACCTACATTACCCTTGATGCCCTCACTCTGGTCCTTCTCCTAGAATATATTACATACGTTAATTGATGGTCTGCTGTTGTCAGTACATGTAACTATTTCATGAGCATAGTTCTTTTCCTTTTCCAGGCTTTTGGTTGTACCAGTTGATGACAACAATTCATATCTCTTAAGATATAGTAGTTTCTTTTTTTTTTTTTTGAGACGGTATAGTAGTTTCTTACACTTGATTTTATGTCAAAGGTTATGCTCAGCTTTCCTGCCCTGTCTAAGCTGTCAATATAGCCTATACCTATGGTTTTGCTGACAGTCAAGATAGCATATTAGCATGGGAGAGGATGAAGGTATGAGGGATAAAATAAGTGCTGGTTGCTCTTCAGATTTGACGATATAATCAATAAGATTTTATTTTTTTAAAACCAACTTACCTCAGACAAGGTAAGCTACATGTCACTTCTTTATTCTTGTTTACATTTATTCTCATTCAATAATATGAAATCATTGTTTTGAGGTAATAAATTTCTACTATATTTGATTATGAAGCTTGCTTGAATACCTTCTTTTTCCTAGCCATGGCACTCAAGTCTGAGGTTTGAAGTGAATTAGTAAAACTTTCTTTATCCCTAAACATTCATCATATAACTCTAAGGAAGTTATACTTATTGACTAAGTTTTCTCTAAAGATAAGATTGTTTTGAACAATTGGTCTGTTTACTTCTTAAATAGTTTTAAAATGGCAGTATTTACCATTTTACAATTAATTTCCTGAATTTTGTTGGTTTTAGAAATAAGCTTAAATTTTAAGTAGAATCTATTCATAAATGCTTCCTCTTTCCCACTCATCTCCTGAACCCTCAAATTAACCAGTCTATAAAACCATTTGTTATCTATATATTTTCTTGCTTGATAGTGTTCATTTTTATCTTTTATTTAGATGAATTTTGTGGTTTTTGTTTTTTATTTTTTGCTTTTGAGACAGAGTCTCGCTCTGTTGCCCAGGCTGGAATGCAGTGGTGTGATCTCAGCTCACTGCAACCTCTGCCTCCCAGGTTCAAGTGATTCTCCTTGCCTCAGCCTCCCAAGTAGCTGGGATTACAGGCTCCTGCCACCACAACCAGCTAATTTTTTGTATTTTTAGTGGAGACGGGGTCTCACCATATTGGCCAGGCTGGTCTCAAACTCCTGGCCTCAGGGGATCTGCCCTTCTTAGCCTCCCAAAGTGCTAGGATTACAGGTGTGAGCCACTGTGCCTGGTTGAATTTCATGTTTTTAATTCCCCATTTTTGCTATTTTCTTTAAACTCTCATTCATACCTCTTTGCAACACTTGTCTTCCAAATGAGTCAGATATTGATTAGATTTTGGTTTTTTGTTTTGCCGAACAACATGTTCTTGTCCTTTAACCAATTTTCTTAAATATATTTCCCATTAATGATTAACACATTCTTTGGTTGGGACTTAAAGCCTTTTATTTTAGTGATTTATTCCTATTTTTAATCTTTTCATATTTTGCATTATTTTTCAGAAGTATTTTTGTTAAGGGATTCTGTTTCTTCATAACATTTGGATGATTTGAGAGTGTTAGAAATGTCTCTGTTACCATGGCTCTGTTCTTCAAGTTCCACTTTCTTTGTGTTTCCAAATGTATCATTAATTTGGTCTGAATTTATTTATGTCTAATAAAGTATGGTTTATGTACTCATCTTTTCTAAATGCGAAAGGACCTGTTTACCAGTAACCATATATTTTAATTATTACTTATAGATTCTGACAATTGTATATAATGAATGCAGTTTCCATTGTGTTTCTGTTTATTTCTCTTAGTAATTCTTTATGATAGGTAGTTTATATATATACTTTTAATGAATAAGAAAAAAATGTTTTTCCTTTAACATTTAAGCATATAAATGAGGCTAACATGTCTAAAGTACTGGCATTGTTAATTCCTTCATATTTCAGCCAAATCTTGGTCTTTATGTAAAGGCCCTACATGATGATTCCCAAATCCTGATTTTGCTAATTCTCCATTTATTTTAAAGGCTATCACAAATTATTTTAGTAGAACCATTTATACCTAGCATCTGTTTGGGATGGAGGAAGATAGGATTTTTGACACTAAATTATTTGAATAATGTTGACCTGGAAAAAATTAGCAGCCTACCTCGGCAACTATCAGTATCCAGGGATATCAAAGACATTTTTTGAGGTACCATGAGGAAAGTATGACTGATGCCATAAGGAAGAAACATCATGATATGTTTGGTATAGTGAAATGCACTGGAATTAGAAGTGAAGAATCCAGTTTTCTGAGCCTAGTTTTGCAACTAACCCCAAGCAAGTCATTTAGATGTACTCTTACCTAATTACACAAGATGGTGAAAATTTAGATTTAGAAGATTCATTAGACACTTACTGATCCTCAGTTTCTTTGTGTGTAAAAGGAAGAGATTGGTTTGGATGAACAACAGGAGTTTTTTAGGTCTAAAATTCTGGGGGTTTTTCCCCAAAAAAAAGATGTTTTGAGTAGTCTAAAGCTTCTTATATAATGCATTTATAAAGTCAGGCAGGAATTTGTGACTACAAAGTGACATTTGTAGACTTTTTACAGCGTGATGTTCTCTCCCATTAACTTCTGTGGATTCAGTTTGAAAGTTTTGGATTCTGTTTATAATGTTCTTCTTCCGTATTCTCATGTTTATAATGGAGACTGACCAAGATTTTGCTGTGCGATGAGTTATCTTTGACGTTTTGACGTTTATTCAAATACAGTCACTCTAATAACAAAGGATACAGTTGATTATGTTTCAAAGCAGACTACTATGACCATAAAGCTCATTCATCTTTCAAGTGTTACATTTAAGGTTTTGGATGGAAAGCATTATATGAATTACTTTCTTTGGATTTTTTTAGCTCTTATTTATACCAGATGCTGTTGTGACTGTTGAAACTGGTTTAATTGCTTATATGCACAGATTAGATTTCATTTAAGTTGGGTGTGGAAAGTAGAAAGTGATGAGAGGTAGGCTTAATTACAGTGCCCAAACTTAGCATAATATGGAAATAAAAGTTAGGTACTTGGAATAAACCATAGCTTTTAAAGTATTGGAAGGTTACGATCTATTAATGGTGTATGTAGGCTCTTGAATTCTATTAGCAGTGGCATTCTTGAGGAGATCAACATTTGTATTCTTCATTTTAAAACTTCGCCATATGGAACAAAAATGAATCTTTGAAAGCCAGTTTCTTTTCAAATATCAAAAAACTGAAACAGAATAAAAGAATGTAAAATTAAAAATAAAAGCTTAACTTCTGCCTCCACCATTATGCTTCAAAAGCCCAGTGACAGTACTGTTAATAGATTGATGTATACCTTCCAGAAGTTTCTTACATACGTACAAATATATGTACATGTATGCATTTCTACTTTTCATTCTATGCATTCTCTTTTGTAATATAATTTTATTTACTATATCTTATACATCTATGTCAGTATGCACAGGTCTTCATTTTTCTTTTTTATGACTTCATAATGCTCCATTGTATGGCTGTACATGAATTTATTTAACCAGTACCCTTTTAATGAATATTTAGATTTTGTGCTTTTAATACAATATTGCTGTGAAGATTCTTATATGTATATTTTGTCATACTTTTGCCTAAGATAAATTCTAGCAGTGTAATTGCTGACTCAGACGGTATGTTTAATTGATTTACATTTTCCTAATTTTGAGTTATAGTGAATATTTTCTCATGTTTATCAGTCAGATTTTTTTTTTTTTGCTGAGCTACCTGTTCATATTCTTCACACATTTTTCTACTGCTTTACTCATTTTTTTCTGTCAGTTTCTTCAAATTGCTAGAATTGTCTATATTTTGAAATTGACTCTATATCTCTGTACTGACAAATATTTTCCCAAATTGTCCTTTGATTTTTCTGTTATTTTACTTTATTACTGTTTATTTGCTTATCATTTTGCCATTCAGTAGTGGTAAAGTTCTATGTACTTAACCATTTTTCATGTTGTGTTTTATGGACTTTGTTATATTTTGGCCTTTCCCACTTCAAGATTATTAAAATGGGCCAGGCGTGGTGGCTCATGCCTGTAATCCCAGCACTTTGGGAGGCCGAGGCGGATGGATCATGAGGTCAGGAGATAGAGACCATCCTGGCTAACACAGTGAAACCCCGTCTCTACTAAAAATACAAAAAAATTAGCCAGGCGTGGTGGCGGGCGCCTGTAGTCCCAGCTACTCGGGAGGCTGAGGCAGGAGAATGGCGTGAACCCGGGAGGCAGAGTTTGCAGGGAGCCGAGATCGCATCACTTCACTCCGGCCTGGATGACAGAGCGAGACTGTCTGAAAAAAAAAAAAAAAAAAAAAAAAAGATTATTAAAATGTTACTTTTTCTATTACTTTTATAGTTATTTTCTATACTTAAATCATTGATCCATGTAGAATTGATTGGGTATAGAGAGAGAAGGATACAGCTTTAGCCAGTGAGTTACTTGAAACACCATTTATTTGATAATACATGTGTTTACCCACTAATTTGAAGTGCTGTCTTGATGTAATAAATTTCCGTTAATTGGATAGGATTTTATAATGTCCTATATGCATAGTGGTCAGTTTCTGTAATCTGTATTCTTTCCTTTGATATGTCTGCATATACTTTACCAGCACCAAACTATTTCACTACTGCAGCTTTATAAATTGCATTAATGTCTGCTAGAGTAGTTCTTCTCATTCTTCTTTCATAATTTACTGGATATTACCACATATTTTTCCTAGCTATATTTCAGTATAATTTTGACAAATCGCTTCTTACCTTCTACCCCATGCTCCAAAAACCACCATCTTGGGATCACATGAAGTGTGTGTGTGTGTGCGTGCGTGTGTGTGTGTGTGTGTAAAAATTGGGAGGGAGTCAACATCTTTATTATGACAGATTTTTATATCTAAGAATAAGATGTGGATTTCCATTTTCAAAATTTCTTTTACTCCCCTGAATAGAGTGGTATGGCTTTTATCACCTATATTCTGCACATTATTTATTAAACTTACATGTAAATATTTATCTATCTTTTTATTACCCTTGTGAACGGGATTTCTTTCCCTTCCATTTCCAAATTGATTACTGGGTTTTGTGTGCTTGGATTTTCCAGATGTACTGTCATCCACAAATAATTTCTACTCATAATGCTTCTTCCTCTTAATAATTTATATTTGTTAAAACATAGTTCTTTTCATCTAAGTTTTCAAAATTATTTGCATAATTTATAAGTTATCTAATACAGTAGTCCTATCATATCCACAGTTGCTTTCTGCAGTTTCAGTTACCCATGGCCAACCATGGTTTGAAAATATTAAATGGAAAATTTCAGAAATAAACCTTCACATACCTTTTATTACAGTATAATTGTTCTGTTTTATTATTGGTTATTGTTAATCTCTTACTGTGCCTAATTGATAAGCTTTATCATAGGTGTGTATATATAGGAAAAACCATAGAATATATGTACGGCTCAGTGCTGTCTGTGGTTTCAGGCACCCACTGGAGGTCTAGGAACATATCCCCCTGCAGATAAAGGGGAACTACTTAATTCATATTAATTTTTTCTGAATCTGTATTTATGTCCCTTTTTCATTTGTAATACAAAGTATTTGTGTTTATTTGCCCTATGTACTACAGTATTCTTTTCCTCAATATTTTATAATCATTGAAGTTAGAAACTTCTTCCATGCAATTAGTCTGTATGACTCACCCTGCTGTTTTAGTTTTTTAACTTCTTTCTCAGATAAGAATGAAAACTATCAACTTTCTATACGAAGATCATCATGAAGTCACTTCTTAGCTTTCTTCTAAGCTAAATAATTTTAGTTTTTTGGTACAGCTTCATGGAACACAATTTTCTAAAACCTTTATATCCTCTCTTGGATTTCTTTATGATTTTTCACATTTTGGCTAAATTCATAACATGCCTCTTCTTGAGGGATCTTAGTCATAATTACATTGCTTGCCTTGCCTGTAAAAATAGTAGGCTAGCCTGCTATATACTTTAAATAGCTGAAGTACCTCCATCCTCAGAGCAAATATTACTGAAAATGGAATTTAAAATGGTAACTCTATTTTCTTCATATGGTTATATTTACATTTCTTGGAGCAAACAATTGTTAATAAACAGTGTCATGGATAGACAGTGTTTCAACAGTCTTGAAAATAAAGATTGTTTTAAAGGCTAAGTAAGCCTTGGGGTCATTGTCCAGAAACTCTCTGCTCTTTATTTTTTAATAAGTTGTGAGATTGACAAAGAAAAGCATATTTGTTATATATGAAATTTCTGGCTCAAGGCAGAAGCTAATAAGTAATTTATGTGATGCATATATTTAGATATGTGTTAGTATTTACATGTGTTTTTGTACAAATATTATTAAATACTAATATGTTTTCCAATATAAAGTCATTGTAATAGTTAAATACCTCATTAGATTGAATTTAAACTTTGTAAGATAACATCAGCTTCTAAAAGTCTAGCATTAAAGGTTGGCATTGCTGCAACTGAGTAATCTTAAATAAAGTAGTGCAAGTAGATGCTTTCAAAAAGGAAACAGCAATGATTTTACAAATAATTAAATCTGTTTTCTGTATGTTAATGGTTTGCCCCATTGAGAAATGGTTTTTAAGAGGACTATAAGGCATTGTTTGCATTACAGTAGGAATACTATCAATTTTCTCATTGTCTCTCACTTTTTTCTTTTAGGTCATGGAAAATGGAAGATTTGCAAAATACAAATATTTTACCCATGTCATGATCAATAAGACAGATATGCTAATGATAACCAGACGGTAACTTGCTTTCTTTCTCTTATGTAATTTTATAAGGGGTTAACTGACAGTGACTCATGAGGTGAAGATTTGTTATTCACCTTTTGTTCCATATAGTCACACTGATTCTTGGGTCTTCTTGCTCCACAAGCCTAAATCCCTAAACATTACATAAATTTCCTGCATAGCTTTGTGCATGCGTACAGATAAACACAGTCATGCACAGACATAAATATTTTAGTATTTGTTTCAACTAATTCAAATGGATGCAGAAATTCCATAAAGCTGTCCTCTTAAAAGTAAGCTTTCTCCTCTCTGAAGAAGTGTACAATTTTAGGTTATCCCAGAAGTCAGCAGTCCTCTGGTAGTATCTGTTAGAATATATATAGATTCACATAAGTGGATATACTAGTAGAAGCAGATAAAATTTTAGGTGGATACTGCAGCGACTTCTTCAAATAGACAGTGGAGGGGTACATGTAAAAATACACGGGCATAGCCTCAGAGGGGCAAGTGTGTAGGAGTCATTGTTAAACTAGGGAAAAAATGAGCAAGTGCTCATTTTTGAATTTTCCAGATGTACTGTCATCCACAAATAATTTCTACTCATAATGCTTCTTCCTCTTAATAATTTATATTTGTTAAAACATAGTTCTTTTCATCTAAGTTTTCAAAATTATTTGCATAATTTATAAATTATCTAATACAGTAGTCCTGTCATATCCACAGTTGCTTTTTAGTAAGATGGCAGTCTGTGGGTGGTGGAGAGTGAAAATACGTTTAGCGGGGAGAAGTTAGAGCTAAATAGAAATGAATTGTCAATCTATGGTTTTGTTCACTACTGAAAGGTAAAATTATATGAGCATTGTGTTGGTTCAAGGTGACTACTAAGCGGTCACTTTTAATGTTGTAATCTCAATTTCTGAATCTAAAATGTATAGCCCTATTTTAATTTTCTTACTTAAAAAGTAACACCAAGTGGAAAACTTCCACAATATTAGAAGTTATACCTGTAAAAAGTAAGTCTTCATTCCACCCCAGATACTAGTCCCTCTTTTCTCTTCCAAGAGGCAACCCATTTTTTACTTGTTCCCTTTGTATCGTTCTTGAAATATTCTATGCCTCTACAGGTAGACATACACACATATTTCAATGCAGATGAAAGTCTCTTATATATACCATTATGTACTTAGTTTTAATTTTTCACTTGAGATCTATATTTTGAAGATTATTACGTCAATATCTGTCTTAATTTGTAAATTCCTGCCTAATACTTATTTAGGAGTATGTACTAATTTACATGTAACTTGTTTCTAGACTTTTTTAATTACAGGCATTGCTTCAGCAATCATTTTTGCTCAGAAAAATTTTCCATCATGTTTTTAGTAACTCACTTTCCCATTGACTAAAGGAAAGGTAACTAATCAGCATTAAGCAAAATCAGTTGCAAAGTTTGGTTCCAAATCTTGCAACATTTTAAAAGTTATTTTTTTTCTCAACACAATGGACCTCCTTTAGATGAGGACACGGTGCCTTGACAGAATAAGGGAAGTGAATTAGTTGTAGTTGAATAAAACATGATGGTTATACTTGAAATTCCCTTTCCAAGTTTCGGGTTTGAGGATAAAGGATCTTTGAATCAGGACTGGGAATAGCTGCTACATTGGCCAGCCTGTCCGTGATTTTTCACATGGTTGGAGATGTCCTGGGGCACCACTAGGTTTGCTCCATCAGCTCCTGTAATCCAGGACTGGTAAAAGAGGGGAGCAGGGACAGAAGATGGAAGTGAGAGATATAAATCCTGGCTAGCTCTCTCCTTTTCCATCCTAGCCAGGAGGCAGACCTTTTTTTTTTTTTTTTTAACTCAATCTAATACAAACCTCTGGTTGCACCTACAATTGATGTTTCAGTCAGAAAGAAAAGAAAAATTAAGAAGAAACACATTTGAAGGAAGGATTAAATAAACTTCTTATAGACAGAAGGTATTTTTATTTCTTGGTTTCTTTCTTCAAAATGGGAAAACAAGAATTTATTTAAAAATTAGAATGATGCTTTTTGAAGTCTTCCTCTAAAATTGGCAGTAATGGGACTTGATTTTACCTGTGAACATCCCGAGGCCCTCAGCATGTGATTCTGTTCAACATGGTTAGAAAAGCTTCTTTCTGATGTAGTTGGGAAATACGTTACATGGAGCCTTAAAAATGAAAGTATTTTTTCTAACAATATGAAAGTTCCTCCAAATATTGGCTGATAATTGGTTCTGTAAATGTATCCTGTTTCTTATGAAGTGCCTTACATATTTGATTTTATAAGTGCTTCAGTTTTTCTAATATAGATATGTTGTGTTATAAATTTCCCATTGAGCATTATGTTAGCTGCATCCCACAAATTTTATGTTGTATTTTCATTCTCATTCTGTTCAAAATATTTTCTAATTTCCTTTGAGATTCTTTGACCCCTGAATTATTTGGAAGTGTTACTTTTAAGCATTTGGAAATACTATTGTTATCTTTTTGTTTGGCTTTCTAGTTTAGTTCTGTTATGATCGGAGAACACACTTTATGGTTCCAGTTCTTTTAAATTCATTAAGAATATAGAATATAGTGTATGTTGATGAATATTGCATTTGCACTTGCGATTCATTCGTATCCTATTGTTATCGAATATAAGTGCCTCAATTTTAAAGCGAATTCTTTTTTTGTTTTTGCAGTGGTGTATTATTTGTAACAAAGGGAACATTTGGACAACTCACGTGTGAGTGGCAGTATAGTTTTGATGAATTTACCAAAGAGCCATTCATTGTTCATGGGAGAAGATTGCGCATTGAAGCAAAGGTATGTTGAATAGATTTATTTTATTTATTTTTTGAAAACTTGGAACTGAAAATAATGCTTTGAAATAATCCTTTTTATTTATATAATGCTCTACCTCTTTTATAGATGTCACTTTGTCTTGGTATGGTTTTCCTTTATACCTGCTATCATATTACCCAGGCTTAAAGAAAAAAAAAAAAACTGTGCCAAGAAAAACTGTGCTTTCTGTGCTATTGCACTGACAATAACATTCCTGGGCCCTCGCCGTATATTCAGTAACAGAGCCCCACCTTCCCACATATGAAATAATGGATAGTGGCTATTAGCCTGTGCTCCAGTCCATACTGCTTTCCTGGCTTTTTAAATATATTTTTCCCTATCTAACATTAATACTTTCTCTTATCTCTTTGATTTCTTCCCCTTCCCCCTTTTCATGAGACCTTATGTCTACAATTCTGCAATCATTCTTTTTTTTTTTTTTTTTTTTTGAGACAGAGTCTCGCCCTGTCGCCCAGGCTGGAGTGCAGTGGCACTCTTGGATCACTGCAACCTCTGCCTCCCAGGTTCAAGCGATTCTCCTGCCTCAGCCTCCTGAGTAGCTGGGATTATAGGCATGTGCCACCATGCCAGACTAATTTTTGTATTTTTAGTACAGATGGTGTTTCACCAGGTTGGCCAGTCTGGTCTTGAATTCCTGGGCTCAAGCGATCTGCCTGCCTCAGCCTCCCAAAGTACTGTGATTACAGACATGAGCCACTGTGCCCAGCCTCATCTTTTTTTTTTTTTTTATTAGAAGAATGTAATTCTTCTAGTGTCTGTATTTGCATGGATAGTTGAACTACTTATAGAACATGTTTGACTAGTAAAACGTTTACTTTGCCCTCTGTGACCTTACCCATACGTACAGAGGAAAACATCATCCTTGTCCTCAATAGTTTCACTTATGTTTGCCCCTGAAATGCGTAATATCTGCTCTGAGACTGTCCCACTCCCCACTGCCAATACTAAACATAATACCAACGGAGCATAAACAGTGGAGGAAAATCATCTAGGACATAACCTGATCTCTTTGATTCTATATTCTTACTGTATGACTGGTTTAAAATGGCAGAAGTACATACATGCACACACAGAGGCACACACATACATACAACATATGTATGTGTTTATGTATGTATGCATACACACACGTGCATATATTTTTAACCTGGATTCACTCATGATTCTATGGCCAGATAACAACTGTTTGTTTAAGAAATTATTTGGAGAGGAAAAACAGTGGCACTACTCCCCGACTTACCTCCTTCCCATCCTTTATGTCAACTCTTCATGGCGTTAGCAATTGAAATACCACCTTAAGCTTTTTAACTTAGGTTTACTGATAATGGTTGTGTTATTAATAGAATGTAGTGTTATTAATAGAATGTTGTGTTATTAATAGAATGTAGTCTTTTTTTTCTATTGGTTTTGATTCTTCTTGCTTCCTCATTCTTGTCTTTTTTAAGGTGCATGATTTGTATAAGATGGACACTTTAGGCATACAGTAATAAAGCTTTGTGACATGTCTTTATGGATTTTTACAACCAGATTTTCTTTTTAATGAATTTACGTATTCTGTTTGTAGGAACGAGTGAAATCTGTATTTCATGCCAGAGAGTTTGGAAAAATAATTAACTTCAAGACCCCAGAGGATGCCAGGGTAAATATAATAAATCTTCTTTTATTTAAATAGATAGATAGGAGCTGCTCACTTCAAAATCATGTAAGTGGACTATTTTTTAAGGCAGATAAGTTTTGTTTGGGAGTTTTTGTTTGTTTGTTTTGCTTTTGTGTTTTGGCAGGTTTTAAAAGTATATGTACCTAGATAATATTTTCCCCAGACTTTTTTTTACCAGATTCAATTCAGCATACCTACTTGCTTTTCAAACCAGATTGCTCCCTCTTATTTTAAATGCTAACTATAATTTTTTTAATAAAAAAGTCAACAAACAAAAATTATTTTGCTTTAGTGTTAATCCATCAGCTCCAGCAGGAAAGTGTAGCCCCACACTGTTAATTTTTCTACTGCATAGCTACCGTGATTTTTTAAAAAGTTGCCATAGCATGACACAGACCAAAGGGAGCCAAGCCCGACAGAAAATCCGAGTTTGAATACTGATTCTGTCCTTCTTGACTATAGAATCTTGGGGAAGGTCAACTAACCTCAGTTTCCTCAAGATGAGAATGGTGTGACTTGAAAAGCATGGTGTGTACTTTAGGAATTATGGCAATCACAAAGATGTGCACTGTCAAGAAAATGAAGACTATGAATTGACTGTCTGACCTCATTGATCACAACTGAAGTGCTATTCAGAACATTGAGTTGTACTCATTATATCATGAAACTTACAGTAAGAGGGTGGAGCCAAGATGGCCGAATAGGAACAGCTCCAGTCTACAGCTCCTAGCGTGAGCAAAGCAGAAGACGGGTGATTTCTGCATTTCCAACTGAGGTACTGGGTTCATCTCACTGGGGAGTGTCGGAAAGTGGGTGCAGGACAGTGGGTGCAGTGCACCGAGCGTGAGCCAAAACAAGGGGTCACGGGAATTCCCGGGAAGCACAAGGGGTCAGGGAATTCCCTTTCCTAGTCAAAGAAAGGGGTGACAGATGGCACCTGGAAAATCGGGTCACTCCCACCCTAATACTGCGCTTTTCCAATGGTATTAGCAAACGGCACACCAGGAGATTATATCCCATGCCTGGCTCGGAGGGTCCTATGCCCACGGAGCCTCGCTCATTGCTAGCACAGCAGTCTGAGATCAAACTGCAAGGTGGCAGCGAGGCTGGGGGAGGGGCGCCCGCCATTGCCGAGGCTTGAGTAGGTAAACAAAGCCGCCCAGAAGCTCGAACTGGGTGGAGCCCACCGCAGCTCAAGGAGGCCTGCCTGCCTCTGTAGACTCCACCTCTGGGGGCAGGGCACAGCCAAACAAAAGGCAGCAAAATCCTCTGCAAACTTAAATGTCCCTGTCTGACAGCCTTGAAGAGAGTAGTGGTTCTCCCAGCACGCAGCTGGACATCTGAGAATGGACAGACTACCTCCTCAAGTGGGTCCTTGACCCCCGAGTAGCCTAACTGGGAGACACCCCCCAAGTAGGGGCAGACTGACACCTCACACGGCCGGGTACTCCTCTGAGACAAAACTTCCGGAGGAACAATCAGGCAGCAACATCTGCCGTTCACCAAGATCTGCTGTTGTGCAGCCTCTGCTGCTGATACCCAGGCACACAGGGTCTGGAGTGGACCTGCAGCAAACTCCAACAGACCTGCAGCTGAGGGGCCTGACTGTTAGAATGAAAACTAACAAACAGAAAGGGCATCCACACCAAAACCCCATCTGTACGTCACCATCATCAAAGACCAAAGGTAGATAAAACCACAAAGATGGGGAAAAAACAGAGCAGAAAAACTGGAAACTCTAAAAATCAGAGTGCCTCTCCTCCTCCAAAGGAATGCAGCTCCTCACCAGCAACAGAACAAAGCTGGACAGAGAATGACTTTGACGAGTTGAGAGAAGAAGGCTTCAGACGATCAAACTACTCTGAGCTAAAGGAGAAAGTTCGAACCCATGACAAAGAAGTTAAAAACCTTGAAAATAAATTAGACAAATGGCTAACTAGAATAACCAATGCAGAGAAGTCCTTAAAGGACCTGATGGAGCTGAAAACCAAGGCACAAGAACTATGTGACGAATGCACAAGCCTCAGTAGCCGACGCGATCAACTAGAAGAAAGGGTATCAGTGATGGAAGATGAAACGAATGAAATGAAGCCAGAAGAGAAGTTTAGAGAGAAAAGAATAAAAAGAAACGAACAAAGCCTCCAAGAAATATGGGACTGTGAAAAGATCAAATCTACATCTGATTGGCATACCTGAAAGTGACGGGGAGAATGGAACCAAGTTGGAAAACACTCTGCAGGATATTATCCAGGAGAACTTCCCCAATGTAGCAAGGCAGGCCAACATTCAAATTCAGGAAATACAGAGAATGCCACAAAGATACTCCTCGAGAAGAGCAACTCCAAGACGCATAATTGTCAGATTCACCAAAGTTGAAATGGAAAAAATGTTAAGGGCAGCCAGAGAGAAAGGTCAGGTTACCCACAAAGGAAAGCCCATCAGACTAACAGGTGATCTCTTGGCAGAAACTCTACAAGCCAGAAGAGAGTGGGGGCCGATATTCAACATTCTTAAAGAAAAGAATTTTCAACCCAGAATTTCATATCCAGCCAAACTAAGCTTCATAAGTGAAGGAGAAATAAAATACTTTACAGACAAGCAAATGCTGAGAGATTTTGTCACCACCAGGCCTGCCCTAAAAGAGCTCCTGAAGGAAGCCCTAAACATGGAAAGGAACAACTAGTACCAGCCACTGCAAAAACATGCCAAATTGTAAAGACCATCAAGGCTAGGAAGAAACTGCATCAACTAACGAGCAAAATAACCAGCTAACATCATAATGACAGGATTAAATTCACACATAACAATATTAACCTTAAATGTAAATGGGCTCAATGCTCCAATTAAAAGACACAGACTGGCAAATTGGATAGAGTCAAGACCCATCAGTGTGCTGTATTCAGGAAACCCACCTCATGTGCAGAGACACACATAGGCTCAAAATAAAGGAATGAAGATCTACCAAGCAAATGGAAAACAAAAAGTCAGGAGTTGCAATCCTAGTCTCTGATAAAACAGACTTTAAAGCAACAAACAGCAAAAGAGACAAAGAAGGCCATTACATAACAGTAAAGGGATCAGTTCAACAAGAAGAGCTAACTATCCTAAATATATATGCACCCAATACAGGAGCACCCAGATTCATAAAGCAAGTCCTTAGACACCTACAAAGAGACTTAGATTCCCACACAGTAATAATGGAAGACTTTAACACCCCACTGTCAACATTAGACAGATCAACGAGACAGAAAGTTAACAAGGATATCCAGGAATTGAACTCAGCTCTGCACCAAGTGGACCTAATAGACATCTACAGAACTCTCCACCCCAAATCAACAGAATATACATTATTCTCAGCACCATATCGCACTTATTCCAAAATTGACCACTTAGTTGGAAGTAAAGCACTCCTCAGCAAATGTAAAAGAACAGAAATTATAACAAACTGTCAGACCATAGTGCAATCAAACTAGAACTCAGGATTAAGAAACTCACTCAAAACCACTCAACTACATGGAAACTGAACAACCTGCTCCTGACTCCTGAATGACTACTGGGTACATAACTAAATGAAGGCAGAAATAAAGATGTTCTTTGAAACCAACGAGAACAAAGATACAACATACCAGAATCTCTGGGACACATTCAAAGCAGTGTGTAGGGGGAAATTTATAGCACTAAATGCCCACAAGAGAAAGCAGGAAAGATCTAAAATTGACACCCTAACATCACAATTAAAAGAACTAGGCCGGGCGCGGTGGCTCACGCCTGTAATCCCAGCACTTTGGGAGGCCGAGGCAGGTGGATAACGAGGTCAGGAGATCAAGACCATCCTGGCTAACATGGTGAAACCCCGTCTCTACTAAAAATACAAAAAATTAGCCGGGTGAGGTGGCGGGCGCCTGTAGTCCCAGCTATGCGGGAGGCTGAGGCAGGAGAATGGCGTGAACCCGGGAGGCGGAGCTTGCAGTGAGCCGAGATGGCACCACTGCACTCCAGCCTGGGCGACAGCAAGACTCCATCGCAAAAAAAAAAAAAAAAAAGAACTAGAGAAGCAAGAGCAAACACATTCAAAAGCTAGCAGAAGGCAAGAAATAACTAAGATCAGAGCAGAACTGAAGGAAATAGAGACACAAAAAACCCTTCAAAAAATCAATAAATCCAGGAGCTGGTTTTTTGAAAAGATCAACAAAATTGATGGACCACTAGCAAGACTAATAAGAAAAGAGAGAAGAATCAAATAGATGCAATAAAAAATGATAAAGGGGATATCACCACCGATCCCATAGAAATACAAACTACCATCAGAGAATACTATAAACACCTCGACACAAATAAACTAGAAAATCTAGAAGAAATGGAAAAATTCCTCAACACATACACCCTCCCAAGACTAAACCAGGAAGAAGTTGAATCTCTGAATAGACCAATAACAGGCTCTGCAATCGAGGCAATAATTAATAGCTTACCAACCAAAAAAAGTCCAGGACCAGATGGATTCACAGCCGAATTCTAACAGAGGTACAAGGAGGAGCTGGTACCATTCCTTCTGAAACTATTCCAATCAATAGAAAAAAAGGGAATCCTCCCTAACTCATTTTATGAGGCCAGCATCATCCTGATACCAAAGCCTGGCAAAGACACAACAAAAAAAGAGAATTTTAGACCAATATCCCAGATGAACATTGATGCAAAAATCCTCAATAAAATACTGGCAAACCAAATCCAGCAGCACATCAAAAAGCTTATCCACCATGATCAAGTGGGCTTCATCCCTGGGATGCAAGGCTGGTTCAACATACACAAATCAATAAACGTAATCCAGCATATAAACAGAACCAACAACAAAAACCATATGATTATCTCAATAGATGCAGAAAAGACCTTTGACAAAATTCAACAACCCTTCATGCTAAAAACTCTCAATAAATTAGGTATTGATGAGATATATCTCAAAATAATAAGAGCTATCTCTGACAAACCCACAGCCAATATCATACTGAATGGGCAAAAACTGGAAGCATTCTCTTTGAAAACCAGCACAAGACAGGGATGCCCTCTCTCACCACTCCTACTCAACATAGTGTTGGAAGTTCTGGCCAGGACAGTCAGGCAGGAGAAGGAAATAAAGGGTATTCAATTAGGAAAAGAGGAAATCAAATTGTCCCTGTTTGCAGATGACATGATTGTATATCTAGAAAACACCATTGTCTCAGCCCAAAATCTCCTTAAGCTGATAGGCAACTTCAGCAAAGTCTGAGGATACAAAATCAGTGTGCAAAAATCACAAGCATTCCTATACACCAATAACAGACAAACAGAGAGCCAAATCATGAGTGAACTCCCATTCACAATTGCTTCAAAGAGAATAAAATACCTAGGAATCCAACTGACAAGGGATGTGAAGGACCTCTTCAAGGAGAACTACAAACCACTGCTCAATGAAATAAAAGAGGATACAAACAAATGGAAGAACATTCCATGCTCATGGGTAGGAAGAATCAATATCGTGAAAAATGGCCATACTGCCCAAGGTAATTTATAGATTCAATGCCATCCCTATCAAGCTACCAATGACTTTCCTCACAGAATTGGAAAAAACTACTTCAAAGTTCATATGGAACCAAAAAAGAGCCTGCATTGCCAAGTCAATCCTAAGCCAAAAGAACAAAGCTGGAGGCATCATGCTACCTGACTTCAAACTATACTACAAGGCTACAGTAACCAAAACAGCATGGTACTGGTAGCAAAACAGAGACCTAGACCAATGGAACAGAACAGAGCCCTCAGAAATAATGCCACATATCTACAACCATCTGATCTTTGACAAACCTGACAAAAACAAGAAATGGGGAAAGGATTCCCTATTTAATAAATGGTGCTGGGAAAACTGGCTAGCCATATGTAGAAAGCTGAAACTGGATCCCTTCCTTACACCTTATACAAAAATTAATTCAAGATGGATTAAAGACTTAAATGTTAGACCTAAAACCATAAAAACCCTAGAAGAAAACCTAGGCAATACCATTCAGGACATAGGCGTGGGCAAGGACTTCATGTCTAAAACACAAAAGCAATGGCAACAAAAGCCAAAATTGACAAATGGGATCTGATTAAACTAAAGAGCTTCTGCACAGCAAAAGAAACTACCATCAGAGTGAATAGGCAACCTACAGAATGAGAGAAAATTTTTGCAATCTACTCATCTGACAAAGGGCTAATATCCAGAATCTACAATGAACTCAAACAAATTTACAAGAAAAAAACAAACAGCCCCATCAAAAAGTGGGCAAAGGATATGAACAGACACTTCTCAAAAGAAGACATTTATGCAGCCAAAAGACACATGAAGAAATGCTCATCACCACTGGCCATCAGAGAAATTCCAGTCAAAACCACAATGAGATACCATCTCACACCAGTTACAATGGCCATCATTAAAAAGTCAGGAAACAACAGGTGCTGGAGAGGATGTGGAGAAATAGGAACACTTTTACACTGTTGGTGGGACTGTAAACTAGTTCAACCATTGTGGAAGTCAGTGTGGCGATTCCTCAGGGATCTAGAACTAGAAATACCATTTGACCCAGCCATCCCATTACTGGGTATATGCGCAAAGGATTATAAATCATGCTGCTATAAAGACACATGCACACGTATGTTTATTGTGGCACTATTCACAATAGCAAAGACTTGGAACCAACCCAAATGTCCATCAATGATTGATAGACTGGATTAAGAAAATGTGGCACATATACACCATGGAATACTATACAGCCATAAAAAATAATGAGTTCATGTCCTTTGTAGGGACATGGATGAAGCTGGAAACCATCATTCTCAGCAAACTATCACAAGAACAAAAAACCAAACACCACATGTTGTCACTCATAGGTGGGAATTGAACAATGAGAACACATGGACAGAGGAAGGGGAACGTCACACACCGGGGCCTGTTGTGGGGTGGAGGGAGGGGGGAGGGATAGCATTAGGAGATATACCACCTAATGTTAAATGACGAGTTGATGGGTGCGGCACACCAACATGGCACATATATACATATGTAACTAGCCTGCACGTTTTGCACATGTACCCTAAAACTTAAAGTACAATAAATAATATTAATAATAAAATAAACTTACAGTAAGAGGACATTTCTCCTATACTTGATCCCTGGGCCTCCTGGCCAGACTCAGAACAGATACCTGGCCTCCTGCACTCATACAGTACTCTGCGTTGATCCTGGCTGTGGTGACTGTTGACTAGTTCACCTGTCACATCTGGACCCAAACTAGGGGCCTCTCCCACTGTCTCATACACATACCTTGGACCAGTTAACATGTGCTATGCAATTTTCTATCTAGACATTCTGATATAAGGTGACACTGACACACTAACAGTGGAAAACACAAAAGGAGGAAGTTACAAAGAAAGAGGAATAAAGTTACCAGAGCCTTCATATGCTTGTCACCTGCAACAGGGAGACAGATAAGCATGACTTTTAGGCCACCTTCTTTCATGTCACTGAAGGACAGTACCACCTATTTCAATTTACCTGCAATAAAGTTTTCTTTTAATTCCTTCACCATGTGACTGACTTTATCCCAGAAGGTTTGTTTTTAATCCTCCCGCTTGGCCAGGAACATCCAGAGAAGGCTACTGGATTCAGTTATCTTTGTCTCCCTATCTTAGGGCTATTCTTACTAGGCTCTTCTAAGTTAAAGAGGTACAAACATCTCTGTGAAATCTTTATATATTAGAATAAGCCCTATATCACCTCCATGGCTTTTATCTGTCATCCATGCCCAATAATAATAGACATTACTGGTAGAAAGGTTGTGTATTATATTTACATTTTATGTTTGTAATTTCAAATTATTTTAGAATAGAAAATATATTGTGAGAGCACCTAAAATGTTCAAGAATGTCGCTTCTACTACCCTCTCTGGAATTGTATGTAATTATTTCTACTCCATTAGTAGAATCCTGTATCTGGATTTATGGAAGTTCGTGATACAAAATCAGCACAGACTGGAAGGAATTTTTTTCTCTCAGGCTGGCTCATTTCACTTATTCTGAAGATGAACATCCAAAGACCTTAGAAAAACTGCATTCCTACTATTAAACCAAGTACTATTGTCCCTGAGCCATCTGGGCCATTGAAGTGAATGATCTCTTTTGCAGGATGAATTTTATGTATTGGCTGTCAGTATATACCTAACTAAACTATAAAGCTAACTTCTAGGTCTCCATTTATTACATTTTGTTTCATTGCAAGTTCACTGAAGTAAGCAAATGTTCGTTTATTTTCCCACCGCAGTGGATCCTCACAAAGCTAGAAGAAGCAAGAGAACCTTCTCCGAGCCCCTGACAGAGAACACTGCCTGAAGACACACAGCAATAAGTGATTACAGCTCCTAGACTACCTTCCAAAACCTGTTTGGGAAGCATATTACAGAAATGATTTCAAGTACCCTGTATTCTGGATGCTAAAAAACAAAAACAAAACAAAAAAAGAAAAACAACAAAAAACAAAACCAGAATCAGGGAAAACAGCTATGTGATTGATTAAAATATTTCAATTCTTCAGCAATTAGCCAGTTTTCTAAATTGAATCATGCATCTATTTATAATTCTAATTATTTTGTAAAAGAAGAAAAAATTATGAATCTTAAATATTTGCTCCAAGTTTTTCTCTGTAATGGTGGAGGGGCTGCCCATAATTCATCTCCACATGGAGCCAAGTTTAATGTTTCTAGTTCACATTTTGAACTTCTGTCATGCTTATTTCAAACTCCCTGAGTGATGGGTAAATAATCAAACTTTGGTGGTGGTTTCTTCAGAATCATGAAGTTCTTTTTACAGATAAATATTTTGATATCATTTTCCTTATTTTTAATATAAAGGATAGGTTTGAATTATACTTAAAATGCATAGCATTATTAAAAACAATCTTTTTAAATATAATTTATAACATAGATTGAAGCCTCCCCTTAAGAAACCTTAAAGAAATAAGTATCCTACTCAAAAAAGTCTGTTTCAGAACTTTAGGGCGTTTGAAATATTTCCTCAAGCCAATTTCATGAGATCTACTTGGTTTACCCAAGTCACGTTTTTAACAGACTGCTAATATCAAAGGAGAATTCTTAAAGCCTTAACAATGCCTACTTTCCATTCACTGTTAACATGGAATAAACATAATTCCCAACATCTTAGATAGTGAATTATGATTCCAACAGACAGTCCCTCTCATATAAAGTGTATGTACCCTAAAATCTAACCCAATAACCTGTCCTGTTGCCAGTAGATTGAGAATTTCTGGTTTGCCTTCTCTACAGTTATTCAAATGAGAGTCACGCTTTTAAATTTACAGCTCATCACAGAAATCATCAGCTATACATTAGTAAAAATAAGGACATGAGGTTTTCTTTCTTGGTTTTTGTCCAAGATCTTTGCACCTTAATATTAATGGACTGTTTCAGGTAAAAGAGAATGTATAATTGTGAACTATTAAGAGAATGATGCAGGATCCTATTTAGTTACTGAATAATACAGAGTATTCAATGCATGTTGTATGTGCCACCAAGTTATTATAAACTGTTTTTGGAATTGAAGACTCTGTATAGTCAATGGTTGTGAAATTCTTCTCAGGCTCCTTAAACCCTTGCTTTGTTGTAAAAGCTAAAATAAACAGCATGCTATATTGTAATTGTATTTCTTGCTGACCAAATCTACTAAATGCTATTGATTTCTCTCTGATTACTAAAACACATTGCTTATTCTCAGTAGTTTCCCCCAAAATGCTTTTTTCTTTGCTGAACTTAAATTGAATCAAACCACAAGTTTCAAACCACATGAAAGTGTGTTTCCATGTTGACCTTTGTTTAAAAAAAAAAAAAAAAGTGCATATTTTCTCTGTCCCTAAGCTCCTCCAGTTTTGCTTTTGTCAGAATTAAACCTAAGGGTAGAGGTAGTCAGAAAGCTTGCATCAGACTGTCCTCATCCAAAACGAAATACTTCATTACCCATTCCAATGTTATGATTTCACCATTCTCAGAAAAATTACAGCCCCCTGCCTCCCTGGGTGTAGTGTCGTGAAGCAGAAAAGCCTTACATAAATAGTTAGTAAACATAGAAATTCTTCTGGTGCCCTCTGGCAGCCAGCAGGAGTGGGTCTTGTAACCAGTCCACATAGAAAGGATAGTGCCTGTCTTTCCTTTTCCCTTGCCGTAAAAACCGTGAAATATCTCCTTTCCCTGCCACTCGTTTAGCCATCACCTCCTCCCATCACTTCCTTGTCTCTAGACTAGAGGGACCCACAGTTTCAAGAGCTACATCGTATCATTTTAGAAGATTGTTTTCATCTAAACAAAAACACTAAGAAATCAGTAGATGACTAGATGAAGAGTCAGTGTTTTTAGCATCACATTTTACAATTTACAGTTTTTGTTTGATTCTATAGCCCATTTTTCTTGAAGGTTACAATATAGCATCTTCTTGTATTTGAAAACCATCTGCCTTAAATTACATTTAACTACAAGAAATGGCTCTCTACTGGAGAAGTTTAAGCTTGTCTTAGTTGTTTGGTAGTGGCTATGGAATGAGGTGTTGAGTCTTGTGCCCCTTCCATGTATTATTTGCTAACTAACTATATTACTAGGCCCTTAATTCCAGCACAGCATGTCTTCTGGTCTGTAATAATTGTGTGAGGACCAAGGCAGAGTGTCTGTTCCCTGCCAACTCTCCACCAGAAAATCATAATCATTAGAAAGAACGACTTTGATTTCTGGTACAAAAAGCAGCTTATGATTTCTTCACATTTGCAAAATACGCTCTGAGCCAAGAGGCACATACACGTCTCCAGTGTCTTCCCTTTTAGAGTATACATATTTGCTGCTTTTCCTTTAGTGTTCACAAAAATCCCAAAGTCAGTTTAGTGTGGCTGAGTTGTTATCTGGACCCTAAATATTCATTACCACCTGTAGACAGTTCTTACCTACCCCTCTCCTCCACAATCCTAGTCCATTTGGAGGCAACTATCCTGTGGCCTCCAAGTAAATATTTCTTAGACTTATGTGATCTTTTCTATCATAATTATCTTTCTCATTTCTTCCAATAGTAATAGCGGTAATATTGTTCCACTGAATATCTATGCACCTAGCTCATCTCATAGAAACATCCCACACAGTAGCATCGTATTACTCTCTGGTAAAAAGAAAGATTAAATTAAAAGGACTCTACACAGTGCTGAATTTCCTGCACCTAAATTATTCAGTTATCACTTGCCAGTATTAGTTGATCCTTCAGGCTATGCCAAAAGCCCCCTCACGGAGGCCCCTGTATTAAAAAGATTGGGACAAAATACTTGATTAGTTTGCCTGTAGAAGCTCAAAGTGTGTATCAAATACACTGACAATGGATGCTTTCATGGCTCAGCCAACACAGTTCAGAGAAATCTTTTCGGCTTCCAGGGCGTTGCTTGTTACCTTTTGTCAGGATCAACCCAAATCCTCAGGGATGCTGTTTTTCCACACTGTAAGTCCTAACTCATTAGTGGGTCATGAAATCAACTTAACAGCTCAAGACCAGTATATTTAAAATGTGAAATAAAAAATAGAGGAACAGTAGAGCATGTAAAATGGTTAAGTATTGGTTCCTGAAATACTGTTTCAGCTAAATATTCTGTTTACTGTGTATACTGGGTCACAATATAAAGTGTTTCCTATTATGAAATGCAGTTTAAAAAAAGACAGCTTGAAAGACTGCTGCAGGAGGCACGGGCCATCCAGTGATTGTTGGAAGAGTCTGGATTGTGTGGAGCCTGACCTTAGATAAGGAGCAGCAGATCCACAACTCAGGAAGTCTAGAGATGCTTAGCACTACTTCTTTTGAGTGAGAAGATGGAATCACTCTTGGTTTCTTCTCTGCTGTGTATCGGGCAACCTCATATGATTCAGTGGAACCAGAAAAAGCATAGAAAAATTAGATCCACAAACAGCACCCAAAAAAGGCCATAGTCTTTTGTTTACCTAGATGTATTTTAACCTCTTTACCACTATGCATTTTACTATAATAGAACTGGGGACAGACATTGTCCTTTTGAGTCCACTGAATCTGCACCATCTACCTTTTGGCTGATTCACCATACAGGTGGCAAAGGCCTTTAAAAATGGGGAGCTAATACGTAGGACACATTCTGGTAGGGCCAAAATATTCAGTCTCTGGGGGGTGCTATGCAAATATCAATGCCTTTTTAATAAAAACAGTGGATTTCCTCATTTCTTTAAGATCCAAGTAGAAAATGTAAATAACTTACATTCTGTATGTAGGACTCAATACAGACTTAGTCAATCTGATTTTCTTTGGTGCTATTCAGTATAGCGCAACTCTAAAAGGAAACCCATTCACCCTCCTTAGTCCTTTGAAGTATACTTTTGAAATTATACCTTATCGTTAATGGCAACCTAATCAAGCTAGGATTCGTTAGTTAAAATTTCGATTCTTGTAATCTGTACTGTCAATTTTTGGCCACTCTGGCTGTTACAGCTAACTTTTCTCCCACTGGCACAATTGGTCTAAAGTAGTATTTGTTTCAGGACTATCCGAAAAGCAAGGCCAGCACATTGAGAAGATGGAGAATGCTACTCTATTACAAACCTCACTCATGTTTCTTTTATTGAAACCTTTTTCTACTTTGTATTTCCTCTTTTGTAAATTTTTCCATGTCATTTAAAAAATTTTTTACTTTAGAATTATAGATTAGTTCTTTTTTTAAAGCATTATGGCATTTTCAAAAAATAATAATAATTTTGGTTACCCAAAAAGCTATACAAGAAATATAACTTCAGTTTTTTAGGTTGATATGGGTATATTTTTAAAGTTTTTATTACTTTATACAAATACAAATTAATTTATATTATAGTTTAACACCTGCTATGATGATAGATATCACACTGCTATCATAGAAAATCCCTGTCTGTCATTGAACTATTCATTTAGTGTTACTCTGATACCTTAATAATGTGTTCCTTCTAACGAAGTCCTTGTAACAAGAAACCCTGTGAGATTGGTATAATGAGATATCAAATCATCAGAAGTATAATTAAAATAGAACATGTTAGAAAATCCCAACATTTCCTGTTATGCCATCATACCTCCGGTGTTCAGTTTGTTACTCAAAAGTTCCCAATTCTTAGGCTGAAAAACATTCAAGTAAAAATGTAGCATAGATTACACTGAAATATTTTCAATATCAATGATTTAATATCCACACTCACAAACTATTAGGAATGGTATCTGGGACTTGTTACAAGGTCAGATACACTGTTACAGACTTTTAAAAATAATTATCTCTGTATGTGACTGTATTACATTAAAAAATGGATTTTTCAGGAAAAGTGCACTTTAAAAATACTTTCTCTTGCTAGTTTTTTAAATTGATCAAATAGCCTATGCTGCTTTGGAATGCTTATTCTTTGATGAAAATATGGTCATTGATTATGATAATTTTAAAAATATCTACTTCTGCATCGCTGCAGGATTTCCTACACTTTTCTGTTCCTCATCCCTCTTTTATGTGTGCTTGGCTCAGTTGCCTGTTACATAGCCTCTGCCTTGGTTTTGTGTATTCTAAGATAATTTATAAACACAGATATTTACAGTGAAGTTCTTCCTTTTGAAACTAATCTTATTCTTTTATTCCTCTAAAAATTGGTTGGCCGTGCTCACTAATGATTTTTCTTAACAATAATCATTTCTTGATATTGGTAGATTTGGATTGCATGGTAAGATGACTGCCCATTTTCACCATGTATACCTTTGTCAAATAAAGATTTCTGATCTTTGGTCTGCTTCTGTTTTTAGTTTTTTGATAGAACTAGAAACAACATTAATAGCCTTCCCTTGCCTATATAAATTCCACCCTCTTTGGGGCTGAAACAAATGTGAATAACAGATTGCCCAAGGTCCTGATTTTTCAGTCAAAGCAGGCGACACTCCAGCCCAGCATGATCATTGCTGACTAAAAGCTTGGGGTGGTATAGTACCTAGTGAATTCTCTTTTTTTTTTTTTTTTTTTTTTTGAGACAGTCTTGCTCTGTCACCAGGCTGGAGTGCAGTGGCACGATCTCGGCTCACCGCAACCTTCACCTCCCAGGTTCAAGCGATTTTCCTGCCTCAGCCTCCCGAGTCGCGGGGACTACAGGTGTAGTGCCGCCATGCCCAGCTAATTTATATATAATATATATATATATATATATATATATTTTTTTTTTTAGTAGAGATGGGGTTTCACCATGTTGGCCAGGATGGTCTCAACCTAGTGAATTCTTAACCACCGACATTCTGTCTCTTAACCTTAGAAAACTCCTCATGACTCATTTCCCCAGTAAGTAATGAAAATATTGAATGAAGGGCCAGGAGAGAATTTTCTACCAGCAGAATCAGTATTGACAGAGGTAATTAATTCACCTCTGATACTGACAGTCTAGCCTTTCCATGCCTTAAGAAAATATTGTTACCACCCTTTGAATGACTTATTTAACAGCCCTCCTACAACTAGGATATGGAAAGCCATCATTTTCTTTTATGCTTTAAGTAGTCAGCCAACTATAAATTAACAAAAACTCAATGCTAGAAAGTGCTTAAAATAAGAAATGGAATTCTTCATTGTTTAATTTCCCTGATTACTGGATTCTGTTGAACCCTTTTTATGTTAATTGGCTAGTGAAACCCAGTCCATAGCCTTTAGCCCATCGTTGGTGGGGAGGGGAATTGTCTTGTATTTTCTTTGTGCTTCTAGATATCCTAAAGAGCTCCATTCCCCTCTCTCTGTTCTCATGCAAAACTGTCTCAGCTATTTCTGGACCTTTACTGTTCTAGATAAATTTTAACATCAATTTGTGAACTTCCACAAAAGCTGTTGCTATTGCATTTATCTCGAGTGAGGATTCATATTTTTAAAGCTAGATGTTGCTATTGTAGAATCGCTGCATATCAGAATAATTTCAGTCTTTTTCAGCAATTGGAATTGTTCCCACTGAATGGGGACACATGGGTCCATAACATATGTAGCCAACCGAGGTGCATTTTATAGACTGATTTGAGATAGACATTTCATACCTTACCTCCCCAAATGGTGTATGTGTGTGTGCACATGCGTGTGTGCACACATGCACAAAACCATCTTGGCCTTTAGTGTGGAGCACTCTTACTTCCCAGAGGATTCTCCTTCTGCTTGACCCAGCCAGCTACTGAGGGAACTGCAGCATGACACGATGGTGCGCACAGACTTGCCTTGAAAGGAGGAATATTAGGAAAGTTTCCGAGTTACTATTAAGGCCACAGCATTTTTCTGTTTAGGAGCAGAACCATCAGTCAACCATGAGCTCTAAGAAACACAACATAACCCAGTGCTAATAGCAGAATGGTATATTCTTAGCCTCCTCAGAAAGGCACAGTATACATAATTCGAACAGCAAATCTGTGGTGGCCATCAGAACTTTGGCAGGATTACATAACATTTGTCAAACAATGTGGACTTTTAGCCATTTCATACATTTTTAAGATCTGGTCATATACATTGGGGGTAAAAATGTACACACACACACACACACACATTTTTCACCAATACAACATATATGCTATCTAGAGCCCATTTACTCTATGTCAGCTTTGGCTTCATGGTGATCAAACTGTGGCAAAGCTAAATTAGATATGCTTGTATATCCATTAATTTGGCTTAGAAAGTTAACACACAAAAGAACCAAGTGTTTAAAAAAAAACATCTTTGGTGGCATGTTAAAGGAGTCACCCTTCAGCATGAGGTGAGAAACACAATTAAAAATGTCTCTAAATTACAAGATTTAATAAAAAGCTTCAAACCCATTAACATTCTTACTTTTAAAAAAGTCACCCAAATTAATTCTAGAGGTTTCAAGGCATGATCTATAAACTAACAAGCTCCTTGCTTACATAATTTGAATCGCTATTTTTAAACATATTTAAAACTAAATCAAAGTGGCTTTTAAAAATTCTAGAAAACACCAAATTCAAAAATTACACAAAATCTTATAGCCAAAAGTCAAGAAAATAATTATAAAAACAATTTGGGATGTAAGGACTTTTAAAGTATGTTGGTAAACTCAAATTTATCTTCCAAGTTCCATCACCCATCTCTGTCCCCATGATCTACATGACATCCTTAGTTCCTGGCATGGGTCTGGCTCTGGTGATGTCAGAAGCACTTGCAAATAAAACAAGGAGTTTGCAAATCACATCTTCTCTCATGGGGGAGGAGTGGGCAGCAGCTTTTAAACAAGGTTGAATTCCCTTAGGTTTAGCTGTAGAATTGTGTCTTTGACAGCAGCAAACACAAAGCGAATATTGTCTGTATCTGTAGCACATGTGAAGTGAGAGTAGATGACTTTCTCTTTGTCAGGATTCTGATCTTGGTAAAGCTTCAGGATAAAGTCTCTGGCAGCTTTGACATCCTGCTTCGGTCCTAGTCACAAGTGCAATTAGAGGAATAAAGACACAGACTTAACACCATGTCCTCCCAAGAACCTTTTTTTTTGAGACAGAGTCTCGCTCTGTAGCCCAGGCTGGAGTGCAGTGGCGCAATCTTGTCTCACTGCAACCTCCACTTCTGGGGTTCAAGCAATTCTCCTGCCTCAGCCTCCCAAGTAGCTGGGATTACAGATGCGCGCCACCACACACAGCTAATTTTTGTATTTTTAGTAGAAACGGGGTTTTACCATGTTGGCCAGACTGGTCTCGAACTCCTGACCTCAGGTGATCCACCTGCCTTGGCCTCCCAAAGTGCTGGGATTACAGGCGTGAGCCACCATGCCTGGCCCCAAGAACCATTTTTTAATGTACTCTTGTTCTTATTTGAGAGCCTACTTTGATCCATCTTTATTTCTAGGGAACAGTTTACCTGGAGCATTATTTTTATGGTATCTCATCATGAACCCATAAAATAGTCATATTTTAAAATGTCCTCTGGTATCTAAAAATTATACTTTACAGTGATTTGTTTAAACATAGTGACCCAATTTGTCTGATTTGGACCACTGTTGAAGAGAAGTAATCCTTGCTAACATATGGACAGACAGCTCTGGTCTAGGAGAGATAAAAGGAAGAATGTGGGAACTAACATCGGGCTGATTTTAAAGCTCGAGGGTGCTATACTACATAGCCAGTATGGTTAGTAAAAGGGGAAAGAAGAATGCTAAAACATGAATCCACTAAATATCAGTGTCAAACTTAAGGTTTGAGACCTCCTGTATCAGAAACAATTAGCAACAGGGCATGAGACTCTCCTACCTTGGACAGGTTATGTATGAGTCTACCATGTGTCTGGGAAAAGGGATGTCACACTCTAACATACACATAAGAAGCACCAGGTGCTCTGACTGGCGTGAGGAATGCACAGATAAATCAAGCAGAGTCTCTGCCCTCATGGAGCCGACTGGGAAGAGAGCGGAGTGAGCAGAGGATACGACATAGCATGATGTGGCCAAGAGAGCAAGCACGGGTCAGGCTGCCGAGGGAGCAGAAAGGAGGAGGCACCCTTCCTGCGGACCAGATGGGCAGGGGAGGCCAGAAAGGCTCCCAGAGAAGGGGAGGCCTTTGCTGGGTTTTGAAGAACAACATGGAGGCAGCGAAAGGAGTTGGTAAGGGTATTCCAAGCACTGAGGGAAGCACGTGTGGAGGTGCTGTGGTGAAAACACAGAATGGTGCAACTAGAGCTTCTGTTTGAAGGTGGGAATGGGGGGAGAGGCTGTTCCAGGCATACCAGGGAGGCCCCTTTGAGCCGTGATAACTCTGGACTGATGCCTGGGAGGTGGACAAGATCAGCACAGAAAACACGGTCCACAAGATAGACACTTACCTGTGTATTCTGGGAAATAGCTAATTAGATGAGAGTACATGATTTTCTCTTCCAAAAGATCCTTCTTGTTCAAGAATAAAATCACAGATGAATTCAGAAACCAGGGGTAGGTGATGATGGTTTTAAATAAGGCTTTGCTCTCTTCCATGCGGTTCTAAGTGAAAAGCAAGGGACTTGGGATGAAGTAGAAAGGAAATATTTTGGAAACAACATGGCGCATTGCCAGTCCATCCATCTCTTCCCTTGCCCCGCCACAGTCTCTGGGCCACTGTCTGCTGAAGCTGATGAGCATGTGGGGCCCCAGGCTACAGGCCTCCTGCTTCTGTTTGCCCCTCCCCAAGGCTCTTATTAACCATCCCCTTCTGGGTCCCCTCTCCTGTAGCATCCCAGCTCTTCTCCAGCCCAAAACTCACATGGAAGGAAATAAGAAAGGCTTTGGTGCAACTTGGAAAAGGAAGGTTCCCACCCACGTTTGACAGAAGCTTCCTGTGTCATGTGATCGTTGAGATTACCAAGTAGGGAAGTGCCAGCTTCAGACCTGCTACGGCCACCTCAGTTGGTTATGAGCTTCCAGACTGGGCCTCAGCAGTCAAGTGACAAGGCTCTTCCAGCAAGGCCACTGCCCCTAGGAATGCTAGACATTGGCAGAGACGGGAGGCAGTGCTACTGGGAACCCACCCTGTGCCACACTTTACAAGCAGGGCAGTGGCCCGTTTGATGGGTGAGCATACTGTTGTTCAGAACGTTTTTTGTTTTTTTTTTTTTTTTCTGAGATGGAGTCTCGCTCTGTCGCCCAGGCTGGAGTACAGTGGCGTGATCTCGGCTCACTACACCCTCGAGCTCCTTCAAGTGATTCTCCTGCCTCAGCCTCCCGAGTGGCTGGGACCACAGGTGCATACCACCACACCTGGCTAATTTTTTGTATTTTTAATAGAGACGGGGTTTCTCCGCGGTAGCCAGGATGGTCTCAATCTCCTGACCTCGTGATCCACCCGCCTCGGCCTCCCAAAGTGCTGGGATTACAGGCATGAGCCACCGCGCCTGGCCTTGTTTAGAACATTTAAATAACTTTCCCAAGCCCGTGTAATAGTGGGTCCTGGGGAAGGTTATGTAGAAAGACAGTGATAATTTCTAAATGTTGGACATTGGCAAGAAGATATTAAATGCTCCTAATTTACTGAGAACAGACAGGGCACAAACAAATCTTATCTGTGACAATAATTGTTCTAGATAGCATTCTGTTCTTTCTCAAGTATTTCTAAGAGGAAAGAAACAAGAACTTCCCTGTAGGGGGGGAAGGGATCAGAGTGAAAAACATCCAAGCTCGGCACACACACTCAAGAGGGACATGCCATAAATCACTCTTTCCCCACAACTTCCAGACACCCAGGCTTGTTCTGCCACTCAGTACACATTGGGGGAATTACAGTCTGGAATGTATTAAAGCTTTAAAATTATTAGGATCTTAATGATAATGATCTCCAAGGAAATAAAATATATGAAAATTTCCGACAGTATACAGAGTGGATATAATACATATCTACAACCAGGAGGGGAAAGTCTGGAGTGGCAACCACTTAATTTTTCTCCAAATATTTTGTGATTTTTAGGAGAAGAGAAAATGTTTAATTTCTAAGCACTTTGGGCTGAGATACTGGTCCCTTGTGCACCTTACTAATCTTTTGAGTTTCCTGAGGAACGTCACAAATAATTCCTGAAACAAATTTGGAGCTATTTTTTTTATATTGATAACTGAATGTCTTGTCTTAAAAAAAAAAAAAATCTCCAACTGAGATAGCTGGGCGACAGCCAAGATTTCCATTCTTTGCACAATGACACAATTAAATGGGTTAATCCTCCACTAATTAGGTAGTATACACTATGCTCCTCAGAGAAAAGTCTGCTCTCAAGAAATACAAGATACAATTTGTTCAGTTATTGTCTAATCCTGGACTGAGTCCTTTATTGATTTACTTTCACGCCTTGGAAACAAAAGACATTTTTTAAAAGGTCAAGAGGTCTGAACGCAAGTTCAGGCGAAAAGATGACGAGGAGGACATGAGTGTTCCACCGATACTGTCCCCAACCTGACAGAGAAGTGGCTGTGAGGGTCCTCTTCACTCTCAGGGCAGCTCCCACTGATGGAATTGGAAGCAGCCAGTGCTATGACCACTCTGAGGGGACAATGCATGCCTGACCAGGCTGGATCCATCCCAGCTGCCCTGAGGGAGTCCCTCCCAAGAGACGTGAAGGCAGATGCAATCCCAGACAGCCCCAGAACAGCTCCAAACATCTAGCACCACTGCCCACCCCAGTTCCACTAGGAATCCAATTTGGGAGCACCACGGGCCTATGGAGGTTAGGAAGCCTGTGCTCAGGTAAAGTGTTTTAGAGATAGTGCTGCTCGGCGTTGGTTGTGCAGTAGAATCCCTGGTGGGCTCTCAAAAGGAGCCTCAACCTAAACCCAGTAAATATGAATTTTTAGTGTTCGGTCCAAGAGATGGCGTTTTGTCTTCTTTTTTTTTTTTTTTTTTTTTTTTTTTTTTGAGACAGAGTCTCGCTCTGTCGTCCAGGCTGGAGTGCAGTGGCGCGATCTCGGCTCACTGCAAGCTCCGCCTCCCGGGTAGCTGGGACTATAGGCGCCCACCACCACGCCCGGCTGATTTTTTGTATTTTTTAGTAGAGACGGGGTTTCACCGTGTTAGCCAGGATGGTCTCAATCTCCTGACCTCGTGATCCGCCTGCCTCGGCCTCCCAAAGTGGTGGGATTACAGGCATCAGCCACCGTGCCCGGCCAAGAGATGGCATTTTTAAAAAGCTCACCAAGAGATCCCACTGTGCCACCAAGGATGAGAACCTAGGCTTTTGAAAAGGTTCCAACCTTAGCAGCACAGTGGATTCACCTGGGGTGCTTTTTAAAAATCCCCCCACTCAGGCCCCATTCACCACCAATTCATTCAGAATCTCTGGGGTTGGACTCAGGCACCAGGTTTTCATTAAGTCCCTCAGCAAACTCTAGTGTGCATTCAAGTTTAGAACCCGGGTTCCAGGCCCGTGATTCTCAGCCACACTCAGTCGCACTTTGAGTAGCAACGCTGTTTGACCTAATGACGAGGGTCTATTTCCTGACCTGGTTGCCTTCTTAGAAACCACAGAACAGGCTCTGGCTTCCACAGCTACCCAAACTTCCTGCCCAGCGTACCTCGTTGTCACACTCAGCCAGGACCTGGTCATATTCACTCAGAGCAACCAAGAAAATAATGGAGGTGACACTCTCAAAGCAGTGAATCCATTTCCGTCTTTCGGATCGTTGACCACCAACATCCACCATCCTGTTGTGTAGAAACACAGATCATTCAAAGGTTGGAATACATGACATTTCGGGGAAAAAGGACATGAAAACCAGTGCTCTTGGAGTCCTCAATAATTTCTAAGACAGAAAAGAGGTCCTAAGTTTTAACATGTTTGATGCTGCTGCTCTAAGCAATGAGGGACCACTGGATGTTTCCTAGCAAAGAAGGGAGAGAATGTAAGTGACATTTCTGAAGACATGCAGAGGTGACTCAGGGAGCCTGCCGGTTAAGAAGCTAATCAGTGTCCAGGCAGAAAACGCAAACATTCACTTGGGTTCTGTGACAACCACTGTACAGTCCCTGGATACCAGACACAAGAGGGACGGAGCGGCCAGCTGTCTTCCGGGTCCCCCAGGCTGGCTTCAGGACCCAAGCCTATTCTGTTTTTATGGCTCCTCTAATTTACCTATAAATCCTTTCTGCATTCCCTGGATGCCACCTCTTGTTCCCTATGAAAACCTAGAAGTGTCGTCTGTCCACTACGGAAATCCAAAGCCTCTATCTGTGTCTTTGGGAAAAATTCCAGCAACTCCTAGCCCAGAGATCACAAGCTCAAATGCTCCAGGAATCAGGCAGTTTATGGGAATGAGCCAAATGGGCTCCCCAAAGTACAAAAACATACACGGCATAACAGCCAGGGGCCCTGTCTACAGGGAAGCCTGCCGCGTACCTGCAGCCAAGCTCTGCAGAACAAAACGCAGGCTCACCGTGACCACAGCCTCTGCCTTTTCAGGAGAAACAAGGTATCCAATGTGCTAGCTCAGACGTTTTTTAGTAGCACCAGTGAGCCAAAGAAAATACATAATGGACCAGATACAGCTGCCAAGTCACCCCCACCCACCCCTTCCTCACCACCCCACCACACACACACACCAGTCCCTGAAGACACTGGGTCGATGTGGTTAGGTAGCCCACAGGCCAACCACCCAGAACTGTTGTCCAGAAAAGTGCAGGAAGGAGAATGAAAATTCAATCCTGTCCTTAACCATATCCTGGAGGTGCAGCCACTCCCACAATGACGTGTTCGTGACTGGCTATCACAGCAGGGAACCGATCTGGAAACAGGATATTGCAATTGTCAAAAGGTTGAGCTTGAAGAAGCCACTCTATAAAGGCCTCAATTTCAAAGATCAGAATTTTTCAGCCAGAAATATCCCACTGGGAAAGGTGCTATGAGTTGTAAAGTAATAGATTTCACTGGTGGATGATGTTAAACCCATTCACCAGACTCTAGAAAGTAATGCAAAACCCATTCATCGCAGTCCAAGAAGGATAAACTTAGAAGAAATAAAAGTATTTTTTAAAACAAAACAAAATCCTTGGGAGTCTGAGAGGTTTTGGACATTGCAAAAAGCAGTTAATTGTGAAAAGGTTTAGAGAAATTCATGGGCACACAGGCACAGGGGGCTACTATTAAAATCAGGGATATGCTAATATAGATGGGGGCCATCTTTGAGGGGCTGGACCTGAGGGCTTCACAAACACAGCAATTCTGGATAGAGAAGCACTGAGCTATAAGTGGGGATCAGACAGGACCCAGATGTGGGAGGACTGGTGTGTTGTCTCAACTAGAAAATCGTGTATGATAATTGTTAGGAGGAACAAGAGAAATAGTGGATATAAAAGTGCTTTGAAATGTGCAGTGCTACATATATGCCCTCCATAATTATTCATTTTTTACCATAATTAAATGCAGTGAAGATTCACTGATGTCATCCTAAAAGTATTTCCTATAGTTGTAAGTGGAAATGCATACATTTTTATACAGCTGTTAGTTTGTATATATTATTCTTCATAGTTTTCATACACATTTTTGTATCCTTAATTTTCTAAAGATAAATCTTGGAGAAGGAAATAGAGGAGAAAGGAAATACTATTCCTCTTTAAGGAAAAGACATCGATAATCACTATATTCAATTTGTGGGATACAGAAGTATACATTTCTGTGTGTGTGTGTGTGTGTGTGTGTGTGTATGAGTGTGTGTTACACATAATAATCATTCCAGTTTCCAGTAAGGAAACCCTTCTTTTCCAAGGGTAATAGGAAGGTGACTTCTTTCCATTCCAGGGTTGAGACCTACCTACCACAATTCTAAATACCCTTGGCAGAGTGGGTCACTCTGTCCTAAGAGATATAATCCCTGCTTAGGAATAACACGTTTAAGAATCCACCTGGGGACTTCCAAGCCTGGGCAGATTCTTCATGGTACATCAGGGGGACAGACTTACCGAAAGATTATGTTTTCCAAGTCAAATGGATACTCAATGATGCCGGTGGTGGGCACTCGGACACGAAGCACATCTTGTTGGGTAGGCACGAATGATGGTGTGGCGATGCGGTCGATGTCAGTCAGGTAACTGTATATTAGAGAACGAGGAACTGACTCTCTTTTCAGAGCAGGGAGAAATGTCCATCCTACTCAAAGGAAGTCACCCCCCACTCACAGTGAGCCCCACGCAGACACACAAATTCCATCAATAACTTTCCTGAGAGCCAGCGCCAGGCCAGGCTTCTCCATCCTTCCTACGACTGTTCTGAAGACAATATGGGTCAGAAGGACTTTCATGCGCCTTCTGGGACATCTGCAGAGCACTCCGTCTCTTCCTCCTGGGTTCTAAGCTCTATCACTTCTATTTGACCGGTGAGGGAGACAGTGGGGCTGGAAGGACCAGGATGTTGGAAATGGCTCTCTCCAACGCCCCATCTGTCATCCTCCCTCCAGAGGCCCTTCTCCCTCCCACTCACCCTTGTACAAGAACATTATATAATGGAGATACTGTTCTCTAAAGCTTTGCTCAATGAATTAAATAGTTTCTAAGAAAATATACAGGCGTAAAACAGGCCGAGGAGAAATTCAAAACAATAGCAACAAGAAAAAGTTTTCCTGTTGAAGACACTGGGAAACTATACATCTCCTAAAATAACCCAAAGCTTGCCTTAACTTATTTTTGGCCATATATTGAAGCCCTGAGCTTAAAACATATTTTTTTTTCTGTAGTAAAAGAATCCTTTAAAAAAAAACTTTAAGGCCTTTCTAAAAGACATTTTTAGGTGAAATAACTGTAACTCAGGCCCTCGCTAACAAAAGAGTTGGAAATGCAGAGCCCCCTGCATGCTGAGGTCAGCCCTGCCCTGTCCCAGCACCGCGTCAGGGGCAGAGCAGGTCCGCATGCAGGCTAACCAAGAGGTCATAGGCAAACCCTGTTCAACATATGCCTTCAGCTCCAGAAGCAAAGCTCTGGGGCAGCCTTCCACAACCCACCTCCCTGCCCAGATACAGTCCCAGGGCTTATCACTGTTTTTGCTGTACTTTGATATGTAATTATTTGATTTATACCTGACTTGCTCCACCAGACTGTACATTCCCTGAGAGCAGAGAGCACTGGTTGTATATAATACCTGCAGCCCTTACCACAGTGCCTGGCGCATCACAAGCACTCATTACATTGTCCAATCAGCAGACATCTCTAGCTGAGGGGTTGAAAACTGCTGGCCCAGATGGAGAAAATGTGCAAGTGCCTTGAGTCCTGCTGGTTTGGAAGGTTGGGTGACTGGGTTTAGGAGAGGCTGTTTTCTCTGTGACAGCTCTGACTACCACCCTAGCCACGCCCCTCGTCCATGTCAGTGGCCTTGCCCCCGTGGTTTTCAGGGTTACACTGAATTCTGTAGCAGGTCTGGTGGGTCTTTTCGAAATGCATCTACATCAAGAGCCCTAGCCAGTCCCCAGGCCTTCACAGAGGCAGGTATCTCAGGCCACCTCAGGTATGGCTCAGGAACGTCGTGCCTGTTCCTGGCTCCTTGAGCTGTCAAAGGCAAGCCCTCCTCCGTGGCACTCTTTCTTTCTTCCATCTCTCTATGCTGATCTAACACCTCAGTGGGGTTTCTTTATTTTCCTGCCTTGATGCTTTTTTGCATCTAAACATTCCTGTACTTAGATTGGTTGTGCCAACCTGGATTAATGATGTTAAACTCTCAGCCCAGGATAAACACCAAAGGAAGGCCATTGAAACCACAGGAGGTGACACTTCTGGCTTCCTTTCCTTCCCAATGCCTTGTCCAGCTCAATGCCTGCTCAGGGGGTGACAGTGGCACCATAGGTCTGGGGAAGGGATTTCTGAGCCCTAAGAGGATGGAAGATGATATGTGACAGGTGAGAAAGAGCTGAGCTGCAGAAGCAGGAGTTATTGCCACTTTAAGAAGGACCCATATCAAACTATTTGCCCAGTGACCAGACTGAGGAGGCATTGCCCTGGGATATTATTATTTATTTATTTAAATTTTCTTTTTTCTTTTTTTTTTTTTTTTTTTTGAGACAGAGTCTCACTCAGTCAGGCTATACTGCAGTGGTGCAATCATGGCTCACTGCAATCTCAACCTCCTAGGCTCAAGACATCCTCCCGTCTCAGCCTCCCGAGTAGCTGCCCAGCTAATTTTTGTAATTTTTGCAGAGATAAGGTCTCGCTCTGCTGCCCAGGCTAGTCTGGAATTCCTGGTTTCGAGCGATCCTTCCACCTCTGCCTCCGAAGTCCCTGGGATTACAGATGTGAACAGTAAATGCCTAAGAAAGTGAAAATCTGTCATCTCTATGGGACAGTTTGCATGCTGGGACATCTAAATAGAAGTCTTTTTACCTTCAAGGGTTAATGAATTAAAAGTTGAGCTGTATGGATCCAAAATACAGTGTGTAGGCCTTCGCAGGCAGCCAATAAACAAAGGATTGAGCTTCCTGTGCTGCGAGCGCAGCCTCCTACCTGCGCCACTAGAGGGCAGCACCAGATCAGCAGCTGATGGGTCCACGGCCTCACTGCTCTAAACTTGACTTTAGATTTTAGGGCAATTGGACCTGCTGTCTTCTGATGGGAAAACGAGAAAGGCAGAGGAATACAGAGAGGAGGAAAGTAGAAGCCAAAAGCAAGGGTATTTCTTGTTTAAATCAGATAATTTCAGCACTCCAAAGGAGATCAGTCCCACTTAAGGGACCTCAGATTTGATTGAGTCTCTCATTGAAAACGACAGGCTTAGAACACAGCGAGAGCAGGTGGGTGTCTGCAGGAAGAGAGGTCTGCGATCCACGGAGTGACCGAGGGCTTTAGAAGGTGGTGAGAGATGGCACCAAGAGTTCAGGAGGGAGGTAGCACTGCCGCTGTGCACCGCATTTCAGCAGCGTTCAGCGAGAACCTTCTTCGAAGTGTGGCCGAGCTTGCCTGAAAGCACCGCGGGCAGTCAGGCTGGGCTCTGTACTCACTATTTGGCAGAGTCCGACAGCTGGTACTCCCTCCTCCTGTCGTAACACTCCTGGATGCCTGGGTCTTGCCAGAGCTGCTTGATGGCCTCCACCTGCTCCCTGGAGAGCATGGAGACCTTGTCCACTTCCACTTCTCTGATTATCTGGGCATTTTCCTACTCAAAGGAAAGAGAACCTTGCATCAGGCAAAGGAAAGGAAGCCAACCCATTGGCAATGTCGGTACAAGTCTTGCCCTGATCTGTGGATTCGGAGAGCTCTCGCTAGTTATGGGGCGTGGTAGGCACCCTCCCAGGGGCCGTTCACAGCCAAGACACCCACTGCAGCCATGCTGAGTGGAGATGAGGTGGCTGCTTAGCTCCGTGGAGAGAGCCACCAACAGCCCAAGACCTGCAGCTTCTGTGCCCAGCCACGTCCTGGGCCAGTTTCACCAGCATTCAACAACACCCAGTCGTGAATAAAGAGTCACTGGAGCTTTCATCCTACCAGCAAACTTTACTTCTTCATTAACATACGACTCATTTGAGTATCTGCATAGCCAATGAGGCCATTTAAAAATGGCACACCAAGGTTTGGGTGGTGGAAGCCGGTCCACCTGGTACAGGCAATAAGGAGGCGCACTGTCTTTAGAGAACTGAAACACAATAACAACTAATCATCAGTCTGGGATTTTGTTCTTTCATTTAAAAAAAAAAAAAAAAAAAAACTGGCCAGGTGTGGTGGCTCATGCCTGTAATCCCAGCACTTTGGGAGGCAGAGGCGGGCAGATCACAAGGTCAAAAGTTCAAGACCAGCCTGGCCAACATGGTGAAACCCCATCTCTACTAAAAACACAAAAATTAGCTGGGCGTGGTGGCACGTGCCTGTAATCCCAGCTACTCGGGAGGCTGAGGCAGGAGAATTGCTTGAACCCAGGAGGCGGAGGTTGCAGTGAGCCGAGATGCTGCCAAGGCACTCCAGCCTGGCGACATAGTGAGACTCTGTCTCAAAAAAATATATATATATTAATAATAATTGACTTTACTTTTTAGAGCAGTTTTACTTGCCAGCAAAATTGTAGGGAAAGTACAGCACATTCCCACACAGTCTGCTTTTTATTTTCTTGCATCACTGATGAACTCTTTCCCACTGGGAGCCTCCCTCCCAATGCACTACTCTCCCCACACCACTGATTATTATATTATCATATTTATTATTACTGATTATTAAATAATTATCGCTCTATTACTATAGTAATTAAGGCCATTATTACTGTAATTATTACTATTACAGCAGTTACCATTTATTGGCTATGTACTATGTGCCAAGGCCTCTACATACATTATCTCATTTAATCAATGGGAGGCTAGCATGAGCCAGAAATCTTTCCAAACCTCAGAAAATGGAAAAGATAAGGTTGGCCTGCAGCCACAACATTTCCACGCGTTGGCCCCAGAGACTCAGCATCCTTTCCTTGGCTGCAAGTTGTAGCAGACAAGTGAATCCTGGCAAGAGAAGCAGGACCCCAGGCTCTTCTTCCCCCTCCCATCTTTCTGCATCCCACGGCAGTTACATCACCATGCACGGCTGGCTACACCGGCAGCTGTGAGTCAGCAAAGCATCTGCTTGGTAGCTGGGATCTCAAGTGTAGATGGTACCTCCTGAAAAGTCACTTTTATCGTGCGTTGTTGATCCTTATAATTAACCAACAGCAAGCCAGAGAAAAGGAGGATCTTACACATCCACTTGGCTCATCCTAACTAAGGACTGTGATTGAATTGATGTGACTTTTCCCCACATCTATCAGGAAAGTGAATGTAAACTCTTCCTGGAGACTGTAGGACCTGCAGGCAGGTTAGGGTCTCAAACAAGGTCCAGGCAGGATGGATTACTGGAAAATGCGCTGGACTGGGAATCAGGACCAGAGTTCTAAACAGTGTAGTTGGGACTTTTAAGGACCCCAACAAGTTACCTGCCTCAGTGTCCTCATTTGTAAAACGAGCCATGATTTCCAGGGGTACCTGAATTATAAAGTGCTACTTAAATGTAAGTAGAATTAGCCTTTACTATTGTAGCAGATGTCTAATAAGTATTTCTTGTTTGCAAAAACAGGACATATCAGTAGCCTCTAAACCCTGACTTCTAATCCCACCACTGGCATGCTGCACATCACGGGCCCTATTCTTGGCTGGCGAGAATGACGGATGGAGAACCTGGACAGTGTTTGTCCAGTGTGGTGCAGAACAGCTCTCTCCCACGTCCTCCCCTCCTCTTGCCACCCTCTTGCTTCCCAAATAGGTCAGCTGTGCTGAGCTCTACTCTCTCAATGTAAAATGCCTGTTTTCCTCTCTGTCTTCATGGCAGGCCAGGAAATGTCATGAGGGCAGAACCAATGTCTTATTTGTTCTTATATCCCAGAACCTAGTGCAGTGCCTTCTATTGCAAATAATAGGTGTCTTCTACTGATATGTGCATTCAGTAAACATCTGTGGTGCATGTAAAATCCATCTACCTAACAAGACAGAAAATTATGAGAAACTAAGAGTGAAAGCATGCTAGGGTGGGAAGACGGAAGCCTGTGCAGGTCACAGTGGGAGCACACACAGAGCAGGTCAGGGCCGCCTCTCAGAGGAGGAGATGATGCTCAGGTGACATTTGGCCACTCTGTAATTCTAACTTGGGCCCTAGTGGCCCTCAGCATCATTGCTTCTTGTGGGCATGCCTCTTTTGCTGCTCTGCTAAGTTTCACTATCAAAATCAGGTTAACTGCTGAGCTTTAGTGCTGCAACGATCATCAGGGCTGTGACAGATGCATTTCTCTCTCTCCTCACAAACACAATGTAGGATTGAACTTTAGGGTGAATGAAATGTGAGCGGAAATCACTTGTCTCTTTTGAAAATAAACATTACGGCCAAGTGCTGTGGCTCACGCCTGTAATCCCAGCACTTTGGGAGGCCGAGGGAGGCAGATCACCTGAGGCCAGGAGTTCAAGACCAGCATGTCCAACATGGTGAAACCCTGTCTCTACTAAAAATATAAAAATTAGCTGGGTTTGGTGGTACATGCCTGTCATCCCAGCTACTCGGGAGGCTGAGGCAGGAGTATTGCTTGAACCCAGGAGGCAGAGGTAGCAGTGAGACGGAGCTACTGCACACCAGCATGGGCAACACAATGAGACCCTGTATAAGAAAGAGAAAGAAAGAGAAAGAGAGAGAGAGATAGAGGAAGGGAAGGGAAGGGAAGCAAAGCAAAGGAAAGGAAGGGAAAAGGAAAGAAAGAAAAAAAGAAAGGAAGGAAGGAAGGAAAGGAAGAAAGAAACTTTAAAGAGTCAGTGAGTAATGCACCACACTCATTTTCATCTGCTGTGGTGATTTTGGAAGCATGAGACAAGATGGTGCCTCCATCACCCAGAGCTCCTAAGTAACTACAGTGAACATAGATATGCCCTCACTTGCCATGCTGGATATGTGGCATGAGTGAGAAATCAACTCAAAAGTTATCTTCAACAAAGTTAAGTAAGCTGAACTTCAGGGGCAGTTTGTTAGTGCGGCATGACCTACTGCACAGATCCTGACTGATACACATTGCAATGGATAAACCCCGCCTTTGGCTCTTTTAGTAGAGAGAAAAAGTGGAACCTACTGAGATATCAAAGAGGAAAGCAAGCTTCTACATGAAAAATGGGGAGTAGATATAGATATGACCTCCCAGGTCGCCGGGAGACCTCACCAGGAGAGGAAGACATATTGTCTGTTTAGCCAGGTGAGGGGAATTTGGAGAATCTGGCTTGAAAGAAGCAGAGAGCTCAGCCTCTTTGGAAACCCAACAGTAGAACTTGAATTCGGAGCAGACTGCACCCGAGAGGCCCAGAAGTACTTCAAGTTCGGAGGTCACTACCTGGTTAGTTTTCCTACCTGTTAAGACTTTTTTTTTTTTTTTTTTTTTAAAGACAGAGTCTCACTCTGTCTTCCAGGCTGGAGCACAATGGCGCGGTCTCAGCTCAATGCAACCTCCGCCCCACCGGGTTCAAGCAATTCTCCTGCCTCAGCCTCCCGAGTAGCTGGGATTACAGGCACCCACCACCACCCCTGGCTAATTTTTGTGTTTTTAGTACAGACAAGGTTTCAACATGTTGGACAGGCTGATCTTGAACTCCTGACTTCAAGTGATCCACCCACCTCAGCCTTCCAAAGTGCTGGGATTACAGGCATAAGCCACCACGCCTAGCCGATTTTTATTTTTTTTTTAAACTTTTATTGTGAAATAATATAAGACTTGCAAAGATGTGGGGAAAATGGTACAAAGACTTCTTCTATGCCTTTCAAAACTGGTCAAATGTGAACAATTAACACTTTGATTTATCATTCGTCCTTTCTCCCTCCATGTGTGTGCAAACACACACACACTTCAAACCCATGTGGGCCAACACACACATTTACTTTTTTCTTGAAATGTTTGAGAGTAAGTTGCAGGCACAATGCCACCTTATCTCTAGAGACTTAGTGTGATTTCCTAAAAACAAGGACATCATCTTGCATAATCACAGTATAATGACCAGCATCAGGAAATAGGCATGGACACAACATTATTATTCATTATTAAAAAGTACTCATCTTCAGGCCTCATCCAAAGTTTGCCAGTTGTTCCAGGAATGTCCTTTATCTGGTCTGGAGCACAATGTAGGATCATGTGTTGCATTTAGTGGCTATGTTCCTTTAGTCTCCATTTGTTTGGAAAAGTTCTTGGTCAGAGAAGTCATTTTTGTCCCTCTGAATGAGAATGGCCCAGCAAGGGTCTGTTCTTTAGTCACAAGTCATTATGAGGATGGCTGGTGGAGAGAGTGGCAGCTGAGGCCCCAGAGAATGTTCCAGGGACAAGTATTAGGAAGGGCAGAGAGGAAGGAGGGAGTACCCTGTTACCTTTATTTAAATACAATTTTTAATTGGAGTATGGAATATGAAATGAATGACTTTCTGTAGACCCTTAACAATGTCTGTGTATTACAAGAGTGGAGTTGGCTGGGTGCGGTGGCTCACGCCTGTAATCCCACCACTTTGGGAGGCCAAGGTGGGAGGATCGCTTGAGCCTAGGAATTCAAGTCCAGCTGGGCAACATGGTGAGACCCCATCTCTACAAAAAATATAAAAATTATCTGGGCATGGTAGTTGTGCCTGTAGTTCCAGCTGCTCAGGAGGCTGAGGTGGGAGGATTGCTTAAGCCTGGGAGGTCAAGGCTGCAGCGAGCCAAGATCGTGCCACCGCACTTCAGCCTGAGTGAAAGAGTGAGATACTGTTTCAAAAAAAATAATAATGATAATCACCCAAAAGAGTGGAGTTTTGCGCATAGTTCCCTCTGGTTTGGCAAGCAGCTCATCCACAGGTGTCTGGGTACTTTGATGGACCTGTTCAAACGACCTCTAAGCACAAGGGACCCTCATGCACTGTGGAGAAAGCATTTAAGGCTTGCTTCATCTCAGGGAAAGAGAAGACAAAGAGTCGGAAGAGGACAAGGGTTAGGGGAGATGTGACTTGGGTGGGGCGCATGCTGAGTCTGAGGTGGCCAGCATCTAAGTGGAGATGTCTGAAAGGCAGATGGATAAAATGGGTCTGTCTGTGGTTCACAGAGAGTCCTAGGCTAGAGAAACATCATGAGTTGAAATTACCTAACACATTCATTTAATTGAAAAAAAAATCACTCTCAAAGGAGTAAATATTATAGGAGCAAACTCAGTGATACAGAAACATGACCAGGCTCTCAAAATTGAGCTCATATCTGGCTTTCTCTTTTTCCTTTCTCAAACAAAATCACCATATTCACTGCTCTGACAGGGAAACCTGGAAAACAGATGTCCTCTGTGTGTGTTTCATTCGGAAATTCCCAGGCTAACAGTAAAAGGAGCTGCTGATGAAGTGGCGCCCTGCCAGTTTCATGCAGGGATCCGCGGCTGCTGGTGACAGTCCCTGTCGAGCGTGGTGAGGCCCTCTGGCTGGGACCCAGAGCCCAGCAGGCAGCCCCGTCTCCACCAGATCCTCCCCACGGGGGTGCTTCCTGCCCTATGAATGCCCCAGGACAGCAGGGCTCCGAGCTCTCTGTTCAAGACTGACTTTCCCAATCAAGCTAGAGTCCTTGTTCCTTTGTCAGATCATTAAGCATTTTGGTTAAATTTTATATTTTTAATTTCTATTTACTTATATTTTAATTGACAAAATTGTATATATTTATGGCTTACAATTTGGTGTTTTGATATATGTATACATTGTAGAGTGGCTAAATCAAGCTGTTTAACATTTGTATTACCTCATATGCTTATTGTTTTGTGGTGAGAACACTTAAAATCTACTCCCTTAGCAATTTGTTTCTTTTTTCTTTTTTTGAGATGCAGTCTTGCTCTGTCCCCAGGCTGGAGTGCAGTGGCACAATCTCGGTTCACTGCAACCTCCACTTCCTGGGTTCAAGCAATTCTCCTGCCTCGTCCTCCGGAGTAGCTGGGATTACAGGTACCCGCCACCATACTCAGCTAATTTTTGTATTTTTAGTAGAGATGGGGTTTCACTATGTTGGCCAGGCTGGTCCTGAACTCCTGACCTCAAGTGATCCGCCCACCTTGGCTTCCCAAACGCTGGGACTACAGGCGTGAGCCACCGCACCCAGCCTGCAATTTTCAAATATACTATATATTATTATTAACTTAGTCATCATGATATACAATAGATCTCTTGAGCAAATTGCTCCTGTCTTAATATTTTGTTAATATTAATATTTGCTAACATATTGATAATGGTTTGGCTCTGTGTCCCCACGCAAATGTCATCCTGAATTCTAATTCCCATAATCCCCACGTGTCGAGGGAGGGACCTGGTGGGAGGTGATTGGATGATGGGAGCAGTTTCTCCCATGCTGTTCTCGTGATAGTGAGTGAGTTCTCATGAGATGTGATGGTTTCCTAAGTGCTTGACAGTTCCCTCTTCACACGCTCACACTCTCTCCTGCTGCCTGTGAAGAAGGTGCTTGCTTCCCCTTCTGCCATGGTTGTAAGTTTCCTGAGGCCTCCTCAGCCATGTGGACCTGTGAGTCAATTAAACCTCTGTCCTTTATAAATTACCCAGTCTCCAGTATGTCTTTATAGCAATGTGAGAACGGACTAATACATGTATTATAGATAATAAAAACTTACTATTTCAAGTGTCTACTGTGATGTGCAATATCAGCTTTGTAAAAATAAGTGAGATTAAGATAACATATATTATTAAATATAAGAACTCTTTGTAGCATAGTATTTCCAACTTTTGTAAAATCACCCCTCTTTAACGACTACAGAATTATACTGTGTTTTACATGTCCAGAATTACACTATGTGTTCTATTAAAAATTATGAAGTAAAATTTCAATATTCCATAACCATTAGCTTTTGAAGCAAAACATTACATCATAAAGAAAATGCTAGTTAACTATGCCAGAGAAAGGAGTTTTTCCTATAGAAAATAAACAAGGAACTTCTGCTTCTGGTAAAGGAGGATGACTAGGAAATTTGAATCAACTCTCCCACTAAGGGCAGCCAGAAATGGCAGACAAAATATTTTGCAAATATGCTTGAAAGTAGTAGAAAGCTAACGCAGGCCTAGTGCAGTGGCTCATGCCTATAATCCCAGAAGTCTGAGAAGCTGAGGCAGAGGGATCACTTGAGGCCAGGAGTTCGAGACCAGACTGGCCAACATTGCAAAACCCCGTCTCTACTAAAAATTCAAAAAATTAGCTGGGCATATGATGCATGCCTATAATCCAGCTACTCGGGAGGCTGAGGCAGGAGAATCGCTTGAACCTGGGAGGTGCAGGTCGCAGTGAGCTGAGATCACACAATTGCACTCCAGCCTGGGCAACAGAGTGAGACTATGTCTCAAAAAAAGAAAGAAAGCTAATGCAAAGATGCAATAGTTAATAACTGCTAAGCCACCATACGGGGGAAGACAGTGCCCAAGCAGATGAGCCCTACAATGGGGATGTTTTACTCCTGGGGCTTCTGTCAACGCTGGAAGGGACAGTTGATGGTTAAGCAGTTCTTTTTCCAACATCACAGGGTAGAGTGACAAAGATTGCGGTCTAAGGCTCTGCAAGAGCAAAAGGCCCTCATACACCCTTTGGCTCTGCATTAGGATTCCACAGGGCAGCCCTGAGGGGTTTGCAACTCAGCCTGGAATAATGACAATCTCAGATATCTAGTACCTCCAGACATCTGGCAGAAGAAAAGGAAACTCCCTTTTGGAGTTTGGGAGATAACATCTTCCTCATCCTCAAATTATGTTTTCAAATACGTGTCCAGGGCACCAACCCAAATAATCAAGCATAAGGAGATGGGACAACTGCAAAGACAGATGACAAAAAAAAAGATGGAAAAGATCTACCATGCAAATACTAACCCAGACGAAACTGGAGTCTCTCTACTAAGATAAAAGCAGACTTCAAGGTGAAAAGCATAGCTAGAGCTAGAAGAGAGGGATATTTCGAATGACATAAAGATTTGGAAAAATATAACAGCTCTAAAGTTTTATGTAGCTATTAACATAGGATCAAAATCTATGGAGAAAAATTTCACAGATGGAAGTGGAGAAATGGACAAATCTTCATCATATAGGGATTTGAACGTACCTCTCTCACTGAGAGTATAAACAAAAAACTCAGGAAAAATATAGACAACTCAAACATTATGATCAGCAAATTTGAATTTACAGATACCTTTTGATGCATTCAAAATAACTGTAGAATATATACTTTAAAAGCACACCTAGAATATTTATAAAAATACTTTTAAAAGCATATCTAGAATATTTAATTACTAAGACTTCATGTAAAAAAAAATGGATTTCCAGCTTCTTTTGATCAATTTTCATCTTCTCTAGAAACTCTAAGCTCAGCAGGGACTCACCTCCCCACCTCCTGCACTGCAAGCTCACCGCACCCACTCTGCAGACATTTCAATATTAAACACTGGGCTAAAGCCACCTAGACTTCAATCTCCCACGCACTCAGAATGGAAGGAAGCTTTTTAAACCCAATTCAAGATTCAACAGAAATCTTTATTTCTACTACAATCTTTGTCCTTCTCTTTCCCTTCCTCTTTTCTCCAACAACAAAAATAAATAACAGAATTTACTGGCCACAAAGTGTTGGCATGAGGGGCCAAGTTAGTTACTTTATCTTTTCTTATCAGTCAAAACTTCAGTCGGGGCTGGGCACTGTAATTAATCCCAGCAATTTGGGAAGCCAAAGTGAGAGGATCACTTAAAGCCAGAAGTTCGAGACCAGCGTAGGCAAAAAAACAAGACCCACATCTCTAAAAATAAAATAATAAAAATAAATTAGCTGGGCATTGTGATGCATGCCTGTAGTCCCAGCTGCTCTGGAGGCTGTGGCGGGAGGATCATTTGAACGCAGGTGTTAGAGGCTAGAGTAAGCTATGATTGTGCTACTGCCCTCCAGCCTGAGCAACAGAGCAAGACCTTGTCTCTGAAAAAAAACAAACTTCAGTGTGTTTCACTAAAAAGTCTCTTTCCAAAGGCTCCTGTGATAAAATACTTAAACACCTGTAGCTGCATGAGTGTGAATAATGCAGTTGAGAGATGGTATGTGTGGCCTTGCACCTTGCCGGCTTAGCTGAACCTACTGATGTTTCCCACAATGCCCCACCACGTTTGGTTCTGGGTTAGGGCTGGCCACAGAAGAAATGGAAAGAGACTTGCAAGGCAGAAGGATGCAGCCACTTTCCAGGTCTGAAGGTCAGAGGCCTGCTTCTGCTTAAAATCAGCCCAGCTGATCTTCTGGTCAACCTCACAGGTGCCCTCAGCACATTTAACTCCTGCCTGGATCTTCTCCTTCAGCTTCTCCACATCCTGGGGCAGGCACATGTACAGATCTGTGGCCAAGGGTGCTAGCTTCTTCCACAAGTTACCTGCACCGTCAGGATGGTGACACCTGTGCAGGTTCTAGTTCATCCCCCCAGAATCCACTTGGTTTTCGTGGGTTCTGCTTTGTCCTTGCAGGTTCCAGCCTGCCCTTGCTCTTCCCTGCTTTGCATCCCTGTTTTCTCCTTGACTGCCAGCCCTGCTGACCTGTAGCGGCCTCAGGCCCCCCGAAACATGCAGCAGCAATAGCCTTCCAGTGTCTTCTTCACAGCTCCAGCAGCCAACACGGTTCAGTCCCCATGATGAGCCCATCGTTCCCCAGCACTCTGTGCACCTCTGACTCCCTGACACACAAGAGCTTCCATTACGGTCCACTCAATTCTATGTACAGACAAAATCCCTGATCACCTTAGGTCCAGGGGGAGGTAGCTTAGGGTTCAGTTGGGGTGCCCTAAATGTCCCACACTCAGCTGGGCACCAGCAGGCAGACTCATTCACCACTCAGTGCACAGCGTTCCGCCCCTGCTCCATGCCAGATCCAGGGCTGGCTGCTGGGAATAGAAATAGGCCCTAACCTTGAGGATTTCAGAATTACAGCTATCCTTTTGAGTAGGAATGACAACAGGGCCCCACGCGAATGCTGAGCTCAAAGGAAAGGAGACATTTCAATCAGGGAGGAGTGAAGGGATAAGCCAACTAGTACTTCCCACTAAAGGTGGCCTGATGGGGGGGAAGGAGAAGGGGCTACATCTTCCCTTCTTGCTGCCACGAACATGGCTTCCTGCCTATGCTTGCCAAAGATTGCTCTGTGTATGGAGCAGGGGTACAAGAAAGGGACCAAACCAGCCTTTACTACATCACATTTCACATGTCTTTCCCTAAGATGCTCTGGAAAGCGCCTAAATCCTCAGTAGAACACAGTCAAGTGAAATTTTCCAAACAGCATCTGGTAGCCCAATTCCCTCAACACTCTCCAAACAAGGAATGCGTGTATTTGGCCAGTGGAGCTGCTTCTCAGAAAAGAGTTTTGGGGCCCAGCAAGGTGGCTCATGCCTGTAATCCCAACATGTTAGGAGGTCAAGGGGGAAGGATCACTTGAAGCCAGAAGTCGAAGACCACCCTGGGGCAGCAAAGTAAGACCTGTCTCTAAGAAGAAAAAAAAAAAGAAAAAGAAAAAAAATTTTGCCAGGCATAGTGGTACGCGCCTGTAGTCCCAGCTACTCGGCGGCTGAGGCAGAAGGATCACTGGAGCCTAGGAGTTGGAGGCTGGAGTGAGCTATGATCACACCACCGCACTCCAGCCTGGGCAACAGCGAGACCCCATCTTTAAAAAATATATATTTGTTTGGGCCAGTTAATTGTATGTGCCCAGGGGCCATTAAACGTGGTCGTGTTATATGGGAAGATAGAGTTTTCTGCCCCTGTCACCATCTTGTTCACTGTCTTCTTCCTTCCCTTCCTCCTCTAGTTGAGAGAGTTCTTTCAGTTCTTTAGCACAGAAAAATTGTTTTATCACTGACAGTCCAACTTAGCAAGAGGAATATCTCTTTTGTCTGTGACTATCTTCAGAATCTGCGGAGCCTGCTGCTGCAAGGACGGCAGGGTTTACTCCCAATTTTCCAGTGACCAGGGACCTGCTGGGGAAAAGACTGGGGCTCTGCAGGGAAGGGCAGAGGGCAGAAAAGGTGAGCGACCAGAGCGGCAGGGCTCACGGGAGCTCTCAGACCAAAAGATCCCGCCACAGAGAAAGTAATAAATGCTTTGCCCCACCTGTCGGCTTCCTGCAGCGGCACAATCAGCTGTGAGAAATCTCATTCTCTTTCTGGTGTTGGATTATTTTCACGGCCCTTCCAGACAAGGAAGCATTACCAAAGGCTTGCAGTAATTCAACAAAATACCAGCAAGGCTTCAATTTAAGAACAGGTTGGTTTCAGAAACTTACTTGTACAGTTGGTTATTGGGAGCTCAAAGTATTTTCCCACAAAGCCAGGATGGCCGCGGGTCCAGCATATCCTATTTTGCTTTCTTCGTGGGCTCGCAGGTCGTGCTGTGTCTCTCAGCCTTCCTGGCAGTCAGGTGGACCCGTGTAACTGAGTTCTGAGTGAGGGAATTCAGGCTGAAGCAATGCATGCCATGACCGGGCCTGACTCCAAAACCTCCCATGCAATCCCCCTCCATCTTTCTTTTCCCATTTCTCAGGTGAGGGAGAGTGAAGGAGAAGGGGTGGGGGGAGATGCTCAAGGTGATAGGGATCTGGATTTTGAATGACTGGGGAGCAGAGCCCAAGTGCCACACCCCCACCAACTTATACTGAATTGACACGGATGTGACTACAAAATCAACTTCATTTTGCTAAGCCACTGAGGTTGTGGTACTGGTTGATTATTTTAACTTTAGTAAATTTTACTTTATACAGCCAAAGAGAGAGAGAGAAATGAGGTTAGCATGGGAGGTTCTAGGCTAGCTTAAAGAAATCCATTTTAACCAGTGCAGAGATGAACTATCACACCGAGTATAAATCCTGGCTACAAGTTTTGGTGCAGTTCATGTATAATTTTTTTTTTTTTTTTTGAGAGGGAGTCTCACTCTGTTGCCCAGGCTGGAGTGCAATGGCACAATCTCAGCTCACTGCAACCTCTGCCTCCCGGGTTCAAGCAATTCTCCTGCCTCAGCCTCCCGAGTAGCTGGGATTACAGGCACACACGCCTAGTAGAGATGGGGTTTCACCATGTTGGCCAGGCTGGTCTCCAACTCCTAACCTCAAGGGATCTGCTGACCTCGTCCTCTCAAAGTGCTGGGATTACAGGCGTGAGCCACCATGCCCAGCCTCAATGTATAATTTCTGTAAAAGCTACTTATCTGTTATCTGCTCCTTTCTGCCACCCTACCTCACAGTGACTCTCTCTTCAAGGTCCCGTTTGTCAGACCCAAACTACAGTACTACTTCTTATGCATAAACTTTCTAAGACTGCGAGTACCAAAACCTCCTCGTTCCTCTCTTCCCCACTCAAAAAGTGCAGGCATGCCAGACAGGAGGCTGTTAGCCCTGGAGAGAACTGCATTTATTTTTCAGTTTCTTTCCTTTATCCAGATCTGAGCCCAGACATGGTATTATTAGAGAGGACAGGCTAATGATCCCTGAATTTCAGTGCCTTAACAGCACAGGTGTATTTTACAACCCTTTACAGTCCATTACGAGGTCATAGTAGGGGTGGGGAGGACTCTCCTCCCCAGAGTTATTCAGGGATCCAGGCTCACTCCAGCAAGTGAGTACACCAACTTGAAGGGCCCTGGAGTCCTTCACTAGATTATTTGTACCCAGTCTGCAGGGGAGGGAAGAGAGCATGGAGCAGTGTTCAGGAAGTCTTATGGGCCAGGTCTGGACATGGTGGACTTTGCCTCTGGACACAGCTCATTGGCCAGAATTAGTCACAAGGCTCCCACTAAGTGCAAGGGAGGCTGGCAAATGTGGTCTTCCCATGTGTTCAGGTGGAAGGTGGAATGGGATTTGGTGAACGGAGAGCATACTCTCTACTATTCAGAGAGTCTTGAAATCTCTTTCTCTTTTACTACATCGGTTTCTAACATTTGTATGATGCCAGTGTATGCTTTCATGTAGATCAGGGTAAACTGCAGCTGATGGGCCACATCCAGCAGACTGCCTGTTTTTTGCTAATAAAGTTCTATGGGAAGACAGCTATGCCTTGTGATATTATCTGCCTGCTTTCAAACCTGCAACAGCAGCATCAAGCTGTTGAGACAAAACCAGTATGGTCCACCAAGGCTAAATCACTTACTATCTAGCCATTTACAGAAAATGTTTGCTGACCCCTGCTACAAACAGTCCCCAACTCAAGATGGTTTGACTGAACAAATTTCTGACTTACGGTGGTGTGAAAGCAGTAACCATTCAGTAGGATACTCTGAGTATCCAACCATTCTGGTTTTCATTTTCAGGTCAGTGTTCGATAAATTACATGAGATATTCCATTCTTTATTATAAAACAGGTTTTGTGTTAGATGATTTTGCCCAACTGTAGGCCAATGTGTTCTGAATTCGAATTTAATTCGAATTAAATGCATCCAAGTAGCACACTGCTGTAGCCGTAATTCCTAATTCATTCATTCATCAGGCATGCGTGTATGCAGAACCCATAAACTCTTTGCCAGGCATTATTCGAGGTAGACATATGCAACTATGAAAAAATATTGTCTTTATGCTCAAACTTCTAGTCTTTATAAGAATGATGGTAAGAAGTGTGCAGAGTGTGGAAAAGGAACTTTTTAAAAATGTATTTAATTAGTGTAAAAAGCAAGAGAATCCCACCTAAGCAAATTTCCCCACTCTTCAGAAGTCTTAAACGGCAATTCCCAGAAATAATTTAGATTGTGGACCTGCCCCAACTGGAAGCATGTATAGCCATCCACCGCATAATGACATTTCAGCCAACAGCAGGCTGCATATACGATAATGGTATGATAGGATGTAAGATTATAATGCAGCATTTTTACTGCATCTTTTCTATGTTAAGATACAGTTAGATACAAAAATACCATTGTGTTACAACTGCCTACAGTGTTCAGTACAGCAACACGTGGCACAGGTTTGTACCTTAGGAGCAATAGGTAACCCAGGTACCTAGACATGGTAGCCCAGGTGTGTAGTAGGCTAGACCATATAGGTTTGTGTAAGTGCACTCCACGATGTTCACACAATGATGAAATCACCTAACTTTACATTTCTCAGAGGGTATCCCTTTGTTAAGTGATGCATGACTGTATGTAGTAACATTAAATAAAATGCCACCCAGTGGATAATCTTAGAATTGTTCTGATTCCCATTAACAGAATTAACAGAATTTTCCCCATTTCTTATTTCTTCTTTATAACTTCCTTAAGCAAGCCATGTTATCAAGTGCTAGTTCCCCCAAGGTTCAATATCGTATTGTTTGTTTTTACAAAGTCCATGCCATGTCAATCAACCAGTGGCCAGACGTTTCTAGAGAGCCTGAAATCCAAGACAACCGTGGAAGGACAGTCCCTACATTCTCCCTGGGGTGCTGCTGACTTTTAAGAGAAACCAGTGGCCTCCCCAATCTTTGAAAAAGGCCTCGTCAAGGCAAATCCAAACAAATTCTCCCCCAATTCCCTGTCAAACAGGTTTCACACTCAAACCCCAATGCAAAGGGAAGGGAATGTTAGATTCATTAGTTTAACACCAGCTAGGCAGGTACAGCTGAGGCTGAGCTGAAGAATAAACATTAGGAAATAAAGTTCTTTGACGGCAACACGCCAAAGCATAATCTCCCTCTTGAGAACCCCTCCTTAGGCCCAGGCCTCCTTCTAGACATTCCCTGTGTGTGCCTCACAGTCACTCAGACCCCTACCACCTCCCTGCTCAGACAAGAACCTTAGAAACAAAGAGAACATGAGGAATTGGCAGTAGTTCATGGTACCGGACAGACTGGAAGCTGGAGCTGGGCCGAAGGACATTTGGAATTCTGGGATTCCATGGGCTTATGCATCCTCAGGGCATTTGTCCCAGGGCTGCAGGATTCTGGAGCTTTGGCATTCTGGTTGCCGGCTGGTGGGACTAAATAAATTGCCCTTTTCTGCCTCCACTCTGAATTCTTCATTGTCATGGTCTTGACTCTTGATTTACAAAATGGGATACACCAAAGCAAGATGAGGGGGCTGGCTCTGCCAGTGACTACACACTTCTGTTCCCTGGGGCTTGTGGTCAGCCCCAGCAAAACATCAAGTGCTTAGCCTTACCCATGCACAGGAGGCTCTTAATAAAGGGCAGAGACCGTAATCCTCATCTTCATCCATCTCCCTCCAACCTTCCTAAGTGCCTGGGGGCTTACCTGCCACCTCAAAAAAATGAAGAAATCTTGCCGATTCTCATCATTCATGATTCCATATTTGCGAATTCACCTACTTGCTAAAACCTACTTGTCACCTCCAAATCAAACTGATGGCACTTTCACAGTCATTCTCCAACATGTACAGAGCAGCAAAAAATCTAAGTCACCTGATGCACATGTTTCCATCTGAGATCGAACAAGCTCTGGTGCTGTAAAAGTTATTCTTCCTATAGTCTATCTAGTGGCCTATGTTTGGGAATTTTCATCCTTTTTTAGGTGGCGATTTTGCTAAGATAGCACTTGATATGGTTTGGCTGTGTCCTCACCCTAATCACATCTTGAACTGTAGCTCCCTTAATCCCCATGTGTCATGAGAGGGAACTGATGGGAAGTAATTGAATCATGGGGCGGGGGGGGGGTTCTGTGCTGTTCTCTTGACAGTGAATAAGGCTCACAAGATCTGACAGTTTTATAAAGGGCAGTTCCCCTGCACACACTGTTTTGCCTGCTGCCATGTAAGACATGCCTTTGCTCCTCCTTCGCCTTCCACCATGATTGTGAGGCCTCCCCAGCCACATGGAACAGTCAGTCCATTAAACCTCTCCCCTCTATAAATTACCCAGTCTTGGGTTTATCCTTACAGCAGTATGAGAGCAGACTAATACAGCATCTGAATATAGTGTGACCATAAGAATGTGACGGCCCTATGGGGAACGTACGTGTGTCAGATTAGCTTCCTTCAAGAGGACTCAAGATATAATCTCAGCTCATCCCCTAGTAGGGAGCTTTTGATGAATTTATCTGACCCTAAGGCCTCAGTTTCCTCATTGGTAAAATGAGGAGGGGAGGTGGGGGTGGTCTTTTCAACACTAGCAGTCTCTAGCTAAAGAACATATTTTTTAATTATAAAGGTTCATAAATATTTATTGTTGTGGACATTTTTTTCAAAGTATAAAGGCAAACACAGCCACTGTAGTCACTCTTTTTAGAGCGCTCTAAAGCAATCATCATAACTATACTTAGCTGAGGATGTAAAGGAATGCCACTATTGATAAAGAGGTCTGTTCCTGGGATCCAGGGTGAGGCTGAAAATCTTGAGGATGACCAATGTGTAGGTCCCTCTCTCTTCTGTGAATCACACAGAAATATAACCAGGAAGACAGCCTCAAATCAAAATAACCAGGAAGACAGCCTCAAAGGCAGTTACCCCCAAAAGATAATATTGCCCCAAACTTTTTTCTCCCTCATCACACACATGTTCATTAGTAACCCTGGGGCTCTGGACCGCAGGTTTTTCGTTTTGGGTGGACAAGCCAACGTGCAGCAAAGCTGCTCAGCCACTCTCCCAAGCAAGAACCCGAGATTCTTTGTTGTAATCAGGTGCATACGGAAACCTGTTGGGGTCAGTGCAAAGTGTCTCTCTCCTTAAGCATCTCAAAGTTACACAGACATTTAACCAAGTCTCCTATTTCCTGTCAAAAAAATCCCAACCGAGCAACCAGATGAGCACAGGTAGGTGGTGAGTGACAGATATTTGTGCAAAAATTAGATGTGGTCTCGTGAAGTCCCCACAGCCCAGGAACATTTCACTCAATCTAGTGAGCTCCATGCTCACTATGAGCTGGTTTCGCACCGTACTCTGGGGGAAGCGGATATAACTCCACAGAGGCTGACTTGAGAGACACGATCCAGTAAGAGGCTGGACGGCTTGACCCAGAACCCCATAGAAATACACTGGTCCTGTCAGCAGGTCTGAGATGGATGTGTAGCCAAGTGACAAGCTCCAGTACAGCCTTAGGATTCACCAAAGTCACCCCTACTCATGTGACGTGTGAGGCAGACAGATTTGCCTTGAAGTAGCAACAAAGAATATCTGCACTCCAGATCTTGGTGGAGAATTTAGTCTCTCAGCCACCTAACTCTTACCAAATTTTGAAAGAAATGGTATCTATGGATGATTTTCCTGAAGTACACTCAGTCCAGTGATGCCTTTATAAGCATTTTCCAGAGTGGTATATTAAACAAAACACTACTCTACAGAACGTGGTATGTATCCTTAAAAAAAAGTTCCTTGATTAAATTAGTTTACGACAAAGTCTGAAAAAGTTACCCAAGTTTTTTAACTGCAGAACTGCACACAATGTGTGTGTATGTGTGTATGTGGTGTGTGTGCGTGTGTATGTGGTGTGTGTGCATGTGTATGTGTGTGTGTGGTGTGTGTGAGGTGTGTGTGTGGTGTGTATGCATATGTGTGTGGAAGTGTGTCCGTGGTGTGTGTGGAGGTGTATGTGTGTGTGGTGTGCGTATGTGTATGTGTGTGGTGTGTGGTATGTGTGTGTGTGTGTGTGTGTGTGGTGTGTGTGAGGTGTGTGTGTGGAGGTGTGTGTGTGGTGTGCTTATGTGTATATGTGTGGTGTGTATGTGTGTGGTGCATGTGTGGTTGTGTCTGTGTGTGTGGCGTGTGTGTATGTGTATGGTGTGTATGTGTGGTGTATGTGTGTGTGGTGTGTGCATATGTGCATGTGTGTGATGTATGTGTGTGGTGTGTATGTCTGGGTGTGTGGTGTGTGTATATGTGTGTGGTGTGTATGTGTGTGTGGTATGTGTGTACATGTGGTGTGGGTGTGTGTGTGTGGTGTGTGTGTTGTGTGGTGTATGTGTGTGGTGTGTGTGTAGTATGTATGTGTGGTGTAGGTGTATGTGTGTGGTGTGTATGTGATGTGTGTGTTGTGTGGTGTGTGTGTGTATGTGTGTGGTGTGTATGTAGTATCTGTGTATGTGTGGTATGTGTGTAGTGTGTTTATGTACGTGTGGGGTGTGTGTATGTATATGTGTGCAGTGTGTGTGTGTTGTGTGTGTGTGTGGTACATGTACCCCTCAGGGCAGGGATCTGCTGTGGTCTGAAAGTTTGTGTCTCTCCAAAATTCATACGTTGAACTCTCATCCCCAACGTGGAGGTATTAAGAAGTGGGGCTTCTGAGTGGTGACTAGGTCATGAAGGTGGAGTCCTCATGAATGAATTTGTGCCCTTTTAAAAGAGGTCTGAGCTGGGCACATTGGTTCATGACTGTAAGCCCAAGGACACAGGAGGCTGAGGCAGGAGGACTGCTTGATGCCAGGAGTTCAAGACCAGCCTGGACAACATAGTGACACTCCTCCATCCCTAAAAACAAATAAACAAGTAACCAGCCTGGTGGTGTGTGCACCTGCAGTCCCAGCTACTTGAGAGGCTGAGGCAGCAGGATGTCGTCAGCCCAAGAGTTCGAGGTTACAATGAGCCATGATCGCACCACTGCACTCTAGCCTGGGCGACAGAGCAAGACCCTGTTCCTGAAAAAATAAAAAATAAAAATAAAAAGAGGCCTGAGGGAGCTTGTGTGTCCCTTCCACCATGCGAAGACACCAAGAAGATGCCATCTCTGAGGAGCACACTCTCACCAGACAGTGCATCTGCTAGTGCCTTTATCTTAGACTTCTGCAGACTTCCCAATCTGCAGAACTGTGAGCAGTAAACGCTACCCTTTATAAATTACCCAGCCTAAGGTATTCTGTTATAGCAGCCTGAATAGACTAAGACAGATATTAGTCTCTTTTCTTCATTAATGTACTCCCATGTGCCTAGAATGGTGGTTCGCACATCAATATTCTTTGAATGAATAAATGAATCTTACCTGAAAATCTTTACATTCAATAAATACTGATAAAATACATTGAAGTCAAGGAGCAATACGCATTAACAAAATGCAACAGTTCATGAAAATGTGTAACTATGTGCATCAAACTCTTAACCAGTCACTTAGAAAGATAATCCACATGTGTATGGTTGAAAAACAACAGCAAGAACAGCCCTGAAGCTACAACAGGATTCCTTCAACAAATGCAGCATTTAGTGAGAATTTATGGAACTGAGCAAACCTGAGCAATCATAAGCCTGCAGCCACCACAACAAATACAGCAACATGGAGTGGGGAGGCCCAAACATAGCACAGAGCTTTTGATATGCTAGTTTTATTATGAGTTTCCAAACAGCGGCTTTAGGATACACTACCTGCCAAATACAGACAGTTCAGTGGCAACTGGGGATCCATTTTCTCACAGGACAAAACTGCTCAGACTCCAGCCGATTCCATAGCTTGTAAAAGTCAGAAGTCTTGCTGCAGTTTCTGCTAATGCTCAGAAGTGAAAGCTTCATGATTCAGTATCTCTTCTAATTTGCACAGGCACAAAGCTCAGGCTCCTCGCCCGCTCCGTGCAGCATCCGATCTCGAAATCTTGGATTTCACAAGGAAGAACCACGTTGCCCAGCCTTCCACTGCCTGCATAGTTCCACCCCACAACCCCTGCTCCCCTTTCTCTACTTCTACTGAAGCTTTGGATTTGGTGGTTCCAAAGTCTTCACCGTTTGTTATAAAAGTGACTTCCCCTTTCCTCTAACACTAAGACATAAAGGAGGAAGTCTCAGACTCTACCCCTAAACTTGTGAGTCTGATCTACTTTTGTGAACCCCCTTTGTTTTTGGGTGGCCCATCATCCATTCTCTCTCCTTCGGGTCACAACTGAGCTTGGGAGAATAACCTTTCGCTCAATGTGTGCATCTTGGCACACCTGTTAATTCAGGTCTCCTGCTCTCCTGTGGCTAAGTGCCAGGCCACTCAGACTGCTGAGCTGTTGAACCTTGAGGGGAGTTATCTGATAATGGTGGGCACGGGGAAAAGGAACAGATGAAATTCTTTTATTTTGGTGGCTACAGGCCATCAGGATTTTTTTTTTTTTTTTGGAAGTGAGACCCCAGGAGTTTTCAGGTTCCTGTCCATTCTGAGACTGTTTCTTCAGCCTGCTCCTTGATTCCGTGACCTCACTATAGCCTTTCCATAAACTCTCTTCTGCAAATGTGAGTCAGTTTATTTCTGTTGCTTACAACCCAGAAACCTGACTGTCTGCCCCACCAGTAGAGCAAAGGCCTTTCTAATGGGAACAGTCAAGGTCAACGAAAAAAGTTGTTTTGCTTTTAACGTGACACATATATTAGCATCTCCCATGAATGTTAAGTTTAGTTTGGGAAATGCCCTAGAAGTTCTGGATTTTATTTCTGAATCTAGTCAAAGGCTGTGGATTCCAGCCATATGGTTTGCATTAGTTTTCTATTGCTGTGTAACAAATTGCCACAAACTCGGCAGCTTGAAACAATACCTTTTGATGATCTCAAAGTTTCTGTAGGTCGGAAGTCCAGGCAATGGTATAACTGGGTTCTCTGTGCAAGGTCTCACAAGGCTGAAATCAAGATGTTTGCTGGCTGTGCTCTCATCCAGAGCTCGGGATCTTGCTCCAAGCTCATTCAGGCTGATGGCAGGATCCAGATCCTCAGGACTGTAGGACTGAGGTCCCTGTTGTCTCATCAGCTGTCACCTGAAGGTCTCTCTCAGCTCCTATAGGCTGCCCTCAGTTCCTGGCCATGTAGCTGTCTCACAGCATGGCAGTATCCTTCTTCAAGGCTAGCAGAGACTCTCCTTGAACTCTAGATCTTCTTTAATGGGCTGATTAGGTCAGAACACCCAGGATCACCTCCTTTTGATTACTTAAAGCCACTGATTAGGGACTTCATTACATCGGGACTTCACTTTGTATATCCTATAATCTAATTGTGGGAGTGACAGGCAACACTGTCCTGCCCACACCCAAAGGGGAAGAGATTATGCAGGACGTGTACACCAGGGGGCGTGAATCTCAGAATTCTGCCCAGCACATGGTCTTGTTCCCAGTTCTCTGGGGAGCAAAACTACCTCTTACTTTTCCCTCGGCTTATATTTTTAAAGTGTCTACGATACCTCATATAGGGTTATTGTTAGGGTTACTGTCTCTGTTCACATGATGCCCCACATAAGGAATATATATTCTTGGAGTTAAGAACCAAGACCCGTTATGCTTCGCTGAGAGACTGGTAGGTTTTGCCTTGTGATCCATAGGAATCACATGAGTGAACCTGATTCTCTTTTCACTTTAGCTAGTGGGAAGCTCAGAAACAAATATGTGGCTAAGTCTAAGTAACTGAGTAGAAGTTTATGAGTACTTGTATCTTACAATACCTGTGTTTCATTCCCCCACAAGCCCCTGCCCAGCCTCACTCTTTCATTTTAATTCAAAAACTTTTCTGGCACTGACTACTATTTTAAGGTAGATAGTCTTATAAGTAGCCTCTAATGTGTTGTATAAGGAAATAGGGTATACATAAAAATGAAATAAAATAATAATAATAGCTAATCCAAACGGAGCCATTATTGTGACCACCTAGTATAAGCATGATCACATATGATCTTTACAATCACTCCAGGAAATAAGATACTTTAATATCCTTATTTAATAGATAAGGAAACAGATGAGGCCTAGAGAAGATAAGAAGTACCAGAACAACCATTCAATTCCAAGCGTGCCTGACCAACAGAGCCTAGGCTGTTAACCATCACACCCTATTGATTTCAATACATTTACATTTTAAAGGGAGCAAACAGTGGGGACAGTTGGCTGCCTATGAAACTCTCCAGACTAGAAAGAGACCATTACACATGTTGTCAAGCCCAGAGGAATTGTTTTCTGCACACCTTCCCTGGCAAGTGCTCCTCTACAACGTAAAACAAAGTTCTCTGAAGTGCAGAACTTGGTAATAGTTAAACCCCGCTTGAAAGTAGAAAAGGGAGTTCCAGAAATAGAAGAAGGGCTTGGAAACAAGTAAGTAAGCATTTTCCTTGGTAAGTTATAAACAGGTGTAAGAGAATATCTGACACCAAGACCCAAAAGCACGATGTGACTGTTTCCATATGGGAGGACTTGTTAATATTCACCGTGGAACTGAGGAGTAAAGTATGTTCTTTCTAAAACAGAGTATGAAAAACTAGAGTTGATAAGACACATTCTGAAGGTACATCGCTGATGCCAGCCCACATTCTTTAACCCTACTCCAAAGGATATTATTTATACAATAAATATAATATAGTTATTGGAAAATGTTTATTATAGTAAAAATAAATACAATATTTACAAAATAAATCAGCTAATAATTATTGTCAGAGGCTTACATCCATATCAATATCAATGTGATGTTTATGAAAAAAAATAAACACGCTGACTAGTTTACGTACTTACCTAGGACCATAAATAGCCTTGACTAGGGACAGCCAGGACTTAGGTTTCATGCCTGTGATTCACTAGGATTCACTGTGACTCACGACGCCACATAGTGGCAGCTTCCACAATTGCAAGTCCATTAACAGAAGCAAGACCCAGGGTGCTTACTTTATAAAGTTTCAGCCAGAGCGACATAGCCAGGTTTTATCTCGAAGTCTGTTTCAGAGCTAATATGAAGGTAAGAACCCAGGCATTCTGACCCTTTGAGAGAGTGAGAGCAAGAATGAAAGTGAGAGAGAAAGAGAGAGAGAAGGAGAGAGAAAGAGAGAGAGAGAGAAAGAGAGAGAGAAGGAGAAAAAGAAAGAGACTGAGTTAGAGTTTAGTGGAAGGCGCATCTTTGCTGCAACTTTTCAAGTTAGTAGACTATTATGACCAACACAAAATGCCCCTTGGGGGACTATGTTCTAGAAATTCGAATTTTATTAGTAGTTCTTTGAAGTACATAAAAATTGACAAGAGAACTTCAGTTGCTTCCTGTAATTATAAAGTGAATGAGTGGTAAAGGGACTAAGCCCAATTGTGCATGCCCGTAAGCTTTCCATAGTACTCCATCAATGTCTTACAGACAGCTCTGTGTGATGGACCGACAATGCCCTACCGGAGTGTGAGAAAGCAGCCAAGAGGGCAGCTGATTTCCCTTGCACACAAGGATACATGTGAGGTTGTCTTACTCTTTGCACTGAATTTAACTTCATGTTTCCAGCGACCACATTTCCCACTGGCATGCCTTTTACTTCATAAGCACCTTCATCCGGGCTATAGACACCCTCACGCCCAGCCTGCCACTCTTTATAAATTTTCAAAATCCTGCTCCAATGATAATTCAAGTCTAGTTTTGCAGTAGTTCTCCCTCAACACCAAAGCTTACATATTTTTAAATAAAAAAGTCCCCCTTGGCTTGCAGAGAATCATCCAACAATTCCTTGCTCTGCTTTTTTTTCTTTTTCTTTTTTCTTGGTGTTTCACTTTTTCCACTCTTTTCAGTTGCTTGAAAAACTCTTAAGCACACCAAAACAAATATTTGGGTCACAGCTTGCTTTAATGATGTGCTTTTGAAATGGTGGTTTTAATCCTGGATGCAGTTTTGATTGTTGTTTTCCTTTTGTAGTGATAGCCCACAGGCATTTCTGCCTGGGATCGGGATCATAATGAGGGGAACAGGGCACTCCAGATTTCCCAAGGGCCTGCTTATTAACACCCCAGCCTTGCGCTCCTCAGAGCGTATGTCCTGGCTTTCCTCTAGATGGCACTGTGGAGCAGAGGCGACTGTCAGGGACCCGCATCTTCCTCTATCAGTCATTACCCACTTCTCTGCAGATAAAACCAGGCCCAAGTGCACAGCTTTGAAGGGGAAAAGAAAGTCTCCTGGGAACTCTTTGCAGCCTGGGGAGAATGTGGAAGCAGTGGATGTTCTGTCTGGGTAGCAGTGTGACGGGCTAGGAATGGGCTGGCCACGCGCGCCTGAACCTGCGGTGGGTTTCTGATGGATTAGTGACTGGTGAGAAGACCCCATCACAGTGGGGCACAGTTAGCGAAAGTTCCGGATTTAGTTCGCCCAGATATCAAAGTCTCATCAGAATATGGTTGCCAAATAAAAATACAGGACATCAGTTAAATTTGGATTTCGGATAAACAGCAAATGCTTTTTTAGTATGAGGATGCCCCACGTATTTGAAGAGAACTTGCACTGAAGTCTCTTCTCAATTTACTGTACTGTTTTCCTAGAGTAAAGATACTAAGGAAATCTGTGCACTTTTGTATCAGAGATTGTTTATCAACATCGAGGGCTTTTCTCTGGCTTTCAAAGCAAATTTGGCATTAGCAGGGCTACATCCCGAGGGGACACAGCAGAAATCAGTGCCCATTTATTCCTCAACAGTATCTCTACTGTGCTTTCCAGAGTTTCACAAAGTCCACCTCTCTGCAGAACCTAAGCTCCTTTTATCACAAGCTGGAGGAGGGTTTGTCCTCTTCTCCCCCTTACCCAAGACTCTAGCCCCACCTCCTCATGGCACTGTGTCACCGACAATAGGTCATCGCCCTCCGTCCCTCACTCATGATTAAAAAAGTAAGGGACATACGCAACAATGTGAATGTACTTCATGCCACTGAATTGTACACTTAAAAATGGCTAAAGTGGCTGGGCGTGGTGGCACGCGCCTGTAATCCCAGCTACTCAGGAGGCGGAGGCACAAGAGTCACTTGAACCTGGGAGGTGGAGGTTGCAGTGAGCTGAGATCACGTCACTGCCCTCCAGCCTGGGCGACAGAGTGAGACCCAGTCTCAGGAAAAAAAAAAAAAAAAGAACGAAAAAAAGAAAAAAGGCTAAAATGGCAAATTTTATGTTAGGTATATTTTACCACAATTAAACATAAGGAGCAGGGGGATTGTCTTACTGTAAGATTGCCTGCAGCTCAGCCCAAGCCCAGCCTGCCCTCATCTCAAAGTCTTCTCCAGTGCCCTCCTGCCTGGGGAATCCAGGCAAAATGACGCCTGGCCTTGCCTCCTGTCTGCTTCCATGTGCTCTTTCCTGGGCAGTGTGCAGACCCAGGATGTCTCCCTTTGCAACTTCCTCCCCCACATATGGCCCCAGGCACCGCCTCTTGCCTCAGGAGACCCCACTGCTCTCAGGCCCTCATCTCCAAGGTCCCACCCGCAAGCTCTTTCCTGATCTCTGCACTGTCAGTCCCACTTGCAGGGGAGGCTGGGCCCATAATTTCTGCTATTTATGAGCTATTAGCAATGCCTGATCCCTCAACAATTTCATTTTTTATTTTCCAAATGTCAAATGAGCTTCTCAGCAGCCAAGCATAATAATGTGTCCTTATTTGACCCCAAACTCCCCTGACTTCCAGGTACAAGGCTTTCTCACAGCCCATGGGGCCTAGAAAGTGCCTTATATCCTCCTGGCATCTCTCGCCCAGCCTCTGCCAGGCATTCTGTGCCCTGCCCATCCTGCTACCCCACTGTGGCTGGGCAGAGGAGACCGGTTTGTGTCCTGGTGCGGGCACCAATGGGTCTCGTGGATCCCCTATAGCTCCCTGCACTTCTCATGGACAAGTTCATTTCCCTCTCTGCTTTGGTCTTCCTGTTCTTTTTCTCCCATCCTCCAAACCTCCCATCAGAAAAATTCCTCCAAACTAGTGAGCTGAATCGTGTCTCCATCAAATTATCTCCTCCTGGAACCTCAGAATTTAACCTTACTTGGAAAGAGGGTCTTCGCTGATGTCATTGAAGTATGGATTGAGATGAGGTCACATTGGATTAGGATGGACCCTAAATCCAATGAGAGTGTCTATAACAGACAGAAGAGGACAGAGGGAGACACAGGGCGGAGGCCGATGTGAGGATGGAAGCAGAGATTGCAGTGTTGTGTCCGCAAGCCGAGGAATGCCAAGGGTTGTCGGCCACCAGCAGAAGCTGGGAGAGAGGCATGGAAAAGATTCTCCCTTGGAGGTTCCGGAGGGAACCAGCCCTGCCGACACCTTGATTTCTGACTGCTGGCCTCCTGACCTCTGAGAGAATAAAATTCTGTTGTTCTAAGCCACTCAGTTTGTTAAGACAGCCCCAGGAAATTAATTCATAAACCAATTGGCAAAACTCTGGACAGATGGGGACCAATGACTGAGCCTTGGCTGGGAGGGCGTCTGCAAGCAACTGTGATGGACTAGAGTCCCTGCAGGTCCTCACAGGAGCTCCTAGGAGAGAAAGGGGTGTGGGGACAAGGATGCAGGAAGCAAAGGGAAAGAAATGAAGGGGCCAAAAAAGCATCTTTAGCCAGACCTGCCCCCTGACTACACCTCGGCTATGGGGGATGGAAAGGGTGTGCCCAAGAATGAAAAGAACGAAGTACATTATCACCAGCACAGGCTGTGGGGCGTGGATGGAAAAGCAGGGGCCAGGTCCAGTGTCATTGACTTTGTTTTTTTTTGTAAATTGGATTTATTTATAGGACACCTCTCCCTTACAGGTCTCACCGAAAAACCAAACCAAATCAACCCAGTGGGATCACAGACGTCAAGGGCTCAGAAAATAAAGTATAAAGTTAATTTGTTCACCCTAAAGCTGTTCTCTAACTCAATTTATCTAAGGGAGACAGTTCCATTAGCTGTGGTAAGTGGCAGATATCCAGCCTTCACTCATGCCGATCGGTCACTGAATGATGGGCCTTCATGAGTCCCAGGTGGGTCCCCAGCAGGCTCTCACCAGGCCCCCGCGGAGGGCTGCAGGGGATGGCATCCGCTGTGAGTGCTGCAAAACTTGGCTGTCCAAAGTGAGCTCCTCAGACCAGCCACAGTGCATCAGCACGGGAGCAAGAGAGTTTGCTAACAATGCAGAATCTCAGCTCTCACCCCAGGTACTGACTCTGAAGCTGTGTCTTAGCAAGATCTCAGGTAGTTCATTTGCATTATTAACATTGAGAAGCTCTGGAATAAAACATGGGCTTGGCCTCAACAGTGATTCTTAAAACATCCCTCTAGAACAAAATTATTATATTCTAAAAAGTAAAAAACGGGGCTCAGAAAGCTTGGGCAACTTGCCTGATGTCACACAGCTTGTAAGCAATTGGGTGGGATTCCATCTTTGATTCCAAATTCATTTTCTTAGCCTCGCTCGCCATCTTTATCAGAAGCGGTAAATGACAACACGGGGATCCTATATCATGATCTTATATCATAAGGATCAATTAGGAAGTAAATCATGATGGATACAGTCCTTGTAGCTTTATACTCACTTTTATTTTAAGGTACTGGCAATATATACCCCCCAAACATGCTTCTCTTAAATCAGCATGCGTTTACTGTTAGAATTTCTTGAACAAATAATAGTATCCCAGCAAACCATCTTTCCCTAAAAAAGGCTCAGTGCTTTCTGATATTCTCCTGAGCAAGAGTAAAAGCCAAAGAACATATATATTGTGTGCTTTTTAATTCTTGGCACACAATATATAATAAGCACACGCCTTATTGTGTGCTTTAAGAATGTATGGATTCCTCTCTTTTATATAATTGCTTTCTACGTGCTTTTTTGTTGTTGTTGAGAAACTGCTATTGGGGGTCAAGGCAAGAGGTGGGTGTATTAAATCACATGGTTGCTACTGAGGGCTTTTAGGCTGAGACCACTTGTCCAGCCTGCATAGACAAGATTTTCTGAGTATGAACATGAGCTTAGCAGCATGATTAAGACTTCTCTTGACTACCGAGAAGTAAATTTTATCTGGAAACCGACATTTTCATCAGATGTTCACCGGTCTTTGCCCTGCAGCTCTTTGTCCCTGGGCATGTGTTCAGCCAGACTCGGCAGCTGTGACTCTCAGACAAACAGTTCTTTTCCTCTGGGAGCTCTCCGGGGCTCAGGGCAGGTTGCTGGAATACCAGTGAGGGGGGAATCCTGCTGTGGTCACAGGCCCAGTGGCTCTTGCCTGGGAGGCTGACGGTACGCTCCCCCTTTCCTGGTCCTTTCTCCATTCTCCCAACTTTGGTTAGAAATGACTTAGCTCACGCTGGGTGCAGTGGCTCATGCCTGTAATCCCAGCACTTTGGGAGGCTGAGGTGGGTGGATCACGAGGTCAGGAGTTCAAGACCAGCCTGGCCAAACTAGTGAAACCCCATCTCTACTAAAAATACAAAAATTAGATGCTGGGTGTGGTGGTGGGTGCCTGTAATCCCAGCTACTCGGGAGGCTGAGGCAGGAGAATCGCTTCAATCCGGGAGGTGGAGGTTGCAGTGAGCTGAGACGGAGCCACTGCACTCCAGCCTGGGCAACAGAGCAAGACTCCATCTCGGGGCAGGGGGTAGGGGGGTGGGAAAAGGAATGACTCAGCTCATCCTTTCTGCCCCTCAATCCCTGACTCTGTCATCCCCTCTCACCACCATCCCTGCCTCACCTTTCGGGTTCAGGGAGAACTGGCAGCTTTAAACTTCTCCCCAGGGTCCCCAGATGCCCAGTCACCAAGTTCCTCCACCAGATCTGCTGCACTTAGTCCTTCTCTGCGGTGCTCCGTGCCTTTCCAGCAGAGGAGTAACCCACTGGAATTCTCTCTTCTAAGGTGTCTCCAACCCAAGGGTAATAAACAACTCAAGGGTAATAAACAACTTGGGTTGGCAGCACAGATTAGGAGAGGGGGTGTCAGATCACTAAGCTCTGATCTTGATCCTCTGCTGCGAATGCGAAGTGCACCATTTCCAAATAGAGTCCTACTGGATCCCCACTGGATTTCAGAGCAAAAGTGACAGTGGAACGTGGGAATCTAAAAACTCCCACACCAGTAAGTAGACCTCCTTTGCTCTCTGGATGAGGAAAGATACTAGGAGTCCCCATCACAATCAGATGCGGCAAGAGTGCATCTCAAACAGCTGACACACTTCAGGCAATGCCAATAATAATTCTCTACTCAAGACAGCCAAGAACCAGAGCTGCTCATAAAAAGCCTGGAATCAGTGGATGTCACTTAAAAAAAGAAAAAGACAAATGTTGTATTATATGTGGACCAGTCAGTTCTCAGACAGATGCTAACCTTTGCTTTTAAAAATCTCCCAGCCCGGGGTAGGACCAAGGCCAAGGGGATTAAATCTAAGAAAATGGACCTTTATCCTTAACCTTTAGTTATTAACTCCAGCCAAACATTTCTGTCATTTAGAAAGTGTGATTAACTTTCAGATAAGTGTTTTTGTTCCTTCAGCAAAGAACACATGTAGTTTCTCAACCAGTATCAGCAGCAATGAGAAATGCTTCAAAAATAATTATTTGGCTTCCATTTCAGGAGTGGGTGGTGGCAGAATCATGCCAGGTTCAATAGGTCAATACCCCAGGAACCCCCACCAAGGACAGGAAATATTGGGATAGGAGAGCAGCTTGGAAGTTGGACAGAACCAGGCTGATGGCTGAAATTTAGAAGGAATCCTGGGGCTCTCTGGCTTTATGTGGGTGAAAGTGAATGTATGGATTCCTCTCTTTTATATAATTGCTTTTTACATCAGCAAAGAAAAGAAAGAGAAATATATAGTTATAGTGCCTTTTATCATTACTTACATAATTACCTTTGCTGGAACTGGTTTGTTGTTGTTGTTTTTGTTTTTTTGAGACAGGGTCTCGCTTTGTTGCCCAGGTTGGAGTAGAGTGGTGTAATCTCAGGTCACTGCAACCTCAGCCTCCTGGGCTCAAGTAATTGCCCTACCTCGGCCTCCAGAACAGCTGGGACTATAGGTCCTTGCCACCAAGTTTGGCTAATTTTTGTGTGTTTTGTAGAGATGGGGTCTTGCCATGTTGTCCAAGCTGGTCTTGAACTCCTGGCCTCAGGCAATCCACCCACCTCAGGCTCCCAAAGTCCTGGGATTACAGGCATGAGCCACCGTGCCCGGCCGTGTGTGTGTGTGTGTGTTTAAATGTGGATTTGAGTTACCTTTTAGCATCACTAACTTTTAACCTGAAGACCATCTTTAAGTATTTCTTTTTAAGATGGGCTTCTAGCCATAAAGTCCATTTTTTTCTTTCTTAATCTAGGGATATTCTTATTTCTATTTCATTTTTAAAAACAATTTTTTGAGATACAATTCCCATACCACACAATTCATCCATTCAAAACACACAAGTCAATGGTTTTTAGAATATCCAAGGAGTCATGCCACCATCATTATGATCAATGTTAGAACATTTTGATCACCCCTCCAGAAAACCCCCATACCTATTAGGATTCTATGGGTTGAATTACATCCCTGCAAAAAGATATGTTGAAATCTGAATCCCCAGTACTGGTGAATGTGACCTTATTTGGAAACAGGATCTTTTCAGATGTAATCAAGTTAAGATGAGGTCACTTGGGTAGGCCTTATTCTAATATAAGCAGTGTTTTTTTAAGAAGAGGGAAACTTGGACACGGACACACAGAGAGGAGAATGCCATGAGAAGCCAGACACAGACGCAGAGGGAAGATGGAGGCAGAGATTGGAGTTACGTGGCCACAAGCCAGGAAACTCCTGGGATGCCAGAAGTTGAAAGAGGGAGGGAAGAAGCCTCTCCTAGAGGCTTTAGAGGGAGGATGGCTCTGCCAACACCTTGATTTTGGACTTCTAGCTTCTAGAACTATGAAAGAATACATTTCTATTGCTTTAAGCCACCTAATTTGTGGTACTTTGTGATAGCAGCCAGATACTCCCCCTTTTCCTAGCCCTGGGCAGCCAATAAGACAATCTCTGTCTCTACGAATTTGCCTATTCTGGATGTTTTCTATGTCGGAAACCACACAATATGTAATCCATTGGGATTGGCTTCTTTCCCTTAGCTTAATGTTTTCCAGGTTCCTCCCTGCCGCAGGGCATGTACTTCATCTCTTTTTATTGCCAAATAATATTCCATTGTAGGAAAATACCACATTTATTTATCTCCTCCTTCGTTGAGGCCATTTGGACTTTTTTACACTTTTGGCTATGAGCATTCAAATACAAGTTTTTGTGCGGGTGTGTATTTTCATTTCTTTTGGGTATACGCCTAGGAGTAGAATTGCTGGGTAATTCTATGTTGAAGTTTTTGAAAGGACTGACAAACTGTATTCTAAAGCAGTTGCCCCATTTTTTATTCCCACCAACAATGTATGAGGGTTGCCTTCATTTTCAAAACATAGCTTTTCTACCTTTGCTTGATATAGGATTTTTTTTTTTTTTTTGAGGTCTCAGCCTTCTAAGCTCAAGCAATCCTCCCATCTCAGCCTCCCAAGTAGCTGGGAACACAGGTGCATGCCACCACACCAGGCCAATTGTTAAAATGTTTTATACAGATGGGGTCTTGCCATGTTGCCCAGGCTGGTCTTGACCTCCTGGGCTCAAGCAATCTTCCCACCTTGGCCTCCCAAAATGCTGAGATTACAGGCATGTGCCACCAGGCTGGGTAATATAAGATTGTTGATTGACTTTTTTCATTGCCTCTGGCTTCTATTTTTCCAATGGGAATTCTGCTATTAATTTGATTAGGGTTCCCTTGTGCATAATGAGTAGTTTATCTCTTGCTTCTTTCAAGATTTCTCTTTCACTTTGACTTTCAGCAGTTCAACTATAATGTGTCTGGGTGAATGCATATGGCTTTCTTTGCATTGATCCCACTTAGATTTCATGGAGGTCCTTGGATGCTTCGATTAGTGTTTTTCATCAAATCTGGCAGGTTTTCAGCCACTATGACAGAATATTTTTTTCTATTCCTTTCTCTGGTCTTGTCCTGCATTCCATATGCAAATATTGGGGTGCTAAATGGTGCCCCATGTTGATCTGAGACCCTGCTTCCTTTTCTTTCTTCTTTCTGTTCTTTAGAATGCATAATCTCTCGTTATCTCTTTAAGTTCACACTGATTTTTTCTTCTGTTAGCTCAAATCTACTACTGAGCCTCTCTAGCAAGTTTTTAATTTCAGTGATTGTACATTTCCACTTCAAAATTTCCATTTGGTTCACTTTTATAATTTCTATTTCTATGTGTTCGCTCATTGTTGTCAGTCTGTTGCTTAATTCTTTAAACATGGTTTTCTTTAGTTCTTTGAATATATTCATAATAGCTGCTTTAAAGTTTTTGTTTGCAAAGTTCAACCTCTGGGGCCTTCCAAGCCTGTTTTTTGTTTGTTTGTTTCCCTTTCCTGTGCATAGGTCACACTTTGTTATTTGTTTGCATGACTTAGAGCTTTTTGTTGAGAACTGGACACTTTAGATAATACATGGTAGCAACTCTGTGTACTTATCCTTCCCTCCCCTCTTCTCTCTCTCCTCTGAGTTTGTTGTTTGGTCATTTGTTTGTTCGTTTAGGGACTCTGTGTGACTAACTCTGTGATGTCTATTTTCCCAACCATATGGAGCCTCTGAAGTCTCTGCTTGGGTGTTTCTCCCCTTCACTTCCTAGAGGCTGGCCCCTGAGTCAGCATAAACCACTTTTTGATCAAAGGTTGAGCTTAAGCCCTGTCAGCCAGTTAGGTTTCTTTGCCTTTTACCACTGTGTGTCTGTGTGTGTGTGTGTGTGTGTGTGTCCTGGAGACTGCTTTCACATTTCAGGGAGTTTACAGTTTTGCTCCATGTTCAGCCAGGGACTAGTAGCTCAGAACGTCTCTTTCTGGGCACTCCTGAGGGGGTGCAGAGTGGGGCAGGTGCCCAGCTGTTCAGATCACCAGGATGAGTGTAATTTTTTAAAGTCTGGATTCCTAGGAGTCACCTCTAGGTCAGAGTAGCTTGCTGAGCCGGGGTTTGCTCTGAGGTCGTGCTTATGCCCTTTGAGTCTTCTTGCAAAGTCATCCAATAAATCTATATGTTACTTACTGATGGATCTATTTGGCTTGGAGAATGCTTTCCAGTCTAACCCATGACCCTCTCTGATTGTTCCTGAGTGAATACAGCCTGTGTACACCATGCTTCTGAAGCCCTTGGGGTGAACATCAGCTCAGGAAGGGTATTCTGGGCTGTCTCTTTCCAATCTGCCATGTTGCATGTGGCTACTAGATTCATGGAGCTACCAGCCCCCACCCCTTAATTGCTCACCACCAACATGTCTACTGTGAATGAACTTAGGCAAGAACTGCTTCATGCTGCTTTCCAATAAAGTTACTCCTCTGGCAGAAATGCGGAGCTCTCCTTTTTTTTTTTTTTTAAGACTAGTCAAGTGCAATGGAGCTCTCCATTCCCATTCTTATGACAACCTGCATCTCCCTTTAGATAGAACACCCAATCACTACACCAGAGCTGGGAGCAGGGACAATGGCCCATTTCTGCAGTGAAACTTCTGCTCTACAAGTGGGCACTGTGTGTTAGGGTGGGGGAGGGAAAAAGTTGAGAGTACTTGGTTTTCTTTTCTTGCCCCCTCTTGGCATAAAATTTTCATCCATTAAGCACACTCAGGGGCCCCAGATTTGTCTTGACCTATCATGTCTGAATCAAACTCCTTGACCCACAAGTAAGCTCTAAGTGGGGAAAAGATCTTCTCAGCCACACTTGCCTAAAATAGCACTTCCACAACTCAGGGCTAGAGGGTATGAGATACCCTGGCAGCCTGCCCCTCTCAGAGGGGTCCTAGACTAGGAGCTGGGGAGTGGAGAGAAGCAGCCCCCATCTTCTTGGCCACATCTTCCTGGATAGACCTTCTATCACATGGACATGGGGGCAGGGGCATGAGAATGAGTCATGGCTCAGATGCTACCAACTCTTAATGCTCTTACTGGCATATAGTAGATTTTCTTGAATAAATGTTTTTCCATTTGCTGTATGCTTTTAGGACAATTTCTAGAGGCTTTAAATAGTTGTTTATAATTTTTACCAGTTAAATGGCTGTTTCACTGGAGAGAGGGTCTACCAAAACCCTCACACTGCATATTCTGAAAGTCTGAAATCTTTCCTTTTAATCAGACATACACAGGTCGATCTAATTCTCTTTTCGGTCACAGTCTAAAACATCCTTCAAGATCTGAAGTGGCCATCCTGTCCTTGTGTTGTGTTTGCTATATAGAGTAGACATTTCTAATATTTATTAATATTTCAAGAGTTTCTCTCTTTCCAGGAATATGGGACTATTATCTTCCCCTGTGCTTCTTGAAGTTGGTGTGACTATGTGATCTGATTTGGTCGACATAATGTGAGAAGTTTGTCACTTCCAAGCAGAATCATTTAATTGCTGCTGCATGCTTCTCTATCTTCTCTTCTCTGTTGCAACAAATCCTGGAGCCTTGCGATGATCATAAAATGGGAATATCTTTGTTATCCCAGGTCCTGCGCAGTAACTGTGTGAAGCACAGCCCTCACCCCTGTGGCTGGACATGTTGCATGAGCAATAAATAAATCTTAGTTGTTCTAGGTCACTGAGACTTGAGTATTGCTTGCTTCTCCCGCATATCCTAGCCTATCTCAACCAGTAAGAGTGCTGTTCTTAAAACTCTCAACACATGCAGCACATTTTTGTGAATTTCAGTGGCCCTTAGCTAAAGTCAGTTTCATCTTTTGATGTGTGTATAAGATCTACGTTCTTTAGCAAGTCCACAAGGTGCTGCATGATTTGTGCCCTGCCAACCTGTTAGTCTCAGGTCCCTGTAGGATGCTTTACCTCCTCATTTCCTCTTTTGTTATATGGAGGTGCATGAGGCTCCCACCCCCATAAGTACTACCATTTCCCTCTCTTCATTCTTATGAGACCTATCATTCATCTATCCAGACTTAGCATGTGCCCTATTCTTAGGGACAAGGAAAGCTGGGAGAGGAGGGTGGGGTGAAGAGAGAATAAATGAAATATTGCATTCATATATAAATTGTTTTGCAAGAGGGAGGGCCCAGAAATAGCCCTAGGATAAACTATGCTAAAAAAAAAAAAAAGAAGAACTTTCCAGACAAATTAATGTAAGAATCAATTGTAGTTTTACACACTACTGTTATTGTGTCACCCTAAAATTAATTAAGACAAATTGCTTACAAGCACATATCAAAGTTTTATCCTCTCTACAAGAAAAGACAACCAAAAAAAAAAAGGTCTGGTTAAAGATTACGATTAATCAGTCCGTTGGGTGGACACCCTAACTTCCCAGAAGTTCTTAATCATTTAGGAGTACCAAAAAATCACCCAAGCATTTAATCAGGAATGTGAATTACTTCTCAGAAAGAGACCGTGCATTACATCATGCAGAAAGCTCTGCTGCAGACCAGGTTTGGACAATTTTTCTTTCTCAGAAGGCTATAAAGAGACAGTCTTGGCATGGCTGCTTCTGGTTCACTCATCAGTTTTCAGCATTCCTGGGTTTTGTTTTCATTCATTCAAACATGTATTGAATACCTATCAGATGACTAGACGCTGATGTTATAAAGATAAAAAGAAAGCCTCTGCTCCTTTGGGAATGATGGACACGTGCATATATAATTTTGTAAAAAAGCAAAACTGCACCTTGGTATGTTTGGGAGGCCATATGAGTGATGTTGAGGAAGCAGGTCTGCTTGGACTCATAGTGACATCAGGGAAAAGGAGGAGTACAGAATATGCTTAAAGATGAAATACTTCTGTTTTGGACAGCAAGGAGTTATCAGGGCATCCAGTAACCTCCCCATCCTCTGGAGGCAGAGAATGCTCACGGGTACAGAATAGTCATGGCATGTTCAGGATGTTCACTGAACTTCCGGGTGGGGAGGACTGGAGTGGAGAGACAGTGGCCTGTGGGGCTAAGGAATCTGGATGGAGTCCTGAGGACATGGGCTGACACCAGGTCATACCAGGTAAAGAAGCACCCATCAGGTGACTCTAGAGAGTACCTCCAATTAGAAAACAACAGGAAGAGAAGAATAGGAGGCTGGGAGATAAATAAAGGTAACTATAATAGCACAGCTGAGAAATGATCAGGGTCTGATCCAGTCCAGCAGCAATGTGAACCATGGTGGCTGTACAATACTCTCATGGATTCAGTCAACATCTGTTTCCTTGCAAAGAGCTTATAGGAGATTGGGGTATTAACACATCCACAAACACGACTGATTTATAAGACAGAAAGTGGTGAATGCCTATGAAAGCTATAGCTAAAGTGCTACAGAGGATTAGAAAGTACATTAGAATACTATAATTGGAGAGATCAGGAAAGGTTTCAAAGAGAAGGTCACTGTATTAGTCTGTTCTCACATAGCTAAGAAGAACTATATGAGACTGGGTAATTTGTAATGAAAAGAGGTTGAATTGACTCATAATTCCACAGGCTGTACAGGAAGCATGGCTGGGAGGCCTCAGGAGACTTACAATCATGGCAGAAAGAGAAGGGGAAGCAAGCATATTTTACCATGGCAGCAGGAGAGAAAGAGAGAGCCAGGGGAGAAGTGCCACACACTTTTAAACCATCAGATCTCATGAGAATTCACTCACTATCACAAGAACAGCAAGGGGGAAATCTGCCCCCACGACCCAGTCACCTCCCACCAGGTCCCTCCCCAACATTGGGAATTACAATGCAATATGAGATTTGGGTGGGGACACAGAGCCAAACCATATCAGTCACCTTTGAGATGAGTTGAGAGAGCAATAGGATGAATGCTGAGATGGGTTGGGCTGTTCAAAACTGGAGGGATAGATAAGCAAAGATCTGGGAGTAAGAATGTGAAGGGACAATAATGGAAGGTATTAGGTTCAGCCCTAGCAGGAAATTACATGGAAAAGAAACACTGGGGCCAATTAAGGAGAACTTTGCATGCTATGGAATTTGGGCTCAATTTTAAAAGTAATGTGGAGCTATTGAGGTTGTATGGGCAGGGGAGTGATGAGATCAGGACAGTGCTTGAAGGTTGGTCTTGCAACAAATTAACATTGAAGAAACTGATGAATAGGGGCCTCCCTAAAATCTGGGCACTCTGTGTGGGTGGACAGCCCAAGAATGCAAGGGCTGGGAAGTGTGAGCAAATTTGAGAGGAGCAAAACAAGTGGACTCAACATGACCCATTAAAGACTGGATAAAGGAAGCATGGGAGAGGAAGGTACCAACATTAAATAAACTTGAAAGACTGATAAGAAAGATAACAGCATCATTATGAGAAGGTGAAAATCACAGAGGAAGAGCAATTTGAGCAGGGACAGTGGGTGAGGAGCTTGCTACATATTGTGTTTGGGGTGCCTGGGATATATTTTAGGGGGGATATTCAGAAGGGTAGTTGAGAACACAGGAGAAAAGTTAGTGCTAGGCCTGAGACTGGAAAGCAATCACCAAAGTCACTCACTACAGTCATGCAGAAGTCAGGATGAACTATCCACACAGTCTATGCATAATACCGCACCTGGTGTTTAAGGACTTGTAAATGTCATAAAAAGCTGTTTGTTTGTCCTCAAATATAATGGGAGCAGAAGGTACACACCCAGAACATTATTATGAGCAGGTATAAACAAATATACAAAAGATAAAATATGTATCAACTGCATCAGTAAGTAAGAAGCAGCCTATTGGGGTTGTTTGGAGTCTGTTTCCCCATGGAATCACCACATTAATAATAATATTACTACAGGCTAATTCTCTTGGAGTTATATTTGTCTTTTTCTGGAATTTGACAAAGTGCTGAATCTGGCAGTGCTTGTCCAAGTAAAACCAACTCCATACAGCTTTACACCAGCTCTGTCACTCAGCCCCCAAAATGAGTTATAGATAAAATACCCTTGGAAATCTGTGCACTAGGACTTCTGATAAAGTGTCATACTTTGGAAAACGGATGACAGCATATCAGCACTTTCTTTGCTAAGATGTTTTAACATGTCATCAGGGGAAGGTGTATTAAGCGGAACCATGATACTGTTACTTTCAAAAAACCCCTCTCTGTTCCCTGAATCTTTCATGGCATGGACTCAATGACATGATGGAAAACTGCATTTCTGAGCCCTCATCTTCCAAAAAGAAATGTCCTGGAAGTTCCAGCTAGGACAATTAGGCAATAAAAAGAAATAAAAGGCATCCAGAGAAAAAGGGAAGAATTACAATGATCTCTATTTGCAGAATATGTGGTCCAGCATATAGAAAATCCTAAGAAATACATTTTTGAAATATTAGAATAAATAAGCTCAGCAAAGACACAGGATACAAGATCAATGTAAGAATCAATTGTAGTTTTATACACTACTGTTATTGTGTCACCCTAAAATTAAAATGTTGAAGCCCTAAGCTCTAATGTGATGCTTTTGGAGGTAAGCCTTTCAGAGGCAGTTAGGTTTAGTTGAAGTCGTGAGAGTGGTGCCGTCACGATGGGATTAGTTCCCTTATAAGAGGAAGAGACATGACACGATTGATCGATCTCTCTCTCTCTCTCTCTCTTCTCCAAGCCCACACACAAAGAAGAGGTCGTGTGAACCATCTGCAAGCCAGGAAGAGGGGCCTAAGAACAGAATCTTCTGGTAACTTGATCTTGGACTTCCCAGCCTCCAGAACTGTGAAAAATAAATGTCTGTTGTGTAAGCCACCCAGTTGATGGCATTTTGCTATAGCAGCCTGAACTGACTAAAACAACTAGTAATCAACATTCCAAAAATGAAATTAAGAAAACAATTCCATTTAGAACAGCATCAAAGAGGAAAAAAATACTTAGGAATAAACTTAACAAAAGAAGTACAAGACTTGTACAATGAAAACTACAAAAAATTGTTGGAAGAAATTAAAAAAGATTGTGAATGAGCACAATTGCTCATGCCTGTAATCCCAATACTTTGGGAGGCTAAGGCAGGCAGATGGCTTGAGCTCAGAACTTCAAGACCAGCCTGGGCAACATGGAAAAAACTCATCTCTACAAAAAATACAAAAATTAGCTAGGTGTGGTGGTGTGCCCCTGTAGTTCCAGCTTCTTGGAGGCTAAAGTGGGAGGATGGCTTAATCCCAGGAGGTGAAGGTTGCAGTGAATCAAGATCATGCCACTGCACTCAAGCCTGAGTGACAGAGCCTGACCCCGTCTCAAAACAAAAACAAAAACAAAGGAAATTAAAGAAGATCTAAATGAATGGAAAAACATCCCACATTCATGAATCTGGAGACTTAATATTGTTAAGATGGTAATACTCCCCAACCTGATCTACATATTCAATACAATCTCTGAAAATTTCACCTGGAATGTTTTTTTTTTCTTTTTGCAGAAATTGACAAGCTAATCTTAAAATCCATATAGGAATGTAAGAAAACCAGAATAGCCACAACAACCTTGAAAAAGAAGGACAAAGTTGGGAGATTCACACTCCCTGATTTTAAAACTTACTACAAAGCTACTGTAATCAAAACAGTGTGGTACTAGCATAAGGATAGACATTTAGGATAATGCAATTGAGAGTCCAGAAATAAGCCATCAAATTTATAGTCAACTAATTTTATTACAAAGGTGCCAAGATAATTCAATGGGAAAAGATTGTTCCATTGAATTATACTGGGGCAACTGGATATTCACATGCAAAAGAATGAAACTGGATCCCTACCTCATACAATATACAAAAATTAACTCAAAATAGATCATTTATCTAAACTGAAGGGCTAAAACTATAAAACTCTTAGAAGAAACATAGGCATAAATCTTTTTGACCTTTGGTTAGGCAGTGGATTATGAGATATGACACCAAAAGGGAAGCAACAAAAGAAAAAACAGATAAGTTGGACTACATCAAAATTAAAAACTTTTGTACTTTAAGGAACACTTGTCAAAAAAGTAAAAAGACAACCCATAGAATGGGAGACAATGTTTGTAAATCATGTATTTAATAAGTGACTTCTATTCAGAATGAAGAACCCTTACAACTCAGTAAGAAAAGAGTAAGAATGCAATTTTAAAATGAAAAAAAATTTGATTAGGCATTTCTGCAAAGTAGATACACAAATGGCTGACAAGCACTTGAAATGATGCTCAGCCTCATTATCCATCCAGGGAACACAAATCAAAACCACAAAGAGGTACCAGCAACACACACTGGGATTACTGTCACCAAAAAGTAGACAATAACAAGCATTGGTGAGGATGTGGAGAAACCGTAACCCTCATACATGGGTGAGACTATAAAATCATGTGGCCACTTTGAAAAACAGTTTGACATTTCCTCACCTAGTTAAGCATAATTACTAAATGGCCCAGCGGTTCCACTCCTAGGCATATACCCAAGAGAACTGAAGACAAATGTCTACACAAAAACCTATTCATGAATTTTCACTGCAGCATTATTCATAATAGCCAAAAAGTGGAAACAACAAAATACCCATACTGATGTATGGATAAACAAAACATGATTGTTGGATCACACTGAAATATGATTTGGCAATTAAATGAAGTACTGATACAGGTTACAAAGTAGATAAGGCTTAAGAACATTATGCCAAGTGAAAAAATCCAGTCACAAATGGCCACATATTACATTATTCCATTTATATGAAATGTCCAGAATGGTCAAATTCATAGAGACATAAACTGGATTAGTTGTCACCTAGGACTGGGAGGTCATGGAAATAGGAGCATGATGGCTTAATGGGTCCAACGTTTCTTTTATGGGGGACATAAAATTTTGTGATCCACACCCAAGTTGGCTGGCAGCTGTTTGTGTTGAAACAAGCCCAGAGGCAATGAAGAGACAACTCATCTATATTGCTTCTGTCACTCAGTGAAGGAAATTCACATAATAATGGAATGCCACAATAAGAACAGGTCTGACATGGAAGACAAAGTATTGATATAAACCCTCTTCTCCAGTGTGGCTATACAAGGGAATTTGCTCAACTGGTATTCACCTACACCCACAGTCAGGCTGTGGGTGTATAATGAAAAGCAGAAATAGTTGCTATGGTTAAGAAAATATGGTCACTAGGATCAGAACTTGAAAAGGCTTAGTTGGATGATAGTGCTTGTGACATTAAAGCAAAATGACAATACCTGTCCTTGAGTAGTTATTGCACATTACCTAAAATGTATCCTGGGGATGAATGTGGGACTAAGGCCCTAGGAGAATGGCTCTGGTCCTTCGGTAAAACAGTAGAGAGAGCTGGGGGAATCTAGCTGTGAAGGCAGTAAGTAGTCTGGCTCCAGAGGAGGGTCTGAGAACTGAGCATGGACCCTTCCTTCTCTCCTTGCTCCCCTCTCCTCTAAATCTCACCACTCCTCTTCGTTCTTTCTAGAGCATCCTCCCAGGGAAAGGATCAGGTTGAGATAAGCAATCATCTAGGGCACAAAATTTAAGGGGACCGGACATGCATTCTCGGGTCTCTGCACAAACCCCGTGCACCTAGGAGTGCATATGCTGCTCTTGTTCACCAGACACATCTGGAAAGGAGACCTACGTGGGCTCTAGAAGCTGCTCGGTGCTGTGGGTTGGGGTGTTGGGGTTCTGGGGTACCCAGAGATAGAGGGATGCAGGCATGGTGGGCATATCCCCTTAGCCCCTTAAAATCGTCACTTCAGTAGGTAGGACACAGCAGGAGCAGGCCTAAGTGTGCCCTTGAGCTTAGACTTCTGATGATTAAATTGGCTTGGCAGAAATACATGTGACTAAGAAATGCAAAAAGAGACGCTCTGCATTATAAGTAATTTGGGAAATTGGAATTCAAACAACAATAACTTAGCTTAGATGGGTTTAAACGGGGGAGGGATGTGGTCAGAATGCTTTAGAAATGAAAGAATCTGGTCCTTAAAGTAGCACCCAACTTCCTGGGGAAATGATTCAGATTTTAGATTTTCTAAAACACTGAAATGACAACATCACACCAACAAGATTGCCTCTCTTGGTACGTTAAAATAGCACAGAATATCAGAGTACTGAAAACCCAGCATCGCCATCTCTAGGTAATGAGGGGGAGGCGCCCTGAGAGCAGGAAATGACATCTTCATCTCTGGGGAGGCCACAGAGCACAGCAGAGCAGCTGGCTCATTGTTGTCTTTTGAATGAACAAAATCAGAATACCAGTTCACACACAGAATTGTAAAGCTCCCACACAGGAGTGTAGAGGGTCCACATCTAGAAACATTTGCTATATAACTGAAGATTATATTTGTGTCAAAGAGGCAGTGTGAAAAGAATAAGGGCCATACTGCCTCTTACACCTGGTGACTTCAACACATATGCTCTCTCCTGAAGTCTTAATAAAATGATAGGATAGTAGTTTGTTTGTTTAAAGGCAAGTCCTATAAACTGAAAAGGATAAAATGAATTGGAAATATTGTGGCGGAGTAACAAGAAAATTTGAGAAAATGGAAAAGAGATGCAGATGAGTGAGTGCATAGCACTTAACAGGAGAGAAAGCTGAAACCTTGTATCTCTTGGGGAGAAACCCAGTGGGTTTGTACCTGGGAACATTTCAAGGCTCCTGGGTTAAAGGCCCACCATTTAGAAAGGTGGTGGTGTTCCTCAAGGCAGTGGGGTTGGCTCAGGGAAAGACTGCGTGAGTAATAGATGGGTTTCCACCCTCCACAATCACTCCACCTTGTCAGGATTCTGTAATTTGCTCCCTCAGCCAGAAGACGCGCAGGCACCAAGTATAGTTTAAGGAGGAAGGTGCATTTTGAAACCACATATGGGCCGGGCATGGTAGCTCTCACGAGTAATCCCAGTACTTTCGGAGGCTGAGGCAGGTGGACTGCTTGAGGCCAGGAGCTCGAGACCAGCCTGGGCAACACGGCGAAACCCCGTCTCTACTAAAAATACAAAAATTAGCCGGGTGTGGTGGCGTGCACCAGTACTCAGGAGGCTGCGGTGGGAGGATTGCTTGAGCCCAGAAGGCAGAGGTTGCAGTGAACTGAGATCATGCAACTGCATTCCAGCCTAGGTGACAGAGCAAGATCATATCTCAGAAAAAGAAAAGGAAAAAAAAAAAAAGAAAACAGATATGTTAAGTAAGAGTCCATGTGTTGAATCCTGAGCCCTCCAGCCTCATTCCCCTGCTCAGAATATGGCAGCCAGAGTTGAAATCAGAACATTCCTCAAAAACAGACCTGCTCAGGAGAAAAAGCCTAACAATTACAGGCATTTGAAGCCTCGTAATAGGCCACCATCTAATCACCCACCCATAGCACAGAACTTCCTATCCTCTTTTATAGTGCCTTGCTTCTAAGAAAGAAGGAACAGTCAAGGTTAGCAGGCAGTTAAAGACAATCTCCAAAATAAAACAGAAAAGAAGATACAAAGAAAATGAAGCTATTTGCGGGAAGCAGTGACATTGTAGAAAACAGAAGAACAATGTTATAAAACGTAATTATAATTATTATCTCCATGAATCAGAGAAAAATCTTGGAAACAAGAACAGAGTCCTATAAAAAAGGAACAATTGGAGAACAAAGAGAACATTTTAAAAGCTCAATAGACAGGTGGGGAAAATTGAAGAAATTCCTTCACATAGAATGAAAAGAGAAAAATGTAGAAATTAGAAATAAAATAATAAGAAAATTAAAGAACTATCCAGGCAGTATAATATCGATCTGATGGGAGTTTAGAAAGCAAGAACAGAGAAAACAGAATGAGAGACCTTTTTAAAGGAGTCTTATATGAAAATTCCCAGAACTAAATCACATAAATCTTTGGACTGAAAGAGCTCTGGAGGACCCAGCATAATGAATGGGAAATACCCACCTCAATAACAGTAGGGATAAAATGAAGATATGAAAGTCTTTGAGAAAAAGGTAATATATAAGGAATGAAGAATTAGAATGACATTAGATTTTTCAAAAAACAAACACAAACTAAAAGACAGTAATGTTTTCAAAATCAGAGAATGACTTTCAAACTAGAATTCAATACCCAGACAAATATTGATCAAGTGTAAGGGCAGAATAAGACACTTAAGACATTCAAGAATACAAAAGAGTTTCTCTCCCATGCCCCTTTTCTTTGGTGGACATGAAAGGATGTGCTCCAGGTAAACACAGAATCAGAAAGAAGAAGAAATAACAACTGGAACACAGTAAAGAGGTAAAGGGAAGTGTCATAATCAGAACTTGCAATCAATTAAAAGAACAATCAATCTAGCTCAGAGCAGGAGGATGAAGAGCTTAAAGTGAAACATATCCAAGAGAAAAAATGGAATTTATAGTTTGTCTTAAGAGGAATTTTATAACTCTGCCTGAAAGGTTAGGAATAAACTAATAATGGGCACATAGAATAACCTTGGAAAAAATTAAAACGTGTTCAAAAAGAGAATTGTGATCATGGTTAGAAATGGCTCAACTGTGAACAATATTTATATAATCATAACAGTGATAAATGATTTCATCACAAATTGTTATATAACAATGTAAGGAATACAAGTGTGGGTGGGTGGGTATGGGTGCTGTAGGCAGGGATATAAAATTGTTTCCATTAGAAAGTAGGAGTACTACAATTTTTGGTAGTATGCATCAGGGATGAGCCAGGGGACTGCTCTTTTTCATTTTATATCTTGTAGTACAGTTGTCCCCTTTATCCATGGAGGGTATGTTCCAAGACCTCCAGTGGACACCCAGAACCATGGAATGTCCATATTAGCAAGCCCTATATATATTGGCATACCTCAGAGATATTATGAATTTGGTTCCAGGCCACTGTAATGAAGTAAAAATTATAATAAAATGAGTCACACAAATTTTGGTTTCCTAGTACATACAAAAGTTGGGTTTACTGCACTCCATCCTGGGCCACAGAGCGAGACTCCGTCTCAAAAAAACAAAAAGAAAAAAAAAGTTAGGTTTATACTCTATTGTAGTCTATTAAGTGTGCAATAGCATTATATCTAAAAAAACAATGTACGTACCTTACTTGAAAAATATTTTATTTTTTAAAAATGCTAATGATCATCTGAGCACACAGCAAGTTATAATCTTTTTGCTCCTAGAGGACCTTTCCTTATGTTGATGGCTGCTCAGGATGGTGGTTGCTAAAGGTTAGGGTGACTGTGGCAATTTCTTAAGACAGCAATGAAGTTTGCCGCATTGATTGACTCTTCCTTTCATAAAAGACTTGTGTCATGTGATGCTGTTTGATAGCATTTTACCCACAGTAGAATGAGTTAATGCTCTCAAATCCTGCCACTATTTTATCAACTAAACTTACATAATACTCTAAATCTTTTGTTGTCATTTCAAAAATGTTCACAGCATCTCCACAGGAGTAGTTTCCATCTCAAGAAACCACTTTCTTTGCTCATCCATAAGAAGGAACTCCTCATTTTTTCAAGTTTTATAATGAGATTGCAGCAATTCAGTTACATCTTCAGGCTCCACTTCTAATTCCAGTTCTCTTATACTCCTACCACATCTGTAATTACTTCCTCCACTGAAGTCCTGAACCTTCAAAGTCATCCATGAGAGTTGGAATCAACTTAGGCCAAACACCTGTTAATAATTTGACTTCCTCTCATGAATTACAAATATTCTTCATGGTATCTAGAATGGTGAATCCTTCCCAGAAGGCTTTCAATTTACTTTGCTCAGATCAATCAGAGAAGTCACTATCTATGACAGCTATAGCCTTTAAAAATGCATTTTGTAAATAATAAGACTTGGAAGTCTAAATTACTCCTTGATCCATGGGCTTCAGAACAATGTTGTGTTAGCAACCATTAAAAAAAAACACATTAATCTCCTTGTACATCTCCATCAGAGCTCTTATGTGACCAGGTGCATTGTCAATGAGCAGTAATATTTTGAAAGGAATCTTTTTTGCTAAGTAGTAGGTCTCCACGGTGGGCTTAAAATATTCAGTAAATCATTCTGTCTACAGATGGGCTGTCATCCAGGCTTTGTTGTTCCATTTATAGAGCACAAGTAGAGTAGATTTTGCACAATTCTTAAGGGCCCTAGGGTTTTGGAATGGTAAATTAGCATTAGTTCCAACTTAATGTCTCCAGCTGCATTAACCCCTAACAAGAGCGTCAGCCTGTCCTTTGAAGCACTGAACCCAGGCATTGACTTCTCTCTTGCTACGGAAGTCCTAGATGTTGTCTTCTTCCAATAGAAGGCTGTTTCATCTATATTGAAAATCTGTGGTTTGATGTAGCCACTTTCATCAATCATCTTAGCTAGATATTCTGGATAATTTGCTGCAGCTTCTCCAGCAGCACCTCCTGTTTCACCTTGCACTGTTATGTTACAGAGATGGCTTCTTTCCATAAACCTCATGAACCAACCTCTTCTCACTTCCAACTTTTATTGTGCAGCTTCCTTACCTCTCAGCTCTCATAGAATCGAAGAGAGTTAAGGCCTTGTTCTGGATTCAATTTTGGCCAAGGCAATGTTATAGCTATTTGATCTTCTATCCAGACCACTAAAACTTTCTCCATATTAGCAATAAGTCTATTTCACTTTCTTATCATTTGTTTATTCACTAGGGTAGCACTTCCAATTTCTTTGAAGAACTTTTGCATTTACAACTTGGCTATTTGGTGCAAGAGGCCTAGCTTTTGGCTGTCTCAGCTTAATCATTTCTAGCTTTTGATTTAAATTGAGAGATGTGTGACTCCTCTTTTCACTTGAACACTTTGAGACCATTGTAGGATTATTAATTGGCCTAATTTCAATACTACTGTGTTTCAGGTAATAGGGAGGCTTTAAGGAGAGGGAGAGAGATGAGGAGTGGCCAGTGGATGGAGCAGTCAGGACATGCATACACAATGTTTATTGATTGTCATCTTATATGGGAATGTTTGTGGTGCCCCCAAATAATTACATTAGGAAGATAAAAGATCCCTGACCGCAGATCATCATAATGGATGTAATAATAGTGAAAAGGTTAGACATATTGGGAGAATTATCAAAACTTCCCACAGAGACATGAAGTGAGCAAATGCTGTTGGAAAAATGAACCCAATAGACTTGCTCAATGTAGTGTTACCACAAACCTTCAATTTGTTTTTTTTTTTTTTTAAAAAAAAGGCAATATATATAAATTGCAATAAAGTGAAGCACCATAGAATGAGGTATGCTTGTATTATGTTTTTTCATCTGATAACTGAAACAGCTACTAAGCGACTAGTAGGCAGAGAGCATATATAGCATGAATACATTGGATGAAGGGATGATTCATGGCCCAGGTAGGATGGAGCTGGACAGTATGAGATTACATCCTGCTACTCAGAATGGTGTGCAATTTAAAGTTGTTTCTTTCTGGAATTTTCCATTTATTTTTGGACTGCAGTTGACTATGGGTAACTGAAACCAAGAAAGTGAGACCATGGAGAAGGGGAATTGCTGTACAGAATTTTTAAAAATATTATGTACCAGTGTTACTTTGATTAAAAATAAAAAAGTAAGCAGTTGGGGGAGCTTTAACTAGTCAATTGACATTTTGCCATCTCCTCTTCCTTATCTATAAAATAGGAATGCTATCTTACGGTATTTTTGTAGTTGCCAAATAAGCCAGGATCTAAAAGCACTTTATAAATGATAAAGCTAAATCCAAGAGATATAAAAATGTAAACAGGAGAACCATGTTGCTGTTTTAGTTATACTAAAAACACAGATAGGCACTACTGAGTCCTAACCCAACACAAGTCATATGTAACACACACATACACACACCACATTCACAGCTGAAAACTAGGATGTTTTGGTTCATTAAAAATTGTGGGTAAATAGCAGTACGAATATTAACCATTTATGAATTACAGATTTTGAAGGAATTAGAAGTACCTACCACTGAAGCCATCTTGAGCATGATCTAGTCTCTTTTTAGAGTTTCAGTAGACACATCCTGGTCTCACCATCTCGCTCAGATCTCACCGTCTCACAGAGTTGTTATTAGGAACATCAATGTGCTAAACATACCATGTTGGGCACTGGGGCCAGTTTACACACAGCTGAAAAACCCAGTTGACATCACATTTGATACCAGGACCATTATCTAAAAAGGTCATTGATAATGTGGAAGATTCAGAGAGAAAAAAAAAAAACACTTAAAGCAATGTACAGTCTAAAATAGCAGTGTAGAAGCAAGCTGCCTTCACTCCATCTGACAGAAAACAAAAAATACAGAACCAGCAATATCTTAGAAATCACATATGAGGAGGATATATTTCCTAGGGGCACCGAGAAATTTAAAAAACTGTGAGGTGGTGGTAAGATAACTGAACTTCCATATCCTTGATTCCGCTATCTCCAATCTAACTGGCACCAAGGGCATGGAAAATTTCTGCCTGACTCAGGGTTTCTACACTGGAAAAAGTAAAATCAAGGTGGATAACTAGCCTCCCCATCTTCTTGGGTTTCCTGGCAGGAGACCTGTCCTTTCCTCAATCCATGGAAAGCACCATGAGTGCCTGAAAAGATAAATATCATTGAGGACAGCCAGAAACAAAGCAGGGAAGCAGGACTTCCATCCACCACCATGGAAACTCTGCTCTGCAACTCAGCCAAAGCTGATGCCAAATCAGTGTTCAGCAGCATCACTCTGTAGGAGGTACATTCCACAGGTCCTCTGGGCACAAACACCTAGCGAGCCTTCCCACACTACTAAGAATCCCATTTGGGACCTCACCTGTTCAGATGGGCAGCACTGTGGTTTTTACTAGAACTGAGAAAAGCTTGGGCTCAAGGCACCTTCTAGTGCCAAAAAGGAGGCAGTGCTCTAGCGTGAGGAAAAAGAAAATAAATAGTAAGTTACAAAGACTCTTTAAGCAAACATATCTTAAAAAAAAAAAAACAAAAAAAAAAAAACAAACAAAAAAAAAAACAGAACAAGCCAGACAGAGAAGACTGATAACTAATCCTTCAAGGCAAAGAAACAGACATACATCCACATGAAACAACAGCAAACAGGAAACCATGGCCTCCTGAAATTGACAAAGCAAGGAGTCTGCAACTGACCCTAATGAGATGGCAATATACAAACCGACTGACCAAGAATTCAAAATGGCAGTTTTAAAGACACTCAGTGATCTCTAAGGTAATAGAGAAGCAATTCAGAAGTTTATCAGATTAATTTAACACAGAGATTAAAATAATAATTTGAAGAATCAAACAAATCATGGAACTGAGCAATACATTTGCAGAACTGAAAGACTCATTAAAGGCCCTCAACAACAGAATGAATCAAGCAGAGGAGAGATTGAACGAGCCCAAAGACAGGCAGTGTGAAAATACACAGTCAGAGGGAAAAAAAGAAAATAATGAAAAAGAATAAAGGTCACCTACAAGATACAGAATTACCACAAAAGACAGAATCTAAGAATTATTGGTGTTCAAGAGGAAGTTGTGCAAGAGGAAGGGGTACAAAGCTTATTTAAAAAAATAACAGAGGCCAGGCACGGTGGCTCACGCTTGTAATCCCAGCACTTTGGGAGGCCGAGGCGGGCAGATCACGAGGTCAGGAGATCGAGACCACAGTGAAACCCCGTCTCTACTAAAAATACAAAAAAATTAGCCGGGCGTGGTGGCAGGCGCCTGTAGTCCCAGCTACTTGGAGAGGCTGAGGCAGGAGAATGGCGTGAACCCGGGAGGCGGAGCTTGCAGTGAGCCGAGATTGCGCCACTGCACTCCAGCCTGGGCGGCAGAGCGAGACTATGTCTCAAAAAAAAAAAAAAAAAAAAAAAAAAAAATTAACAGAAAACTCCAAAACTTGAGAAAGACATAAATATCAGAACAGGAAGATCAGTGAACACCAAACAGATTCAACCCAAATAAGACTACCCCAAGGCATAAAATAATCAAACTTTCAAAAGTAAAGGACAAGGAGAGAATCCTAAAAGCAGCAAGAGAAAAGAAGCAAATAAAATATAAAGGAGCCACATTTTTTCTGGCAACAGACTTCTCAGTAGAAACCATACAGTCCAGGAGGAAGTGGAATGACATTTTCAAATTGTTGGAAAAATAAAACTCTGCTATCCAAGAATACTATATCTATCAAAGCTATCTTTTAAATATGAAAGAAAGATAAAGTCTTTCAAACAAAAGCTGAGAGAATTCACCAGACTCATCTTATAAGAAATGCTAAAAGAAGTTCTTCAGTCAGAAATTTAAAAATGCTAACATGCAAAAAGGAAACATTTGAAGGTATAAAATCCACTGATAAAATTAAGTACATGGACAAATGCAGAATAATACTGTAGTTGTGGTGTAAATTGACTAAGTTCTCCAATTAAAAGGCATAGAATGGCTTAATGGATAAAGAAACAAAACCCAACTATATACTGCCTACAAAAACCTGCTTTACTTATAAAGACACACATAGATGGAAAGTAAAGGAGTGGGAAAAGAAATTCTACGCAAATGAAAACTGAAAAAGAGCAGGAATAGCTATACTTGTATCAGATAAAATAGACTACAAATTAAAGACTGTAAAAAGAGACAAATAATTCATTATATAATGATAAAGGGGTCAATTTGGCAAGAGGATATAACAATTATATAAATATCTATCCACCCAACATTGGAACTCCCAAGCATTTAAAGCAAACATTAATCAATCTAAAGGGAGAGACAGATTGTAATACAATACTAGTAGGGGACTTCAACATCCCACTCTCAGTAATGGACAGATCATCCAGACAGAAAATCAACAAAGAAACATTGGAGTTAAACTACACATCAGACCAAATAGGCCTAACTGACATTTACAGAACATTTCACCCAACTGCTGTAGAACACACATTCTTTTCATCAGCACATGGAACATTTTCCAGAATACACCATGTCTTAGGCCATAAAACAACTCTCAACAAAAGAGTAAAAATCATATAAAGCATCTTTTCTGACCATGATGGAATAAAACTAGGAATTGATAACAGGAAGAACCTCACAAAATCCATGAATATTTGGATATTAAACAACATGCTCCTGAATGACCAATGGGTCAATGAAGAAATTAAGAAGGAAATTTAAAAATTTCTTAAACAAAAATGGAAATACCACATACCAAATTCTATGTGATACAGCAAAAGCAGTACTAGGAAGCACATTTATAGCAATAAATGACTATATTAAAAAACTAGAAAGACTTCGCATAAACAACCTAGTGATGCACCTCAAAGCAGCAGAAAAACCAAACCCAAAATTAGTAGAATGAAAGAAATAATGAAGATCAGAATATAAATAAATAAATTTTATTTATCAAAATAAATTAATTTGGCCAGGCATGGTGGCTCACGGTTGTAATCCCAGCATTTTGGGAGGCCGAGGCAGGTGGATCACGAGGTCAGGAGATCGAGACCATGGTGAAACCCTGTCTCTACTAAAAATACAAAAAATTAGCCAGGCGTGGTGGCGGGCGCCTGTAGTCCCAGCTACTCGGAGAGGCTGAGGCAGGAGAATGGCGTGAACCCGGGAGGCGGAGCTTGCAGTGAGCCGAGATTGCGCCACTGCACTCCAGCCTGGGTGACAGAGTGAGACTCCGTCTCCAAAAAAAAAAAAAAAAAAAAATTAATTAATTTACAAAATAAATAAATGTATTTATAAAAAGTACAGGTCAACATAATGAAAACTTGATTTGTGTGAAAGATAAAATTGGCAAACCTTTAGCAAGATTAAGAAAAAAAAGAGAGAGAGAAGATGCAAATAAATAAAATCTGAAACAAAAAAGGAGACATAACAACTGACATCCCAGAAATGCAAAGAATCATTAGAGACTATTACAAACAGCTACACTCTAACAAACTGGAAAACCTAGAAAAAAAGGATACATTCCTGGACACATCCAACCTACCAAGAATGAAATATGAAGAAATAGAAAACCCTAACGCAATGTATAGCATCTTGAAATGCATCTCCCAGAACCCTCTACCAATCCTTCTTTACGGGAAAAATCTATTATCAAAAATACTTGGGCCCAGGCACAGTGGCTCACACCTGTAATCCCAGCACTTTGGGAGGCCGAGGCAGGTGGATCACTTGAGGTCAGGAGTTGGAAACCAGCCTGGCCAACATAATGAAACCCATCTCAGCTAAAAGTACAAAAATTAGCCGGGCATGGTGGCATGCACCTGTAATCCCAGGTACTCGGGAGGCTGAGGCAGGAGAATTGCTTGAACCTAGGAGGTGGAGGTTGCAGTGAGCCGAGATCATGCCACTGCACTCCAGCCTGGGTGACAAAGCAAGACTCTGTCTCAGAAAAAATTTATACATATATATTTGGGAGATGCTCAGAGGAACATGGCAGCAGTGGAGCCAGCAGTCCTGGCACTCACTAACAGTGGTGGTGTGGGTATGGGGACACCATGGGGCACAGGACATTTGAAGGACTGGTATGCTACTCACCATCAGGTGAAGGACTGTAAGCCCACACAAAGTCTTATTATCTCTACTAGAATGAAAATGTTAAGTCAAAAACGGCTCCTTTTTTGTGCCTCCTTAGTGAAACTTCTCCAGCTAGGCCATTTGGATACGGGCATTTAATTACAAATGTCAAAGGCTTTAGGTGCTGCTTACCTTCCTTTTTTGTTAATGTGCTTTTATTTAAAAAAATTACAATGAAGGTGCCTATTCTGTCTATACTGTGTACTCTGATCATAAAGTACCAACAGTGATTTGCTTTTTATATTACTGTAAAATGTTATAATGTTAATAGTGCTTTTACTTTACAGTTTGATTGAAATAAATTATATATGAATTTATGAACAGGACTGTGGATCATGGTACCCACTCCCCTCACAATGCTGTCCACTTATTGAGTGAGTTATACTGATTTATCCATATCAAATTATGTTGAATAATTATGTATCTTTCTTGATTATACTGATTTCTTACTCTGGTCACTATTACTAATTCTCTGACAATGTTCTCCTTTTTTAACTGAATCTTTTTCTGAGAAAAGCTCATTGGGTTATTATTTATTTTAATTTTGTAAACAGATGGGATGGAAGGATTTGCAATGCCATATCATTGGTGGAAGGCTTTTTAACATCTTTGAAGTACGCCTTTAGCTGAATATCTTTACAACCATCTTGAATACATCTTCTAGAGAGCACAAGATTTAACAAAAAGATAAAGTCTGGATAAAATATCACTGTTTTTGTTTTTGACAGAGTCTCACTCTGTCACCCAGGCTGAAGTGCAGTGGTACAATCTTGGCTCAGAGCAACCTCGACCTCCCAGGTTCAAGTGATTCTCGTGCCTCAGCCTCCAGAGTAGCTTGGATTACAGGGGCACACCACCACGCCCGGCTAATTTTTTTTTATCTTTAGTAGAGGTGGGGTTTCACCATGTTGCCCAGGCTGGTCTCGAACTCCTAAGCTCAGGCAATCTGCCCACCTCAGCCTCCCAAAGTGCTATTACAGGTGTTAGCCACCATGCCCGGCCAAAATATAGTTTCAGATGTCCATATTCTGTTCCATATTTTCTCCACTTACGCTCCAAATATTGTTAATGCAAAAGGCATCAGTAATGATTTCATAGTATTTTGCAGTCATTATTAATCTTCAATAAATTTATTTTCACTTAATGGTTATTAGAGGGTATTGAAACTTTTTCAAATATTATTGAAATGTGGAACATTGCTGCCTTTTAAAGTAAGTAAAGAAAATGCTCCTCAAATCCCACAGCTGGGTGGAGCCAAGATGGCCGAATAGGAACAGCTCCAGTCTACAGCTCCCAGTGTGAGCGAAACAGAAGACGGGTGATTTCTGCATCTCCAACTGAGGTACCAGGTTCATCTCACGGGGGAGTGCTGGACAGTGGGTGCAAGAGAATGGGTGAAGCACACCAAGCATGAGCTGAAGCAGGGCGAGGCATAGCCTCCCCGGGGAAGCACAAGGGGGTCAGGGAATTCCCTTTCCTAGTCAAAGAAAGGAGTGACAGACTGCATCTGGAAAATTGGGTCACTCCCACCCTCATACTGTGCTTTTCCAATGGGCTTAACAAAGAGCACACCTGGAGATTATATCCTGCGCCTGGCTAGGAGGGTCCTACGCCCACAGAGCCTCACTCATTGCTAGCACAGCAGTCTAAGATCAAACTGCAAGGTGGCAGCGAGGCTGGGGGAGGGGTGCCCGCCATTGCTCAGGCTTGAGTAGGTAAACAAAGCAGCTGAGAAGCTCAAACTGGGTGGAGCCCACCACAGCTCAAGGAGGCCTGCCTGCCTCTGTAGGCTCCACCTCTGGGGGCAGGGCACAAACAAAAGACAGCAGCAACCTCTGCAGACTTAAATGTCCCTGTCTGACAGCTTTGAAGAGAGTAGTGGTTCTCCCAGCACACAGCTGGACATCTAAGAATGGGCAGACTGCCTCCACAAGTGGGTCCCTGACCCCCGAGTAGCCTAACTGGGAGGCACGCCCCCCCAAGGGTGGACTGACAGCTCACACGGCTGGGTACTCCTCTGAGACAAAACTTCCAGAGGAATGATCAGGCAGCAGTATTTGGGGTTCACCAACATCTGCTGTTATGCAGCCACCACTGCTGATACCCAGGCAAACAGGGTATGGAGTGGACCTCCAGTAACTCCAACAGACTTGCAGCTGAGGGTCCTGACTGTTAGAAGGAAAACTAACAAACAGAAAGGACATCCACACCAAAAACCCATCTGTATGTCACCATCATCAAAGACCAAAGGTAGATAAAACCACAAAAATGGGGAAAAAACAGAGCAGAAAAACTGGAAACTCTAAAAATCAGAGCGCCTCTCCTCCTCCAAAGAAATGCAGCTCCTCACCAGCAACGGAACAAAGCTAGACGGAGAATGACTTTGACGAGTTGAGAGAGGAAGGCTTCAGAAGATCAAACTACTCCAAGCTAAAGAAAGAAGTTCGAATCCATGGCAAAGAAGTTAAAAACCTTGAAAAAAAATTAGACAAATGGCTAACTAGAATAACCAATGCAGAGAAGTCCTTAAAGGACCTGATGGAGCTGAAAACCATGGCACGAGAACTATGTGACAAATGCACAAGCCTCAGTAACCGATTCAATCAACTGGAAGAAAGGGGATCAGCAATGGAAGACGAAATGAATGAAATGAAGCAAGAAGAGAAGTTTAGAGAAAAAAGAATAAAAAGAAACGAACAAAGCCTCCAAGAAATATGGGACTATGTGAAAAGACCAAACCTACGTCTGATTGGTGTACCTGAAAGTGACGGGGAGAATGGAACCAAGTTGTAAAACACTCTGCAAGATATTATCCAGGAGAACTTCCCCAATCTAGCAAGGCAGGCCAACATTCAGATTCAGGAAATACAGAGAACGCCACAAAGATACTCCTCGAGAAGAGCAACTCCAAGACACATAATTGTCAGATTCACCAAAATTGAAGGAAAAAATGTTAAGGGCAGCCAGAGAGAAAGGTCAGGTTACCCACAAAGGGAAGCCCATCAGACTAACAGCTAATCTATTGGCAGAAACTCTACAAGCCAGAAGAGAGGGGGGACCAATATTTAACATTCTTAAAGAAAAGAATTTTCAACCCAGAATTTCATATCCAGCCAAACCAAGCTTCATAAGTGAAGGAGAAATAAAATACTTTCAGACAACCAAATGCTGAGAGATTTTGTCACCACCAGGCCTGCCCTAAAAGAGCTCCTGAAGGAAGCACTGAACATGGAAAGGAACAACAGGTACCAGCCACTGCAAAAACATGCCAAATTGTAAAGACCATCCAAGCTAGGAAGAAACTGCATCAACTAACGAGCAAAATAACCAGCCAGCATCATAATTACAGGATTAAATTAACACATAACAATACTAACCTTAAATGTAAATGGGCTAAATGCTCCAATTAAAAGACACAGACTGGCAAACTGGATAAAGAGTCAAGACCCATCAGTGTGCTGTATTCAGGAAACGCATCTCATGTGCAGAGTCACACATAGGCTCAAAATAAAGGGATGGAGGAAGATCTACCAAGCAAATGGAAAACATAAAAAAGGCAGGGGTTGCAATTCTAGTCTCTGATAAAACAGACTTTAAACCAACAAAGATCAAAAGAGACAAAGAAGGCCATTACATAATGGTAAAGGGATCAATTCAACAAGAAGAACTAACTATCCTAAATATATATGCACCCAATACAGGAGCACCCAGATTCATAAAGCAAGTCCTTAGTGACCTAGAAAGAGACTTAGACTCCCACACAATAATAATGGGAGACTTTAACACCCCACTGTCAACATTAGACAGATCAACGAGACAGAAAGTTAACAAGGATATCCAGGAATTGAATTCGGCTGTGCACCAAGCAGACTTAATAGACATCTACAGAACTCTCCACCCCATATCAACAGAATATACATTCTTTTCAGCACCACAACACACCTATGCCAAAACTGACCACATAGTTGGAAGTAAAGCACTTCTCAGCAAATGCGAAAGAACAGAAATTATAACAAACTGTCTCTCAGACCACAGTGCAATCAAACTAGAACTCAGGATTAAGAAACTCACTCAAAACCGCTCAACCACATGGAAACTGAACAACCTGCTCCTGAATAACTACTGGGTACATAACGAAATGACAGCAGAAATAAAGATGTTATTTGAGCCTTTGACAAAATTCAACAACCCTTCATGCTAAAAACTCTCAATAAATTAGGTATTAATGGGACGTATCTCAAAATAATAAGAGCTACCTATGACAAACCCATAGCCAATATCACACTGAATGGGCAAAAACTGGAAGCATTCCCATTGAAAACGGGCACAAGACAAGAATGCCCTCTCTCACCACTCCTATTCAACACAGAGTTGGAAGTTCCGGCCAGGGCAATTAGGCAGGAGAAGGAAATAAAGGGTATTCAATTAGGAAAAGAGGCAGTCAAATTGTCCCTGTTTGCAGATGACATGATTGTATATCTAGAAAACACCATTGTCTCAGCCCAAAATCTCCTTAAGCTGATAAGCAACTTCAGCAAAGTCTCAGGATACAAAATCAATGCACAAAGATCACACGCATTCTTATACACCAATAACAGACAAACAGAGAGCCAAATCATGAGTGAACTATCATTCACAATTGCTTCAAAGAGAATAAAATACCTAGGAATCTGATTTACAAGGGATGTGAAGGACCTCTTCAAGGAGAACTACAAACCACTGCTCAATGAAATAAAAGAGGATACAAACAAATGGAAGAACATTCCATGCTCATGGGTAGGAAGAACCAATATCGTGAAAATGGCCATACTGCCCAAGGTAATTTATAGATTCAATGCCATCCGCATCAAGCTACCAATGACTTTCTTCACAGAATTGGAAAAAACTACTTTAAAGTTCATATGGATCCAAAAAAGAGCCTGCATTGCCAAGTCAATTCTAAGCCAAAAGAACAAAGCTGGAGGCATCACACAACCTGACTTCAAACTATACTACAAGGCTACAGTAACCAAAAGAGCATGGTACTGGTACCAAAACAGAGATATAGACATAGACCAATGGAACAGAACAGAGCCCTCAGAAATAATGCCACATATCTACAACCATCTGATCTTTGACAAACCTGACAAAAACAATCAATGGGGAAACGATTCCCTATTTAATAAATGGTGCTGGGAAAACTGGCTAGCCATATGTAGAAAGCTGAAACTGGATCCCTTCCTTACACCTTATACAAAAATTAACTCAAGATGGATTAAAGACTTACATGTTAGACCTAAAACCATAAAAACCCTAGAAGAAAACCTAGGCAATACCATTCAGGACATAGGCATGGGCAAGGACTTCATGTCTAAAACACCAAAAGCAATGGCAACAAAAGCCAAAATCGACAAATGGGATCTCATTAAACTAAAGAGCTTCTGCACAGCAAAAGAAACTACCATCAGAGTGAACAGGCAACCTACACAATGGGAGAAAATTTTTGCAACCTACTCATCTGACAAAGGGCTAATATCCAGAATCTACAATGAACTCAAACAAATTTACAAGAAAAAAACAAACAACCCCATCAAAAAGTGGGCAGAGGACATGAACAGACACTTCTCAAAAGAAGACATTTATGCAGCCAAAAAACACATGAAGAAATGCTCATCATCACTGGCCATCAGGGAAATGCAAATCAAAACCACAGTGAGATACCATCTCACACCAGTTAGAATGGCCATCATTAAAAAATCAGGAAACAACAGGTGCTGGAGAGGATGCGGAGAAATAGGAACACTTTTACACTGTTGGTGGGACTGTAAACTAGTTCAACCATTGTGGAAGTCAGTGTGGCGATTCCTCAGGGATCTCGAACTAGAAATACCATTTGACCCAGCCATCCCATTACTGGGTATATACCCAAAGGACTATAAATCATGCTGCTATAAAGACACATGCACACGTATGTTTATTGCGGCACTACTCACAATAGCAAAGACTTGGAACCAACCCAAATGTCCAACAACGATAGACTGGATTAAGAAAATGTGGCACATATACACCATGGAATACTATGCAGCCATAAAAAATGATGAGTTCATGTCCTTTGTAGGGACATGGATGAAACTGGAAAACATCATTCTCAGTAAACTATCGCAAGGACAAAAAACCAAACACCGCATGTTCTCACTCATAGTTGGGAATTGAACAACGAGAACTCATGGACACAGGAAGGGGAACATCACACTCCGGGGACTGTTGTGGGGTTGGGGGAGGAGGGAGGGACAGCATTAGGAGATATACCTAATGCTAAATGACGAGTTAATGGGTGCAGCAAAACAACATGGCACATGGATACGTATGTAACAAACCTGCACGTTGTGCACATGTACCCTAAAACCTAAAGTATAATAATAAAAAAGGAAGCAAATGAGAAGGAAAACGTGTACACTAACGGCTTCCATTGTTTTTTAATGCTCCATTTCTTTAAAAACAAGTTGTTCTGAGCTAACCTAGCCAAACACTAAAGAAAGGCTACTTCCTCTATTAAACAAGTAAAATCATTTTCCTTAATTGGTTGGCTTTCTTCCCAGACAGGATAATGTTTCATGAGAGGAATGGTGAGTGTGTATGATCCCAGGGAGGCCCTAGACTTGCTTGCATGGAATGGATCCCAAGGCAAGCAGGAGTGATGTCCGTGACATGTTCCTCAGTGGATGATGCATCGGGGGAGGTAGTCTGTCTACATTGTCCTTGGAAACTTTTACTGTATCCTCTGAAGATGAGTAAATAGGGAAGGAATTTACTGTTTTTCCTTCCTTTGGCAAATAATGACATTTCAGATAATGATAGTGGAAAAGTACTGTTTCTGAAACAATTGTCTTTTAGGAAATTTTTATGTAGTCTGCCCATGTGGGGGAAGTATTAACACTACCCAGGTTACTTCCACCTTGATTGATTCATCTAAAGCCTTAAGCACAAGAGCTAAGTTTTCAGAGGACATAAAATAGGAATTCTTTAACTCCTTGTTACTAAGTCCCTTCAAGAAGAGCTTTGCCCTAGAATGCTCTGTTTATTCAGATTCAAGATCCACAAAGTTTTAAGGACAGCATAAACTCCTCAGACGGCAGAAGCACCTTCTGTAGCCCGGATATAGGAGTGGTTCTGAGGGAAGGGAGAGGCTCTCCCATCTGACTCCAAGGTGCAGGGCTGTGGGTTGCCAGGTGCACAGAGTTAAACAAGACAACGAAACAGGAGAGCTGTGATCTGAATCTGCCAAGAAAGAAGCACTAATCTGTATGGCAGGAATTCCTAGGCACATTCTTTCAGCCAAGAGGGAGAATCGGAGATGTCTGCATGGAGGAAGTGACATTTGAACTCGACCTTAGATTAACAATGTACCTCCTCAGGAAAGGTCAAGGTTATTGAAAATCAGTAAAGTGCTTACTGGGGGTTGGGATTAATCAAATTTTATGCTTCACTCATGGTATGCTTTGTGTTTTTAATGGAATATTTCGAACAAACACAATGGTATACAGAAGAATATAACAAATGTTTTGTACCCATTATCCTGCTTTGTCAAATCACAGCGTTAAACAGAATTTGCTTTAGATCTATAGATCACACAGAAGTTTCCTCCACCACCCTCCATTTCGTATTCCTCTTTCCTTCCATAGGTAATGTAATCACTGTCTTGAGAAGGGCACTTGTTTTTCTGATTTGGAATCTGTATCTACTTCTCACTCCCTTCCACGGCAGAGGTGCTCGGAGACTATTTGTCCTTTCCATACTTTAGAAGAATTCTCCACCCAGGACTCCACTGGAGTGCAGGTGGTATGAGAAACAAAGTCTACTGGCCTTGTCCCCAACTCCAGCTAAAACCCAAGAGGTGAAGAAAACAAACAGGTAGATGTGATCTGCCTTCTGGCTCTTCCATTTGTGTAGAAGCTGATCTGGGCATAAAATGGACACTCCAGACACTGCATCTCTGGGGAGATGGTGACCACACTAGACTAACAGTCAGATATCCTGTTTCCAGCTAGAATTCCTCTAGATCCTAGCAATGTGGCCACTCAGGACACTGAGCCTCACGGACACCCTTGATTTACCTATAAAATGAAGACACCACGTCCCTGAGCTTCAGACCGAGCAGGGCTGAGTCTGTGTGCCTTCCCTATGCCTCCTTGGCACCTTGAGCTGACCACTGTTGGCGTATTTTACAACTATGTAATGACTACTGACTGGTATCTTCTCCACTTACCTGTGAACTTCCTGAGCATAGAGACCATGTTCCTGACATGTAATAGGTGCTCAATAAATATTGAATGAATTAAGCTGATCAAACATAAATATATTTATGAGCTAACATATTTATATACATATGTACTTTATGACCTATAAAACATACAAACAACTACCAGGTGTAATTCTCATTTGGAAACACAAATTAGCATAAATGACATTAGTAGCCAGTACCACCCCATCTTAGCGTTAATGCTTATATTGCTGCATCTGGAAATACTCCTATGATAGTGACCGAGTTCTCAGCCTCTAAAATTGAGCTATCTAGGGTCAAATCCAGGCACTGCCATTTGCTCCTCACTGCAAATTAATTGACCTCTTTGTTTCTTAGTTTCTCATCTGTAAATTAACTCAAATGAAAACAAGCTGTGCTGGGTGCAGTGGCTCACGCCTGTAATCCCAGCACTTTGGGAAGCCGATGTGGGTGGATCACCTGAGGTCGGGAGTTCAAGACTAGCCTGACCAACATGGAGAAACTCCATCTCTACTAACAGTACAAAATTAGTCAGGCGTGGTGGTGCAGGCCTGTAATCCCAGCTACTTGGGAGGCTAAGGTGGGAGAATCACTTGAATCCAGGAGGCAGAGGTTGTGGTGAGCTGAGATCATGCCATTGCACTCCAGTCGGGGCAACAAGAGCAACACTCCATCTCAAAAAACAAAAAAGAAAAGAAAAAGAAAACAAGCTGCACCAGGGCAAGGATTTGGGTCTGTTTTATTCACTAATTTAACAACATGCTTTGAATAGGGCCAAGCCCATAGGAGCTACTCAATATACTATATAGTGAATGGATGGATGACTCCTAAGAGCCATCTCCTAGGGTTATAGTAGGGATTGTGTGATTTAATGTGCATTCTAGTGCTCAACATGATGCCTGGCACACAGAGGGCACAGGACGCACTTAGACAAGATTTTCATTAGTAGTTCATGGCTCTTGAGAGAATGCCATCCAAACAGTCAATCTTGATTTTGATCTTCTAGCCCCCAGATCTGCTCCCACTGAGGATGCCATGAGTTTGGCTTTGCCCACTGTGTGATGACCAATTTCAGAGCCACTGATGGGCTTCTCCAGCCCTCCTGGCTTTGCAGGGTGCAGGTGTTTGGGTAATGCGATGAAAAACCTACACCCCAGGCAGTAGGTGTCTGCCCCTGTACTCCTTCACCTTTCCATTCTATAAAGGTTCCTGGGCATAAAAGTATCCAGCTAAATCCACACACTGGTTAAGAAATGCTAACAGCTGTGAGGAATTACATGAGTGGAATTTCCTGACACTTGGCCTGATATGTGGGGCGGGGAGCAAACGTCAAGCATGTTCCGGATTTGGGAGAACAATGGGCAAAATGCTACTATGTGGAGAATTCCACAAACATTAGAAACGTAAGATGGTATTCAGGAAAGGCTAAGTAATTTAGCCATGTGGTTCCTCAAACCCTTTAGCCTTGCCACTTTTAAGCACACCCTTCAAACCACTGCTCATTTAAGTAACATTTGTAATTCTTCTTGATCTGAAAAGCTCATTTCATTTTTCATGATTAGGAAAGTTCACTGTAGAATTCTGGAAAATACCAGCAGAATCATTAAGAAATATGGAAACTTTACTGCCACCAGATTCATCACTGTTAGTAAATCTCCTTTAGTGCTTCATAGTTCACAAATTGCTTCAAAAAAAAACTTGTGATCATATTGCAAAGAATTGAATATGGTAGCTTTTCCATCTACACTGTGTACATCTTAGCATATTATAGAAAGACTTCAAAATTTTGACTTTTTTATCTACTGTAAAGTTAGGTATACATACAAAAAGGCCACGTAGCATATACAAACATTTAAAAGTAAGAATGGCCGGGCACAGTGGCTCACACCTGTAATCCCAGCATTTTTGGAGGCCAAGATGGGTGGATCAGCTGAGACCAGGAGTTCAAGATCAGCCTGGCCAACATGGGAAACCCTGTCCCTATTAACAATACAAAAATTAGCCGGGCATGGTGGCGCACTCCCTGTAGTCCCAGCTACTCAGGAGGCTGAGGCAGGAGAATCGCTAGAACCTGGAAGGCGGAGGTTGCAGTGGGCCGAGATCATGCCACTGCACTCCAGCCTGGGTGACAGGGCAAGACTCTGTCTCAAAAAAATAAATAATAAAAAAATAAATAAGGATAAAAACAGTAAAATGAATACCCTGGAAAATGATTCTTTCTGAGGACTATATAGCATGTAAAAACATGGGAGTGTCATAATTTAACCTTCCCCCTGTTAAATATTTAGGATTTGGGATCTTGGTGCAAATCTCTGATCATTTCTTTTCTTTTCTTTTTTTTTTGAAACGGAGTTTCACTCTTGTTGCTCAGGCTGGAGCGCGATGGCACGATCTCAGCTCACTGCAACCTCCACCTCCCAGGTTCAAGCGATTCTCATGCCTCAGCCTCCCAAGTAGCTGGGATTACAGGCATGCACCACCACTCCTGGCTACTTTTTTTCAGTAGAGACAGGGTTTCACCATAGTGATTAGGCTGGTCTTGAACTTCTGACCTCAGGTGATCCACCTGCCTCAGCCTCCCAGAGTGCTGGGATTACAGGTGTGAGCCACCATGCCCAGCCAATAGGGTGAAATTTTGGGAGTGAACTTACCTAGGCAAAGGATATATAACTATTTTTAAATTGTAACTCTTTGATATAATTGTAGATTCACATGAGGTTGTTAAAAAATAGTACAGAGAGATCCTGTATAACATTTACCCAATTTCCTCCAATGGTAACATATTACCAAGCTATATTACAACATCAAAACCAGGATATTGACATGAGTACAGTCAAGATACAGAACATTTCTGCCATCACAGAATCCTTCCTGTTGCTCTACAGCCATAACCACTTCCCTCACATCCCCATCCCCAACCCCACTGAGTCCTTAACTCCTGGCAACAACTTATCTATTCTCCATTTCTGTAATTTTGCTGTTCCAAATATATACAAATGAAATCATATAGTATGTAACCTTGTGGGATTGGCTTTATTCACTTGGCATAGGTCTCTGAAGATTCATCCAGGTTGTTGCATGTGTAAATAGTTTATTTCCATTTATTGCTGAGTGGTAACAAAGGCATGGGGGTACCACTGAGGATGCCATGAATTTGGCTTTGCCCACTGTGTGATGATCAATTTTGGAGCTACCAATGGGCTTCTCCAGCCCTCCTGGCTTTGCAGGATGCAGGTGTTTGGGTAATACGATGAAAAAACCTACACCCCAGGCAGTGGGTGTGGGAGTCACAAGTCAGGGAGGGGAGCCACCTTGCTATACTACAGGGGCTCCTCAATCCTGCTGGGTGACGCTTGGGAGATCTGGTTCCCCCTGGCCTCCACTGAGACCTCCCTGCTGGGAGAGGTAGGAGAGCCTCATTGCTGCTCCCCATGTGATCTTTCCCTATGCCACGGTTGAGGTGGCCTTGTTAATGTGAGAAAGATATTCAAGGTGTTCCCAGTTTTTGGCTACTACAAATAAAGTGGCTAAAAACATTTGTGTAAAGGTTTTTGTGTGAATATAGTTTTCACTTCTCTGGGACAAATGGCCAGGAGTAGCTGGGTTGTATGGTAGTTGCACTCTTTTTTTTTTTTGTTGAGACGGAGTCTCGCTCTGTCACCAGGCTGGAGTGCAGTGGTGTGATCTTGGCTCACGGCAACCTCCGCCTCCTGGGTTGAAGTAATTCTCCTGCGTCAGCCTCCCAAATAACTGGGACTACAGGCATGCGCCACCACACCCAGCTAATTTTTGTATTTTTAGTAGAGATGGGGTTTCACCATGTTGGCCAAGCTGGTTTCCAACTCCTGATCTCAAGTGATCCACCTGCCTCAGCCTCCCAAAGTGCTGGGATTACAGGTGTGAGCCACCGCACCCGGCTGCACTCTTAATATAAGAAACTGCCAACTGTCTCCCAGAGTGGCTGTACCATTTTACATTCCTGCCAACAACATGAATGGTTTAGTTCCTCCACATTACCCCCAGCATTTGGTGTTGTCATTGTTTTTTATTTTAACCATTCTGATAGGGATAGAGTAATACCTCATTGTGATTTTAATTTTCATTTCCCTAATGGCTAATGAATGATATTGAGGATCATTTCATGGATTTGCCATCTGTATATCTTCTTCATCAAAATGTCTCTTCATGTCTTTTGGCCATTTTCTAATTCGATCATTTGGGGATCATTTTTTTATAACTGATTTTTTTGAAATTTTAAAAATATTCTAGATCTAGCTCTTTGTTGGATATATGGCTTGGAAATATTTTCTCTGAGTTTGTGGCTTGTCTTTTCATCCTTTTAATATAATCTTAAAGTTGATTTTTTTATTTGTTGTTCAGATTGGATAATTTCTTTTCTTTCTTTTTTCTTCTTTTTTGAGACGGAGTCTTGCTCTGTCGCCCGGGTTAGAGTGCAGTGGCATGATCTCGGCTCACTGCAAGCTCTGCCTCCCAGGTTCACCCCATTCTCCTGCCTCAGCCTCCCGAGTAATTGGGATTACAAGCACACACCACCACACCCAGCTAATTTCTGTATTTTTAGTAGAGACGGGGTTTCACCATGTTGGCCAGGATGGTCGATCTCTTGACTTCATGATCCGCCCCCGCCCGCCTCAGCCTCCCAAAGTGCTGGGATTACAGGCGTGAGCCACCATGCCCAGTCCAGATTGGATAATTTCTATTCTGTCTTCCAGCTCACTGATTCTTTCTCTGTCTCTCTCTGTTCTGTTGCTCAGCCAATCCATTGAGTATATTGTTTTGGTTATTATATTTTTTAATTCTAAAATTTCCAGTTTGTTCCTCTTTACATGTCTTGTTTCTTTGTTGAGACTTTCTATTTTTTCCTGTTTCTAACTTGTTTATAATTGCTCATTGAAACATTTTTATCATGGCAGCTTTAAAATCTTTGTCAGACAATACTAACGCCCCTGTCACCTTGTGATTGACATATCTCGATTGTCCTTTTCATTCAGTTTGAGATCTTCCTGATACTTAGTATAGTTAGTCACTTTCCATTAACTCGGACATTTTGAATATTATGAGACTGAATCTTATTGTTTTAGCGGTCTTACTCTGATACTGCTCTGGTGGGGGAAGTCGGGGAGGGGAGCCGCCTTGCTATACTACAGGGGCTCCTCGATCCTGCTGGGTGACGGTTGGGAGATCTGGTTCCCCCTGGCCTCCACTGAGACCTCCCTGCTGGGAGAGGTAGGAGAGCCTCATTGCTGCTCCCCATGTGATCTTTCCCTATGCCACGGTTGAGGTGGCCTTGTTAATGTTGGCCAGTGGTGAAAGTCCTGCCTCTCCACTAGGCCTCCTGTGACAACAACCCAGCAGGAGAAGGAGAGGTCTCTTGGTACCTAATCGTGGGAATGTGAGTCTCAGCTTTCTCTGACACTGCCCAAGAAGGGGGGTTGGGTGAGAGTGGAGGGCTAGACTTCCCTCTGAGTCTTTGCTGGCATGGGCATGGGTGGGGCCACAGTGTTTTTCTGTGGTGTTTGGCTACAGCAGGGTGGCTATTGCTTAAACTTTGTCTGTCTTCTAGCTTGTCCTTTCTTGGTGCTTTGGTCACAGGGAGCAGGCCTTTGTTGGAGCTTTTTTGTCTGCGCCCCTTGCTGTTTCCAGTTACTGGCATCTTTAGCTCAGAGTCTGGAATATACGAGGCAATAAGGAAACCCAGGCAACTCACCACCGTGTCCTTCCTTGGGTCCTGAGGTCCCTGCTCATCTTCCTTATTCTTTCCACCCTTCAGAGTCTTCTTATGTGTGTTTTAAATATAATGTCAAGGATTTTTAGTTGTACTTAGCAAAAGGAATCTGGAAAAGTATGCCTACTCTATGTTTCCAGAAATGGGGGTTCCCGTATCTTTTTAATTCTCAAATAGGAGATGACCTGTTCTGAACACCAGTCCTCATGGGTGATCAACGGTGCCCACTGCAGGGCGGTGGTAATGCATATCAGTCTTTATGGGCTGATCCTCAAGGCATTTGAGGAAGAGATAAAGATGTAAAAGGTAAAGATCCTAGATGGGAGGCACCCGATAAATGCTTTCATAATGAACCAATGATGTACAAATGCCAGTGATTTCAAAAACTTCAACTGAGCTTCCCATAGAAGTATGGAGGAACTTGCTAAATGAAAAATGACTTCAGAAACTATGTGGTGTTCATTTCTCCCCCTCCCCAAACTTCCTACTCCTTTGCATGAATATGAGCCCTGTGCTTGCACTGATTTCTAAAAATGCTCAAATGCTCTATGGAAATACAACTAATACCTAAGTACACAAAGAAATTTACATCAAATTTCAGGATTTTTTTTTTTTTTTTTTTGAGACAGAGTCTTGCTCTTGCTCTGTGGCCTAGGCTGGAGTGCAGTGGTGTGATCTCAGCTCACTGCAGCCTCCACCCCTCGAGTTCAAGCCTCACCCTCCCGAATAGCTGGGATTACAGGTGCCCGCCACCACACCCAGCTAATTTTTTTGTATTTTCACTAGAGACGGGGTTTCACCATAATATATTTGTAGTAGAAACGGGGTTTCACCATGTTGGCCAGACTGGTTTTCAACCCCTGACCTCAAGTGATCCACCTGCCTCAGCCTCCAAAGTGCTAGGATTGCAGGTGTGAGCCACGGTGCCTGACCCCAAATTTCAGGATTCTAATGAAGAAGGCAACAGATGGAATGTGTTTAAAAACAGGGAAGCAAAGTGGCCTCCAGTGAGACCCTATCACCTCTCTACTTATACTGTCCCCAAATTACCTATTCCAACAGGCTTTATCACCTACTTTTTTTAAGTTTCCATCTGAGAAGTGAGAATTTAAATAACTGCCATCATAGCCAACTTAAGCTATGAGTAATGGAAACAAATCTTTTTCACCAACTTCCATCAGAAATTCTTTTCAAGGGCCCTTATAAACACAATCTTTTTTTCTAAGCCTTAAATATTTGATCTCTTGCTTGAGACTATACAAACCAGATCTTCATTTCACAAGACCTGCTCTCACAGGGAATCTGTTGTCTACAGGGATTTAGCCTGCAGGGCAAGCTCATAACACCACCCAGGACACTCTTTTGAAGGCCAAAATCCAGAAATGTTTGAAGAAGGAAAAGCTCCTCAGAAGACTCATTATCATAACCCAGTTTTCAGCCTGCTCCTCACCAAAAGAAATGGCCTGAAAAAATATGATCTCCCTTTCTTTAAAAAAAAAAAAAGAGAGAGAGAGAGAGAAACAAGTCTACATTCATTCCAACTGGCTGCATCCTACGTTGGGGAAGCCATGGACTCTGTTGAGCTATGGTTCTAGAAGTCTGGCCGACTTTTTTTTTTTTGAAGACAGAGTCTTGCTCTGTTGCCCAGGCTGGAGTGCAGTGGTGTGATCTCAGTTCACTGCAACCTCTGCCTCCTGGGTTCAAGCGATTCTCCTGCCTCAGCCTCCCGAGTAGCTGGGACTACAGGTGTGTACCACCACGCCTGGATAATTTTTGTATTTTTAGTAGAGACAGGGTTTCATCATGTTGGGCAGGATGGTCTCAATCTCCTGACCTCGTGATCCACCCGCCTCGGCCTCCCAAAGCGCTGGGATTACAGGCGTGTGAGCCACCACGCCTGGCCTCTAGTTGACTTTAAATTGTAATTCACTGCATCTTCCAAAGTTAAAAGTCCCTAATCATTTGTACTCCCCCTTGCCTGGGAGAATGTAGAATTAGAGATATGAATTTCAACTGGAGAACTGATGAATAAATAACCCATGTCTGCTCTTACAGAGAGTAAGTCTGGCCAAGGATACAGTTTAGTGGACAGACTAAATTTGATAGCCTAAGTAGAAACAGCCTGGTGAATAAATAATATATATTTATAATACAGCACTTTTGAAAGCATAGGCTGAATAAGAAACTATTTTTTATGTCTGCATTTGTTATCTTTCAATCTCTTTAAATAAACTTGGCAAAGGCTCTTTGAATAACGGCATGAATAATCAAGTTATGAATTACCCCAAAGTCAAGCCAGCATTAGTTGCCTTTCTCCCTTCCCAGTTACACTTTGCACAGTGCTCCAGACTGGTATTCATGGTGCCGTATTGTAAATTACCAGTCTATGTGGCTGACTCTCTCCTCCATTTCCCTGCAGACTGGAAGTCCTTCATGGCAGGATGAGTCGTAATTCATTTTTGTTCTTGAGGACACAGCAGTGTCTGAACAAAACTCAGGAAATGAATAAATGCATGGATGAATGAATGAACGAACTAAGGAGGAATAAATTAGCAGATTTTGAGTCGCATGCTGTTTGTTAGTCAGAAATTGCAGAAATTTTCAGATATGTCAAAGAAGGACATAAACCACATAAAACCAAGATGTGGTTTTCCAGCAGAGAAGAAGGACTACAGCTGTAGCAAGGCACCATCATTTCTGCCTTATTTTTATATAAAGCTTTGAAGTATGTGACTCTATATAAATGCATGGGACAGCACCCTTCTTTTAATCAGGTAACAGAGGCATGATAAATATATTTTCCTTTTCTTGGCTGGCAGGGGGCCTTGGGTGAAAATAGGTTGGACTAGCACTATCTGATAGAAATATGAGAGCCACTTATGAAATTTAAAACTTTTTAGTAGCCATTAAAAATGTAAAAAGAGGCTGGGTATGGTGGCTCATGCCTGTAAGCTCAGCACTTGGGAAGGCCGAGGTGGGAGGATTACTTGAGGCCAGGAGTTCAAGATTAGTCTGGACCACACAGCAAGACCTCATCCTCTACAAAAAAAAAATAATTAAATAAACAAATAAAATTAGCCAGGCATGGTGGTGCATGCCTGTATTCCCAGCTACTCAGGAGGCTGAGGTGGGAGGATTGCTTGAGCTCAGGAGGTGGAGGCTGCAGTGGGTTATGACTGCACCACTGCACTCCAGCTTGAGCAACAGAGTGAGACTCTCTCTTAAAAAAAAAAAAAAAAAAAGAAATGAGAAACTAATTTTAATAAAATATTTTAAGTCAATATATTCAAAACATCATCATTTCAACATGCAATCAATGTAAAAAATTATTCATGAGAGGCCGGGCGCAGTGGCTCACGCCTGTAATCCCAGCACTTTGGGAGACCGAGGCGGGCAGATCATGAGGCCAAGAGATCGAGACCAGCCTGGTCAATGTGGTGAAACCCCGTCTCTACTAAAAATACAAAAATTAGCTGGGCGTGGTGGCACATGTCTGTAGTCCCAGCTACTTGGGGGGCTGAAGCAGGAGAATTGCTTGAACCCAGGAGCCAGAGGTTGCAGTGAGCCGGATCAGGCCACTACACTCCACCCTGGCAACAGAGCGAGACTCTGTCTTGAAAAAAAAAAAATTATTCATGAGGTATTTTATGTTATTTATACTAAGTCTTTGAAATCCAGTGTATATTTCACACTCGCAGCACATCTTGATTCAAACCATCCACATTTCAAAGACTGAGCAGCCACATGGGGCTAGTCACTACCATATTGGGCAGCAAAGAGTTAGAAAACAAATTAGTGCTCGTTTGCAGCAACTACTTTTCATTTGGGTTTCTGGTACCATTAATTCCCTCCACCTATCCCAGGACTCTCGATCATTTATCCTCACATTATCAGAGTAGTTTGAGATATCTTGTCTCTTATAAGTCGCTGGAAATCTTATTTGGAAGTGTGTAGGATAAAAATTCAAAACAGAAAAAGAACAGAGCAGATTTTATCCACATTTCCCAGTTGAAAGTAAGTTCAGAGCCACAAGATATCTATAGTCACACAGCTAGTAAGTCTTCAGGCCACAACTATAGCCTAGGTTTTAGGACGCTCATTTCAACATGCCTTTGCCTCCATCTCACCATCTCTTTTAAAAGTCAGAACACTTCAGAGCCGGAAAAAACTCAGCTTGTTTGGGAGTTAAATAATGAAGAGAAAGAATCTCTTGCTTCTGTAATGCTTACCCAATTCCTACATAAAAGTCCAAATGGCTCGTTGGGGTGAGGAAGAGGTCAAGTCTCAAAAGGAAGTTATTTCCCCAACTTGAAAGATACTTGGTTCCCTTCCAAAGGCAGGAAAACCTTTTAAAAATAAATCAATCAATCTTCATTTTTAAGAACAAACATGTAGAGCATGGATGCTGGATCCAATGCGATGGCTGAGAAAATGTCACCGTCAAAGCCAAGAACAGCAACTGAACCCCCGAGCGTCACAAATCTTATTGGAATTCATTTAAAAAAGCTGTCTTTCCCTCTATTTTCATTGAGTCTAACCTTGTGTGCTATTTCTTAAGTAAACACACAAAGCATTACTCCAATGATCGGAAAAACAGATGTTTGTTTTTAATGGCTCCTCTTTTCCTAATTTCTACCTCTTGTCCAGCTCACTCTTTTTTTCAAGATGTAGTCTTGCTCCGTCACCCAACTGACAGAGTCCACTGGAGTCCAGTGGTGCAATCTTGGCTCACTGCAATCTCCGCCTCTTAAGCGATTCTCTTACCTCAGCCTCCCGAGTAGCTGGGATTACAGGCACTCACCAGTGTGCCCACCACCACGCCCAGCTAAATTTTTATATTTTCAGTAGAGAAAGTGTTATCATATTGGCCAGGCTGGTCTCAAACTCCTGACCTCAGGTGATCTACCCGCCTCGGCTTCCCAAAGTGCTGGGATTACAGGCGTGAGCCACCGCGCCTGGCCTCAGCTCACTCTTATGAGTGGGTTTAGTCATGTGAAAGTTTTCAATGTTGAAGAAATTCTCCACTACTCTGTCCACTTCCCCGCTCTCTCTCATTCTCTATCGTCCCCTCTGTATTTCTTGTTTTAATTCTCTACTGCAGTCACTACTTCCACCATTGCCTCAATCCCACCCTTTCTACCCACTAAAAAAGAAAATACATCTAGAAAATGCATTTAGACCCGCTAAGCATCAGAAAAAGTAAATTTTGTTCCTTTCATTTTAAAAAATGATTTGTGGCATTGGTATAATACATCACACAAGTTGTTTTATTTAGTGAAGGGCAGAACAAATAAGTAAATATGTGGAGATGCTTGAGAACCAGAGCTGTCACGATGGAAGAAGAGAAATATGGACTGTGATGAGGTGGGGTGGAGAAAGGTGGTGATGGATTAAAATTGGAGACGACTGATTAAAATATCTGCATGCATTTGTATGCATGCATGTTTGTGTATATGTCTTGCTGGAAATCTTATTTCTGAACAGCCACATGGGGCTAGTCACTACCACAGTACGTGTGTATATGTGTGCGTGAGTGTATGTTTGTTTCCCCAGCTCTGTTCACTGAAAGGGTGAGAAGCATATAACCACCAAATACATGGCAACAAGCTCCCCAAGCAACCAGATCTTGTTTCTGACTACAGTTCCCCTGTAGAAGAACCAGGCCTCCTTGGAGAAATGGCTGTGTCCAAGACTGGGTCAGGGGAAATAAAAGTCGACCTTAAACATCTTGTGCCAGAAAACAAGAATATACTGGGAGGGTAACGAGGGATGCAGAAGTAGCTTGAAGGGGCTCCTATTGGCCAATTTCCAGCATCAAGGAGTATAATTTCTGGTAACATATTAAAATGAAAAGGAAGAAATGAGAACTTAGTGAGGGTATTTTTTGTGGTAAAAAATACCGAACATGAAGTTTAACTCTTAAGTGTACAGTTTAGGGCATTAAATACATTCACGTTGTCATGCAACCATCACCACCATCCCTCTCCAGAACTTTTTCATCATTGCAAACTGAAACTCTGTACTCATTTGGTAAGAATTCCCCATTGGCCCCTCCCCACGCTCAGTCCCTGCCATCCACCATTCTACTTTCTGTCTCTATGAATTTAACTACACTAGGTACCTCGTATAAGGGGAATCATATAATATTTGTCTTTTTCTGACTGGCTTACATCACTGAGCATATTTTCAAGGTTCATCAATGCTGTGGCATGTGTCAGAATTTCATTTCTTTTTGAGGCCGAATCATATTTCATTGCATGTATATACCACATTTTGTTTACCCATTCATCCACTGACGGGCATGTGGGTTGTTTACACCATTTGGCTATTGTGAATAATGCTGCTATGAACATGGGTATGCAAAAAGCTCTTTGAGACCCTGTTTCCAAATTATTTTGGGTTTACACCCAGAAGTGATAATGCTATGTTTAATTTTTTGAGACCCAGTGAGTTTTTTAAAAAGAGGGAGAAGGAATACGTTCTCTCCAGAAAATTACTAGATAAATGTAAAAAATCTGATCATTTTTAAAACTACTGTATTGTACCCATTTATGTAATAGATCTTACTGGCAAGGATCACCAGTGGATGCTAATGGGTGGAGAATAGGATGTACAGAGAGTGGTGAATGTCACCCTTCATATTACTTATTAATCACAAGACAAAGATTCTTGTACAGGTTGGTGAGAAAGTAACCGCGGTTTTTGCCCTTGAAGTAATGACAAAAACAGCAGTTACTTTTGCACGAACCTAATGCAATGGCAAGATCTAGTAGAAACCACATTATCCAAGTGATCAAAACTTAGCATCAACAACAGTGGGACAAACTGGCATAAAGTGCCTCTTAAGGTGTCTGGTGGGAAGGACACATCACTACGTAGTAGTCTTTGTTTTTTAATAACAGTTTTCTTGTGATAGAATTCACTTTCCATATTTACAATTTAAAGTCTACAATTCAATTATTTTTAGTATATTCACAGGGCTGTGAAACCATCAAAATAATTTTTAGAGCATTTTCAGTCATCCTCAGAAGAAACCATATATCCATTAGCAGTCAACCATCATTTCCTTCCAACTCCCCCAGCTCTAGACACTCACCAATCTTCTTTTTGTCTCTATTGATTTGCCTATTCTGAAAATTTCAGATCAATGGGACTATACAATATCTGGTCTTATGTGAGTGCAGTGGTGCAATCTCGGCTCACTGCAACCTCCGCCTCCTGGGTTCAAGCGATTCTCCCGCCTCAGCTCCCAAGTAGCTGGGATTATAGGCACCCGCCACCACGCCAGGCTAATTTTTGTATTTTTTAGTAGAGATGAGTTGCAGTGAAGACTCTATTTCAATATTAAGGAAGAAGCATTAAACAGATGAGCCTGAACATGATGGGAATACCCCACAGTCCTTCCTGCCAAAGCACGCTGCCCTCAGATGGGTTCTGCGACAATTAGGTTTGGTTCCCAGTCAATGGCCTCTGGCCGTCTCACTAAGGAGCAAGCCTCCACCCCTGACCCAAGATGCCCCAGGGAGAAGTGATGGAATGTTTCCTTTGGCCCTTTTCATATCAGGCCCCTAGGATAAAATTAGGAGGCAGCTCCCAGAACAGATGTGTAGGGAGTTAGGCTGGAAAGTTTCCATGCAGAGAAAGGGGAGAGGAGGGAAGAGGCCGGTTACCTGGAGACGTTTATGAGTCTAAGATGATTTGATAAGTGATGAAGCAGCCCAGCCCTTGGTGGTGGAGGAGAGATGCTCTCAGAACTAGCTAAGTGAGGGAGGCACCAGTTTCTCTCCATATTAGAGTTTCCCAGTTAGAGTTGGATCTCAAGCCCCTGGATTATAGGGCACCATGCATTTTCTCATTGCAAAAAAAAAAAAAAAAAAAGTTTTTTTTTTAATACAGAGGGGAGTAGAATTTAAGAGAACCTTCCCAAAGTGACCATCATCTTATGAAATCCCAGAATGTCCTCATTTTATTATTCTCCAATTCTAAGACAGCTCCTCCATTCCCCCTATAGTTCAGAAACTAAAGATCATCTGGTCAAGTTCCTCTGGGTTACACAGCTAATTAGCCATAAAGGTACAATTTCAATTCCCACTTTGCTCCCTGGGACACACCTTGCTCTTAGACTCCAAGAGTGTCAGTCAAAGGGTTCCTAAAGCTGCACAGAAAACAGAGGACAGCTCTGCTCCCTATGGATCCCATTCTTCAGCTTCCTGCAATTTAAAGGCTCTGGGAATGAGGCCTATTCCTCAGTTGGAGAATGGGAAGCGTAACACATGTGTGTGTCCTGCAAAGATGGGAGAGACAATGTACGTATCCCCCTTTTTCCTTTTTTTTCCCATCTGAATGAAACCAAACTCATGAGCAAATCTGGGAGTCTGAACAGCTTGCAGGCGAAAGGAGTTGAAATCTGTAACATAATCCAGGCAGAATCCCAAGTGGGCACAGACCACACGCCCTCACAGCCCTCACTCATCAGAGGCCTGTCTTCTGGCCCCACTCTTTCCTCCTCCACATCTATCCCCATCTCCACGTCTGCCTCTGTCAACAAAATGGCCTATTCCTGCAGCCTCAGTGAGCTGCTGATGTGACTAATGTAATTCACATGGAGGCCTGGAGAAGCAATCAAAATGAACTTGGAACTTGTGTTTTAAGGGTCCAGTCAATCAGAAAGCCTCTAATTTGGCACAAAATGTTACAGACACTCCCCAAAGGCACAAGGTAGACCCTCGATAACTGTTTGATGAATGAATAACCTCATGCCTGTGCCGCCGTGGGCTCCGTATTGGCTGTCTCCTGGCCCTACCTTGGAGCCTCCCTCAAGCTTTCTCTCCAAGAAGGAAATGGCTCGAGGTAACAGAGCCCCCACTGCCTGCTTGGCCCCCACTGTCCCCCTCACTTTGCCCAGTGTTTCTTTCCAACCATACAAATCCAGACCCAGAAGCACAGGCATGTCCACAAAAATATTTCCAGAACACAAACATAGGATTTATTTAACAAAAATCTGTAATAACATAAATTATACACTCCACACCCCCAGGATAACTTCATGTGGATTTGAAGTCAGCGTTAAAGGGACTACAGGAGTTTTAGTCACTCTTCTCAGAGTTACTACTCATATCTTAATTTTAAACTGCTAATATTTATTTTTAATTAAAATGTAGCATTTGGGTTTTTTATGTTTAATTTTTTAATAAAGAGAAGTAAAAAGAAGAAAACTAAGATGACTTATCTCTGCAGAGATAATCTTATTCTGCAGAAATAATCTCTATCCACATTTGAAAAAGTAAATTGAATATAACAGAAAAATTAACAGGGAAATTATCTTTTCCCACTCCATTCAAAGGTAATCATTTTTACACTTTCTTATTTCTTGAAAAAATAACATATCTGTAACTATTTATGTATTCTGTATCAAAAGTATCTCATACACAAAGGGATATTCATAAACACATAAACTTCTTTCTATACCTCACTTCTCTCATGCCTGTTATATATTGATAATCTTTTTATATCAATAAACATAGCTTTACCTCATCCTTTTTAAAAATTTAAGCATTTGAACAAACCCCCGCTAAAAGGCATCTCATTTAGACCACTCTCAGAATATACTATCCAGGTTTTATTTGATTTTTACTGGCACTGGTTCGAAGGTCACTGTCATGCTTTGTTTCAATTAGCAAAATAAATTTCAAATAATCTCTGGCTTGTTTACTTCTCTTCAAGGAAAATAAAAAAATATTTTCTATGCAACTATTTCAAATCCATTCAACAGAAGGTTCTTCAATCCTCAAACTTCATCCAGTGAAAGCACTAATCCTGATATTTCTCTGGTTTCTGTGATGGCGTGACCCCTTGTGTAAATATTGATAGAGATTACACTGACAGCTGTGTAAGCCAGCTGGATCCCAGCCAGGGAGAAAGGAATTTATGAAAGGCCAGGAATAGAGAATTCGAGACAGAGAATCCCCCAATCACCTCATTTAGTACTTTCATAATCAGATCATTAAATGATACACTAACACTACACAAGGCCTTGAATCACCCATCAAGAAGCATAAAGAACAACAGTTAGCAGCTCTGCCTGGGATGTCAGGCCTCCTGGGCTCAGTTTCCCACTCTGACATGTGCTACTTGTGTGATCTTGGGAAAGTTATTTACCTCCACAAACCTTAGTGCCCGTATCTCTAAAGTCAGGGCAAGTGATAGTACCTACATTGAAGAACTATTTAAGATAAAATGATATATTTCCAATAAAGACTGGCATAGAGTGCCTGGCATGGATTCACACTCATTTTAGTGCCCAGAAGTATACACAGTCCCTGCCCTTAGGGAGCTCACGAAGTACTGGAAGAGACAACTGTGATGGGTCTACGACACAGGGGACACACTCAATAATTCCGTGAGAAGGCACACCAATTGCATGACACTCCTGGCCTCTGCCCCTTCCTCTCTTTCGCACCACTCTTCCATGTCATTAGAGGACTGCCCTGCTGGGTGAGGCCTGAGTCTTCCCGAACACATGGCGACCTTATAGCTAAGTCTACCACATTCTGGGTTTAGGACAAGTCCTCACTCCAGTTATGAGCCACGCTCTCTATACTTCAGCATTAACCACAACACATTTTGGTCACCTTATGCTTTGCTGTTTGGTCTTATCCTCAATTTCTTTAAAACTTGGTTGATGAAAAGGGTATTATCTATTGAATATCTCTCCTAGTTCATAAGCAAGCCATTGTTCCCTTCAGCACTTTTTTTTTTTTTTTTTGGCCCTCAGGGATTCTAAAACAGCTGTCTGGTGACTCTGCTTGAGAAGTCATTGTCACAGACTTAACTCTTCCTGGAAGGGTACATTTGCAGCTCAACAAACACATCCCAAGAGCTAAGCATGGCCAATCCCAAGCTTCCCAAACTAGATTTAGGGCCCCATGCAAGGCTTTTTGGTTATCTTGCAACTGAGAAGCAATATTTCCAATGGCCAAATATTTCTTTGGAAAAAGACAAACATGGCCACATGGACCCTGTTGCCTTTTGCTCGATATCACAATCCCAAAGTCAAGGAGGCAAAATTCTATTCCATGGGAGAACAGCTGAGCACATCCTCTGAGGTTGTAGATACTACCACCTAGATGAATCTCTCAGATACCTTTGAGTTCATAATATTGTCTTCACACAGGGTTTTAATGTCATTGACTTCACGTTTATCGAGCCCGAAGGGATGCAGAGGTGAACCCGACATGATTCCCCATCAAAGAACTCTTGGTCTGTAGTGGGAGAGACGCATAAATTAAGAATTATAATGTAATATGAAGGATGCTGGGCATTACAGGTACACTGGAAAGAGTATCTAACCCAAGGGAGGGTGGGTGGGAAAAGAAGGTGTCAAAGAAAGTCTTCTATAATATCAGATTTCTTTCTTTTTTTTTTTTTTGTTTTGTTTTTGAGACAGAGTCTCGCTCTGTCACCCAGGCTAGAGTGCAGTGGTGGGATCTCGGCTCACTGTAAGCTCTGCCTCCCAGGTTCATGACATTCTCCTGCCTCAGCCTCCCAAGTAGCTGGGACTACAGGCATCCACCACCACGCCCAGCTAATTTTTTGTATTTTTAGTGGAGACGGGGTTTCACCATGTTAGCCAGGATACTCTTGATATCCTGTCCTTGTGATCCACCCGCCTCGGCCTCCCAAAGTGCTGGGATTACAGGCGTGAGCCACCGCGCCCAGCCCAGCTTTCTTATTTAAGACAAATAAATGAAGTTAGCTATTTATGAGTACAAAGGAAATCAGTTACAGGACGTTCCGGCAGATGGAGGATGTGAGATGACAGTGAGGCCTGGGAGAAGCAGGAAACCACAATCCAATAGGGAGAGGAAATGAGGCTGGACACTGCAAGAGACAGGTGCAAGAAAGGCCAGAATGTGGCCTTAAGGTCACCTGCATGGGCTCATAAAAAAATCATATTCCTTTGCCCCAGGAATGGGTTCTTGAGTGGATAGGCTTTTGGCAAACTGGCCTGCATCTATGTCAGGCACTGCAGCTACAAGGTGGGGAAAAGTAGACATAGACCTTGGCCTTCATGGATCTTCCATTCTAGTGGAGGACAAGAAAGACTTGGGCAGGCAAAGAGAAAAGGGAAGCAGAGAGAGGAGCATGTGGAAAAGTCCTGGGCTTGAAGGAGCATTGTGAATACAGGGACCAAAAGAAAGGAGGTCACTGTGGTTGGAGCTAAATGAGCATGAGGCAGAGCCTGGCAGACACTGCTGCCAAAAACCACAAGCCTTGCAAAAATAGTAAAAGAGAGCCTGTTGATCTGCTATTGGGTTCCCCACCCTGAAAATGCCAAAACTATGTTATAATAACTTGAGATTTCTAATGGTGTTCATCTGGAATTCAGAAGGTATTTGTTTGTTTATGCATTGCCTTTGTCTGAGAGCTGGAGGAAACAGACATGAATACAGCATTGCTCTTGAGGAATTTAAGAGTGAGCTGGTGCCAGTTTCCGTGGCTCATGTCAGTAATCCCAACACTTTGGAAGGCCAAGGTAGGAGGATCACTTGTGTCTAGGAGTTCAAGACCAGCCTAGGCAACATAGTGAGACCCTATCTTTACAAAAAAATAAAAAATTAGCCAGGCATTGTGGTGCGCACCTGTAGTCCCAGTTAGGAGGCTGAAGTGGGAGGATTGCTTAAGCCTGGGAGGTCAAGGCTGCAGTGAGCCATGCCCAGGCAACACAGCAAGACCCTGTCTCAAAAAAAAAAAAAAAACAGAGCTGGAAGAGACAGCCATGTAACAGAGTTTCACACTATGGGGAGAAATGGGCACTAACAGGGGCAGGTGGTACATGACCTGCAAGCAGAGAGAGTCACTGAAGACTTAGAGGTCTCCAGGAAACCTTTACTCAAGGATCTCCTCCTCAAGGCAATGGACCATTAAATCCTTGAAGCTCTGTAATACCAGACTAGTTGCCCATTTTATCTCCTCTTGGGCCCAATCTTTAGAAAGCACTCTTAGCTTCTGCTATTCATTTCATTCGTATAACAAATATTTATGAAACGTTTGCTATTGCTATGGGTTAGGTCTCCTTGTCTAAGTTTCCTAGGTGAAAGTTATTATTTGGCATTATCAGCCATTCATGCCAACCTCTAGTGGCAGAGATACCACTCACTTGGAGGCAGAGAAGCAAAACTGTCATACATGGGTGTTCATAATCGAAGTAACACAGGTCAGCCGGGCAAGGTGAATCATGCCTGTAATCCCAGCACTTTGGGAGGCCAAGGCAGCTGATCACTTGAGGCCAGGAGCTCGAGACCGGCCTGGCCAACATGTGAAACCATACCTCTACTAAAAATACAAAAATTAGCCAGGTGTGGTGGTGTGCGCCTGTAGTCCTGGCTACTCGGGAAGCTGAGGTGGGAGAATCACTTGAATCTAGGAGGTGGAGTTTGCAGTGAGCTGAGATGGCACCACTGCACTCCAGCCTGGGCAACAGAGTGAGACCCCATTTGGGGTGGGGGGTGGTAGGGGGCAGGGGAATGTAACACAGGTCTTGACCTGGCATGGGGGTTAGGAAGGACATCAAGTTACACCTTTGTGGACAGTGACAAGAGTAATCTCTGGCCAAATATATAAAATCAAAACATCTCTCACAACAGTAATGACAAACTGTCTCTTGAAGATGGGAAAGTGAGGATCATGGTTAAAAAGAACAGGCTCTTGATTTCCCTTAACACAGAGCCCACTGCTGGGTGGACTCAGATGTGTGAACAGCCAGAGCCAGCCAAATGTCTGGTGCAGTCTGGACCTTTCTCTGCTAGTGAGAGAGTGGAGGAATCACAGAAATGGCACGTTGGTTAGGGAAAATCTTCTTCCAACCCTTTAACCCTCTCATCACCAAATTTAACAGAAATCAAGCAACCTGAAAAATATATGGGAATTCTTCATCTTCCTGCCCTTCGACCTGAGCTCTCTGTGAGGACTTTCCTGTCCACAGGTGCTTGTTCTTATGGTGTGGAGATGTGTAGGAGTGCAGGAGATGCGGATGCCCATGTCTGCAGGAAGGGGCCACTCATTCATTCATTCAAAAATAGGGAGCAAGGGGCCATCCATTAATTCATTGTTTCAAAAATAGGTATAAAGAGCCAAAAAAGAGGTATCATCAGCAGGAAGAGGGTGAGGATGCACCTGTAAGCCACACATATTGGAGAACATGGGTTCTTCACTGTAAGTCTGTGTATGTGTATTTCTGGTGCTTATCCTGGTATTTTTTTTTTTTTTTTTTTTTTTGAGACAGAGTATCACTCTGTCACCCAGGCCAGAGTGCAGTTGTGTAATCATGGCTTACTGCAGCCTCGACCTCCCCAGGCTCAGGTGATTCTCCCATCTCAGCCTCTTTAGTAGCTGGGACTACAGATGCACACCACATTCGGATAATTTTTATATTTTTTGTAGAAACAGGATATTGCCATGCTGCCCAGGCTGGTCTTGAACTCGTGGGCTCAAGCAATCCACCTGCCTCAGCCTCCCGAAGCATTAGGATTACAAGTGTGAGCCACCATGCCTGGCCATATCCTCGTCCTTTTTTAATATGTCTGAAAATAACTCTTGTATTATATGAAGTAAAACAGCTTATATTGACATATTATGTATAACATTGTACTTAGTTCAGTGTCTTATTAACTAGGAAGCCCAATAAAACAAGCTTTGGTGAAAAAGGTAGCCTATTCAAGACACAGCAGAAAGTGATTTTTCACTTCTGAAGGTAAGTTACTCACATGTTTAAATTTTGTAATATCACCAGGAGCCAACATAGCCCTCAATGGAAGACGGAAATAAAAACACTGAGAGTTTTGGGGAGTCACCCAAAACTGCTGAGGATAAAAATGACAGGGCAGGAATTTCACTTCAGGCCAGCTGATGTCCCTTTCTAGTATACCAAGAGCTTACTTGACCTTCGGAAGGAAGACTTTCTTATTTGGAGTAATTATTAACATTGTGGAGGGCTCCACACATCAGTGAATCCAAATAATGACCATCATGATGATAAAACCCCAAAGCAAAGGCAAGTCTCTACACAGCTTACCTGGGAAGACATTCTAGATCAACACAAAGCAGAGATACAGTGGTTGGGATTGGGAGTTCAGAGCCTTGGGGAGAACTAGGGGCTGCCACTGGTCAGTCATAATGGTTTCCCACGTGCCATCTTTCAACCACTTCTACTGCCTTCAGGATGAAAGGAAGGCAGCTAACTTAGAGGCACTCAAAATACATGCAGAGTTATTCCTGTTATCATCAACCTTTTTACAATCAACCACAACTTAACTATGCAAATGATTAGAACGCTAGTGGTGTTTTAAGAAAATTTAGAAAAATCAGTCATCTTCTTATCTTTAATGAATTGTATACCCACACACAGAGGCAAATAACTTCCTAACCAGGTCATATAAATGGCCAAGTTACACAAACCAGCCCATATCTTTACTTCTAATTACAGATGCCATTTTTTTAAAAAGAGAAAGTGCCATTATTTTAAAATTTGATTTAGGGAAAATACACAGTTAAATGTGAAAGATATTTTACATCAGTTTTAGATCATCTTAAATTAAACCTGACAGGGCTTTGGTGTCAGAAATCAAGGTCAAGTACACAAGATACAATGTCACAAAGCTCCCTGAAAACATTTTAGCTGCCAGAAAGAAGCATCAGTTATAAAAGCAAACTGTCTTAGCTTCTAATGAATATGCTTTTCACTCTAAAGGCAGGTTTACTGATAAAAACAGAGGCCAGGCGAGGTGGCTCACACCTGTAATCTCAACACTTTGGGAGGCCGAGGCGGGTGGATCACCTGAGGTCAGAAGTTCGAGAGCAGCCTGGCCAACATGGTGAAACCCCCATCTCTACTAAAAATACAAAAATTAGCTGGGTGTGGTGGTGGGTGCCTGTATTCCCAGCTATTCAGGAGGCTGAGGCAGTAGAATCACTCGAACCTGGGAGGCGGAGGTTGCAGTGAGCTGAGATTGCGCCACTACACTCCAGCCTGGGTGACACAGAGAGACTCAGTCTAAAAAGAAGAAAAAAAAATTAAAAGCAAAGCCAAAAACCTTTTAACAATTTGTTTGTATCGGATTAGTTAATGTATTCCATTTAAAACACATGTCCCCTTCCCTACCACCATTTTTTTTTTAAAAAAAAGCTTTTAAACAAAGTTAAATAATTCATGTTCTCACTTATAAGTGGGAGCTAAATAAAGTGTACACATGGACACAGAGTATGAAATAATAGACACTGGAGACTAGGAAGGGAGGGAGGTGGCGAGGGAGGAGAAATTACTTAATGGGTACAATGTACACTACTTAGTGATGGTTACACTAAAAGCCCAGACCAGGCATGGTAACTCACACCTGTAGTCCCAGCACTTTGGGAGGCCGAGGCGGGTGGATCACCTGATGTCAGGAGTTCAAGACCAGCCTGGCCAACGTGGTGAAACCCTGTCTCTACTAAAAATACAAAAATTAGGCGGGCTTGGTGGTATACGCCTGTAATCCCAGCTACTCAGGAGACTGAGGCAGGAGAATCACTTGAACCCGGAGGCGGACGTTCTAGTGAGCTGAGATGGCACCGCTACGCTCCAGCCTGGGCGACAGAGTGAGATTCCATCTCAAAAAGGTAAAAATAAAAAAATAAAAGCCCAGACTACACCACTATGCAACATAGCCATGCAATAAAACTGCATTTTTACCCCTTAAATTTATTTTTTTTTTGAACTTTTAATACAGAGGGGATGCTTTCTAGAATATTTTGCCTAGGATACTGTTGCAGAGCTTATTAATCAGTTAATAAGCAAATCAGCCCCTAAATTCACTAATACCAGATGAACACCTGAATCCCTTGGCAGGACTCCAAAACAACCCCAAAAGGGGAATTTACCTCTTGGTACATGTTTGAGGTATTCATTGATCAGTGAAGTAACTGGATGTTCAGAAAAAGCAATTCTGAAAGAAGAACAGCACAGACACACCTCTGTTGCCTTTTAACTGCCAGAGAACTGGGGCACAGCTCTGCTGTGGGAAACCAAATTCTGAAGGTCTAACGAGCATGTTCCTAGCATCACTGATAATGATTCTAACATTCACAAAAGATGTGAATTATGAGAGTGTTTCACATGTTCCCCTTTATATTTTAGGATAGCAATATAAAGTTGAATACTTATTTATTTATTTATTTATTTGAGATGGAGTCTTGCTCTGTTGCCCAGGCTGGAGTGCAATGGCGACATCTTGGCTTACTGCAACCTCCGCCTCCCGGGTTCAAGAGATTCTCCTGCCTCAGACTCCTGTGCTTGCAATTTAAAAGACTCAGAAAAATATTTCACATGGGTTGGATGGATGCATAAGTGTTCACATAGAATGACGGCCTCACTAGTTTCTGGATTGTTTGCAACTTTGCAGGATCTCCCTTTTTCATTAGGTTGTAAAAGCATTTCTTTGGATTTGGTAGGTTCATACTCAAGTTTTGAGGTAGGGGAAGAATTTATTAACATTTCAATGGTCAAATCAATGTTATTACTCATCACTGGCTCCCAAACTTCCTCATGTCCCTGTTCAGGCTTAAAGGGTGGTGGGTGGTTTAATTGTGATGGCAATCAAGAAGAAAGTTCAGTTTCTTTCCCATCTTATTCTTTCCCATTTTCCAAACTCTTATATTTCAAGCTCTGTTTACAGCAGTTTTCACACTAAAGTAAACATTGATTAATCAGAAAACTGTTGGGATAAATGGAAAAGCTGCTGCCTAATTTTGGTGGATAATTTGTTGTTTTTGTTGTTGTGACAACAGGTAGAGCTCAACAGAGTACCTGGGAAGGAGAAAAATGGACCATGCGATTTTGAACACCCACCTGGATGTGGGAAGCAGGGCCTGAGTTTAACATTCGCCAGAGAACCAGCAACCCTGGGCTACGGCCAAAGTTGGAACATTGGCCTCTGTGTTCCCAAAGGTTCATGCAGAATCTGAATTTTTCAAATTGGTTGAGGAAGTGGGATAGAAAAATGTATTTAAACAGATGTTTTAAAAAGTAGGACGTAAGAGGCTCTTAAAATACTCCCAGCTCCGAGAAACTCTCCAATAAAAAAGTGACAGAAATTAACCATTTTCACTGAACTCTGCCTGATTTCCTCACACACATCTTTAAGAAATTCTCCTGGAAATTCAGCCTTCCACTTTCTGAGATTGGAAAGTGAAGCTGGAGGAGTTATTTAAGCATAAATGTGACATTTTATCGAAGGGCTTTCTGGTGTTAGAAATATACTCTACTATGATCCCACCCCCAAAATACCACACTTGATTGCTTAAATGTGAAGTTAGATGTTCGATGCTTATGTTTTATACTTAATGAATTATCTCAGTAAATCAAAATATGTATTAATGATTAGTAAACATACAAACGATTTAATTTCCTAATATAATGTCTTTATTTACTCATAAGCAAAATCATATGGTATATATATTTTTTTGAGATGGAGTCTCGCTCTGTCACCCAGGCTGGGGTGCAATGATGCAATCTCGGCTCACTGCAACCTCTATCTCCCAGATTCAAGTGATTCTCCTGCCTCAGCCTCCAGAGTAGCTGGGACTACAGGCATGCGCTACCACGCCTGGCTAAGTTTTATATATATTTTTAGTAGAGACAGGGCTTCACCATGTTGGCCAGGCTGGTCTCAAATTCCTGACCTCAGGAGATCTTCCTGCCTCGGCCCCCCAAAGTGCTGGGATTACAGGCGTGGCCCATATGGTATTTTTATTATAAACAAAACCTACACCTTCAACCTGTTATTAACACAATCTGCATCTCTGATTGTCTTATCCATCAAAAGGAAATTATGTTTTCTACGTAGCAACAGTAGGAGAAGGAAGGCAAGAAGGCGCCATTGATATGACCTTGAGAGAATGCGCTGCAGCTTCTTCCTCTGCCCCCATCTGCATCTCAGAGCTGGAGCTCTGGGTATGAGGCTGTGCTCTGTCCCTGAAAGACTCAAAGGAAACAAACAGCATTTGTTGTGTTTGTCACCTGGAGATACTGTCAAGGCTAATCTAACCGAGGCAGCCCAGTCTGTCCGAACACAGCACACGTTGTCGATACTGCCTGCACCATTTACCTTTGGATGGAGATTAATTAGGTCATTCCATGGAAAAGATTACCAGAAATCTCCCTCCCTGCTATGGAGAGGTTGACAGGAAAGCAGAATTTTGGCACTGGCGTAACAGCCCCACAGGAGATTCCAACGTGCAGCCAAGACTGAGAATCATTGTTTGGGATGTTCTAGTGCCTGATAAACCCAACAGCAGGAAGAGAAGGAACTCCAAGGGACTGAGTGATAACGGCATCCACTTACCCAAATGTGGGACCTGCAAAAACTTCAAACAAAATTAGCAGAGGCCTTGTGAGTCAATTCAAATAAAAACATTCAACCTTTTAAGAGTGGTGGTTGACTGGACGGCTCAAGTCCATAGTCTCAACTGGATTTTGAATGCAGCAAAAGCTTCTAATGGAAGAGTAAAATGCTTTCTGAAGACAAATCCAGTCCTCATACTTCTAGAAACATTGCCTTCTAAATTAGACACTTGGAGTGGAATGGCAGGCAAAATAATCCCCTTACTGTTTAATTATTGTATTTGTCCATTCTTGCATTGCTAAACAGAAATACCTGACACTGGGCAATTTATAAAGAAAATAGGTTTAATTGGCTCATGGTTCTGGAGGCTGTACAGGAAGCAGGGTGCTGGCATCTGCTCGGCTTCTGGGGAGGCCTCAGGAAACTTACAATCATGGCGGAAGGGAAGGGGGAGCAGGCACATCACATGGCTGGAGCAGGAACAAGGCAGGGGAGGGCGGGGGTGTCACACACTTTCAAACAACCAGATTTCATGAGAACTTACTGACTGTCATGAGGACAGCACCAAGGGGGTGGTGCTAAACCATACATGAGAAATCACCCTCCTGATCAATCACCTCCCAACAGGCCCCACCTCCAACATTGGAGATTACAATTCAACACAAGATTTGGGCAGAGACACAGATCCAAACCATATCAACTACTAACTCTTCTTTAAAAAATTTGTTTTGGTTCCTGTCATGATTGCCCTTACAATTAAATTTAAGTCCCGTGCAAATATGACATGACCCCAGTGTAGTTTAGTGCTCCTATAAGCAGAGCAGAAGGGCAGCAAAGCAGCTAGGGTCAGCTGTGAAGAGCCTGTAGGCCTTCTTTTCTTCTCGAGATTACTGAATATGGAACTAACGCGTTTTTGAGATGTCAGATAGGGCTGACCTTTGCCCTTGGGAAATTCTGTATCTACATCATGCAAGCAGATTCTGCAGAACCTTTTAGGGATTCATATTTTTTTCCTTCACTGTAGGACAGGCCTAGAATGAGAATTTCCCAAATTCAAGAGACTGCAAACAGCAAAAATTATGATGCTTTTCTGGCTTCTGTGAAATCATCACAAGTAAACATGAGTTATGAGCTAACTCAGACTTAGGAACCCTGCCACTGAGCAAACGCCTTTGTAATATTTATTCAAGAAGTCATAAATTCGAATTGCTCCCATAAAACACTCTTGAGAGACATTCATAAAAATTAAGGTTTATCAACAGAGTGAGCAAATACATATGAATCATTTCTTTTTTAATAAAATAAGCAGACAAGGTATAAGAAAAAATCTTCAAGGCTATATCTTAATTGAAAAAACATGTTAGTTAAAAAACAAATGCGGAACTAAATTTCTGATAAATTTCCGATAAATTTCCTTTAATAAGTGGCCTGTCAAGTAATAGGCAAAGACTTTCAACAGCCTAGCTGAGCAATAATCTCACTAATATTTAAAATAAAACCCTCTAAAACCACTTTAAATTATCTTCTACATACATAGGAAAATGTTCCCAGCTCTGAAAGAAACAGAAACAAACAGAAAAAATAGCAGATAATAGAGAAATAAATACTCAGCAATAAGTAATGAGAAGACTGCACCACTGTGAAAATAAAAGCTAAAGTTTTATTCATCCCTGCCATAACTAATCAATTGTTTCAAGTTATACGATACTTTGTAAAGAAGATAACATATAGCATGCCTCCTAAACTATCACTGAATATGACTGAACCACTAATCATTTTATCATTTTATGACCTAAGCATGGTACTTAGTTACAGTTTCATGTTTGGAATCAAGACTAGCCCTGAGAAAAAATTATTAGAAATAATAGCCACCGGAAAATGATAAAGAAGAAATTGATGAAAATGACCTAAACAAGTAATAAAAAGAAAATGAGCTTATTTCTGATTTTTGAACCTGCCCCAATAATAACCTTGTGTTTCTCGAGGGTCATTTAATTTGTAAATCACTTACTTTTGCTCATATTGGCTTATGAAATAGACAGAGAATGTCTCATTTAACAGATAAGAAAATGGAAAAACAGAGATGGTACGGCTTCCCCAGGACCAGGGTCAGCAAAGTACAGCCCATTGATTAAATCCACTCATGGACTGTGGATTTTTTGCATGGCCCATGAGTCAAAAGTCGTTCTTCCTATTCTCAACTGTATTCTTAACTTACTATTCTTATTATACATTCTGTACATAGAGTTTATAACTGAGCCACACTTATTCGTTTACTTATTAGATATTGCCTACGTCTGCTTTCTGCACTACAACAGCAGAACTGGGTAGTTCTAACAGAGACCATATAGCCCACAAATATTGACTCCCTGGCCCTTTACAGAAAAGTTTGCAGACCCCAGCCCTAGACCCACAGTGGAACCATGAGCAAAGCCCAGATTTTTTAGAGCCAATCCAGTGTTCTTTCCATTCCACCTTCTGCCTCTCCTTAAGCCATTTTAGCATTCAGTTCATCCCAGGTGTCTGTTTGAGAAAGTTTATGCAACAGGAATTGAGATACTTGAGCCAGACATGGCAAATGAGGAGCAGATGGGAGGTACAATTGACTTGTATCCTACCTAGTTTCACAGTCATGGATGGAGAAGAATCCTGCCCCGGGGTGGTTTGTACCCAGAATCTCACCCATACCTAATTTAGACAATGAGATTTGGGACTTAAAAAAAAAAAAAAAAGTTTCACTCTGTCCCCAGGCTGGAGTACAGAGGCACCATCTCAGCTCACTGCAACCTCCGCCTCGCAGGCTCAATGGATCTTCCCACCTCAGCCTCCCGAGTAGCTGGGATTAGATGCATGCACCATCACACTTGGCTAGTTTTTTATTTTTTTTTTTAGAGATGGGGTTTCACCATGTTGCCCTGGCTGATCTCAAAACCCTAGGCTCAAGAGATGGCCGCCTGCCTCGGCCTCCCAAAGTGCTGGGACTACAGGCACAACCCACTGTGCCCAGCCTGATTTGGGACTTTTTTAGTTGATATTTGGATTAGAACTGGGTCTTAGAGTTGATGCTAGAATGGGTTGACTTTCAGGGATGTCGGGATGGAGTGGATGTATGTTGCACATGAGGTGGACATGAATCTTGGGGAGCCAGAGGGGTTGAATTGTGTTCACTCGAAGCTCATGCTGACCCAAAACTTCAGAGTGTAACCTTATTTGGAAAGTGGGTCTCTGTAGATGCAAGCAAGATAAGATAAGGTCATACTGGATTAGGGTGGACCCTAATCCAGCGACTGGTGTCCTTATAAGAAAAGGGAAATCTGGACATAGCCCCAGAGAGGACAGTGCCGTGGACACACAGACGTGAGGGAGAATGCCAGGCGAAGGCAGAAGCAGAGGCAAGCCTCTAAAAACAAATGGACGGCAAGGATTTCCAGCCCCCACCAGAATCTGGGGAAGAAGCCGGCAACAGATTCTCTCAGAGCCTCCAGTTAGAACCAATCAACCTTGGTTTTGGCCCTTTAGCATGCAGAACTGTAAAAACAATTCATTTCTGTCTTAAGCCATCCAATCTTAAGTACTTTGTTATAACAGCCCTAGGAAACTAACACAGATTAGGGGCAAACGGAGATGGCCTAGACAAAATAATTAAGGTCAAGAGAAAAGGAGACAGTGGTAGATGTCAAACCACATAAAACCATTTTGTTTAAGACATAAACTGAGTACTCTAGAAGCTCATGAGGAAAAACAAAACAAAAGCAAAAACTAGAAGCTTTGATAACTAAGCTGATTAGGTTTTACAAACGCTGCTGCCGACATAAGCAGGAGTGGCTTACACAGGAGCCTTTTCTCCCCAGTGGGTCTGTTTACAAACCCATCCTTGAATTCCAAGCTTCGCCCAGTCACCTCACTATGACTGGCAAACAAAATGCATTTTACAACAGGGGAAAAACATGAACTGAAATCACCCCCAAGAACATTCCTGCCTCTTCACTGAAGTCATCTTAAACCTCCACAGAAAGCCCAATTTTTAGAGTACATTAGAAAGGGTAAGTAAAAAAAGAACTGTACCTTTTCAAAAAGATACAGCAATGTATAAAGGAATCATCTCAGTCACTTCTAGAATCTCCTAGTGGCTCAGTGTGCGCCTCTCACCTTACTTCACACCAGATATACCATAGGCCAAGCTTGTCCAACCCATGGCTCGTGGGCCACAATGCAGCCCAGGACAGTTTTAAATGCAGCCCAACGCTAATTCATAAACTTTCTTTTTTTTTTTTTTTTTTTTTTTTTTTTTATTATACTTTAGGGTTTTAGGGTACATGTGCACAATGTGCAGGTTTGTTACATATGTATCCATGTGCCATTTTGTTTTGCTGCACCCATTAACTTGTCATTTAGCATTAGGTGTATCTCCTAATGCTGTCCCTCCCCCCTCCCCCCACCCCACAACAGTCCCCGGAGCGTGATGTTCCCCTTCCTGTGTCCATGAGTTCTCATTGTTCAATTCCCACCTATGAGTGAGAACATGCGGTGTTTGGTTTTTTGTCCCTGCGATAGTTTACTGAGAATGATGTTTTCCAGTTTCATCCATGTCTCTACAAAGGACACGAACTCATCATTTCTTATGGCTGCATAGTATTCCATGGTGTATATGTGCCACATTTTCTTAATCCAGTCTATCGTTGTTGGACATTTGGCTTGGTTCCAACTCCTTGCTATTGTGAATAGTGCCGCAATAAACATACGTGTGCATGTGTCTTTATAGCAGCATGATTTATAGTCCTTTGGGTATATACCCAGTAATGGGATGGCTGGGTCAAATGGTATTTCTAGTTCGAGATCCCTGAGGAATCGCCACACTGACTTCCACAATGGTTGAACTAGTTTACAGTCCCACCAACAGTGTAAAAGTGTTCCTATTTCTCCACATCCTCTCCAGCACCTGTTGTTTCCTGATTTTTTAATGATGGCCATTCTAACTGGTGTGAGATGGTATCTCACTGTGGTTTTGATTTGCATTTCTCTGATGGCCAGTGATGAGGAGCATTTCTTCATGTGTTTTTTGGCTGCATAAATGTCTTCTTTTGAGAAGTGTCTGTTCATGTCCTCTGCCCACTTTTTGATGGGGTTGTTTGTTTTTTTCTTGTAAATTTGTTTGAGTTCATTGTAGATTCTGGATATTAGCCCTTTGTCAGATGAGTAGGTTGCAAAAATTTTCTCCCATTGTGTAGGTTGCCTGTTCACTCTGATGATAGTTTCTTTTGCTGTGCAGAAGCTCTTTAGTTTAATGAGATCCCATTTGTCGATTTTGGCTTTTGTTGCCATTGCTTTTGGTGTTTTAGACATGAAGTCCTTGCCCACGCCTATGTCCTGAATGGTATTGCCTAGGTTTTCTTGTAGGATTTTAATGGTTTTAGGTCTAACATATAAGTCTTTAATCCATCTTGAATTAATTTTTGTATAAGGTGTAAGGAAGGGATCCAGTTGCAGCTTTCTACATATGGCTAGCCAGTTTTCCCAGCACCATTTATTAAATAGGGAATCCTTTCCCCATTTCTTGTTTTTGTCAGGTTTGTCAAAGATCAGATAGTTGTAGCTATGCGGCATCATTTCTGAGGGCTCTGTTCTGTTCCATTGATCTATGTCTCTGTTGTGGTACCAGTACCATGCTGTTTTGGTTACTGTAGCCTTGTAGTATAGATTGAAGTCAGGTAGCGTGATGCCTCCAGCTTTGTTCTTTTGGCTTAGGATTGACTTGGCAATGCGGGCTCTTTTTTGGTTCCATATGAACTTTAAAGTAGTTTTTTCCAATTCTGTGAAGAAAGTCATTGGTAGCTTGATGGGGATGGCATTGAATCTATAAATTACCTTGGGCAGTATGGCCATTTTCACGATATTGATTCTTCCAACCCATGAGCATGGAATGTTCTTCCATTTGTTTGTATCCTCTTTTATTTCATTGAGCAGTGGTTTGTAGTTCTCCTTGAAGAGGTCCTTCACATCCCTTGTAAGTTGGATTCCTAGGTATTTTATTCTCTTTGAAGCAATTGTGAATGGGAGTTCACTCATGATTTGGCTCTCTGTTTGTCTGTTATTGGTGTACAAGAATGCTTGTGATTTTTGTACATTAATTTTGTATCCTGAGACTTTGCTGAAGTTGCTAATCAGCTTAAGGAGATTTTGGGCTGAGACAATGGGGTTTTCTAGATATACAATCATGTCATCTGCAAACAGGGACAATTTGACTTCCTCTTTTCCTAATTGAATACCCTTTATTTCCTTCTCCTGCCTGATTGCTCTGGCCAGAACTTCCAGCACTATGTTGAATAGGAGCGGTGAGAGAGGGCATCCCTGTCTTGTGCCAGTTTTCAGAGGGAATGCTTCCAGTTTTTGCCCATTCAGTATGATATTGGCTGTGGGTTTGTTGTAGATAGCTCTTATTATTTTGAGATACGTCCCATCAATACCTAATTTATTGAGAGTTTTTAGCATGAAGGGTTGTTGAATTTTGTCAAAGGCCTTTTCTGCATCTATTGAGATAATCATGTGGTTTTTGTCTTTGGTTCTGTTTATATGCTGGATTACATTTATTGATTTGCGTATGTTGAACCAGCCTTGCATCCCAGGGATGAAGCCCACTTGATCATGGTGGATAAGCTTTTTGATGTGCTGCTGGATTCGGTTTGCCAGTATTTTATTGAGGATTTTTGCATCAATGTTCATCAAGGATATTGGTCTGAAATTCTCTTTTTTGGTTATGTCTCTGCCAGGTTTTGGTATCAGGACGATGCTGGCTTCGTAAAATGTGTTAGGGAGGATTCCCTCTTTTTCTATCGATTGGAATAGTTTCAGAAGGAATGGTACCAGTTCTTCCTTGTACCTCTGGTAGAATTCAGCTGTGAATCCATCAGGTCCTGGACTCTTTTTGGTTGGTAAGCTATTGATTATTGCCACAATTTCAGAACCTGTTATTGGTCTATTCAGAGATTCAACTTCTTCCTGGTTTAGTCTTGGGAGGGTGTATTTGTCGAGGAATTTGTCCATTTCTTCTAGATTTTCTAGTTTGTTTGCATAGAGGTGTTTGTAGTATTCTCTGATGTTAGATTGTATTTCTGTGGGATCGGTGGTGATATCCCCTTTTTCGTTTTTTATTGCATCTATTTCATTCTTCTCTCTTTTCTTCTTTATTAGTCTTGTTAGCGGTCCATCAATTTTGTTGATCTTTTCAAAAAACCAGCTCCTGGATTCATTAATTTTTTGAAGGGTATTTTGTGTCTCTATTTCCTTCAGTTCTGCTCTGATTTTAGTTATTTCTAGCCTTCTGCTAGCTTTTGAATGTGTTTGCTCTTGCTTTTCTAGTTCTTTTAATTGTGATGTTAGGGTGTCAATTTTGGATCTTTCCTGCTTTCTCTTGTGGGCATTTAGTGCTATAAATTTCCCTCTACACACTGCTTTGAACGTGTCCCAGAGATTCTGGTATGTTGTGTCTTTGTTCTCGTTGGTTTCAAAGAACATCTTTATTTCTGCCTTCATTTCATTATGTACCCAATAGTCATTCAGGAGCAGGTTGTTCAGTTTCCATGTAGTTGAGCGGTTTTGAGTGAGTTTCTTAATCCTGAGTTCTAGTTTGATTGCACTGTGGTCGGAGAGACAGTTTGTTATAATCTCTGTTCTTTTACATTTGCTGAGAAGAGCTTTACTTCCAACTATGTGGTCAATTTTGGAATAGGTGTGGTGTGGTGCTGAAAAAAATGTATATTCTGTTGATTTGGGGTGGAGAGTTCTGTAGATGTCTATTAGGTCCACTTTATGTAGAGCTGAGTTCAATTCCTGGATATCCTTGTTAACTTTCTGTCTCGTTGATCTGTCTAATGCTGACAGTGGGGTGTTAAAATCTCCCATTATTATTGTGTGGGAGTTTAAGTCCCTTTGTAGGTCACTGAGGACTTGCTTTATGAATCTGGGTGCTCCTGTGTTGGGTGCATATATATTTAGGATAGTTAGCTCTTCTTGTTGAATTGATCCCTTTACCATTATGTAATGGCCTTCTTTGTCTCTTTTGATCTTTGTTGGTTTAAAGTCTATTTTATCAGAGACTAGGATTGCAACCCCTGCCTTTTTTTGTTTTCCAGTTGCTTGATAGATCTTCCTCCATCCCTTTATTTTGAGTCTATGTGTGTCTCTGCACGTGAGATGGGTTTCCTGAATACAGCACACTGATGGGTCCTGACTCCTTATCCAGTTTGCCAGTCTGTGTCTTTTGATTGGAGCATTTAGCCCATTTACATTTAACGTGAATATTGTTATGTGTGAATCTGATCCTGTCATCACGATGTTAGTTGGTTATTTTGCTCGTTAGTTGCTATAGTTTCTTCCTAGCCTCGATGGTCTTTACAATTTGGCATGTTTTTGCAGGGGCTGGTACCGGTTGTTCCTTTCCATGTTTAGTGCTTCCTTCAGGAGCTCTTTTAGGGCAGGCCTGGTGGTGACAAAATCACTCAGCGTTTGCTTGTCTGTAAAGTATTTTATTTCTCCTTCACTTATGAAGCTTAGTTTGGCGGGATAGGAAATTCTGGGTTGAAAATTCTTTTCTTTAAGAATGTTGAATATCGGCCCCCACTCTCTTCTGGCTTGTAGAGTTTCTGCTGAGAGATCAGCTGTTAGTCTGATGGGCTTCCCTTTGTGGGTAACCCGACCTTTCTCTCTGGCTGCCCTTAACAATTTTTCCTTCATTTCAACTTTGGTGAATCTGACAATTATGTGTCTTGGAGTTGCCCTTCTCGAGGAGTATCTTTGTGGCGTTCTCTGTATTTCCTGAATCTGAATGCTGGCCTGCCTTGCTAGATTGGGGAAGTTCTCCTGGATAATATCTTGCAGAGTGTTTTCCAACTTGGTTCCATTCTCCCCATCATTTTCAGGTACACCAATCAGACGTAGGTTTGGTCTTTTCACATAGTCCCAAATTTCTTGGAGGCTTTGTTCATTTCTTTTTATTCTTTTTTCTCTAAACTTCCCTTCTCTCTTCATTTCATTCATTTCATCTTCTATCAGCGATACCCTTTCTTCCAGTTGATCGCATCTGCTACTGAGGCTTCTGCATTCTTCGCGTAGTTCTCGAAACTTGGCTTTCAGCTCCATCATCTCCTTTAAGCCCTTCTCTCCATTGGTTATTCTAGTTATCCATTCTTCTAATTTTTATTCAAAGTTTTTAACTTCTTTGCTATTGTTTTGAATTTCCTCTCGTAGTTCAGAGTAGTTTGATCGTCTGAAGCCTTCTTCTCTCAACTCATCAAAGTCATCCTCCATCCAGCTTTGTTCCGTTGCTGGTGAGGAACTGCGTTCCTTTGGAGGAGGAGAGGTGCTCTGTTTTTTAGAGTTTCCAGTTTTTTTGGTCTGTTTTTTCCCCATCTTTGTGGTTTTGTCTACTTTTTGTCTTCGATGATGGTGATGTACAGATGGGTTTTTGGTGTGGATGTCCTTTCTGTTTGTTAATTTTCCTTCTACCAGACAAGACCCTCAGCTGCAGGTCTGTTGGAGTTTACTAGAGGTCCACTCCAGACCCTGTTTGGCTGGGTGTCAGCACCGGTGGCTGCAGAACAGCGGATTTTCGTGAGACCACAAATTCAGCTGTCTGATAGTTCCTCTGAAAGTTTTGTCTCAGAGGAGTACCCGGTTGAATGAGGTGTCAGTCTGTCCCACTGGGGGGGTGCCTCCCAGTTAGGCTGCTCAGGGGTGAGGGACCCACTTTAGGAGGCAGTCTGTCCGTTCTCAGATCTCCAGCTGCGTGCTGGGAGAACCACTACTCTCTTCAAAGCTGTCAGTCAGACAGGGACATTTAAGGCTGTGGAGGTTCTCGCTGAGTTTTTGGTTGTCTGTGCCCTGCCCCCAGAGGTGGAGCCTACAGAGGCAGGCAGGCCTCCTTGAGCTGTGGTGGGCTCCACCCAGTTCGAGCTTCCTGGCTGCTTTGTTTACCTAAGCAAGCCTGGGCAATGGCGGGCGCCCCTCCCCCAGCCTCGTTGCCGCCTTGCAGCTTGATCTCAGACTGCTGTGCTAGCAATCAGCAAGACTCTGTGGGCATAGGACCCTCCGAGCCAGGTGCGGGACACAAACTCCTAGTGTGCCGTTTTCCAGGCCCGTTGGAAAAGCGCAGTATTAGGACGGGACTGACCCGATATTCCAGGTGCCGTCTGTTTCCCTTTTCTTTGACTAGGAAAGGGAACTCCCTGACCCCTTGCGCTTCCCGAGTGAGGCAATGCCTCGCCCTGCTTCGGCTCGCGCACAGTGCGCTTCACCGACTGTCCTGAACCCACTGTTAGGCACTCCCTAGTGAGATGAAACCGGTACCTCAAGCAGAAATGCAGAAATCACCCGTCTTCTGTGTCGCTGGGGCTGGGAGCTGGAGACCGGAGCTGTTCCTATTCGGCCATCTTGGCTCCACCCCGTTAAAAGTGATTCGTAAACTTTCTTAAAACAGAATGAGATTTTTTGCAATTTTTTTTAAGCTCATCAGCTATTGTTAGCGTTAGTGTGTTTTATGTGTGGCTCAAAACAATTCTTCCAATGTGGCCCAGGGAAGCTAAAAGATTGGATACCCTTGCTGTAGGCTAATTCATCCCACACAATTTTTTTGTTTTGTTTTGTTTTTTGAGATGGAGTTTCGCTCTTGTTGCCCAGGCTGGAGTGCAATGGCGCCATCTTGGCTCACTGCAACCTCCACCTCCCAGGTTCAAGTGATTCTCCTGCCTCAGCCTCCCTAGTAGGTGGGATTACAGGTGCCTGCCACCACACCCAGCTAATGTTTTGTAATTTTAGTAGAGATGGGGTTTCACTATGTTGGCCAGGCTGGTCTCGAACTCCTGACCTCAGGTGATCCACGTGCATTGGCCTCCCAAAGTGCTGGGATTACAGGCGTGAACCACCGTGCCCGGCCCACCCCACACAATTTGTAGCATGACTCTGTTGCAGGGTGAAATTGTAGGCAAGATGTGTTCCTTCATTTCTTCAGGACTGCAAGGAAATGATGGTAAAGACATAGATTGTAGAGATGAGGTAAAGGCAAGTCTAAAATTTGGTGCCTACTGTGTTTTCCTATGAAATCCCATAAAAATTTAAATCGATTGCTTTAAAACTTTTTTTAATCATATATATATGAGTATAGGTGCCACAAGTTCATAATAAAGTTGTCCTTAGGGGTGCATACTAAAGCCCATGCAATTCTGGCATTTTACTAGCTAAATTCCTTCTTCACAGATCCAAGAGAGACCCAACTGACACAGAATTTTTCTCTTTATCATCATGTCGTGTTGTAATCTGCTATCAATTATTTCAAATAAACTCTTATTTCTAATCTAGTTGCTTAATGAACTCAGACACAGTATTATTCTCCTCTGGATTTGCATTCCAATATACCATATAAGATTTTATTTTCCTCCGCCTCTCTCCTTCCTGCCTCATTATTTTCCTCTGGTTTTCAGCAGATTTGTATTTTAAGTAACTGGTGGTGAGGGGAAAGCAAATGGCAGCTTGACACCAGCACTTTATGGGAGCACATTGCTGGCTGGGCCATTAGCATTGTGCTCATGAGCTGTCACTTAGTTCCCAAGAAGGATGAACTCCCAGAACAAACAAACAAAACCCAATGATTTCTCTGAGTACTCTGCAGCAATTAGTGAAAACATTTCCTGAGACTGGGAATTCTTGAAACACTGGCCACTGTAAACCCAATGTCCCCGTCGCTCCAATGAAGAAATTAACTGGGTCTCTTAGCGGAAAGAGAAAATGTATGACTTCCTTTTCTCAGCGCCGGAAATAAGCAACCTAAATAACAGCCCAAACTTTGGAATCCCTGCACAATGGGTAGCCTCACACTACCACCATGAGAGAAGTCCTGCAGAAAGAAGACCGGGGGCTAACTAAATTCCTCAAACTCCTCTCAATGATCCCCACACCCCAGGGAACAAGAGCTTCTTCTGGCATCTGACCAAAGCACTGAGGGAATCTTTGTGCTAACCAGAGTGGGCAGGCACACATTCATAAATAGGGCAAGCACTCCCTAAGCATGTTACCTTGTTCAGCTCACACACATACTGTATCCTTAGCGTGTCCATCGCTCTGATCATGGCTTGCATGGCGGTGAATATGTTTTGGTAAACCAGCTTCGTGAACCCCTTTCTGTCTTCATCGCTGTAACCAGACCCATGGATAATTCTCATCTGTTTGATAAAGGTGCTTTTCCCACTTTCACCAGTTCCTATAAGACAAAACAAGTGGAAAACGCTGTCAGCAGACTTCCAAAGGAACACACAGAGAAACAGAGGAACTCCCGGCAGTATTAATCCACATCCCAATTAATAGGTTGATGGGTTGGATTTGGAAGGGACTGCCAAATGGTTATGCAGTTTTAGGCTACAGAGCAGTGCCAGCCCAAGCCTCAGGCAAGTGCCATCCTCAGTCCAGGGAAATGCTTCCCCACATCCTTGCCCTAAGTCCTTGAAAAACAGGTAACCATGTCTGAAAGACCTGAGCATTTGAAAGCTTTGTCACTGCGAAGATGGCAGTGGCAGTGATAGGGCTGTATCAGGGTGCAGGGAGGGTTTGAGCCATAGGAACACTTGGAGGAGAGAAAAAGGCTCATGAATCAGTCAACTCCTTCCATTCAGATACACAAATATTCTTCATCCCTGCACAAGAAAGCACCATTTCCCAGCGGTGCCAAATGTCTATGTGCTTGCTTCTTTTTATGTCTCAACATGCAGTTCAGGAGGTCCTTGAAACTCACAACACTTGCATGTGGCAGCCAAGGAACCTGTTACGGTATGAAGCCATCCCTATTGTTCTTAAATGTGCATTAGAGGTCCAGATAGAACATATGTGAAAAATGACATCAAAACTGTACATTGATATTAGATTGAGAGTTTGCTTGAAAAGGTAGTAAAAGTTGCAGTATAAGTGATAGCAATTTAGACAATAGAATTAAAATATTTGCTAATATTATCTTTGATAAAGATAATTTATCATATGACACCCCTTTACCATGTTTGGAACATGATGTGTCCTATTCATGGCTTCTCACAACCACTTGATGAAGTATATGCTATTGCTGATACAGTTCAGACCTGTGTCCCTACCCAAATCTCATGTTGAATTGTAATCCCCAGTGTTGGAAGTGGGGCCTGGTGGGAGGTGATTGGATCATGGGGTGGTTTCTCATGAATGGTTTAGCACCCTCACCTTGGTGCTGTTCTCATGAGAGTTCTTGCAAGATCTGGTTGTTTAAAAGTGTATGGCACCCTTCCCCCTCACTCTCTCTTGCTCCTGCTCTGGCCACATGAAGTGCCTGCTCTCCCTTTACCTTCCATCATGATTGAAAGTTTCCTGAGGCCTCCCCAGAAGCTGAGCAGATGTCAGCATCATGCTTCCTGTACAGCTTGTGGAACCGTGAGCCAATTCAACCTCTTTTCTTTATAAATTACCCAGTCTCAGGGATTTCTTCATAGCAATGTGAAAACAGACGAATACAATTATCATCTTCATTTTACAAGAAACCCAAGATTCTAATTGGTTAAATAATCTCTGCAAGCTCACAGTTGGCAAGAGAAAGAACTGGGATTTACTCAGAATTGAACTACAATGACAAACTCGATTATTAGAGAAGAATGTCTTAGTCTGATCTAAAGGGGACAAACCCAAAGTTCACAGTCACACACTGAACCTCAAACCACAGCCAACCCACTGTCTTGCAGGCTCAGGCTGCTGGGGCACATGGGAGAGCCCCCAGATGGGGGAGTGTCCTCACACGCAGTCTCACGGGCCTTGTTTCAGCCTCCAGAGACAGGATAGGTAGACATTGTCCTCCCACCTCAGAGACCAGAAAACTGGCAATTAGTCAGGGGACAAGCCAAGGTTGGGTGCAGATGCAGAAGTGGGGCTGGAAGTCAGGTATGAAGGCCTTGGCTTTCAACGTTCACCACAGACATCACGTATCCTAGAAAGGATTTCCTTCCCCTGCCTGCTTTAGGTCCTCAAAGTGCCTTGGATACTCAGAAGCAGCACATCGCCTAAATGCTTGCTTGCAAACATATCCCTCACCATACCTTTCATCCAGTAAAGGCAGGGCCCGAGATTCACACATTTGGGTACCATGAACAATGTGCCTGCTTTATAGAAAGCACTCAAAGAAATGATCAATGAAAGAATGAATGGAACAAACATGAGAAGTCAGCAGGTTTCCTCCATAGGTCTTATATCATGGACAACCTCAGAAAAACGAGACATGAACTGAACAAGGATAAACTGTGATGAGACCACGTGCCCCTGGGAGCCACCATTTCGTAATGACTCTTGGCTGCACAAACCCTATATGAGAAGTGAGGACCTTTAGAAAGACCTTATACTGTCCAAGCTTGGTTCAAAGTCCCAAGCCAGATTAGCTCTCTACACCTGCAGCATCTTGGAGTCCCTGCATGTGACTATGATACTGCCACATCTTCTCCTATTCCACCCGGCAGAGCTGAGCTCCAATCCGGTGCTAGATTACCCCAAGCAAACATTAATATGGCTACATTTACATGTTGTGAAGCTGATGTGAATGCAGATATATGTAATCACCTCAAGACAGGCTGTGGTTTTGGTCCCGAAGCCAGAAAAATCACTCAAGACACACCCCAACATCTACACTAAGAGAATATTTTTGCTAATAAGAGCCATTCACTTACAATGTTATTAATAGTTAAAGCTAACCCCACCATCAGCCCCAAACACACAAACATGTTTTAAAAGCCACGCATTTTTGCTTTCAGACATGGAGTATTTCAAAAAGTAAATGTTAAAAGTGATGTTAAGGGTTCATACAAGAGAAGATATAGATGTATTCAATAAATACCCATATTTTAAAATATTCTTTGGTTTTAAATTGTGGTCGTTCAAAGAATTAAGAAACCAAATGTGGGGCAAAAAAAGGGCAGGATAAAGGCAAAGAAGAGAGACTGAAAGACACATAGCACCGAGGGCTGAGGTTGAGAGAGCAGACACTCATCGTGAGGGGGTCCTCCACTCTCATTTAAGCCTCAGCATCACCCAGCTAGTGTATTTTTTTTTTCCAGAAGGGAAATGGAAAATCAGAAAGATTAAGTTGGTTGTCCAAGGTCACTCAGTTTGGAAGTGTTGTGGCCTGGGTCCAAATGCAGGTTTATGTTGGTGTATGCACCTCCCAGGATAGCACCCCTAGTTATGGGGTGTTACCCCTAGTTATGAGCTGGTTTTACACTGCTTATTTCCCCCAAGTACGTGGTCTCATCCATCGCTCCTGTCAGCTTACGTGCAGTCTTCACCTGGTACAGAGATTTCAATCCTTGGAACTTTGCCTTTTAGCCTGCAAAGATCTGCTGTAAATAAGATGGTCCCAGCAGCAGGTGAATGCAGGGGAAGGTAGATGATGGCATCATTCTGTCTATAATGACAGTGGTGACCAGGACCACAGGGATCAGTTAAACTCAAGCTATGGATCTCAGTTGAGTTTCCTAACTTGTTCTAAACAAGTATATGACTGTTCATTTATTCACAAAAAGCAAAAGAAAAATCCAAAGGGTATGATTTTTAGAGTGAAAATTATTGGTGATTGGAGGACTGGGTGACTTAGATTCTACATCCTACCTAACTACCTATTAGAACATGTGGTTTGTTTCAGTAGCATGGGTCCGCTCTGCCTCGTTGTTTATCTCTTTGTGAGGAATTTCTCACCTGCGCCCCCACAAAATGCATGTGCTGGTGGAGGGTCCTCTGAAGCCAGAACAGCTACACACAGTGAAGAGAACAGGAACCCTCACCCTGACAGTAGCTTTTTGGTTTACAAGGAGTGGGAGGTCTTTCAACTGAAAAGTGAATTTTGGTGTCTGGTTCCAAAGGGATTCACTTAGATGTAATGGGGCTGGGGTGGAGGGGTCACAGCCCAGAGGGCTTGCAATCCTGGACCCAATCCATAAAATCACAGAGTAAAAGAAAGAATAAAATTACAATTCCGTCTCTAGACTCTGTTTCAAATATAATTAGGGGAAATGGCTCTTCTCCATTCAGTTTTTCTCTGTTTCCATATTTGAAAATAAAATCCAACAATGGTAATAAGTACTTTTAAACTTTCAGCATCATCAAGATCCTGCCATATATATATATTTTGGAGACAGAGTCTTGCTCTGTTGCTCACACTGGAGTGCAGTGACGTGATCTCAGCTCACTGCAGGCAACCTCCGCCTCTGGGTTCAAGCAATTCCCCTGCCTCAGCCTCCCCAGTAGTTGGGATTACAGGCGTGTGCCACCACACCTGGCTAATTTTTGTATTTTTAGTAGAGACAGGGTTTCGCCATGTTGCCCAGGCTGCGTCTCAAACTCCTGAGCTCAGGCCATCCTCCTGCCTCGGCCTCCCAAAGTGCAAGGATTACAGGCGTGAGCCACCATGCCTGGCCTGGTGCCTGATATATTTGAGATAGTTGCTCACCATCATCCAACTGCAACTGTCTTCTGGGGAAGGCAAACCCTGGCCAGTAATAGATTCACTAGAAGACTTTCTCTGCGTTGATCCTCTCTGACCTCTCAGCAGGCGATAAAACTGCTCCTGGTCTAAGGCTCCCATAATCTCTCAAGTCTCTGCTATACAGCTTTGCCTTGGATCCTCTGCCTCCCATCTCCCCCTAAACTTAAGATATTTCCTTTTCCAGGGCACTCAATTACTGGTTAAATTGAACATAGAGACCTTGCTAGTTGGCACATACAGATAATTTCTTTTCTATTTTAAGTTAAAGCTCACCTCCACCAGCTTCCTGCTTACTGTGGGTGAGAGCTGTGAGCCTTTGATCTTGCAGGTTGGGAGTTTTCCTACAAGACAGTTGCTCCTGGCCTTCCACTCAACTAGCGTTTCCCAAACCTCAATTATCTGTGTATCAACCTTGTGATTTTTCTCATATCCATATGTCACCTATGTGATTATTTAATATTTAGCTTTATTATTTCAATAAACTTGTAAAGAAAGGAAATCTGTCACAAGTAAAAGACCAGTATTATTTGCCATGATCAAACTAAATATAACAAAATAAATGACTTCAGCAATATTTCAAATAAAAACATCCTGTCTATCACCAGTGAACTGGGAACCACATTTTGGAAAATAATACATATGAATTATCATTTCTTAGGTGAAATTTACCCGTTTACTTTTCATCCTTAAACGAGATTCCCCCACTTTTCACTCTAGAGTCTCCTGAAATTCTACCCATGAACCTCATCCCAATACAAAATAACCAAGGATTGAAACTCACATACGTACAAAAGGCCTTTAGGAGCCAGGAGGAAACAGAGGCCAAAGCAACATAAATTTTTCCCAAGTGATAGTCCAAGGACATCAAAACAGAAAGCCAACTGTTCTAATGTTTACATAAAATTCAGAAAGACTGCCTCCCAGAGAGCCAAAGCAGGCTGATAAAGCTTCCTAGATAGGAAGCACCATCTCCCAGTTGTCTGTGATGTGTTCTGAAACCATCATGAGAAGCCACTGCTTTTAGCTCAGTTTTGCATGAGACAACGTAAATAGAAGAAAAGAAGTCAGAACAAGAATAAGGACACAGTTCTGGATGCTGCTCATGCTGTCTAAATCATCTATGTGCCCAACAGGCGGAAGACAGATATGCACATAATGGATGTGACCAGCAGGTTGGCTAAGGACAGGGATCTTTTTTTTTCTTGTTTCCTGGTATCTTTGGAGCCTAAAAGAGCACAGAGTAAGAGCCTAATAAAATATTCATGAATGGGTGTTTATTGGCTGTAGACAGTCAGGATGGCTTCTGTTTTGAAAAGCAACAACGAGGTGAAACCCCGTCTCTACTAAAAATACAAAAAATTAGCCGGGTGTGGTGGCGGGCCCCTGTAGTCCCAGCTACTCGGGAGGCTGAGGCAGGAGAATGGCGTGAACTCGGGAGGCGGAGCTTGCAGTGAGCCAATATTGCGCCACTGCACTCCAGCCTGGGTGACGTGCGAGACTCCGTCTAGGAAAAAAAAAATCTATATATATATATAGATTTATGAGAGAATCAGCTAATGCTGGGAGAAATTCCAAATGACTCCCTACCAAGTGCAGGACAGCATCCAATGAGGGAGAGGGATGCTCATTAAAAATACAGATTCTTGGGCCTCTTGTCAGGTCTAATAATTCTGACAGATTTGAAAATATACATTTTTCACCAGTATTCCAGGGGTTTGGATGCACCTGGTCCACAGGCTGGCTGGGAAACACTTCTCTGGGGCCCTTCAAAGGGGAACCTGTGCTAACAGAATATGCCTGGGACTGGAATGCTCAAGCTATTGCATTACATTCAGTTTAGTTGATGTTTTGTTTTGTTTTGTTTTTTCCAAGCAAGTTCCAATTTTATTTCTGCATGAATAAAATATCCCCTCTGGAGCTCTGTTTTTCAATTTCCGGGGGAAAACATTTTTAAAGTGCCGATAAGATTCGCTTCTTCAAGTTACTCCTGCCAGTTTTCTGTCCAGCCCCTACATCACCATCACAGCCAGGTCACTCTCCCAGCTTCTGTTCTTGCAAATAGAGGAGGTGCTATTTTTCACCATAAAAGGAGAAGTAGCAATAATTCCAGGCAACAGAGAACTGTAAACAATTGGAGAGAGGGTTCATGGCTGCTGTCTCAACAAAAGAGGTTAATACAAGGCTTTCAAAATAAAAAAGGAGAGCTGAAAGAAACTAAGTGATGAGGCTCAATACACAGTTTAAGATTAAAAAACAACAACAGCAGAACAATGGAGCAGAATTCAAAATATGTTGTATTATTTTTGTTAGGATTTTGTGTGTGTGTGTGTGTGTGTGTGTGTGAGAGAGAGACAGACTCGCTCTGTCGTGCAGGCTGGAGTGCAGTCACGCGATCTTGGTTCACTGCAACCTCCGCCTCCCAGGTTCAAGCAATTCTTCTGCCTCAGCCTCCCAAGCAGCTGGGATTACAGGCACGCACCACCACACCTGGCTAATTTTTGTATTTTTAGTATAGACGAGGTTTCACCATGTTGGCCAGGCTGGTCTCGAACTCCTGGTCTCAAGGTATCTGCCCACCTTGACCTCCCAAAGTGCTGGATTACAGGGGTAAGACACCGTGCCCTGTCTTATTAGTCTTTTGATTCTTTAATCTGCAAAACCATCTTTATTGCCTAACCAAGAAGAGCAGCAATTCCAAATACTTCCTGCTACTTTCTATCATCTTTGGGTCTCATTTTGATAAAGAAAGAATTTTTAAGTCCTAACTTGATTTGTGAGTACCTCTTATATCAGACAAAGTCAATGGGTCATGTTAACAAGTTTTAATCACAGAGAATTTTTGAATAATTATTTTTCTAATTTAAGATATCAAAAATAATATATTTCTCCTATTTGCCATATGTGCATTTTTTTTTACATCTGCATGCATCTTTTTTACGGATACAAAGTATTTTACATATTTATGGGGTACCTATGAATATCTGTTACATGCATAAAATCAAGCCAGGGTATTTGGGGTATCCATCACCTTGAGTATTTATCATGTCTATGTGTCAATAACATTTCAAATCCTCTCTTCTAGCTACTTTGAGTACACAATACACTGTTGCTAATTATGGTCACTCTACTTTGCTATCAAATATTGAGCTTATTTCTTCTATCTAACTGTATGCTTGTACCCACTAGTCAACCTCCCTTCATCCTCCCCTCCCACCCACACCCTCTTCCTGGCCTTTGGTATTTATTATTCTATTCTCGGCTCCACAAGACCAAGTGTTTTATCTCCCACCTACCAGTGAGAACATGCAGTATCTGTCTTGCTGTGCCTGGCTTATCCCACTTAATATAATGACCTCCATTTCCATCCATGTTGCTGCAAATGACATGATTTCATTCTTTTTCTATGGCTGAATGGTATCCCACTATGTATATATACCACACTTTCTTTATCCATCTGTCCATCAGTGGACACTTAGGTTGATTCCTTATCTTTGCTATTGTGAATAGGGCTGTGATAAACATGCAAGCGCAGGTATTCCTGTGATATACAGATTTCTTTTTTCTTTGGATAAATACCTAGTAGTAGGATTGCTGAATTGTATGGTCATCTATTTTGAGTTGTTGGAGAATTCTCCATACTGTTTTCCATAGTGGTTGTATTAGCTTACATTCCCACCAACAGTGTATGAGTTCCCTTTTCTCTGCATCCTTGCCACCATGTCATTTTTTGTCTTTTTAGTAGTAGCCATTCTAATTAGGGAATGATGGTATCTCATTATGGTTTTCATTTGCATTTCCTGACAATCAGTGATGTTGAGCATTTTTTCACATACCTGTTGGCCATTTGTATGTCTTCTTTTAAAAACATTCATATTCATATTCTTACCCAACTTTTTAATGGCATTATTTGATTTTTTTAAAATTGTTGAGTTATTTGAGTTCCTTATGAATTCTGGATATTAATCCCTTGTTGATTAATAGTTTGAAAATATTTTCTCCCATTCAACAAGTTGTTTTATTCACTCTGTTGACTGTTTCCTTTGCTGTACAGAAGCTTTTTTTTTTTTAGAGACAGGGTCTCATTCTGTTGCCCAGGCCAGAGTGCAGAGGTACAATCTTAGCTTACTGCAGCCACAAATTCCTGGGCTCAAGTGATCCTCCTGTCTCAGTCTCCCAAGTAGCTGGGACTACAGGTGTGTGCCACCACACCCAGCTAATTTTTTAAATTTTTTTTATAGAGACAGCATTTCACTGTGTTGTTCAGGGTGGTCTTGAAATCCTGGCCTCAAGTGATCCTCCCGCCTTGGCCTCCAAACATGTTGGGATTACAGGTGTGAGGCATCGCTTCTGACCTGTTCTTTTTGCTCAGGATTGCTTTGCTTTGGCTATTCAGGCTCCTTTTTTTTTTTTTTTTGAGACAGAGTCTCGCTCTGTCGCCCGGGCTGGAGTGCAGTGGCGCAATCTCGGCTCACTGCAAGCTCCGCCTCCCGGGTTCACGCCATTCTCCTGCCTCAGCCTCCGAGTAGCTGGGACTACAGGCGCCCGCCACCGCGCCCGGCTAATTTTTTGTATTTTTTAGTAGAGACGGGGTTTCACCGTGGTCTCGATCTCCTGACCTCGTGATCCGCCCGCCTCGGCCTCCCAAAGTGCTGGGATTACAAGCGTGAGCCACCGCGCCCAGCCTCAGGCTCCTTTTTGCTTCCACATGAAACTCAGGATTTTTTTTTCTCATGCCGTGAAATATGACGTTGGTATTCTGATAAGGATTGCATTAAACCTGTGGATTACTTTTGGAAATATGATCATTTTAATTATGTTAATTCTTCCGATCCATGGGCATGGATGTCTAATTCCATTTGTTTCCTTTTCAATTTATTTCAGTCGCATTTTGTAGTTTTCTTTGCAGAGATCTTTCACCTCATTGATTAAATTTATTCCTAGGTATTTTATTTCTTTATAGCTATTGTAAATAGCATTGCTTTCTTGATTTTTCAGCTGGTTCACAACTGGTGTATAGAAATGGTACTAATTTCTGTACGTTGATTTTGTGTCCTGTAACTTTATGGTATTTATCAAATCTAGGAGTTTATTTTGGTGGTCTTTAGGTTTTTCTAGATATGAGATCATATCTTGTTTATAGATTATAACATTTCAAATGTCTAATAAAATGTGTCTCCTTCAGGCACACTCAGGAAAAAATAAGTTTATATCACCAGCAAAGAGGTACAATTTGACTTCCTCTTTTCCAATTTGGATGCCTTTGATTTCTTTCTTTTGAATAGGAGTGGTGAAAGTGGGCATCCTTGTCTTGTTCCATACCTTAGAAGAAAGAGCTTCACCTTGTCCCAGTTCAGTATGATGTTAGCTGTGAGGTTTTCATAGATGACCTTTATTATTTCAAGATATGTTCCTTCTATTTCTAGTTTGTTGAGTTTTTATCATGAAGGTATGTTGAATTTTGTCAAATGCTCTTTCGCCATTTATTGAGGTAATAACATAGTTTTTGTCCTTCATTCTATTGATGTGATATATCAGATTTATTGATTTGCATATGTTGGACCATTCTTGTATCCCTGGTATAAATTCTAGTTGGTCATGGTGCATTATGTTCATGACGTGCTGTTGGATTTGGTTTGCTAGTATTTAGTCAAAGATTTTTTGCATCTATGTTCATCAGGGATATTTGCCTGTTATTTTCTTTTTCTGTTGTGTCTTGCCTGGTTTTGGTATCAGGGTAATTCTGACCTTGTAGAATGAGTTAGGGAGAGTTACCTCCTCTTCAATCTTTTGGAATAGTTTCAGGAAGATTGGTATTAGTTCTTCATTATACATTTGGTAGAATTTGGCTGTGAATCCATTTGGTCCTGCTTTTTCTTTGTTGGGAGACATTTTTATTACTGATTCAATCCCAGTAGTTGTAATTGACTGGTTTAGGTTTTCTATTTCTTCCTGATTTAAGCTTGGTTGGTTGGTTGTATATTTACAGGAATTTATCCATTTCCTCTAGGTTTTCAGCTTATCAGTGTATAGTTGTTCCTAATAATCTCTGATGATCTTTTGCACTTCTGTAATATTTGTTGTAATGTCTTTTTCATTTCTGATTATGTTTATTTGGGTTTTCTCTTTTCTTGGTTAGTCTAGCTAGTGATTTATCAATTTTGTTTATCTTTCAAATAACCAACTTTTCATTTCATTGATCTTTTGTACCTTTTTTTAGTCTCTATTTAGTTTTTCTCTGATCTTTATTATTTCTTTCCTTTTTCTAATGTTAGGTTTGGTTTGTTCTTGTATTTTAGTTCTTTGGAGTGCATCATTAGGCTATTTGTTGTTGATGTAGACATTTATTGCTATAAACTTCCCTCTGAACACTCTCTTCTCTGTATCCCACAGGTTTTGGTAGATTGTGTTTCCATTTTCATTTGTTTCAAAAATGTTTTAAATTTCCATCTTAATTTCTTCACTGACCAAATAATGATTCAATAGTATGTTGTTTAATTTCCATGTATTTTTATAGTTTCCAAAGTTCCTCTTGGTATTGATTCCTAGTTTTATTCCATTGTGGTCTGAGAAAATAACAGTATAATTTTGATTTTTCAAAAAGTGTTGAGACTTGTTTTGTGGCCTAAAACATGGTCTATTATAAAGAATGTTCCATGTGCTGATAAGAAGAATGTATATTCTATAGTTGCTGGATATTCTTCTAAATGTCTGTTTGGTCAATTTGGTCTAAAGTCCAGATTAAATCCAATGTTTCTTTGTTGATTTTCTGTCTTCATGGTCTGTCTAATGACGAGAGTGGAGTGGTGAAGTCCCCTACTATTATTGTACTGGAGTCTATCTCTCTCTTTAGATATAGTAATATTTGCTTGTGAATCTGAGTGCTCCAGTTTTGGGAACATATATATTTAAAGTTGTTATTTCCTCTTGCTGGATTGATCCTTTTATTATTACACACTGACATTTTTTGTCTTTTGAAGTCTGTTTTATCTGACATTAGTATAGTTATTCCTGCTTGCTTTTGGTTTCTGTTTGCATGTAATATCTTTTTCTATCCCTTTATTGTGAGTTTATGTGCATCTTTGCAAGTAAAGTGGGTTTCTTGTAGGCAGCATATAGTTAGATCATGTTCCTTTATTCATTCATCCAATTTACATCTTTTAAGTGGATAATTTAATCCGTTTATATTCAAGGTTACTATTGATATGTGAAGTTTTGTTTTTGTCATATAGTTAGTTGTTTTCTGGTTCCTTTGTTCATTTCTTTTTCTCTTGTTTGTCATTGTGGTTTGGTAATTTTATGTAGTAGTATCACTTGAGTCCTTTCTCTTCCTCATTTGTGTGTTTGGTTAACCAATGGATTTTATATTCTCATGTGTTTTCATGGTGGTAAATGTTGTCCTTTCACTTCACTTCCAGGTTTAGGACTTCTTTGTGCCTTTCTTGTAGGGCCAGTCTAGTGGTCATAAATTCTCTCAGCATTTGCTTGTCTGAGAAATACTTTATTTTTTCTTTATTTATGAAGAGTAATTTTGCTGGATATAGTATCCTTGGGTGCAATCTTTTTTCATTCAGTACTTTTCACATGCCATCCCATTCTCTTCTGGCCTGTAAGGTTTCTAATGAGAAGTCTTCTGTTAGTCAGATAGGGGTTCCTTTATAGGTGACTATAAACTTTTCTTGTGCTGTTATTAGAATCCTCTCATTGTCATTAACTTTAGACAGTTTGACTATAATATGCTGTGGAGAAGACCTTTTTGCATTGTATCTGTTTGAGCATCTTTGAGCCCCCTGTATCTGGATGTCTAAGTCTTTTCTAAACGTGGAAAGTTTTCATTATTTCATTAAATATGTTTTCTAACACTTTCATTCTCTCTCTACCCTTGAGGACACTGATAAATTTAAATTTTGGTTGCTTTATGTATGTTGTCCCAAATGTCACAAAGGCTTTGCCCTGTGAAGTGGCATCAGCTCCAGGGAATGCAGTCCTTTGCCAGTTGAGCTCTCAGAATGGTGCCATATTGTAGCTGCTCAGGTCTCAAGAGCCTGTGGGACTAAGCATGAGCTCCCTTTGGAGCAATGCCACTGCACAATCTCTAGGTAGCTCTCTATGCAAGTCTCAAGGCCTACAAAGGTTAAGGGCCTCTCACTGGCAGAAATCCCTTGCAGGAATGTGGAGCCCTGAGGGGGTCACTTATTTACTTTTTCTCCATGTTTTGGAGCTTCTTCTAGCTCCCAGCCAATCCTGGCCAAGCAGGCTACCTTGCTTCCCTCTCCTTCTTTGCTTTTGGTGCTTCCCATCACTTTTCTGTTGAATGCCAGTGTTCTCTTTTCCACAATGTATTTAAAGTGTGAATATCTACTTGCTATTTTGGCTTCTCTCCATGGAAGAGGTGTGTACTAGCTGCATCTACTTGGTCATCTTGCCACCTTCCCATAAGTGCATTTAAAAGTTCAAATGCAATTCTGGGGAAGGAGCCAAGATGGCCAAATAGGAACAGCTCTGGTCTACAGCTCCTAGCGTGAGCAACGCAGAAGATGGGTGATTTCTGCATTTCCAACTGAGGTACCAGGTTCGTCTCACTAGGGAGTGCCAGACAGTAGGTGCAGGACAGTGGGTGCAGCACACCATGTGCAAGCTGAAGCAGAGTGAGGCATTGCCTCACCCAGGAAGCACAAGGGGTCAGGGAATTCCCTTTCCTAGTCAAAGAAAGCGGTGACAGATGGCACCCGGAAAATCAGGTCACTCCCACCCTAATACTGCGCTTTTCCGACGGGCTTAAAAAATGGCACACCACATGGGTTTAAGATTTGACCTAGAAATCCATGGAAAAGAAGGGAGCCCAGAAATAAACCCACACACACGGGCAACTGATTTTGACAAAGGTACCAGATAATTAAGTGGGGAAAGGATAGTCTTTTTAATGGATAGTATTGGAAAAACTGGATCTCTTTTTGTAAAAAAATAAAGAAAGAAGAACCTAGACCCTTACTTCACATACCACATGTATAAATTAACTCAAATCGAATGAGAAACCTAAAATGAAGACCTACAAATATAAAACTTACAGAGAAAATAAGGACGGGCTCAGTGGCTCGCACCTGTACTCCCAGCACTTTGGGGGACTAAGGCAAGAGGATGGCTTCAGCCTAGCAGTTCAAGACCAGTATGGCCAACATAGTGAGACCCCATCTCTACGAAAACTTTACAAATTATCTACATGTGGTGGCACATGCCTGTAGTCCTGCCTACTAGGAGGCTGAGATGGCAAAATCACTTGAGCCTAGGAGGTCGAGGCTGCAGTGAGCCATGACTGCACCACTGCACTCCTGCCTGAGAGACAGAGCAAGACCCTGTCTCAAAAAAAAAACACGATTAAGAAAATGAAAAAGACAAGCCACCAATTAGGAAAAAGTAAATACAATAGGTATCTAAGATGTGATCCAGAATATATTTTTTAAATCTTTTATAACCCAATAAAAAGAAGACATTCTAAGATAGCACTTGAGTTAATATCCTCAAGGATCTCTCAATATAAAAATGGGTGTTTTTTACTAACAGAGCAACTGAAGCAAACAGACCAGGTCCTCCGCTATCTCAAAATACTTTGAATAAAGTTATCCATAAAGCACTGATATGTCCTACCTCCCCATCAGGAGGAAGGTTGGCAGGTAACAGAAACATGGGATCCTGTTAACCACAGCTAATAGGCACAGAAGCCAGCCTGTTCTAGTCACAGCTTCAAAAGGGATCCATCTTTTTGGTGGATTGTCATTTTACGGATGACTTCTTCAAACTGAACAGAATCAAAATGCTCATCAAAACGGGGATATCATGCTGAACCAATTACTACTTAAACATGCAATTGGCAATGGGAAATAGGTTGCAATCTCTGAAGAGATAAGGCTCTACCAGAAAAGATTAAATAGTCATCAGAGAAGATCCTGCCTATCAGAGCTTTAATAGCTAAACTGATTATTTGGATTTAGAACTTGAATTCCTTCTCATGCAACTTTGGGAACTTGCCTTCAAAGGCACATCCTGGCACTGGTGTCTTTAGACCAATGGACTAAAGACTCTTCCTAGGCCTGGTTAAAGAGGAAGACATTCTCCAAAGCAGTTATACAAATTTACTGGCATCTCTCACTCTGAAATAAATGTACAAATCAAACAGACTCTCTGCAAGGAGCTGGCAATAATGCATAAATTAGCTTTTAGGAAATATTCTGAAGTAACCACTTTCTCAATCACTCCTTCTAGAGATGAATATAAAATCTTTCCTGAAATGAATGTTAACATTGACTTTCACTTATAGAATGGAACACATTTCAAGTTCTATAAACGTTAAATGAAACCTACAGCAGGCCATGGATTTGGACTGAGCTCCTGCATTATACTCAACAGACCAAACCGAAACGAAGTCACTCATGCTAAAGTTCCAGGCCACCAAACCAAAACTAAGTTGTTTATCTGAGCTTCTGATAAATCAGGAGAGGTAACAGCCAAACCTCCAAACAGGCCAGTTTTAGCCTGCATGATGAGAAAGTCCCCTCTATTTTACCCTTACAAGGAAAGTAACCTGAAGTAACCTAATGTTAACCAACTGCATTTTGTATTATGCTCTTTCCTTGTTCCTGCTCAAGATACCTTATAAAAACTGACTGTTCTTCCATGCCCAGTGTAGATTTTTAGATAAGATGCTGCTCAATTCATAAATTGTGAATAAAAGCCAATTACATCAAAAAAAAAAAAAAAAAAATGGCACACCAGGAGATTATATCCCACACCTGGCTCGGAGGGTCCTATGCCCACAGAGTCTCGCTCATTGCTAGCACAGCAGTCTGAGATCAAACTGCAAGGCAGCAACAAGGCTGGGAGAGGGGCGATTGCCATTGCCAAGTTAGCTGTTTGATTAGGTAAACAAAGCGGCTGGGAAACTCGAACTGGATGGAGCCCACCACAGCTCAAGGAAGCCTGCCTGCCTCTGTAGGCTCCACCTCTGGGGCCAGGGCACAGACAAACAAAAAGACAGCAGTAATCTCTGCAGACTTCAATGTCCCTGTCTGACAGCTTTGAAGAGAGTAGTGGTTCTCCCAGCACACAGCTAGAGATCTGAGAACGGGCAGACTGCCTCCTCAAGTGTGTCCCTGACCCCCGAGTAGCTTAACTGGGAGGCACCCCCCAGTAGGGGTAGACTGACACCTCACATGGCCGGATACTCCTCTGAGACAAAACTTCCAGAGGAACGATCAGGCAGCAGCATCTGCGGTTCACCAATATCCGCTGTTATGCAGCCACCGCTGCTGATACCCAGGCAAACAGGGTCTGGAGTGGACCTCTAGCAAACTCCAACAGACCTGCAGCTGAGGGGCCTGTCTGTTAGAAGGAAAACTAACAAACAGAAAGGACATCCACACCAAAAACCCATCTGTATGTCACCATCAACAAACACCAAAGGTAGATAAAACCACAAAGATGGGGAAAAAACAGAGCAGAAAAACTGGAAACTCTAAAAATCAGAGCGCCTCTCCTCCTCCATAGGAACGCAGCTCCTCACCAGCAACAGAACAAAGCTGGACAGAGAATGACAAGTTGAGAGAAGAAGGCTTCAGATGATCAAACTACTCTGAGCTACAGGAGGAAATTCAAACCAATGGCAAAGAAGTTAAAAAATTTGAAAAAAAAATTAGACAAATGGATAACTAGAAAAACTAATGCAGAGAAGTCCTTAAAGGATCTGATGGAGCTGAAAACCAAGGCACGAGAGCTACGGGACAAATGCAGAAGCCTCAGAAGCCAATGCGATCAACTGGAAGAAAGGGTATCAGTGATGGAAGACGAAATGAATGAAATGAAGCGAGAAGAGAAGTTTACAGAGAAAAGAATAAAAAGAAATGAACAAAGCCTCCAAGAAATATGGGACTATGTGAAAAGACCAAATCTACGTCTGATTGGTGTACCTGAAAGTGACAGAGAGAATGGAACCAAGTTGGAAAACACTCTGCAGGATATTATCCAGGAGAACTTCCCCAATCTAGCAAGGCAGGCCAACATTCACATTCAGAAATACAGAGAACGGCACAAAGATACTCCTCAAGAAGAGCAACCCCAAGACACATAATTGTCAGATTCACCAAAGTTGAAATGAAGGAAAAAATGTTAAGGGCAGCCAGAGAGAAAGGTCGGGTTACCCACAAAGGGAAGCCCATCAGACTAACAGCTGATCTCTCAGCAGAAACTCTACAAGCCAGAAGAGAGTGGGGACCAATATTCAACATTCTTAAAGAAAAGAATTTTCAACCTAGAATCTCATATCCCGCCAAACTAAGCTTCACAAGTGAAGGAGAAATAAAATACTTTACAGACAAGCAAATGCTGAGAGATTTTGTCACCACCAGGCCTGCCCTAAAAGAGCTCTTGAAGGGAGCACTAAACATGGAAAGGAACAACCAGTACCAGCCATTGCAAAAACATGCCGAATTGTAAAGACCATCAAGGCTAGGAAGAAACTGCATCAACTAACGAGCAAAATAACCAGCTAACATCATCATTACAGGATCAAATTGACACATAACAATAATAACTTTAAATGTAAATGGGATCAATGCTCCAATTAAAAGACACAGACTGGCAAATTGGATAAAGAGTCAAGAACCATCAGTGTGCTGTATTCAGGAAACCCATCTCACGTGCAGAGACACACATTGGCTCAAAATAAAGGGATGGAGGAAGATCTACCAAGCAAATGGAAAACAAAAAAAGGCAGGGGTTGCAATCCTAGTCTCTGATAAAACAGACTTTAAACCAACAAAGATCAAAAGAGACAAAGAAGGCCATTACATAATGGTAAAGGGATCAATTCAACAAGAAGAACTAACTATCCTAAATATATATGCACCCAATGCAGGAGCACCCAGATTTATAAAGCAAGTCCATAGTGACCTACAAAGAGACTCAGACTCCCACACAATAATAATGGGAGACTTTAACACCCCACTGTCAACATTAGACAGATCAACGAGACAGAAAGTTAACAAGGATACCCAGGAACTGAACTCAGCTCTGCATCAAGCAGACCTAATAGACATCTACAGAACTCTCCACCCCAATCAACAGAATATACATTCTTTTCAGCACCACACCACACCTATTCCAAAATTGACCACATGGTTGGAAGTAAAGCACTCCTCAGCAAATGTAAAAGAACAGCAATTATAACAAACTGTCTCTCCGACCACAGTGCAATCAAACTAGAACTCAGGATTAAGAAACTCACTCAAAACTGCTCAACTACATGGAAACTGAACAACCTGCTCCTGAATGACTACTGGGTTAATAATGAAATGAAGGCAGAAATAAAGATGTTCTTTGAAACCAATGAGACCAAAGACACAACATACCAGAATCTCTGGGACACGTTCAAAGCAGTGTGTAGAGGGAAATTTATAGCACTAAATGCCCACAAGAGAAAGCAGGAAAGATCCAAAATTGACACCCTAACATCACAATTAAAAGAACTAGAAAAGCAAGAGCAAACACATTCAAAAGCTAGCAGAAGGCAAGAAATAACTAAGACCAGAGCAGAACTGAAGGAAATAGAGACACAAAAGACCCTTCAAAAAATTAACAAATCCAGGAGCTGGTTTTTTGAAAAGATCAATAAAATTGATAGACCACTAGCAAGACTAATAAAGAACAAAAGAGAGAAGAATCAAATAGACGCAATAAAAAATGACAAAGGGGATATCACCACCGATCCCACAGAAATACAAACTACCATCAGAGAATACTACAAACACCTCTATGCAAATCAACTAGAAAATCTAGAAGAAATGGATAAATTCCTCGACACATACATCCTCCCAAGACTAAACCAGGAAGAAGTTGAATCTCTGAACAGACCAATAACAGGCTCTGAAATTGAGGCAATAATTAGTAGCTTACCAACCAAAAAAAGTCCAGGACCAGATGGATTCACAGCCGAATTCTAACAGAGGTACAAAGAGGAGTTGGTACCATTCCTTCTGAAACTATTCCAATCAATAGAAAAAGAGGGAATCTTCCCTAACTCATTTTATGAGGCCAGCATCATCCTGATACCAAAGCCTGGCAGAGACATAACCAAAAAAGAGAATTTTAGACCAATATCCCTGATGAACATTGATGCAAAAATCCTCAATAAAATACTGGTAAACCGAATCCAGCAACACATCAAAAAGCTTATCCACCATGATCAAGTGGGCTTCATCCCTGGGATGCAAGGCTGGTTGAACATATGCAAATCAATAAATGTAATCCAACATATAAACAGAACCAAAGACATAAACCACATGATTATCTCAATAGATGCAGAAAAGGCCTTTGACAAAATTCAACAACCTTCATGCTAAAACCTCTCAATAAATTAGGTATTCATGGGACTTATCTCAAAATAATAAGAGCTACCTATGACAAACCCACAGCCAATATCATACTGAATGGGCAAAAACTGGAAGCATTCCCTTTGAAAACTGGCACAAGACAAGAATGCCCTCTCTCACCACTCCTATTCAACATAGTATTGGAAGTTCTGGCCAGGGCAATCAGGCAGGAGAAGAAAATAAAGGGCATTCAGTTAGGAAAAGAGGAAGTCAAATTGTCCCTGTTTGCAGATGACATGACTGTATATCTAGAAAACCCCATCATCTCAGCCCAAAATCTACTTAAGCTGATAAGCAACTTCAGCAAAGTCTCAGGATACAAAATCAATGTACAAAAATCACAAGCATTCTTATATACCAATAACAGACAAACAGAGAGCCAAATCATGAGTGAACTCCCATTCACAATTGCTTCAAAGAGTATAAAACACCTAGGAATTCAACTTACATGGGATGTGAAGGACCTCTTCAAGGAGAACTACAAACCACTGCTCAATGAAATAAAAGAGGATACAAACAAATGGAAGAACATTCCATGCTCATGGGTAGGAAGAACCAATATCGTGAAAATGGCCATACTGCCCAAGGTAATTTATAGATTCAATGCCAACCCCATCAAGCTACCAATGACTTTCTTCACAGAATTGGAAAATATTACTTTAAAGTTCATATGGAACCAAAAAAGAGCCTGCATCGCCAAGTCAATCCTAAGCCAAAAGAACAAAGCTGGAGGCATCACGCTACCTGACTTCAAACCATACTACAAGGCTACAGTAACCAAAACAGCATGGTACTGGTACCAAAACAGAGATATAAACCAATGGAACAGAACAGAGCCCTCAGAAATAATGCCACATATCTACAACTATCTGATCTTTGACAAATCTGACAAAAACAAGAAATGGAGAAAGGATTCCCTATTTAATAAATGGTGCTGGGAAAACTGGCTAGCCATATGTAGAAAGCTGAAACTGGATCCCTTCCTTACACCTTATACAAAAATTAATTCAAGATGGATTAAAGACTTACATGTTAGACCTAAAACCATAAAAACCCTAGAAGAAAACCTAGGCAATACCATTCAGGACATAGGCATGGCAAGGACTTCATGTCTAAAACACCAAAAGCAATGGCAACACAAGCCAAAATTGATGAATGGGATCTAAAGAGCTTCTGCACAGCAAAAGAAACTACCATCAGAGTGAACAGGCAACCTACAGAATGGGAGAAAATTTTTGCAACCTACTCATCTGACAAAGGGCTAATATCCAGAATCTACAATGAACTCAAACAAATTTACAGGAAAAAAACAATCCCATCAAAAAGTGGGCGAAGGACATGAACAGACACTTCTCAAAAGAAGACATTTATGCAGCCAAAAGACACATGAAAAAATGCTCATCATCACTGGCCATCAGAGAAATGCAAATCAAAACCACAGTGAGATACCATCTCACACCAGTTAGAATGGCCATCATTAAAAAGTCAGGAAACAACAGGTGCTGGAGAGGATGTGGAGAAATAGGAACACTTTTACACTGTTGGTGGGACTGTAAACTAGTTCAACCATTGTGGAAGTCAGTGTGGCGATTCCTCAGGGATCTAGAACTAGAAATACCATTTGACCCGGGAATCCCATTACTGGGTATATACCCAAAGGACTATAAATCATGCTGCTATAAAGACACATGCACACGTATGTTTATTGCAGCACTATTCATAATAGCAAAGACTTGGAACCAACCTAAATGTCCAACAATGATAGATTGGATTAAGAAAATGTGGCACATATACACCATGGAATACTATGCAGCCATAAAAAAGGATGAGTTCATGTCCTTTGTAGGGAAATGAATGACACTGGAAACCATCATTCTCAGCAAACTATCGCAAGGACAAAAAACCAAACACCGTGTGTTCTCACTCATAGGTGGGAATTGAACAATGAGAACACGTGGACACAGGAAGGGGAACAACACACGCTGGGAAATGTTGTGGGTGGGGGAGTGGGGAGGGATAGCATTAGGAGATATACCTAATGCTAAATGATGAGTTAATGGGTGCAGCACACCAACATGGCACATGTATACATATGTAATAAACCTGCACGTTGTGCACATGTACCCTGAAACTTAAAGTACAATAATAATAATAAAATTTAAAAAAAAGTTCAAATGCATTGAGGCTACAAGGCTAATTTTTACTCTAATTTCAGCTATTCATACAATCAAATTTGTATAACTTATTATAAATATGGTATTCCTAAAAAAATCAATACAAATGTTTCCCTTAGTGTTGAATGCCTTACTTCAGGAAATGATTGGCATTGATTTATATTAATCTTCTGTATGTAGTCACATAATCTAGACATCTTTGAGATGTGTCAAAACATTATAACTGTTGCTTCCATAAAGAGTTACACAATTGTGCTCATTCTATGTCAATAGCTCATATGTATAAGATTCCAGAAATGTAACAAATATAGAGAATCTTAAGAATCAAATGCTTATTAGGTACAAAACTCTGTTTTGGAAAACCCTCTTGACATCAATTACTTTTCCCTAAAAATAAATAAACCACACAAAGTATAAAGGAAAAAAATCTCTTCAAATAAACTCTGTGGCTTGTAGATAAAACATTAGTGATTCTCTTAGAAGTACAACTCATTTCATTTGTAAGAAAGGTCAGTAGGTTGGGCATGGTGTCTCACGCCTGTAATCCCAGCACTTTGGGAGGCCAAGGCAGGCAGATCACTTGAGGTCAGGAGTTCAAGACCAGCCTGGCCAACATGGAGAAATCCTGTATCTACTAAAAATACAAAAATTAGCCAAGCGTGGTAGCATGTGCCTGTAGACCCAGCTACTAAGGAGGCTAAAGCATGAGAATCACTTGAACTGGGAGGCAGAGGTTGTAGTGAGCCAAGATCATGTCACTGCATCTCAAAAAAAAAAAAAAAAAAAGAAAAAGAAGAAGGTTCATGAGCTCACTGTCGTCTCTAAGAGACTGACTCGTAATTGTCATTAATGGTTTTAGAATCTCTAAAACTCACTGCCGCTTCTGAAAATTAACATTTTCCTCATTCTTGCAGAAACATTCACCAAGAAATCATAACACCAGGGCCGTGGTAAGACTTTGGCCTCTCAGCCTTTAAAAAGAGTATGAGAAGTAATCTAACACTATAGCGGTTAACACAAGAATGAGCCTGAAGTCAGAATTTCTCCTTGCACAATTATGATTGTCCAAAAGTTTGGTTTTGCTTATGTTGAAAAAGAAAGAGTAAAGACAAAATTACTTAAAGGAAAAGGAAGAAGCTCTAAAAAGAGACAACAGACTTAAAATCCTTAAGCCTCAATAAGGCAGGCACAAAGATGAAGGAACCATCTTGAAGCACTACAACATTTTGCTGAAACACCAGTAACTAGAGTACCTAACCCACCTTCCTATCCTTTCCTCCTCCACTTCTAAAGATAAATTTAAAACAAATGCTAGTTAAATAAGAGGAGCTACCAGTGCAATTAAATACAGAATCAAGTTAAAAATGAAAACACGGGAATTCCAATACTGTATGTCTTTAAAAATATAATGCACTACCATTCACCTTGGAAAGCTAAGAAATCATTCTCTTGAAGTCCTTCTCAGAATTCTGTCAGAATATGAAATAAGTTTTATTCAGATGGAAATATATACACAAATAGGTATACAGTATTTTTTAGCCTACCATTGTGAAAGAAAATATGCAAATTTGCCCTTGAAAGGTCCAGTTTATGAATGCGTCATCAAAATAACAGCAGGATATTGGAAACATAACAGCAACCACTTAAAACAGGCCTTACCATTTTCACCTTCCTTTATCTATCCCTGTAGACCTGCTGATTCCCTGGTCAGAGTGTCCAACTCATCCTCACACTGTTCCGCATTACTTTTCCCATAAATTCTCCTAAGTTTCCAAGAAGAAAGTCTCATTCTCTTCTCCCTGTTACTACTATATCTTTACATACCATTATTGTTGCATTTGCCATGATCTTTATATGTCTTCTCATTAGTCTATGAGTTCCCTGCAATCAGCAACTATCTTCTCCGTTTTGAACCCCAGCACCTGACAACACCGGCTGTGAGAGTAAATGCTCAAGAAATGTCTGAATAATTTAAGAATTATCTAATACACACTTCAGGAGGCCGAGGCAGGTGGATCACCTGAGGTCAGGAGTTCGAGACCAGCCTGGCCAACATAGTGAAACCCCGTCCCTACTAAATATACAAAAAATAGCTGGGCGTGGTGGCGGGTGCCTGTAATCCCAGCTATACGGGAAGCTGAGGCAGGAGAATCGCTTGAACCAGGGAGGCGGAGGTTGCAGTGAGCCGAGATCATGCCACTGCACTCCAGCCTGGGTGACAGAGCGAGCTCCATCTCAAAAAAAAAAAAAAAAGAATTATCTAATCTGCACTCCTTATCTAATCACCATATAGCCTTGGGCTTTTTCTTAGCATTTAATTCAGAGTGGCCTCTCCCAATATAAATGAAATATACCCTCCCCTTGTAAATCTCCTCTCAGTGTCCAAATCAACAAATAAGTTTGTGCCTACTCAACTTTTTGAGTTCTCATCAAGAGGTTTTCATTATGACATCTCTCTCTCAGAGAAATTTCTTTTCTGGCATACAGCTGTGAATCAGGATGTGCTTAGAGTCATTCCAATCATTCTTTAGTAAGCATCCATTGATCGCCTAGCTGGGCACTATCTAGGCTTGAGTTTACACTCCTGTTGGAAAGGTCAATTCCCCAGATTTCTTGCCTCTAGGCCAAAAGCCCTTTGAGCCCCAAACTCTCCATGAATAAGACCAAAACATTTGGGTAAGAATTTTTCAATGTATCTCTTACTGGTAGCCAAAAAAAGTTCCTTAAATACCTACATTTAATTTCCAAGGGGCAACCTAATGATTCATGACTAGTAATCACCTCCAGTCCCACTCATCAAGATGTCTCTCTATTTGTGGGGAGATGTATTCAAAAACAGGTTGGATTCCTCTCTCCAGGATGGGTTAAAATAGCCAGGATGACCATATCTTCTGGTTGCCCAGGGCAGCCTCGGTTTATAACCACTGTCCTGAGGTAATTATTGATAGCATCCTTTGCATTCTCCAAAGTATCCTGGTCCAGACAATAATGTATATGGTAATCCTACATACAACTCTGTCTTATTGGGGGTGGGGGAGGCTTTATAAGAAAATCCGTAAGCAACCAGCTTTTCCTTTTCATACAACCTCTATCTTAAAAAATAACTCAGATTTTCAGTAAGAAAATTGTGGGAGTTAGATGTATTTCTTATATTGGGAGGATGTACTTTTTGCCCTTGCTAAAAAACCAGCGAACAACATAACCCAACTGTCTGCTTCATTTCAGACAGTGGGGAAACATAAGTGAAAAAGGTCATTTCAACTAAAATGCAATCTGTAGATGAGATAGCTATTATGTATGTTAATTATATCTCCAGTGACCTACTTATGGGAAAAATATCTTTCCACCAAAATCCTATTTGATGTATCTTCAAAGGCTGTAATTAAACATATAAAAAGGAATTCTGTTGTTATAAGAAAAAAAGAGGTAAAATGAGCTCTATTTTTGTTCTATCAATTAGTGGGTTGCCTTTGCTGTCATAATAACGAAAGTTATTCCTCCAAGGTGTAAGGAAGCAAAAGAGAACAATCTGCAGCTTCCTTTCATTTTACCCCAGTGATACAGATGTGTCCTGTGGTTTTTTCATTGGAATTATGGAAAAGGCAGGATGGCACAATACTTACAACAAGGCAGTCCCTTTTGGATTTATTATTTTTTTTCTTGGAACTAAAGAGCCTATCCTTGCTGGAATCCCAGATTTCTAGCATACTAGTTAACTGGATGACCTTAAACAAATTACTTAAACCCTTTGACCCTCAGTTTCCTCATAAAGTAAATGAGTATAATTAATAAATAAATAAGTATAATAAATCAAGTAAATGAATATAATATAAATGAGTAAAACACATCATCATTTGTTGTGAGAATGAAAATCACGTTAATTGTAGAAAGCAGTATTCAAACATTAATTATTATGATAAGTGATAAGGGTGATACCTGTGGAAATGGAGAGGAAGAAGCAAATGCAATGGTTTGGAAAACTCAATGCATTTGGAAGACAAGGTCGGAGATGGAAATCATAATCTTTGAGACACTGGTGAACTTAGTGGCATTTCTATTAACAAGGAGAAAGTTGGAAAAGTTGCCTGCATCAGTTTCTTAGGCTGCTGTAACAAAGTACCTCATACTGGCTGGCTTAAAACCAGGGAAACACACACTCTCACGGAGCCGCTGAGAGGGACTCTGCTCCATGCTCCCCTCCCAGCTCCTGGTGGTTGTGGGCAATGCTTGATGTTCTTTGCTTGTGGCAGTGTAACTCCAACCTGTGCCTTTGCCTTCACGTGGTCCTCTTTCCTCTCGTGTGTCTGTGTCCAATTTTCAGTCTTCTTAAAGACACCAGCCACAATTAATTCGGGGCCCACTCAAATCCACTATGACCACAGCTTGACTTGATTACATCTACAGAGACCCTATTTCCAAATAAGATCACATTCACAGGTTCCAAATTCATCACGAATTGGAGTGGGGGCACACGATTCAACCCAGCACAGGGCCTGTTTGGGAGCAGTGATCACAGGGTCAACACTCTGAAATCGGACATAATAAAGTTCCTCTAGGAGGACTTTTACAGAAATGAAAAGAATAATAGGGATTCATGCACATTTTCCAAATATAGCAAATTTTCTTAGCCTCTAACATGAAAGGGAAAGGGTCTCTTCATTGTTCTCATTTGTCTTACCTGCCATCCAGCGTTAAGCAGTATGTTAAAGAGTTTCTTCTTTACAACTTTTCCTCTCACATTATTTTCTACATGCAGCAACTTCTTTAACTCAAGTTGTTTGATTAGGAGTAAATGTGCATAAACAATCATATTATTAAGCTTCTGCACCAATGTAGCAGCATCACTTTAACTTCTTCCTCAACCACCCAGAAGCGTAGAACAAGAGATCCCTTCCCATTTAATATGGTAAGTACGTAGTTCAACTCTTTACTATCTAATGAGAAAGTCTTTCTTTTTTTTTTTTCTTCTGAGACAGAGTCTTGCTCTGTTGCCAGGCTGGAGCACAATGACACGATCTGGGCCCACTGCAACCTCCATCTCCTGGGTTCAAGCGATTGCCTCAGCCCCCCGAGTAGCTGGGATTACCGGCACGTGCCACCACACCCAGCTAATTTTTGTATTTTTAGTAGAGAAGGGGTTTCACCATGTTGGCCAAGATGGTCTTGATCTCCCGACTTTATGATCCACCCACCTCAGCCTCCCAAAGTGCTGGGATTACAGGCGTGAGCCACCGTGTCTGGCCAAGAAAGTCTTTCAATAGGACATGTAGTCTCTAGTTCAACACAAGCCCTCCCACGTGCTATCCCTCATCCCTGTGGTCTGACACCAGATCCATTCGCACATTTATGGTACCTGTTGGAGCTCTGAAAGCTTAAGTTTGCCACCCATGAACTCCATGAATTCTAACACCTTGTGGCCCTGAAACCAGCCCTCCTTTTCAAGCTAGAACTATCACTTGACTCCATTTCACCCAAAATTCCCTCACTTGTCACTGAAGGGCCAGCCATTTTCCCTCATTATTCAGTTGTTTTGAAATGTTTCTCAGTCCAGCTTTGGTCTCCCCCACAACTAGATTAAAAATAGCTTCGTATTTTGTATCCTCCCACAACACCTAGCCTGACAATCTGCACAGAACAGACATTCAAATGCTTGCTGGCAGAAAATGAAAGGCCCAGTGAGACAATATCCTACAATGGCTCTCCTATTCTGGGGCTCTTGGTGCCACCCTCAGAGTTGGGGAAAAGAGGCCCAACTTTGGAGGACCTCATTTCGGCCCTCTTTCATCTTCTCCCCACCCAAGGGAGCAATGAGGACACAGGCCCAAGGGACCATGCCTATTTGTAGCCCATGTCCTCTCCCCAGCTTCACATCCTCGTTCCAAGCACTTGGGACTCTGGAATTTTCTCCACCCAAATGACCCCAAACCCACTTCTAGGGCTTGCATGGGCCCTCCCCAGTCCATCGTCTTGGGGGTGAACATGCCACTGGTGTACATGTCACTAAATCTGAAGGTACCCAGGGGACAGATATTTGCAAGGGGGTGTTGACAAAGCCTGGATGTGCTAGCTAGGGTGCATGTAAAGTCTTTTGCACTGTGGGTGGGAGGGGGTAGAGAGAAAGGAACACCAGCCAGGGGTTTCCATTGGTAATCCTGTCTGTGCCCTGCAAATGTACGGTGTCTCCCTGGCTCAACATGCACTCAGGGGTTGAAGCAGTAAACTATCAATGGCAATATTGTCTCATTTCCAACTTTTATCCAGGATATGCTCTTTCGGCCTCAGAATATTTTGGTATAGATCTACTCGGTAAAGAAAGATCTCACTTCGAGTTGTTTGCTAAAAGAATAGTAGACTAAATACAGAGAAAGCCTTCATCTTCACCCAGGGTTTTTAAGAAGTGAAAGAAACTTTGCAAGCATGTAGAATTGGTACATATTATTAGCTAAAGGTGCTAAGATTCCTCTGAGTTAGCCAGAGTTTCTGGAGCAGATATAATACCCAGGACAATTGGGAGTAATGTCATGTGGTCACATACATATCAATATCCACGCTGAAATGCCATCGCAGTGCACATCTAGGTTCAAAACACATGCATTATCATAAAATACACACAAGTTAGGAGCTACAGCATGAAATCAATTCGACAATACTAATTAAAAGTACATTTAAACTATCTTCAAAGCAGCCATTAAATCTCACTTTATCTATTCTATAATCCAACCATTGTTTATACATGGAAGTTCAAAGAGAATCAAATGGGAGATGGAAATGAGATGGGTTTGACAAGGCTTTGTTAAGGTCAGGTTGTCCACAGGGGCAACAAAATTAGTCACACTAAAAAAATTAGTGTGCAAATTAAAATGGTCACCTTCATATTCACTCTCACACACTGGAAATTTAGCTATGCTAGGTCTCAAGATCAGACGTCAGATTTTTCCTTACTGGTTATGCTATTGTGGGCCCAGTTCCTGTTTTAAATTCAGTATGGAAATGAAAATTCAGCTCTGATTTTCCTGATGAGGAATATCTTCAGGCAGTCTGCTTGGTCTTCCCCTACCCCTGCCCTCAAAACATACATTGCTGAATTGTTTTCCATCATAGGTTTAAAGGGAAAATTTTCAACCTTTTTGGCAGATTAGCTGAAAATTTTCATTATATTTTATACAGAATGTATGTGCCTGCAAATCAACAAGTAATGCAAATCAAGCATCTTTGGCTAGCATGCTTTGACACAGTTTGATATATTATACATTCTTTAGCTGTTCTTTTCCTCCTCTCCCTCCTCATCCTTTTTCAAATTTTGAATCTGCAATTTCTACTCATCTACTAATGCTGACAACTCAAATTCTGTCCTGCAGATAAGCAGGGTCTTTAGACTTCCTTTATGTGGTCAACCACTGGCATAAAAACTCATCCTCATCCATGCCAGCCTGCCCCTTGGCCACCATAAAGTATACCTTGCGGCAGGCACAAAACTAGTCAAGGGACTAGAAAAAGCAGGACCTCATCATATACATGTGCAGACACTCACCCACCCACCCTTCAAGTGACCCCAAATCACTAGGTCATCAAGTTCTGAAGCTGCGTCCAGACTGAAGCTGAAGCCCTCTTTCATGGACCCTTCCCTGCTCCTAAGGTCTGGTCAGTTCCAGCCCCTAGGAAGAAATATAGTGAAAAATAGGAAGGATTATTCTCCTACTGGATCTGAGCAGCATCTTTGGGCAACAAGAAACAATAAGAAAAAGAGGACCATGCTCTTTGCTTTTTTAAAAAAAATACTCCTTTTCATTCTTCATGGCTAATTTGGTAGAAATCATCTTCAGTGATTTTAGAAGGCCAGTATTTGCAAATACAGCCTTAATATAAAGAAATTCGGCTGGGCGTGGTAGCTCGTGCCTGTAATCCCAGCACTTCAGGAGGCCGAGGCAGGCAGATCACCTGAGGTCAGGAGTTCAAGACCAGCCTGGCCAACGTGGTGAAATCCCATCTCTACTAAAAATACAAAAATTAGCCGGGTGTGGTGGTGGGCACCTGTAATCCCAGCTATTTGGGAGGCTGAGGCAGGAGAATCACTTGAACCCAGGAGGCAGAGGTTGCAGTGAGCCAAGATCAAGCCATTGCAAAAGGAGCGAAACTCCATCTCAAAAAAAAAAAAAAAGAAATAAATAAATAAATTCAACACAATCAATTATTCCCAAAAGTTCTAAAACAAAATTGAATCTATAATATCCAGATTCTGGGGGATTATTTGTTTGGTTTTTCATTTGGTAGGGGAGTTGGTGGTGAAACATGAAGGACAGTGGAGGCTTTGAGAGGCTGAGAGATGAACAAATCTGAGAAAATGATTTGGAAATGAAAATAATGAAAAATAAAATGCTCTGAGCATTTTTTGGGTTTTTATAGCTTTGGTTTCTGGAAAGAATGGATTTGCTGATGAGCTTTCCTAACAGAATTGAAAACTGAAACTTTTCTTGGTCCTACATTCTGTGATATGTCCCAAGTTACACCAACTGGTGAATTTGATTCTCATTTTTGTTATGATATATTATTTATAACAATTGCATTCTGCTCTTTTAAGAATTTCAAGATCACCTTACCAAGAATGATTACTCTGACTTAATAAAGGATACAAATGTTACAAAAGACCAATTCACTCAGCAAGGGAGCGGGGGCAACCTCTTCCAGAAGGACCTACCGTTGTAGCCTTCACATCAGAGAAACAAGAATAAATTTTAATATCATTTTTATTTTATCTTAGTTTCTTTTTAATGCCCAAGCATTTTTGGGTTCTTGTAGCCAAATACAATTAGTGCTATTAAGCATCACAATTGAAATGCCCGTAACTATCAGATGCTAACTTATTTTCCACCCCCGTTAAGCAGCAGAAACCAATGGAACACTGTACTGCAGGCTGCCAGGAGAAAAGTGAACATAACTCAATGAGGGTTTTCTGAAAACTGCATCTGCTGCATCATCATGACAATATGAATGAGGGCCACTCCATTTACCTAATGATGACGTGACCTGCCGGAAAAACACATCCCAGGAAAAAAGGCACATCAAAGTCCCAAACTAGCCTTATGGAAGCTAACTATTCTCATATGTCTCTCAGAGGAGCTTTGTAAATATTGATCATTCAATGGAAGGGTGAAATCTCAATAATTAGCCTTGTTCTTTTCCACTCCCCCAGCCCAGCTCTTGGATATACCCAGGCTCCTTCCTTAGTACCTCTCCCTAAGACGATGCAAGAGGCAGGGAGAGAGTAAGCGAAGGAATGTTTATAGAGAAACCACATGTGCCAGGCACTACACCTACCATCTTCATAAATGGCATCTCAAAGTAGTGCTGGGACTAGATCTTAACCACATGGAAGCAAGATCAGACCTATATGGCACATCAACATCAATCCCAGCTGAGTCAATGATTTATATGCAAAAAATCTTCAATGATCAGTTTTTTTTAAAACAGCATCAATAGAAAAAAAAAAAAACAGGGAAAGTACATAAAGGCAACTCACCAGAAGAGAATACAAGTAGGCATATGAAAACTATTTGGCCTCATTATCATGGAGTGCAAATGAAAATCACGCCATATCATATTTTGTTTGCAAGAGGGGCAGATTGACAAAAAAAATCCAGTGTTAATGGGCATATGAGAAAACAGACACCCATTCCCATTTATTCGTGTGCACAGCAAGATGAAAGATAATATGACAGCTTGCATCACCGTCATTCAAAGTGGGATGTTATGCCACCCAAAAATTCCAATTCTAGGATATATAATCTAAAGAAATCATTGGACAAGCAGCCAAATACCTATGTAATGGCAAAGTAATCACAGTGTGATACACAGTAACAAAAATGAGAAAAAAAATAAATGCTTAGTGATAGGAGACCAATTAGTTATGTTGACTCTCCACAATGGAAATATATGGCTGAGAAAATCAATGCACATGAATATTTACTGACATGAAATGCTGTCTACAGTACATGAGAAAGTAATGAATAAAACCTACCTGGCCAGGAGGGAGTATAATAAAGGTTAAGAGGGGCTGCCTGTGCTCAAATTCCAAGTCTGCCACTTACCTGCTGCCTCACCGTGAACAGGCTCTCGACTGGCCTCATCTGGGAAATGGGAATGGTAATACTGCAAGCACTCAGCCAGTGCTCAGCCCACAGCAAGCTTTAAAAGTGTCTCTGTTACTTTCAGGTGAAGATGATTGGGATTATTTTTATGCTGGCACACACATACACACATATTTGTAAGTTGGAATTATAGTCACCAAAACTTAATGGTGGTAATCACTGGGTGGTAGGCGAACAGTGTTTTATTATTTATGCACAAGAAAGTAAACACAATTCTATCCCCTCTTGGTTATGAGCATGTCATGTCTATTGGTTGTCAAAGTTCAAACCTAAGAATTTTTGTTAAAATTTTTTTTAAAGTTTTAGTATCAGTTTGACTGTTAGCAAGAGCGGCCAGGGATGCTGTCTGTTCTGTTTCCTCTCTATTTTTAATGTGAGGGATTCATATTCTGTTGGCTCTTTTGATACTAAAATCATCCACTTTATATAAATTTAAAAATACTATTAATACTTCATCCAAACAATTTTAGATCCCCAAGCTAACTGTGTCAAAACATTCTCCGACAGAGGTCTATGTTTATAAAAATGAAGAACTGAGCTGCACTGTAAGTCCTTTCTAAATCTTCAGAAAAACATCTCCTGTCTGCTCCAAATTGCTCACAGACATGGAGTTTATTACCCTGTGCTGGAAGCCAAATGGGGATCTCATTTCTACTTTGACAATTAAAAGATAAAATCCTGTACCAGAATTGCATGTTTTTGTGGCTGACTTTTCTTTTTTTAAATGCAAATGTAAAAGTGATACTTTTCCTCCATCTGACTAGCAAAAATTAAAGTCAGATAACAAAATGTTGGTGGATGTGTGGGGAAACAGAAAGTTTCATGCATTGCTGTTGGGAACAATAAGTTAGTGCAGATGCTTTGAAGAGAATTTGGCAGTAATTTTTTAAACATGAAAATATGCACATTTTAGATTGGTTATTAGATGATACTATGTGGTTTTATTAGGCATGATCATTTTATTGTGGTTACATAAGAGAATGATTATTATCAGGGAATCAGTGATGGAATACTTAGGGAGTAAAGTCTAAAACTTTAAAAGTTTCAGTAAAAAATAAACACATGGCTGGATACAGTGACTCACGCCTGTAATCCCAGCACTTTGGGAGGTTGAGGTGGGTGGATCATTTGAGCTCAGGACTTCAAAACCAGCCTGACCAACATGACGAAACTCGGTCTCTATCAAAAGTACAAAAAATTAGCTGGGCATGGTGGCATGGGCCGTTGCCAGCTACTCATGAGGCTAAGGTGGGAGTAATGCTTGAGCCTGGGAGGCCTAAGTTGCAATGAACTGAGACTGCACCACTGCACTCTAACCTGGGTGACAGAGTGAGACCCAATCTCAAAAAAAGAAAAAAAAATCCCCACATATATGACTGAGTGTGTGTCTATCTAGAGAAAAAGCATATATGGCAAGAATACATTCTTGGATAATTTAGGTAAAAGGCAAGCAGATGATTGTTGTGTTCTTTCAACTTTCCTGCAGGTTTAAAAAATTTCAAAACTAAAGAGTTGGAGAAAAAAGTGGCATGGCCTCACGTCCACAAGGTAACATGCACAACAATGTCCACTGCACCATTAGTAACCGTGAATAACTGGGTATTGCCCAAATGCCTGAACAAAATGTGTATTTGTTGTAGGAAATATTTTACAGCAATGAAAAGGAGTATACTGAATCTATAGCACAACGGCATAGATGGATCTTAGAAAGCAGTGCTGAGTGAAAAAATAAATACCTGAATATAGGTTGCCTAATAAGTCTCATAAAACCATTTACTTAAACATTCATTTTAAAGCACACATAAGGCCGGGCATAGTGGCTCATGCCTGTAATCTCAGCAGTTTGGGAGGCCAAGGCGGGCAGATCACCGGAGGTCAGGGGTTCAAGACCAGCTTGGCCAATGCGGTGAAACCCCATCTCTACAAAAATACAAAAATTAGCTGGGCACGATGGTGGGTGCCTGTAGTCCCAGCTACTTGGGAGGCTGAGACGGGAGAATTGCTTGAACTCAGGAGGCGGAGGTTGCAGCGAGCCAAGATCCCTCCATTGCACTACAGTCTGGGCGACACAGCGAGACTCCATTTCAAAAAATAAAAATAAAAATAAAAATAAAAATAAATAAAGCACACATAAAATGCATTGTTTCGCAGTTGCATATCTATGAAAGATATGGAGTGTGGAATCAAACACATCATGGCAGATATATGGAGGTAGATGCTAATGGGGTGGGGGCAGGGATCATGAGGGAAAAAGGGGGCCACGACAGATAATACTGATGAAAGCAATCCATTCCTGAGCACTGCACCTGGAAAAAGCTTTATTTTTGAGTTTTAACTTACTGGATCAAATGTTTTAGAAAGGAATAAAATGCATTCATTATAAAGCTGAATCATTCCAGGCCACCACCAGGGCATCACAATACATCTCCATGTGTGAGTTAGCAAGTCCCAGAACCCAGCCTTCCTCTTCCTCACAGCCCAGGCCACTCACAACTGTGTGCTCAGAGCTCGCCCCCTCCTCTCTCACTCCTAACCAACCCCAGGTTTACCAAATCAGAAGCTTGCTTGGAAATTGCCTTGTGCCACTGACTAATGTGCCCTACCCACCCCCGCCACCCCAAGACACACACACATCCCACGGCCCCTTTTCTTCTTAATCATGGTAACCCAGCATAGGGTTAGAGTTAAGGTACAGTTAAGAATGTATCTTTGGCAGGTACAACTTCAGCCGTTTGGGAAGGATGCACTTTCTTTTTGGGGACAACTTCTTTGAGAGTCTCCAGCACTTTAAAGATACTAATAATTTTACATTTAGAAGTTACAAGAATCAGTACAAACAGGAAATACATTTATACGATAAAAGACGTTTTTCCATCCCACACAGCATGGGTTACCATTGTTAAGAAGAAATCACTCTCATCCGGGCAATGACCCTCTTGCAGCCCTTCATTTTGAAGTGAGCTATAGCCAAAATAAGAACACACCCGGGGGTCTTGGGGTGCCCCTCCACAGCAGCCTTGCCCTGGGCTGACACCAAGGAGGCATGCACTGCATGCATATACGGAATAAATGAATGAATGAATAAGTGAATGAGAAAGAAGCGAGAATGGGAGAAAGAGAAAGGGACAAGAGACGAAAATGGAAAGAAAAAGATTAGGATAGAGAAGCAGCTGACTCCGCGAGGCTATGGTAAATTGCCAGAGCCAGACACATCTCCCAAATTTATTATTCCCATGAGTAATTATGGTCCAGTGGGAAAGTAACCAGAACGCAGTGAAATCAGTGAAGACCACCTTGCTTTTTCCAGTATTTTTATGTTCTAGGGCAAGTACAGACATTTTGCTGTGCACTCTCATTCTAATTACTTGAACAATATTTCATTAAGAACAACATATTGGTTAGCTGGGGATATGAATGGCCCACGCTTGGGAAACTTACTGGCAGAGGATGGAACTATCTTTTCAATAACTAACACAAATATGATAGAAAAAAACAAGAGAGGGTCTGGATAAATGGTACAAGGAAGAAAGCTAAGTGTAAAGCTGTTCTGCTCCGGTGGAACAAGGAGTGCAGTGGTTAATAGATGATTACTTCATGGGAGCAAATGACACCATAGAAGATTAAGTAACCTTTAGTATTCATGACTAGACAATCCCTAATCAAGAGTGAAGAGGAAAAAGACACTTTCTCAAAAAACGGGATCATCTGCATAATGTTTTTATATTAGCTTTCTATGATCATATTTTTGAAGAGGGAATCTGAGCAGCCCTTAGGGATTATCTTACCCAACCCTTTCATTTTGCCAACAAATTCAGAATGGCTAAATGACTTTCCTCAGGCCTCATAGCCATTTAGAACCACAACCCCGGAAGGACCCCAGCCCCATTTTTACAAATGGGACCCTGTCCTCTGAAATCTATCTCAGTCTCCCAGCTTTCTGGTGATTCAGTTGGAAAACATAAACATATTTAAAAAAATAACTCTTAAGACAATAGAGGATCTTTAAATATAGATCAGATAATATATAATGGAAATGTTATTAATATTCTTAGGTGTGACAAGGTATTTTGCTCATGTAGAAGGGTTCTTAACAAAGAAGCATTTGGAGGTGCCTTGCCATGAAGCCTGCACTTTCGCATTGTCCAGCAAAACAGAACAGATAGATTAGATAGCTAGCTAGCTAGATATAGATAAGCAAATATGGCAAAATATTGACAGTTACTAAGTTTAGATGGCAGAGAAGGGGAGTTCATTATACTATTGCTTCAAACCTTTATTTTGAAGATTTTTCATAATAAGAGAATACAGATACATTTTTTAAAATCACTCTTTTAAAGCATTTCAAAGTTTAAGTAGTAGTCTTACATCTGTGTACCCAGTTGCTCAGACACCCCATATGACACAGCAAAGCCAGACTTCCAAAGGAGGGAGATTTATGGGGCTCCCAGATCATACATCTAACCACAATGACAGCAAAATCACTTCTAGAAAATGTATCTAGGGAATGGTAGAAACCAGATGAGGTTCTCCATTAGGTATGATGAAGACACCTTGGACCCAGGTGTCACTGTTGCCATTCTTCCCATAAAAGGCTAGGGTGGGGTAGAGACTGGGGCCTGCCTTCTGTATAAAGTCGGAAGAAGCCTCTGAAAAAGTATGACAGACAGTAATGATTTTCCAAGAAAGACTGCTACTACTTTTGTTTACTTCTGTATTCTAAAGAAGCAATTTCAAAACACCTGATTCAGAGTTGTATCTCCCCTAGCAAGCACCATTACTGAAAAAAGGTAAAAAAACAAAAAAAACCTCGCCCTGAGAACCTAAGCAGGATGGGGCTAAATATTTGGGTCTTCTCCATTGTTGGCTGGCTTTGTTTTTCCTCTTCCCTTTGAGGCTGATTTAAAGCCTGTTGCTCTCACCACTTTAACATAAACCAGAGGACCTATCTTTTCTCTGGATTCTTACCTGTGACACCACAAATTTCTTATTACTATTAAGAAATGCCTCTTGCTTCTTGATTCCCATCAATTAACTGTTCAAAGTCCAACTGCTCAGAATGGAGTCCAACTTCCCAGAGGCATCTCCTTGGAGCTTGGTCCCAAGCTCCACCTTTGACAACCAGCACAGCCCCTGGGAGGGCTCTGGCTGGAAAGTAGCTCACTGTGCTTGCCAAACATGGGGAAGCTCAGACAATAAAGGTGCAAGTGAGATAAAGGACTGGGGGAGCTGAAGACAAAGGACGGGGCATCCCTTCTGGGCCAGAGGACATAGGGAAGAAGGGCCAGGGTGTCTACATCCTGAAACTTTGATGGAGGAGATGAAGAGGGCATGCTCCAGGAGAAGGGCACAGCTTACCACAGGGCATGCAGAAAAGAAAGTGCATGTCACAGAGTGATGGCAAGTGTGTGTGTGCAAATATGTGCAAGCTGGCATTAAGGGAAGATGTTCTTTAGATCTGAGCTTGGTAAAGTGAAAGACATGGTTAGTCCAACAAAAACAATTTCCTTGGCCATTTCTCATTCACAAAGAAAGCACCATTTAAGAAACAACCTGATACATGTGTATTCCCCTTTCCCAATTTACCTAATGAACAGTGCCACATAAACAAATGGTCCTTCCATCCCCTTTCTTTGGGGGCACAGTCATGGTTTAATAGGTTTACATTTTCAAGCTCAGCTTTTAAACTGTTGAGCTAAACCTACAGATAGAAAATACTTCAACTAGGTGATGGTGAGTATACCCTTGTTATGCGACATACACTGTTGGCTTTAGACCAGAAGTTGATTCTCAAAACATTAGGTATGTAATCCTCACCCGTGGCTACCCATGAGAATTACCTAGAGAGCTTTGAAAAAACTATGTGATGCCAGGGCTTGCCCCTAGAAATTTCCATGGTTATTCAATTATTCAGGTTTGAGAATTACTGGGAAAGTGCTATAAATTTTTCACACTTTCGTTTTTTAAAAACTCTATGAATATAAGTAACAATAAGCCACACTATATTTAAGAAAAGTATATAAGTTAAAGCAGAAATAAGCTACTTAGACAAAATTAATTACTTAATAGTTTAATTTTTTTTCCTCCCCAGTCTTTTTTTTTTTTTTTTTTTTTTTGAGGTGGGGTCTTAGTCTGTCACCAAGGCTGGAGTGCAGTGGCACAATCTCAGCTCACTGCAGCCTCTGCCTCCCAGGCTCAAGTGATCCTCCCACCTCAGCCTCCCAAGTAGCTGGGACCACAGGTGCACAATACTACACCTGACTATGGTGTTTTTTGTTTGTTTGTTTGTTTGTTTTGGTTTTTTTGTAGAGATGGGGTTTTTCCATGTTGCCCAGGCTGATCTTGAACTCCTGAGCTCAGGCAGTTCGCCTGCCTCAGCCTCCCAAAATGCTGGGATTACAGGTGTGACACACTGTGCCTAGCCTCCTCCCCTGCCTTAAAGGGAGGATGTTTTAACTTTCCTCACCAATTTTATTCAAGGTAATATCACCTTATCCTGGTTCCAACAGCTACTTCAACAATGGATTCAGCTAGCTTCCTTTCTATCTTGAATAGCCAAAGCACAGAACTTTGCGGAAAGACAATGCCTAATGCCTCACCTTATGCTTTAAATGAGGAGTTACTAATTTTCTATTTCCTCCAAGTTAAGGGAATGGTGGAAAAAATAGAGTCCTTTATGTCTTTACCCAAACAAAAGTCTCCTTAACTTTTTTGAAAAGAATAGACCCATTCCTCCTGACTTCCTAAGCTTCACTTTTCTAGCTGACATCTAGCTAATGGAAATGTAGACCACATAAGACCGTCCTCTTCAGACAAGTCTCTTGGCCATAATCATAATTCTTAAATGTTTGAACAGTCCCAGTGTTCTCACTACAAACACTAACTTAGGTCAGAATTTTTTAAAAGGCTTTTATATAGGAATTGAATCAGGCTTCACAATTAAGGTGTCACCAGGTACCTATTAAAATGCATTAAATTGTCCCCTCTAGACCTCTACAGACCCCTACAAGGCTGAGCCAGGAAATAAGGATGGGGTGTGGCTAAGTTTATCTATCATGCCTGGTTTTATCCATCCCATTCTGTGAGTCAAAATACCTTCCCAAACCAGTCAAACTAATTTGTTCCCTCAAATGAACAAATCCGTCTTTAGAGGCCAAATAAAGGATAAGAAATATTTTTAAAAAGAAGAAGAGTGAGAATCAGAAAAGCCACTATAAAAGGCCATGCAAGTAATGTCAGGGTTTCATAGTTTCATTGTTTTTATCCATTAACAGATGACTAGATAAGCACGATGTAGTATATACATACAATAGAATTTTATCCAGCCTTAAAAAGGAAGGAAATGCTCACAGATGCTACAGTATGGATGAATCTTGAAAATATTTGCTAAATGAAATAAGCCAGACGCAAAAGGGCAAATATTATATGAGGGGAATGGAGAGTTCTTATTTAATGGATTTAATGAGTTGCTCCTCGGAATGACAAAAAAATTTCTGGAAATGGACAGTAGTGATGGTTGGACAACACTGTAAATGCACTTGATGCCACTGAATTATACACTTAAAAATGGCTAAGAGGGTAAATTTTGTTAGTTAGTGCAAAACCTAGGAAGCTAGAAATTGATGACGCTTTCCTTCAGCTGACTAATTACTACATCAACACACAAAAACTCCATTTCCTCTTTTCCTGGCCGTCTAGTTTCTACCAGTCAAATAAGGTATTAAAAATGGTCTTAAAAAATCTCTCCTCTTTTGCTTCACTTCACTTTCTCCCTTTTTGGGGATAAAGCCCAAACAATCTACCACTGACTTTCTTTGAAGTGTCAAAGCCTGAAAGGAAAATGATAGGTTCACAATACGGATTAAGAAAACTCAGGAATCACTTTCACACATCTTAACAACGGGATACTCAGATGGGTAGCATGAATGCCTTTGTACTAGAGACCTGAAGATATGCCAGACCTTCTCTCATGGAAATTATATGAGTCGGCAAGGCATATAATGATCTGTGATTTAACTAAAGTTAGGAAGTAGTGTATGATCATGTTTAAGCAGAACAGCTCAGTGCTATGGAAAGTCTGGAGAGAAAGAAAGTAGCGTCTGCATTGTCTTAACAGGGATGGAACAGCTAATGTAGATGAGGAATGAGGATTGAGAGCAAGGAGGGTATTTGGAGAACTCTTACAGGGACAGAACCCAAAAAAATGATCACGTATGGGGCAGGGAAGGGACATAAAGGAGAGTCACCAAGCTAGAGTAGGGGATTTATTCTAGGAAGTAGAAACTAACATGAAAAAGGGAGGCTGATGCAGTAATCTATGTGGTAAAGAAGAAGTGGTTTCAATGATTGAAAAAGGGTCTATTCATACGTGGTAAAAGTCCCATGGGCTGGAAGGCACCTATTAGTTACTGAATTTTGCTGGAAAATTTACAACAAAAAAATTAATACTTGTTTCATACTTGATTTAGACTATATTTTCAATCTTCTTGATATGATAACCTAAAAGTTTGAACATGTAAGATCAAATAACTTTAAAATTTTTTATTTTTCAAAATGAAATTCCAATTAAGTCATCCTCTACCCTGATCCCTAGTATTTACTATGAAATGCTGGGTCCCATTCCAAGCCAACTCACTGTAAGTGGCCTTTTCCTGAATAGATCATCTTCAGATCATGGGGCCTCCTATAGGTCTCAATTAGTTTATTCCAGCCCCAGCCGGCGTTAGATCCCAATATCATATTTCTCAATTTCTGGGAGCAAACATAAGTACCCGTTATTAAATTTCCAGCAACTTTAGAGTCTGTATAAAACCAGTCTGGCATTTGTGTTGTTCACACAAATGTAATTCAGTGGCAGGGGATTAAAGGCTCAAAACCCCTCACCATGCACTGCTGCACAACAAATGTAAACCCAGGAGCTAATACCAAATGAGAAAGAGATTCATCGAGCCAGGGAACACCATCGGCTCAACAATGAAACCTAAGGCAGATCCATTTTTCTCTTCAGAGCTCATGCTGTATATTATCATTAGGAGGGAGGTACTGAATCTTTTGCCTTAGGATCTGAATCTGTTTCCATGGTGACAAGAGAGTGGGTCTTTAAACTCCAGGACAAATGAATGAAGCATTCACTGAATCAGGCAATTTCTGGTTATTTTCAAAGCTTAAGAAAGGACAGATAATGGCTGTAAGTCTTGCCAAACACTGATTTGTTTCATTTTTAAGTACAGAGGTCAATGATGGAGAAACGTAAGAGAACTGCATTCCGAACCAATATTAACCCTAGGTCAAGTATAAAATACGCCTGATTCTTCATGGGGCTTATCGTGTAAAATAAAATTATGTTGGCTTCACCTCAGATGGCACTAACACTGCAATTGCCATGAATTCAAGCAGAACATAGAAATAGGAGAAACTGGGCTGTTGTTTTTTTAAACAAGATTTTTTTTTCCTTTCAGTTCAATTGAAGTGTTGCTTTCTAAATACCAAGGACAGTTAATCTCATGCTTTCAAATGGTAACAATGAACCCAAGAATCTAAGTGAATAACTTTTTAAGTCTAGAATCCTTTTGTGTACTCCCTGTTAGACAACTTTCTATGGAGTACAATTTGGGGTCTTGGGGCATTACATGTTTTTTTGTTAGAGTTTATCCAGAAGACCAGCACTACTTTTACAAGCTCTCTTGACTAAACTTGTCATAAAGTTGGATGGCAATGGATTAGGAAGTCTTGTCTGGTACACCATCATTTTTGCAAAAAGATGTCAACTCCATCCCTCAGCTCGTTTGATCTATTTTAACTTTAAAATATGGATCTTCCCTTAGTCAGCAACAGAAAACTCTCACCAGATAATATGCCTCAAAGGACTTTCCATTGGATCCTTATCAAATTCTCTTTGGGAGTCCACTGGTAATTGTTTGAAGGACACAGTCTATTCCTTTCTCCACATGTGTGGCTCTCAATCCTGGCCACATTTTGGAATCATCTGAAGAGCTTAAGATGGAAGTCTCCAGAGATTTTGATTCAATTGATCTGGAGAAAAGTTCAGGCAGCACAATTAAAAAAACAAAACAAAACAAAAAAACTTATTTTTAAGAGACAAGGGATCTCTCTGTCACCCAGGCTGGAGTGCAGTGTCAGGCTGCATACTTTAAAAAAGCTTCCCTGGTGGTTCTGAGGCACTGCCCAGGATGAGAATCATTGATACCCAAAGACTACCAGGATGGCTAGACCTAATAAGCTCACTTTTTAAAAGCATTTATTATACAAGTTATACATGAATACATTTCTTCTTATTTAAAAAGTTAAAATATTATGGCTGGGCATGGTGTGAGTCCCAGTCCTTCCTTTGGGAGGCGAAGGCGGGCAGATCACTTGATGTCAGGATTTCAAGATCAGCCTGGCCAACGTGACAAAACCCTGTCTCTACTAAAAATACAAATATTAGCTGGGCATGGTGGTGTGTGCCTGTAATCCCAGCTACTTGGGAGGCTGAGGCATGAGAATCGCTTGAACCCAAGAGGCAAGCGATTGCAGTGAGCTGAGACTGTACCACTGCACTCCAGCCTGGGTGACAAAGCAAGAATCTGTCTACAAAAAAAAAAGTTAAGATACTATAATTAAATCCTTCTTTGGCCACCTGCCCTGCTTCCAGTCCAGGGGCATTCTTCCAGGACTCACTCTGTTCATTTACACACATACGTATTCACAGATATACTGGTGAATATACACACATATGAAAATATAAATACATTTCATTTTACCAAATAATTTTAACATGCTTCCTACTATGCATATTGTTCTGCTGCTGTTTTCACTTAACAGTATGCCTTTGAGCACTTTCCATGTCATAGTTCTGTTTTATTACTTTCAACTACTATATGGCATTTGTATACCATGTAGTACTTGAAAGTATTTCTTCTAAATCAAAGTATTTCTTTTAAAATGCCATTCCTGTAAATCTCTGCTGTCCAGTAGAGTAGCCACCAGCTAAACGTGGTTATTGAGTATTTGAATCAGACTGGTATGAACTGAGATGTGCCAGAGTGTAAAATACAGACCAGACTTTGAAAACTTAATACTAGGGGGAAAAGAATGTAAAATGCAAAATACAAAAAAACAAATATTCCATTATGGCCAGCAAAAGTATGTGATAAGGTTCACCATATCTTGTTCTAAAATAATATTTACTGACTTGCCTATGTTTGGCCTAAAATATTCTAAACAATTTGTTTTACGGAGGTAGGGAGGAAGAGGAGGAGGAAGGAAGACTAGAAAGAAAGAGGTGGGCTGGGCCGTAAGCTCCCTGAGACAGAGTGGTCTTTCTTGTTTATCACTTTACCTGCAGCTCCCAGAGCAGGTCCTGGCTCACCTAGCATAGCTCAAATACTGCTTAAAGAATGTTAACTGGCCAGGGGCAGTGGTTCATACCTGTAATCCCAGCACTTTGTGAGGCCAAGGTGGGGGGATCACTTGAGGTCAGGAGTTCAAGACCAGCCTGGCCAACATGGTGAAACTAAAAATTTGGGGGCTCAGATATTTCCAGTGGGAATGTAGAAACTCTCTCTACTAAAAATACAAAATTAGCCAGGGGTAGAGGCACATGCCTGTAATCCCAGCTACTCGGGAGGCTGAGGCACGAGAATCATTTGAACCCAGGAGGCGGAAGTTGTAGTGAGCAGGGATCATGCCACCGCACTCCAGCCTGGGTGACAGAGAGACTCCATCTCAAAAAAAAAAAAAAAAAAAAAAAAAAGAATATTAACTATTAAAAAAGTTACCCAGGTAAAAAGTATACAAGTTAAATTCAAATTTTGATTCAGAAATGCAAATTCGGGTCTGGCAAATCTGTGGCATGGAATCTGCTGGTGGGGAGGGCAGAGCCCCTCACAACAGTTAACCTGAGGAGGAAAGGCTGACTGGGCTTTCCTGGGTGCACAAGGTGGGGCAGGGATGGTGAAGTCTCTCAGAATTTACAGTGGGGGCACTCCCTGGGTTAGTCCTGCTCATGGACCACAGAGCTGAGGAGCAGGCTGCAGAGGAGATGGGGCTGCCTTCAGCAAACCCCCTTCAGCTGGTCTTGTGGAGGGAGCAAGGATACAATTGAGACAGCAAAGTTGCACTTCAGAAACCCCTAATGGGATGCAGTTTGGAAAGAGACTGTCACACCACTTCTGAGATCAGCAGGTGTCTCTGCTACTCGATATTTTCAGGTGGATCTCCAAATCAGACAAGTTTTTCAATGTCCAGGCAGAAAGAGCTTTCTATTTAGCCCAGCTTTGATGAGAAACCCAAGTCCCATATGTGCCTTCTCTTATTCTGTTAAAGGGCTCCACCATCCCAGATGCATTTTAAACTGAATCTCCAGCCCCATGAATCTCTCTTTTTTTTTTAATGGGGTTGGGAAAGAAAGGTTCCCTCCCCACAGAAGGTGTGTTGAACTTACTCTTGCTATTAATATATGTTTCAAGCATGCTCTTCCCTGACCCTGGTTGTGACGCGGTAACTAGCAAGGGGGCCGGGGGATGCAGTCCTATTAGCACAGCAGCATAGGCAGAGAGATCATTGGCATTTGGCCAAACTTGGGAACTCAAGAAGGAAAACACATACTGCTGGATGTGCTGCAGCTACTCCTCTCCAGTGCTGGAGGGGCCAGAACTGTCCTGCCCAACAGGTTTCCTGAGCACCTACTATGTGTTGGGAACTGTGAAATGGCTGTGAACAAGATGGACATAGCTCCTGCTCCCCAGGAGCTTACAGAACGGTCAGAGGGAGACAACTCCACAGGAGACCACTTGGTATAGTGAGTTCTGCCAACAGGGGCTGCTCCAGGGAGGAATTAAGGTGGAAGGAACAAAGGGCCTAGGCTATCTGGGGGCTTTGGTTTCTCCCCTGGGTTCAATATTTCAAGGGCTGTGCCTGGCCCTGTAAAGTGAAAGAGAGAGCCATCTCTTCTTGGAGCAGGGTAGTGGGGATATATAATTTTCTTTTTTTTTTAAGATGGAGTTTCGCTCTTTCACCCAGGCAGGAGTGCTGTGGCACAATCTTGGCTCACTGCAACCTCTGCCTTCCAGTTTCAAGCAATTCTCCTGCCTCAGCCTCCCGAATAGCTGGGATTACAGGCGTGTGCCACCACGTCTGGCTAATTTTTGTATTTTCAGTAGAGATGGGGTTTCACTGTGTTGGTCAGTCTGATCTCAAACTCCTGACCTCGTGATCCACTTGCCTCGGCCTCCCAAAGTGCTGGGATTACAGGCATGAGCCACCGCACAAAAATCACAGAGATGAAAATGTCCATACATTTTAGGACCAAGAATTGTATTTCGATTAATTTTTATTATTATTGTTTGCTTGGAGGAAGTTATCTTTAAACTAAACAAATAAATATGTATTTACTTAATTCTAACACCATTTCCCCCAATTTTAACAGCTTTATTGAAATATAATCAACATACTATAAAGTTTGCCCATTTAATGCGTACAATTCAATGGTTTTTAGTATACTGAGTTGTGCAAGCATCACCACAATCTCATTTTAGAACATCTTATCATGTTTTAAAGAAAGAAACCCCAAAAGAAACTTTGTACCCATTAGCAGTGACTCCTCGCCCCCACCACTGCAGCCCAGGCAACACTAATCTACTTTGTCTCTTTAGATTGCCTGTTCTGGGCATTTCACATGTGGAATCATGCAATATATATGTTTTTTTGTGTGTATAACTGGCTTCCTTTATTCACATAATATTTTTTAGGTTTATTTATCTGGTAGCGTGCATCAGTACTTCATTTTTTATTGCCAGATAATATTCTATTATGGCTATTCCACATTTTATTCTTTCATCAGATGACAGACATTTGGGTTGTTTCCACTCTTTGGCTACTATGGATAATGCTGCTATGCACATTCATGTACAAGTTTTGTGTGGATATATGTTTCAATTCCTTAGGTGTATACCTAGGAGTAACCTTGCCGGGTCGTATGGTAGCTCCAGGTTTAAACTTTTGTGGAATTACCAAAGTGTTTTCTAAAGTCGATGTATCATTTTACGTTCCCACTGGAAATATCTGAGCTCCCGAATTTTAATGTTTCTGAAATAAGAGTACAACTTATAATCTATGTGCATATTTAATAGAGTAAATTGCCCTTTTACATTCAATATAATAATAAGTTATTTACTGAGACCCAACTAAGTGCTAGGCATACCTAACTTAATGCTCATTTACTCTATGATAGAGGTATTCCCTTATTTTATAGATGAGAAAACTGAGGTTCAAAAAATGGGCTACAGTTGTATAGCTACCACAACTGCGTGGTGCTAGCAGTAGCATTTAAACCTGAGTCAGTTATCTGTCAAAATCCAATTTTCCTCCACACTCTTATGCTATCGTTCAAAGATGAGCAAAGGATATGTACCTTCTATGAGTTCATAATCTCTGAGACAGATAAATATATAAATATTTGAACACAAGTAAGGCTGAGATAAGTTCTCAGTAAGAGGAATTTTCTAAGTACTGTGGAGGGGTTGGAGTTAAATTTTGACAGAGGAAATCTTGAAGGTATCTTGGGATAAGTGGGATTTAAGAGGGTCTTATTTGTAGGGTATGGAAGAATATCTTAAATCAATGCTCTAAGACTATGTCATCCAATATGGTGCCTACTAGCCACATGTGGCTGTCGAGCACTTGAAATGTGGCTAGTTTGGTTTGGGAAGTACTGTAAATACACATCAGATTTCAAAAACTTATCATTAAAAAGGGAAGTGCTTTGGGAAGCCGAGGCGGGCAGATCACGTGAGGTCAGGAGTTCAAGACCAGCCTGACCAACAGGGAGAAACCCTGTCTCTACTAAAAATACAAAATTAGCCAGGCTTGGTGGCACATGCCTGTAATCCCAGCTACTCGAGAGGCTGAGGAAGGAGAATCGCTTGACTCCAGCCTGGGCAATAAGAGCAAAATTCTGTCTCAAAAAAAAAAAAAAAAAAAAAGGTAAGTGCTATGAATACACTGGCATTTAAGGACTTCTTACTTTTAAGAGTGTAAAATATCTCATTAATAATTTTTATATTAAGTATATGTTGAAATGATAATATTTTTTGATATATTGGGTTAAATAAACATATGTTACTAAAATTAATTTCACCTTTTTTTTTCATCAACTGGCTGCTCATAAGAGAATCTGTGTTTTCACTTCAGTGTATTTACATTGTGTAAATGTTGGTTTCTAGCGATTTCAATTGAGGAGCAATTGAAAGAGAGCGGTGGCTGAGACCAAGGATTTGGGGAGAACTCTGAACGGGGTGAATAGAAAGGCCCACGAAAAACTCCCAGGTTAAGAAGAAAAGTCAAGTAATCTTGCAAATTACAAGTTTGTCTTCATTGACAGCAGATGATTTTTTGGCCTGTGAGTTATAAGGAACTAAAAGAAGGGCAATCACAATGACAACAAAAGTGTTTTCCAAGAAAAGAAGATCTAGGGAAAGAAACAGAGACCTAACATGTAGGGAGGAACAATTATAAAATGCATCAATGGAATTATGTAGACTGAGAAATAATATGCAAAAACTTATCCAGACAAATCTTCCATTCTTCCTCTTTCTTGGGTCAGTCCTACCTTTAGACATTTCTTTTTCCACCTTTCTTTCATAAAATGAAAGGAAATATCATATATCCATCATAGTTTTATAGAACACATAAAAAGACACAAATGCCAAATGGGCCCCAAAAGGTATTTTAGAAGAGAAGCTTTGTTTCAATGTGTAATAAACTGATCTGTGACCTGTGATCCAGTTTTTAAAAATATTTATGTCAGAATCACAATCTGCAATTAGAAACTAAAATTAACTAGCAACAAATAAAACAAATTAGTTTGAATTAGCCAAGGTAATCATGTCTATCAAAGAAATTAAATATATTAAGCAATAATTAGCCTAAACATCATCCCATGCCTTGAAAATCTTGCAAAAACTTGGTGTCTGTGTGCCTCCTGGGGACTCTGTACATTTTTAAATGAGGTCAGGCCAGATCCAATTAGGATGCTCTGAATGCTTTGGGGTTATAGTTTAATTAGTTATAGCAATAATTTACTAAATGTTCCACTGTGGCTTCATGGACATATTACAGGTAGATAGCACAGGTCTATAGAACTAGCTGATTAAGATTTGCAGAAATAAACTATGAATAATTAGCCAACAATATACTGTCGATGCTAAATACTTAGTGACATTATCTCAGCTAAAATGAGATTATAGGTCACTTTAATACTCTGCTTGAAAGTTACTTTTATCAATCCTTGAATGCTTTCAGAGAATAATCTGTTAATTTTTCTGCATCAAAGATGTTGGGTTGCAGGAGAGGGGAGCATTAACAGTAAAGATCTAGGTTTCAGGCAGGGTGCAGTGGCTCACGCTTGTAATCCTAACACTCTGGGAGGCTGAGGCAGCCGGATCACCTGAGGTCAGGAGTTTGAGACCAGCCTGGCCAACATAGTGAAACCCTGTCTCTACTAAAAATACAAAAATTAGCCAGACATGGTGGCAGGCACCTGTAATCCCAGCTACTTAGGAAGCTGAGGCAGGAGAATCGCTTGAACCCGGGAGGCGGAGGTTGCAGTGAGCCAAGACTGCAACACTGCACTCCAGCCCAGGCGACAGAGTGACATTCCGTCTCAAAAAAAAAAAAAAAAAAAAAATCTAGGTTTCAGCTTCCACTAAGGACACAACTGATATGCGCTCAAGGGATAAGCTGGCTAATTTTCTCCAGGGCATCTACAGGCTCCATGATGGTGTGATAGTGGAAGGAGGGAAGGCAAGGAATGAGCAATACACTGAGGGGAAATCTTGCACCAAAATCTCTAACCATGGACTAGGATGCTAGACATGGGTCAAGAATCATCACAAAGTTCAGAGACAGTGGCCAAACACAATTAGACTTTTGTACTGCTTAAACACTACCCTTTGTTTTTATAACTTCTGTCTGCTTCTCTGGTTATTAGACCAGAGGTTGGGGGAAACTTTGGTGTTGGCATGTGACTAACTCCACCTTAGAGAAGAAGAGGGTCAGGAGAGAAGGTAGTATATAAGGAACTTAGAAAAAGAGTAACCATTGTACTATTCATATGTGTCTACAAGTATCTATGTATCTCTATACATCCCATAACCTCACTTTGTAAACCTCAAATATCCACAACAAAATTTATATTTAAAAAAAAGATATGGGTATCATGCCATGCACCTGTAATTCCAGTACTGTGGGAAGTTGAGGAAAAAGGATTGCTTGAGGCCAGGAGTTCAAGACCAGCCTGGGCAACATAGCAAGAGCCTGTCTCTAAAATTAAAATTAAGCAAAAAAGAGAGAGGACCTACCGGAAACACAGTGAGGCAAGCTACCACCGAATATAAGCAAGAGCATGACACTGAAACCAGTCTCAGCAACAGGACAATCAAGCTGCACCTCGACGGTATTTAAAGTGTAAAGAAAAAGGCAAAGTAAAGTCTAGGGAGATCATTACTTTCAAGTGGTTTACTTCCAAATTAAAGAAGTTGTTTGTGTGGTAATTTCAAATGCAATCAAGATTTGTGTTTCCTTCCTTCTCAGACTGCCATGGGTCTGAAGGGGTGATTAAACACAGACAGTAGTTTATAGCTAATGATGACCAACGGAAGAAAAAAATATTTCTGCAACTTAAAATTCATATATTATACTGTTTCTTCTTGCATTTTAAATGTGTAGGAATATGAGGATTAATGTAAATACATTTCGTTTTTCACTTAAAATGGGTAGAAACAAGGATTCTCATCAATTGACACTGTCAGGAATATTTGTTCATCTTTGAGAGTCTCATTAGGTATAATTAACAGTAGCCATCATATCAGGCAAGCTCTGGAATCTCAGTAGCTTAATATAATATTGTTCTTGCTTATTTGCACTCAGTCTCATGCAAGCAGGCAACCTTCCTCCATGCTGCAGCTATGCTATCTGTGACATGTGGCCTCCAACATTGCTACAACAAAAGAAGAGAAACAGGAGAGTCTTATGTGCCTTGTCCCAGATGAGACTCTCTCCTCGGAGTCCCATGGCTCTAAAATAAGTGCAAAGGAGGTGAGAAAACTTGGCGAGCACTAACTGTTAGCTGCCTCACACCCACCTTTCTATAGAAGAGTAAATCAGCCAGATATCCACCCTGTAGGGGGGAAGTAAATAAGGTTGCCAAGGAAACTTTTCTAGAGGATAGTTTGAAATTGCTAGGCATAGCTGGAGACACAAGATAATGATTTCACGCTTCATACCCTTACTCAGTGTCCAGAGTTGGGGCTTTGACCCAGACGAGGAGCGGAAGGTAGCTGGTATGGCCCCATTTGACTTCGTATCTGGCTAGAATACAAGTTTCTCAATTTCAACTCCAATGTCATGAAAACTAGACATTATTAGCCAGGCATGGTGGCACATGCCTGTAATCTCAGCTACTCAGAGGCTGAGGCAGGAGAATAGCTTGAACCTGGAAGGCAGACGTTGCAGTGAGCTGAGATGGCGCCATTGCACTCCAGCCTGGGCAACAAGAGTGAAACTCCATCTCAAAAAAAAAAAAAGAAAAAAGAAAAAAAAAAGAAAACTAGACATTACAGATTACTTACTTCTAGAATGAAACGTTCTTATTGAGATATCAAATTTACCTAAACTTTCCACATGAAAAAGATTTACTTCCAGGTCTTACTTGACAGTAAATGTTTATTAACCGTTGTAAATTAAAAATTACTTGAAGATTTTTTTTTAAACTATTGATGTCGGTCTCCTATTTCAGGCCAATTGAGTTATAATGTCTGAAAACAGGCCCAGACAATGATTTTGTTTTTAAACAAGCTGGGTAATTCTTAAAGGCAGTTAAGGTTGAGAAGTTCTATTTTAGACGTAAATCCATCTCATCTCCTAGAAATTACCATTTTCTATTGGTTTTAAGTCTGAAAAGCTTTAAAAAGTATTAGTGCCTAAGACCCACCTCAGATATTCTGATTTAATTGATTGAGTTGTCGGGGGCTGAACTTGGGGATATTTAAAGTTCTTCATGTGATTTTAACAAGAAGCCAAGTATAAGAACTGCCATTTTGTGTCAACACAGCCATCCCTAAACCCCCTCACCAGACCAGAGGTGGCATGACCAAAAAGGGGTTTCAGGAGAAGGGGGTAGAATCCGCTCCGTTGGTGCTATCCATGGTGCTGAAATGTTGTTGCAATGAATTTATTAGTAACCATGGTGAGCATTTATTATTGTTTATAATATTAACATATAAAATCTTCTATGGTTGCATGTTTTTAAACTGAGAGACATAAATCTACTGCTAATCATATAACTATATTCCTATGGATTTTCAGTTCAATATCATGGCTTGTTAAGGGAGAGAGATTGAGGGATATGGTGAGGGAGGGTCAGGGAGAAGCGAAAGATGTTGAAAGAGAGGGTAATTTGCTGTTTGTCCAGTGATCAGATAGGGCAAAAATAAAGATAGTTATGACTTGAGCTCTTGATAAATCCACATATTTTTATTGTTAGCTGATGATAGTATACTGAATACTGAATATTTTTAATTTTTAAAAACATCTAAATTTTTACATCCCATCTAAAAAATCGAAAGCATAGTGTTTATAGTTTTGTTTTTCTAAGAAGACAGAGTGACTTTTTTGAGGAAAAGCCTATTTCAAGAGTAACATCTTCATCTTATGCTATATAACAATACTACCACTGAAGAGTTTCAGTTGATGCATTTGTGTAGCTTCATAAAAAATGGGTTAACATGGTGTCAGGGAACTCTAATGATTAGATATGGCCAAGTGGTTAATGTTTCCCACCTTTCCCTCCACCTTCCTTACATCATTATCACAATTAAGTTGCCCAGTCAGTAATTTATTATTTTAGGTCTGAAAACCTATACTCATTTCCTCAAATTTTACAGAGATGGTCTATGTTCCATGATTCATCCAGCAATGACTTGCTAACAAAGGGTTAAAAGGTTAAAAAAAAGAATGCTATACACTTTTCCCAATTTATGAGTGTTCTCAGAAACAGAGCAAATATTTTCCAGGGTAAATGACATATGACATGATGAAAATATGAGCCTCATATGCTAACCTGAAAATGTCAAATATTTGAACCCCACCTTATCAGCAAATAGCTCAGAAATTTACGCCTCTTCCTTGCTAACCCCCAGCATTTTCCATAAGGTAGTAGTACGTGCATGCACAGAAATCTAATAAAACACACGGAAACACCCTTTGAAACAGTTACACTCCGATTTTCTGCAAGCAATTAAAAATTAAGGGCTTTAGGCTAGACACCAGAGATGCTTGCTAATATGCAGATCCACAGGCTGTTTGAAGAGTTAGTGGGGAAAAAAGACTCTCATCCTAAATTAAAATTACTCAATAACTCATTTTACTTACAACCAAGCTAAATGAGCTTGGACACCTGAATTTACTGCCTTGGGGGAAAAGGAGAGTAAGTTACTGCCCCATATTTTCTTAAATACTGTATATTCCAATGAAAGAATTCAGGATAAATCCTATGTTCTCCGAAATGAAAGTTCAGAGCTTTACCAATTTGGTTAGTATAACAATAAAATAGAGTTCAGCTCTCAGAACTTGCTTTATCCTCCATCTATATCGATATTTAACAAGTGGGTCTCATAAACTCAAGTCTTAGTGGATTCAGGTCAAGATGCTTTAAAAAACAAACTGATTTGATCATCCTACAAGGGTGGTGCAGTCCTCCCTCTAGGACTGTCATCAGCGAGACATGACTTCTATTCACCAAAGAGACTTTCAAGGGCCAGGTTACCATCAACACATGGAGAATCATTTTAGCATAGCCTCCTTAAACTTCTGATATTCCCCATCTGCAGATTAAACACTCTGAGAACCTTCCTGTTTACTGACCACTTTCAATGAGGGCTCTGTAGAATCGAGAAGGAGGATGACAGAAGGAGTTGCAGGAGGTACTTTGGAATTGCTCTTCCCATCAAATGGCCTCAAAATTTGTTCTCCCAGTAGTCATGTTTTTTTTAAGGAAGTGAACAAAGAAATCATAAATACTCCTATCTCACCATTTAAGAGTTAGTATTACTGCAGTATGAAGATACTCATCATCAGAACCCACAGATGATAGGTCAAGGGTTGTGGAGTGAAACCATGAATGGTCATGGCAACAAGATTAAGTCTTGGCCAGGCACGGTGGCTCATGCCTGTAATCCTAGCACCTTGGGAGGCTGAGGCAGGCAGATCACGAGGTCAAGAGATCAAAACCATCCTAGCCAACATGGTGAAACCCTGTCTCTACTAAAAAAATACAAAAATTAGCTGAGTGTGGTGGTGCACGCCTGTAGTCCCAGCTACTCAGAAGGCTGAGGCAGTAGAATCGCTTGAACCCGGGAGGTGGAGATTTTAGTGAGCCAAGATCGTGCCATTACACTCCAGCCTGGCAATAGAGTGAGACTCCGTCTCAAACAAAACAAAAACAAACAAACTAAAAGATTAAGTCTTGCTTGCCTTTTATCTGAGGATCATTGGGCCTGCCCTGCATCAGTGGCCCTGTGATTTCAGTCTCTCACACAACTCTAGAAAACTCTATTACATCTAGGGCCAATGACAGTTTTATATGGCTTGAAAAACTTGTTTAGACCTTGCTTGATATTGTGCTTCCAATATGAGTCAACTATTGGAATAGATACAATATTGAAAAATATCAATCTGGAACTAGAAAAGGACATGTTTAGTCACAGGTTGCTACAACCTTGAGATATAGATGAGCACCATATGTCTTAAAACTCATAAAATTTAAAAAATTGAATGAAGATAAAATATTTTCATGCAAATCTTTTCATAGCCTTGGTTTAGAGACTGTCCTTGAAACATTTATCCCACTTAAAACCTTAACCTCATACTTCCCATATTGTAGTTTGGTTGAAACCTCATTTCCGCACAAATTTTGTCCCTATGAAGAGGTAGGCTTCAAATACAAAGAGGATTCATTACTGGAAAAGGGAATGAACCAGCTGGGTAAGAGGGGCAGAGACTATAAGTGCACCTAGAATACTGAGATCGTCTTCGTTAACGATAAGGCCTTCCACTTGATGGGCATCCAAAACAATGCTGTGGCCCTTATCTCGGACTATAAGGTGACGCTGGCTATGATGTCTGGGCAACTGCTGGGTCACTGCCTCTGCTCTATTCTCTAGGCCATTTAGCCATGGGAGGCTGGCAGTGAGCTGCCCGATATGGGATAAGGATGTCTCTACCCAGGATCTCTGAGATCTAGGGCATCAGTCCCACCCTATGTCACACCTATAAAGTTGGAATACTGGAGCATGTGACTGGCCCTCAGGCACTAGGAACAAACAAGGAGTCTTCACTCTAAGGCTGGGCACAACTGAATGCGAAGGAGCAGAGCAGGTGGAGTTGACAACTGTCTTCAGATGAGAAGACATTGCCAACAAACACCTCAACTATTCTCCCATACCCACAGGCTACTGGGAATAAATGCTCTCTGCAGGGAGGGTGTGTGTAGGGAAGGGGTTGCCTCAAGTCCTACCCTTCCCCAACAATAGACAAAGATTTGGAACCAGAGACCAGCTGCTTTTCGGAGCTAATACTGGTTCTGGTTTCATATCAGTCAATGACCTTGAGGCACATTCTTTTAATTTCCCCAAAATCTAGTTGCTCCAGTTTTGTAAAGTGATGCTAACTTTGCAAATTCAAAGGAAATCTTGATGTCTGCAAGTCTCTGGTCTTGGGCTTTTCACAGACCCATTGTTCTTCCTTCAGCCATTTAAGGTTACTTTCTATAGGCATGCCAAATAGACTCTACATTTCCCCCCATATAGACATTTCAACGACAGTCTCACCAAGATGCAAAAATGGGCTCCGTTTTATGTTTCCTTTAGGTCTGACTCACTTAAGTCAATGGCAAGTCCTAACTTGTTCAATTGTGAAGTGCTTGGACAGAAATTACTATTATAAGAGTGATGTTTTTACACTTTCCAGTGATGCCCGTTCCTTGCCACCAATCCCCTTGCTAGGTGATTCATTTCTATCCTTCTCCACATTCCTCTTGGGAGCACACTTGAATCTAGTCATTTATTCATTCAAAATCTATTAAGAACCTATCATGAACCAGGGCTTTGGGAATTTTTGCCTTCTTCTGGCAATTTTTAGGTGGGTTGGAAATATTCCCGGCCCACTTGTAGCTTCCTTCCATTCTCATTTAATATATAGCACATAACTAGGGTGACCGTATGTCCTGGTTTGCCTGGAACAGTTCTAGTTTGTGCCCATTATGCAAGCATAACTCTCAATAGTGCCTACTTGGGTCACAAACCACACTGGGTTGTCGCTGCCACTGCTGCCATAGTGCCAGCCCCTTGGGTCTCTGCAAGGCCAGGTGATGCTCCAGAATGGGAGATAAGCTGATTTGGGAGCAGACTGAATCCAGCTTCATTCAACATTACTACCAGTTATTTGATAAAAATAGAACCCAAATAGGTACAATTTACGTTGACGCGTCATGCCTTACGTGGGAAGGACAGCAATTCCAGGGGAAAGCTGCCATTGTGGAGAAGTTGTCTAGCCTTCTGTTCCAGAAAATCCAGTACAGCATCACAGGCACAGGACCATTAGCCCACACCAGATAGCTGCATCATCAGCATGGTTGTGGGTGAACTTAAGGTAGATGAAGACCCCATCATCAGGTTCCACCACATGTTCCTATTAAAGAATATCAGTGAAGCTTGGGTTTGCACCAATGACATGTTCAGGCTTGCCCTGCTCAACTTTGGCTGACCTCCTGTCAGCCAGGCACTCACACTGTTTCCTCCTCACTCCTCTTCTCAATACTATTCCTACTCCTCCAGATGCTCCAAATATCATACACAAATGAGCAGGGCCATGATGGGAGTGTGTGCAGTGTGCTGCTGCCACCAAGGTGTTGTGCATGATGTTTGGATACTAGAATAGTTGCATCCAATGAGAGAAGTTTGTATTGTACCAGTGCATGCCTCGGTAATACATGGATGTGCATGCAAGTAATACAAAAGGTCATCTTTTAAAAGAATCTACTGACGAGTTGCTCTAGTAACCCAAAGAAGTGAAGGAGAAAGCAGCTGCCTCACTGCCCAGACATTGATTTCTTCAGAAGTTTCCATGCTTAAAGATACAATAAAGGCACATACACACACACACACACACACACACACAAAATAGTGCCCACCTTTACTCAGACTATCTCAGTTTGAATTATAAATGACTTGGTCACCCTAAAGACAACTAGATCTATCTGCAGTTCTCATAGACTTTATGCAGGGTGTGTTTATGGGCAAGGGGATGTGGGGGTGGAAGGAGTCCCATTTACAGGGACCACATGAAACCTTAGTTACGTGCTAGGCTGAGACAGGCTGCAGGAGGAAACCATGAAGCTTGCTGCCATCTTTTAAGAATTATGTTTGGAATCAGTTCTTTTCAGAGGGAGCTAACAGAGAGGTTGACAGCATAGAGTCCATAGCCAGACCTCCTGGCACTACCATTTCCTAGCTATGGGCAAATCTTCTCACCTCGCTGTGCCCTAGTTTCCTCATATGTAAAATGAAGATAATCATAGTACCTACTTCATACGGTTGTAAAGATAACATGAGTCAATGTACCTGGCACATCCAAACTGCTATGACATGTTTTCTGCCACAAATGATTGCCCTGGATTCAGATCCAAGTCCGAGACAACTACACAGTGGCTGGACAGAAGGGAGGTCAACTTTCAAGGGAATTTTGGTGCAAAAGACTCTGGTTCGGACATTGGTAAAATTACCCCAATCAGATCCTTTTAGGAAGTAAATGCCTGATAAACAAGGCAGGTCACTGAAGTTGTATCTCAAGTTTGGCCCACTCACAGAATCCTTAGGACCCAGGGTAGCTGAATGCCCAGAAGAAACAATCATCCATTCCACATTCCTGTGGATGCTTCTTATCATCTCTCATCATCCAACTTCATCTGTTGGTGGCTCTCCTCTGCCACCTTAAATAAATACAGGGAGGACGGGCCAAGCTTGATTCACAGAGGAAGAGGTGCATGAAAAATCTGGAACCTCAGAACCTTGACATCAACAGGAACGTTCCTATTCTGAACTCTTAAATTGTAACACCCTTCTCTTCAATCACAACGTCAGATCAATCCAGCTCCCTGAAGCTCATAAACACCTTGGGCCTCCATTGTTTCACAAATTATTTTTTCTCCATTTTCATTTTCTTTCCTCCACAACCTGGATCATGCTTCCTATCACTGTAATGCCCTTTCAGCAACACTTTACTTTCATCTCCCAGTGTTTGTCCACCCAAGGCACGAAAGCTTCCAATTCTGGATTGATCCCACTTGACACAAGAAAACCCCAAAGGAACTGCAGAATATTTTAGGTTTGTGCTGCTACTCAGTTATAGTTCACAACTTCAGTGGGCCCTCGGTGGTGTGCTTTCCTTTCTGTGGTCTAACTCACTAGCCTTCCACCTTGATCCTTTTCCTCTACAATTTTACCAACCTCTCTCCCCCTCCCCTACTGCTTTCCACCAGGCACGTAAACCTTGTTTGAGAAACACTGACCGGCCAGGATAGAGTCCAATCTCCTTAACTGCTGTCCACCTGCCTCCCCTGAGATCTTGTCCATTACCTTGAACTTATAGTTTGCCATCACTCAATGACAATTTGCATGCCCATTTTGCGTAAGTGGTTATATCTATCTGAATTGTTTCCACTTCAGTCCACCAGATAAATATTTCTGAACTTTTCAAACACAACCCCCTTCACTCCCTCATCCCAGCTGCCACAAGGTTTAATCATTTGTTCCAGTCATATGGCTTGACACCTCTTGTCATCAGTCTGATATACAGACTGATAGCAGGCAATCACAGATACATTGTGCAACACCTCCTGTTGTTGTCCATGTATCTGTGGTTGCCTAACATGGGTCTGTATATCTGTATTTGCCACAAGACATTGAGCTCTGTAAAGTCAAGGGCCTGGTCTTGCTCATCTTTCTCTGCTCAGGGAACTGGGAAGTCTCCAGGAGACACTCAAAAACCATTGACTGATTAATGGAAACCTCACTCTGACTGGCAAGGCTTGATTTTCACACCTGTACCCAGCTATGTTAAATCAAGATACCCAGTGATGAATGCAGTGCTAGCATCTGAAATTGTCGGTCAAACTGCAAATATAACAGAAGGCAGTGCTCAGAGACTTCCCAGCAGCACTCACTGCTGCAAAGCTCAGAGGTCTTGGGATAGGCACAAGAACTTCACCCTATCTCTAATTGGGCTAATTCTCCCGAACAAACGATGAGATAACGCAGTCTTTGTTTTGTGAATCTGATCAGGAAATGCAAACCAGACGTTAAAGACTGAGTTCGGGTATAAGGGGCTGGGAGCAGAGAAGAAAACAATCAAGGAAGACAAGAAAGCATTAAATTTATACCCGAGGTCATGAGAGCTTCAGCTAAAAAGGCAGATAAACAGCAGGCAGCTGGGAAATGTCGAAAAGCTCCGGCAACAGAAAACCCCAATTCAAGGAATCTGGACTCCTCTGACTCCAGATTCCAAAACAAAGGATTTCTCAGCAAGTTCATGAAGTTCCAGTAAAACTGTTTGGAATTTTACTGGTTTTATGTTCTCCTTGATTAAGAAGTTGGGACTTTTTAAAACTCTTTTCAGATGATTTCTGTTTGACTCTTTGCTGACCTACTTCTGAGTGTATGTGTGAGAGACGCGAAACAGCCTAACTCCTGTGTCTACAAGCTTGAGATGAGATCCCCCCATCATCTCCTCTCCAAGCTTTCAGCCCTCTAACCGACTCCCCCACTCCAAAAAATCCTTGATCAGCCCCCTAAACTAATGTTTCTAAAACTTTTCTGTGCATACCACCTGGAGATCTTGTTAAAAATGCAGAGTCTGACTCAGTAAGTCCGGGGTGTGGTCTGCAAGTCAGCATTTCCAACACACCCCCAAGCCAAAGCCATTGCCTCAGGTCGGAGGACCACTGCTGGAGTAGCAAGGTTCTACCCCTCCATTAGTGGACCCAAAAGACGTCATCCAAGGGACAAACACGATGCTCCATTGATCTGCAGAATAAAGTATCTGAATTTTAAGTTACATTTATCTAAAAACATAAAATCTCAACAAACACAGCTAACCTCACTTGGTCTGTCAGATGACCTCCCAACAGAGAATGTGTGAAAAGGAATACTGAGACAAGGGCAAAAATAAAATTCTGCAACTCAGAGCAGTAGACAGCAGTGGACTCACTTGTTCATTCCCATTCAGCTTACTGCTTAAACAGTGCCAAGAAACTGCAAAAGGTAACATTAAGAATCTACCTCTACCATTCAAAGCTGGTCTAGCAGTTCAAAATGATAACAAAGATTATTTGGAATGTAGGCTTATAGTCATCTTTAATGCTGACCTTGATAGTATATTGCATCTGAAAATAGTATATGCTTATGATTTTAAAGTAATAATCCCCAATTTGAAGAGTACATATGCAAACATTATTTTACTGATGGGGTGTGCAAAGTTTGGAGACCACTGTTCTATACTACCAGCTTGCCTTTCCTTTCACCAGAGAATAAACATCCCTAGCCTCCACCCTCTCAACCCATCCTGTCTCCAGTCGTGTGACTTACCCCCCCGACCCCCCACCACCTCAACCAATATTTCAGCTGAAGCAGTAGCAGGAAGAGCCAGCAAGCCCAAACTCAGATGACGCCAAGGGGCAGGGAGGTGTTACAGGAAAGTGGTCCAGATCCAGACCCCAGGAAAGGGTTCTTGGATCTCATGCAAGAAAGAATTCAGGGTGAGTCCGTAAAGTGAAAGCAAGTTTATTAAGAAAGTAAAGGAATGAAAGAATGGCTACTCCATAGACAGAGCAGCCTCAAGGGCTGCTGGTTGCCCATTTTTATGGTTATTTCTTGATTATATACTAAATAAGGGATGAGCTATCCATGCCTCCCCTTTTCAGACCATATAGGGTAACTTCCTGACGTTGCCATGGCATTTGTAAACTGTCATGGAGCTGGTGGGAGTGTAGCTATGAGGACAATCAGAGATCACTCATGGCTATCTTGGTTTCGGTGGGATTTAGCCGGCTTCTTTACCGCAACTTGTTTTATCAGCAAGGTCTTTATGACCTGTATCTTGTGCCGACCTCCTATCTCATCCTGTGACTTAGAATGCCGAACCGTCTGGGAAAGCAGCCCAGTAGGTTTCAGCCTCATTTCACCCAGCTCCTATTCAAGATGGAGTTGTTCTGGTTCACATGCCTCTGACAGAGGGATCACAGAATCTTAAAGAGGGAAGAGTGCGTATAAGACCAGAATTTGCCACCCCAAAATATGACCGTAGGAGACCAGAATATTCCATCCCAAAATATGCCTTTTAGGCATAAGAATTATTTTGAGCTGATTATTTTGAGAAACTACAGACACAGAAGTTCCAAACACAGAGTTGAAGTTTCCTTTTGTAAGGGAAATTTATATCTACAAAGAAAATCTCCGTTTGTAAGGGTGTCTCCCTCTCTGTACCAGGAAGAGAAGGATGACTCACTATAGTCTCTTATCAATGAAGAAGGCACAACTTAAAGCTGCATAACAAACCTTACCCTTCTTTACCATGCTTTTCCTGGGTAGCTCCCCATAACTGGACTTCCCCCAACACCCCTGTGACCATTTCTCTGACCATTACTCCAATGGCATGATTCCAGTCTCCTGGCCTCTCATCTCTGAATGTGACCTGCTTTGCCTATATGCCTCTGTAGGTATGGAGCACAAAGTGGAATTCCTCACCTAAAGGGTGGTATGACCAGCACAGAACAGCACCGGAGTATCACCTCCCTTTTCTCAGATAGTGTACCTCTACTAATATAGCCTGTGATGTCTATCCAATAAATCCCCTAAATGTTTTTATTGGTGCTTGTCCCCTGCTACATCTTCCTCATTTATAATTCCAGATTTCCCTCTTGGGCTGCGGGAGGCTTTTAGACCTTTATGTTGTTAGATTTCATTTATTATTATTTAGTATTACCTTCTTATGCCTGTAATGTATTATTGTTTTTGCTTTCCCAAAATGTTTGCTCTTCTATCTGTAACAGTATTTCTATTTATTTTCCAGGCAGTCTTAGTGGTGCTAACAATCAAGTGGCTTGCCTTGTTCTGACCTGAGTGTTCTGAGTGCCAAACACTCCCCAGGCTACAACAGCCATGCTCCCCTCTGAAATCAGGACATAAGAATTGAAAGAAACTGGAACAGATACATCACTTACTCATGGTATCCAGAACCCCAGAGCATCTTTCCCACAAATTGGTTATAACAAATTACCACAAACTCAGTGGTTTAAAAGAACACCAATTAGGGGTCTAGCATCCAAAATATATAAAGAGCTCTTTTTTCATATACATCCATAATATATAAAGATCTCTCACAACAACAAAAAGATAACCAGCCCGATTTTTTAAAAAGGTCAAAAAAATGGAGATTTCCTCAAAAAAGATATATAGTCCACAAGCACATGGAAAATATGCTTGACATCATTAGTCATTAGAGCAAATACAATTCAGAGTGAGGTGCTTCTTCAATCCCACTAATGAAGTGGCATAGTTGTCTGGGGTAAATACCTGAGGTTTGTTGTCCCACACCAAGGGAATCAAGGACACGGACACTCAAGAAGTAAGTTTAAGAGCAGAGGCTTAATAGGCGAAAGAAAGAGAACAGCTCTCTCTCCTGCAGACAGAGGGGTGGCCAAGTGGGCCTTCTAGTCCGTGGCAAAGTGCACAGAGTTTTACAGATGAGCTTGAGGAGGCGGTGTCTGATTTACATAAGGCCCAAAAATTGGTTGGACCAGGTGTGTCATTTACATAGTGCGTGAAGAAGCTGGCCACCCCACCCTAACCTTTTATTTTGCAGACGGGTTCTCTACCTGGCCAGCGCCATGTTGCATGTTCCTTTACGGTACCCGTAGTTGACAGAAAAAGGAAGATGGAACCTCCATGTTGAACATGCCTGGTCCCCCAGGTAGCACTTTCCTATTGGCACAGCTTCAGGCATTCACCTGTGCAAGCTTCCAACTTGCTTACCTGTATGTCTGCAGCTCGATTTTACAGGCGTTTTTTTTTTTTTTTTTTTTTTTATAGAAAAGAAGTGATTTGGGGGCTGCATTTTATTAAAGGAAAACCTTACCAAGGACTCTCTTACCTTCACTATCTGACTAAATAATTTCTTTCTAGCTCCTGTATCATTTCGATGGCTATACTTAGAAAAGAAAAGAACAAGTGTTGATGAGGATGTGGAGAATTGGAAACCTTATGCATTCCAGTTATTTGGTGGGAATGTAAAATGGTTCAGTTGTTATGGAAAATAATTTGGCAGTTTCTCAAAAAGTTAAACATAGAATTACCACACGACCCAGCAATTCCACTTCTAAGCATATATACCCCCAATACTGAAAGCGGGTACTCAGATTAGTATCTATATTCACATGTTCATAGCAGCACTATTCACAATAGCCAAAATGTAGAAACAGCCCAAATATCTATCAATCGATGAATAGCTAAAGTTATTGTGGTATTTATACACAATGGAATATTATTCAGCCATGAAAGGAATGAGGTACTGGCACATGCTACAACGTGGGTGAACTTTAAAATATTTGCTAAGCAAAAGAAGGCAGAAGACGCAAAAGTCACATAAGATTGGACTTCTATGAAATATCCGTAGTGACAGAACACAGATTGGTGGTTATCTGGGGGAGGTGGGACAAAGGGATGGGGAGCGAATGCCTAGTATTTATGGAGTTTCTTTCTGGGCTGATGAAAATGTTTTGGACCTAGATAGAGTGTTTGCATAATACTGTGAATGTACTAAATGCCGCTGAATTGTTTGCTTTAAAATGGTTGCTTTTATTTAGTGAATTTCACTGCAATTGAAACACACGCACACAAGCACACACATACACACACGAGTTTATTCTCTTATAGTTCTGGATTTCAAAAATCCTAAAACCTAGGGGTTGGAGGGCTCTGTTCCTTCTGGAGGCTCTAGGGGAGGCTTCATTCCGTGCCTTTTTCTGGCTTCTAGAGGCCAGCTGCCTTCCTTGGCTTTGGCCCCTTCCTCCATCTTCAAAGCCAGCAGTGACTTCAAATTCCTGTCTCAGTGATGTCTGCTTCAGTCATCACATCGTCTTCTCTGACTCTGGCCCTCCTGCATCCCTTTTATAAGGACCCTTGTATTACATTGGTTCTACCTGAATAGTCAAGAACACTCTCCCGATTTCAAGATCCTAATCCCATCTGCAAAGTCCCTTTTGCCATGTTAAGTAATATATTCAGTTTTCAGGGATTCGGAGGTAGACATTTTTGGGGGGCTATCAACTCCATCCACCACACCCTGACATCCCTTCAGTGAACTCTTTTTCTTCCTTCAGTTAGCCAGTGTCTGTTGCTTGCAACCACAGAACATTAATTGATAAAATACTTCCTGTTTTTCAGCACTGTATTTTGAATGAAGAATGTGAAAGTAACAAGCAGGACTTGGTGATTTCTTGATCCTAGTGGAGAATGACTAAGGAAATCTACAGGAATTTCACATTTAGCACAATGCTTTCCCCAGGAGCAAGGAAGCCTGGAGAGCAGATGCTTAGGAAGTGTCTGACAGCTGAATGAGTCACAGGGTGAGAAGAGAAGGAAAGTTTAAAGCCTTTAATCAGAGGATATAGAAGCAGGGATAAGACTGAACAGAGAGGAGCGAGGAAGCAGGAAAATGTATTTCATATAAAAATCTAAGTTAGAAGGCAGGTTAGCATACATAGCATAAAAATTGCTAATCACCTTTCTTTGTCAGGTGACACCCTCCTACTGTCAAGCCTGAATCTGAGTCAGAAGTCACCTCAGCCCCAGGAAGTCCTTCTGATGTGCCCAGACAGAATTAACAGCTTTCTCTGTTCCACAAATATATACTGGGTGTTACTGTGTTGCTCTGAACAAATGCAGTCGCAGAAAATTCTTCAAAAGAAGGAACCTGCTTTTGCCACTGTCTAAAAGTGCTTGGGACACACTGGGGGTTCACATGCTAGCCACGTTTTTAAAAGCCATGGGCCAGCACAGCTAAAATGAACTGTTTGTTTGCTTTAGACATTAACATTCAAAGCCATCTTTATTTATATTCCATTTCATACAGACCCTTCAATATATTTTTAAAAATCAAACTTGGAATCACAGCACTTTTGTATGCCCCAGGAATCTATTATAGCTCAGTAACTTTTAGGACCAGTTTACCAAAACCTGGCACTGGTTTTCACAGGCGCATTTCTTGCAAGCCAAACTGGCCTGACAAGCAAATAAATGCTCACTTGCAGGGTCATTCTAGCTTTCTGATGGGCCAGGCCACTTCATTTCCCGGAGCCTCTTAAGGAGGAAGCTATTTGACTTTCTGCCTCAAACAAACTGTGAGTATTACCAATTCCTTTTGACTTTGACCTAGAAATTTTATTCATGCAAAATGGAGTGAGTTTGGTTTTTTTGTTTGTTTTTTTTTTGTTTTTTTTTTGTAAGTCAGGGCTCCTGGAAGAGCAGAGAACACTCTTTGTTTAATGTATCACCTTAGGGTTCAGACATCACTTATATTTCATTCTCAAAAGCCATCACATGAGTCAGCCCTGTCTTTACAGGTACTGTGTTTGTCGAAAGGGGAGAAGGTTGTTTGCTCATCCAGGGTGGAGAAACCTCTGAGAGTAGCTGGATATTGCCTTTTTCCTCCACCCTCGGGCTATGGCCTATAGTCAGTACACAGTGGGTAAACCGCAGGTTGCCTAAAGCAACCATGATGCCAGAGTTGCCTGGAAAAGCACATTGTCATTTGGATGGCGACACTCGATTTTAATTATGACCATCCAGAGTCACTGCCTTCCATACCAAGACCTTGACTTCCTAAAACAACACACTATGAACTACATCTTTTATAATCAGGGAAACATCAAATGTGAGTAAAATCAATGCCTCTTCTCCCCTAAAAGGATAAGGAAACCAGTACAAAGTCAAGTTTGTTTTGTTTTGAGATAGAGTCTTGCTCTGTCACCCAGGCTGGAGTGCAGTGGCGCAATAACGGCTCACTGCAACCTTGGCCTCCCAGGTTCAAGTGATTCTCCTGCCTCAGCCTCCCGAGTAGCTGGAACTACAGATGCCTGCCACCACGTCCGGCTAATTTTTGTATTTTTAGTAAAGACGGGGTTTCACCACATTGGCCAGGCTGGTCTCGAAGTCCTGACTTCAGTGATTCACCCCCCTCGGCCTCCCAAAGTGCTGGGATTACAGGCGTGAGCCACTGCACCCGGCCCCAAGTCAGTTTTAAGCTCAGCAAAACTCCCCATCATTTTCCTAACCTTTGTGATCAAGTCCTAAGAAATTTCTTCCTATAAAATAACGTTTCTAGGCTAGGGCTTTGCACTGAAGGGGACTGATGTGTTCACATTCTCGAGGGAGTACAGGTAAGATTCACAACAAAACCAGCACAATCAACCTACAGACATACGTGGTGAGCATAATTTCACATTTTCTATGTGCCACAGAATTATTCTTCCTCTTTGCTTATCTGCTGGAAAATGGCATGGCATGCCATGGCTACCAGGTGTCCCACATATTCCAGGACAGCCCTGATTTCTTGTATTCTTTCCTGCTGTCCCCCACATCTGCTCACTCTTGTCCAAGCCGTGTGAACCAGTGTCTGCTTCAGAATGAAGGGCAGATGTAGTGTAGCACAGGGCAAGAGAAGTGACCTTTTTGAAGACCCGTTCACTCATGGGACAAACAAAGGTAATACTTAGGTCACTCATTTAAAAAAAATAAGATTATGACAAAGTTATTAGGAAGATATTATCACTTATTAATATAAGCATCCCACACATGAGCAAATTTTCAGAGAATTAAGAAATTCTAGAATTGAAGTGGATCTTAAACCCTTAGAAAAGCACAGGCCAAGCATCCAAATAGGTAAGGATGACATGTCACACACATTACACATATTTTTATTTTAAAATCGCTATTACCACAGGCCAGAGCATAAATAATACACCAGACCTCTTTTGGGGGGCAAAAGATTCCACGTTCTTCTCTAGGAATAAAGAACCACGGGTCACAACCTTGAAAGACTCGGTAAACTTAAAGTCATCTCATTTTGAGTGACAGACAGTGAATGTCCAGGTGAATTTCCTCTTGCCCTCCAGGAAGGCAGACATTGCACTGAAATCCTGCATTTTCAGGATGATCACACACTGTTTCCGAGTAGAATCATCCTGATCGTACCCTTCCTACAGCAGGTGTTTTCCCTGCTACATAGGCCTCCCGAAGTGCTGGGATTACAGGCATGAGCCACCACACCCAGCCTACATCAAATTGCTTCTTAATATCAAGCTGTCTTGGTTGAGTTGAAGGCTCCATCCTTGTCCACAGATCTTTGAGTATCTGGTGCGAAGTTACAGGAAGATAGAGTACTAGGATTTTTTTAAAAAAGAATAGATTTCTCTCTCATTCTCTCTCCCTCTTTTAAATCTGGGCACCAGATGGGGCCAACTATCCAGGCCTTAGAATCAAATGTCCCTGGACTCAAATTCTGGTCCCTCCCTCTCTAGCTGTATGATCCTAGGGGACTCCCATTAGACCCAATTTCCTCAGGTGTCAAATGAAGATAATTAACAATACCTACCTCTACCTTGGTTTGTTAGGGTGAGAAGCATAGTCTATGGAAAACATTCAGTACAGTAGTATGTCATATGGTAGCATAGTGCCTGGCTCTCTTTGATCAAACATGTCTCTTACATTAGTCCAGATTATTGTTCTATCTGGTAAATCCACTCCCTGCTCAAAAACCTTTATTAGCTCTCCATTCTAACAGGATAATTTTAAATATCCCGTCTGGCACTCAAGGTCCTCTGACTTGCTTTCTAGATAGATTTCCCATAATACTTCTCATGCACCCAACAGCCTAGCTCTCTGTGAACCACTTGAGTTTCTTGTTCATGTCCAGCACTTTCTTCTCTCAGCCTGGGGTGCTTGAATCCTTTCCTAACATCCAAGTAGGAGGTTGTGAACTAATAACTGTGTAATTGTGTGGTGTGTGTGTGTGTGTGCATACACGTGCATGTGTTAACCCTGATGGCATAAGTGAAGGACAGTGAATGACCATGTTAACTTGCTCTAAGAGATAAGGCTTGCTTTTATTAGCTGTCAGAAATTGGGAGATTTCACTGAAAAGTAGATTTCTAGATTCTCATAGTATAAAAGATCTGTGTAAGATCTGGCCCCTTTGGGTCTATGTTCCCAGGGAGTAACATTAAATTTGCCTGGGTAGTGGCCACCCCTTTAGGGGAGACAAGCTTTCTCCAGTTTACCCCAGTCACCACCACTCCCTATAGCACCGCACCAGCCTGAATGACTCATGAAGTTATTCCCTGCTTCCTCTCTAAACATTCGAGTTTGTAATCCCCGATCTAAATCTTACAGATCCTCAACCCTTCATAAATTCTTTCTTGATTTTTCTGTGTTAAAAGTACTTTATCTCCCTCTTTTTTAGTTCCATATGTCACTGGTCTCCTTGTTGTAGGATCCTTTATCTTCTTGCTTTATTGCCCTTCCTGAAGGACAAACCACTTGACACAGAACCCATAACTGGACTGTGCCTCGTTTAGCACCAAATACAAGCAGGTATTTGATTATTATTAACACTTTTAACTCAACAAAAAACAGGTATGTAATCATGGGAAAGTCACAGCTCACAAAGTATGCAGGCTTTTCTTCCTGGGCTGGGCTGTTTCAATGATCAATTATTCCTAGGAAAAGGCATTAAGGGAGCTGGGGTAGAGGGCGGGGGAAGGTCTACTGTGGGGGAGGAGGAGTTGCAATTACAATAGCCCAGTGCTCAATTTCAAACTTTGTCCTAGATTCATTTGCAGGAAAAACAATTCTTTGATACTCTAATAAGAGATGTGTTATAACTCTATACTTCGTTAGCACTTAATTTTGTTCTGTGTGTTGTCAGAGACGTTATTCCCTTACAATCACACAAAAACCGTGAGTAGCAAGGCAGTGTTATTACCTCCAATTACAGAGGTAAAAGCTGAAGCTGTAGTCTGCATGATCAAAATACCCTCCCTAACATTCCTTTTTTTTTTTTTTTTGAAACGGAGTTTCACTGTATTGTCCAGGCTGGAGTGCAGTGGTGTGATCTTGGCTCACTGCAACCTCCACCTCCCAGGTTCAAGCCTCCCAAGTAACTGGGATTACAGGCGCACACTACCAAGCCAGGCTAATTTTATATTTTTAGTAGAGATGGGGTTTCATCATGTTGGCCAGGCTGGTCTCGAACTCCTGACCTCAGGCGATCCACCCACCTCAGCCTCCCAAAGTGCTGGAATTACAGGCGTGAGCCACCGCGCCTGACTTTTGAAGGCTGAAGGAGACGCAAGGCCTCCTGGGGGGAGGGCAGCCAGCTGCTGTGAGCTTGGAGCCTGACAGCAACCTGTCAATTTGCACCATCTAAGCTCTGATCAGGGCTGTCACAACACATCCTGTAAAGAATCACCATCGCTCTCTTTCCAACACATTCTCCTTTTCAGCTATGCTGTCCAAGGACACATTGGCAATGCAGAGCAAGGCTGAAAGAAAAACAAACAGAAGTCAAATGTGCACGTGGTTTTAAAAGCTTGCTTGAAAGTGTTTTTACTCTTCCCTCCTAGTGAGCACACGACAGTCTGATCATACTGGAGCTGCCTTATATTGTACAATGAATGGTTCACCATTTAAAGAGTACTTTGTAGAACTGCTTCCTTTTTGCCTAATGCGTCAGAATCTAAGAAGCCAGTTCACAAGCAAGGCCTCATCTGCTGGATTCTCTGTAGCATAGGGGAGGTGATGTGGTTGGGCAGCGAGGGGTGAAACTCCATCGTGGCACAGAGTGAATAAATTGACAACAGTTACAGGGATAAGGAAATAAGTCAGCAGCAACACAGTGGAGCAACAGAGTCAAAAAGTCTTGAGTATAGAGCTGGGAATTCAGAGGCTGGGGCAGGCCCATTCTTTGAATCTAGGCTGTTGTTTTTCCAGACAGCATTTCTAGTCCAAGATGGAGGCCAGGTCTGCCTCTGCCTTTTCTGCCAGGGCAGACACTTCAAAAGCCCACCGGCACTCTCCAGCCACTCCACGTCGGCTCCGAGTGTGGAAGGAAAAGGCAAGTTTCCATGAACTATCTACTGCTCTGGTCTCCAGCTGGCCCTAAATAGAACAAGCACCAAAAACAAATCAAAATGAGTTTTACACCCAAAGTATCAAGTATTTACAGGTAGTCTGCTGAGTTCTGAAGAACTTGAGCTGAGGTGACACTCGAAGCTATCAAGCTTGTCAGTCAGAAAAATGTCCTTTTTCTTAGTCTCTCTCCATTGTGAAAGGGGCCCCACACTCAATTTGAAAGCGTGATGGTTTGGCTGTTGTCTCTAAAAGGTGAAAGGACTTGAAGGACTTATCAAGCATAATGAGAAGCCCTCTCCTGAGGTTATAACTAGAAACTCTTTCTTAGAGTGGAAGACATTAGACTTGGCCTTGGCCCTACCAGATTTGCTCAAGTTTCTGGGCAATGATAGTGCCTTCTCCATGTGCATGGGAGAGCAGCCCACATTGAATAAGTCCATGCTCACTGCAAACACCTGTTTTTGTTTCAAGCAAGGAGAGACTCATGTTGTCTAGGAACACTGTGGGCCCTTGGGAACAGGAAATAAGTGAGCAGTATTTTGTGTAAAAGTGTGGGGAATTAGAAACCTTTCCTGTTGCCTCGCTCTGCCTGAAATGCCATTTCCCAGCAGTCTCACCTCTCTTCAATGCCCAGCTCATTTCACCTTTTACAAGAAACCATCTCTGACCACTTCCAAACAGTCTCACTTTCCGCCCCTTGCTTGGCACTGGTTACAGAATGCTATAGGGTGGAGCTGTTTGCCATGTTTCAAGCTCATCTTAGACTATTTGCTGCTGTTGCCACATCTTTTATATTTGCATTCTCCACATCACTTGGCACAGTCCAGGAGTACAGAGCTGATGCTTGGTGAATATTTGTTAAATTAATGTTTGGATTTATTCCTTGGCTTAGCTCATCAAGGAATTGAGGAGACTAAGTGGATAAATTATAAATGGGAATGTGCCTGCTCAACACCAAAGAGGCCATCATAGCTTCATGAGCACAGATGATTCTTCATGACAAATGCCTTCAATATTTCTTTCCAGCTCTTTGTGAATATTGAGAACCACCATTTATTGAGGGCTGCTGTGCTAAGTGCAACATACACACACCTCATCCTGTAGAAGAGGAAACCAGCAGTTATTTAACTTCTCTGAGCCCTTCCCACAGAGTTAGGAAGGGGCACCGGTGGGTTTTGGCCTCAAAGCCCGTTTTTATCCAGCTCATCATACTACTCCCTTCCGAACCGTTGTTCTCGAAGCAAGATGCTGATTGTGTGATTATAAAACATTGCGCTTCTCATTTCCTTTCCCTTCCTGCTGCTCTCAACTAACCCACGCTATCACTTGATAGGCATGTGAATAGGATAAAGTAAATCTGGGCAGCACTGCAGGCAGGAAATGAATTTTACCATAGCAGAATTCAAATTGCAACCATTGTATTCTCTGAAGAGAGAGAGAGAGAAAAGAAGCACTCAAGGCAGTTAGGGATGTTTTCAAAAAACAAGCACCTCTTCATGGACTGGGCTAATTTTTTTAAAAGCAAAAGCAAGATATGAGTCCTTTGGAAGATTGCCCAAGCACAGGGCTACATTTGTCTCCCAGGATAAGGAGAATAGAGATGGCACACTGGGGCTCCCTCAGGCCTGCAGGGAGGGAGCTGGTATCTCCCCTGCAGGTCTAGAGTTCACGAATGCATTTCTAAGAGCACTGCATATAAAAAACATCCAGCATCACACATGCTTCTGAACATAAAGGCCACTTCATATTTTTCTGCAATATGACAGCCTTCTCACTGAATGCCAGTTACACCTAAGCTCATCATTTATATAGGGCAATAAACAAATGTCATTGACTGCATCGAGCAGAAACATAAATATTGAGATTAATAAAAAGATGTAATTTTCTGAGTGACTGAAATTAAGCCATGTTCATTGAGCTGATTATAACAAATTTCAAAGGATGACAGCGTTTTACAGTGATTTTTTTGTTTCTGAAAAGAAACTTGTTGCACATAACATTGTATTGCACAACTGATTTTTGTTGATTGTTTTACCTAGGATTAGAAACAGGTCTGACTGAGAAATCATAAAAACTCCCTTTTAACAAAGGTTCTTGCTGTCCCCTACGCCTCCTCTCCTACACCTTCTCCCTCCTGCATCGCATAATGAGTGCCTCTGATGCTATGGTGTGATATGGCATAGACTATATGCCTGTTGGGGGCATATGTCAGGTGGCAACATGCGGGGAAAGGAATAGGAAGAAGAGATTACACCGATCCCAAAATGATCCAAAAAGGAGAAAAAGAAGTGTGAAAAGAAAATAAATCTTGGGCCCCCAAATCTCTCAGCTATAGGGAAAAGTCAAGCTGGGAAACTGCTTAGGGCCAAGCTGCCTCCCATTCTATTCAGTCACCCCTCTGCTCACTGAGATAAATACGTATCTGATTGCCTCATTTGGAGAGGCTAATCAGAAACTAAAAAGAATGCAACCATTTGTGTTTTGTCTACCTATGACCTGGAAGCCCTCCCCACTTCAAATTGTCCCACCTTTGCTTCGAGTTGTCACACCTTTCCAGACGGAACCAATGTTCATCTTACATTTGTTGATTGATGTCTCATGTCTCCCTAGAATGTATAAAACCAAACTGTGCTCTGACACCTTGGGCACATGTCAACAGGACCTCCTGAGACTGTGTCGTGGGTACACATCCTCAACCTTGGCAAAATAAACTTTCTAAATTAACTGAGACCTGTCTTAGATTTTCTGGGTTCACAGAAACTTTGGCATTTTACTATCTTATTTCAAGTCTTGAATGTCAAGCCTGGTGGAGTTTGTTGAACAACGTTACAGCTATTGGCAGCACTCCCAACAAACAACATTCCTCAGGACCTAACTTGACCCATCAGAACTGCTCTAACAAACCAAACATCTTGCCCTTTCAGTTCCTTCTAGAGATGTTGCATTTGTACCATGTAAAACCCTTTTGGTCTCATAGCCTGAGAGTCTCTGGAGAAATGATGAACAAATTTAGCAAAAAGGGCTGTAATTAATCAGCCTTGCGTGGACACAGTATAATGTTAAAGACAAAACTGAGTTTGAAAACAAAACCAGACACCATGCTCAAACATTTGAGGAACTGGATGAACAGCTTCTGCCCCAATTCAAATGATTCTTTTTCTGACCCATTTTCTTCAATAAGTTTTTAAAATATTGGTCTTGCCTATGGTTCTATCTTCAGTGCTCGTCTTAGGTATTAGGTTGGTGCAAAAGTAATTGTGTTTTTTGCCATACTTTAAAAAAAAAAATGGCAAAACCCGCAATTACTTTTGCACTAAACAAATAGAATCTTTTCCAAGAAGACAGAAAAATAAGATATTTGATAAAACTCTCCCATAAAATTTCTCCAATAAAATTTTCTATTAAAAAACTTTTAGGCTGGGCATGGTGGCTAACACCTATAATCCATCCCAGCACTTTGGGGGGGCTGAGGCGAGATCACTTGAGGTCAGGAGTTTGAGACCAGCCTGGCCAACATGGTGAAACCCCATCTCCACAAAAAAATACAAAAATTAGCTGGGCATGGTGATGCATGCTGAGACAGGAGAATCGCTTGAACCTGGGAGGTGGAGGTTGCAGTGAGCAGAGATTATTCCACTGCATTCCAGCCTGGGCAACAGAGCAAGTCTCGGTCTCAAAAACAACAACAGAAAAAGCAAAAAACTTTTTTGTCAACATATGGAACCTCTTTCCTTTCATCTATACTAAAACCTGGCTGGTATGTTCCTTAGTCCATTTAGACTTTTTGTGCTAATTTGGCAGTAAGTTATGGGGTTGGGCAAAGAACTCTATTACTTTTAGGGGCTCTATCACCCAAAAAGTTTGGAGCTCACACTGGTATACTTCTGAGTGAGCACCCTTCGTATTCCCATACCTAGGGAAGAATGGGGTACACTAGACAAATATTTGTCAATTGAATGAACAAATAGAAATCCAAGTTATCATTCCAGGTCCAGCTCCAAATCCACTCCCATGAAGACTTCTCTAATCACCAAAGTCTGCGGTGATTTCTGACCCCTCATGTAGTTTATCACGTTATACATTTCTCTCTCCAGTTATAAATTACCTCCTCAGAGCTGGTTTGGGGTACTCCTTTGTATCTCTTACAGCACCTGGTATTCTGCCTCAAAGACAGTGCCCTCTGCTCATGAACACATCAGAAAAAACGTAAGACGCAACTTTCCCTCAAATCCAGAAAACTAGAGGATTTACTGGCATATATCTGGAGATTCCCATTGCTCCGGAAACTCAAGTAAAAAGCAGGGAACTAGGGCCAAGCCATTCTTCATAGAGTTCTTAGTAATTCCTGATCTAACCGTGACTGGAAGGCAAAACAGCAGCTGGGTTCTGGGAAAAGAGCCAAGAGGGCGCTGTCCTTCCAGCTGTCTACACTCCAATCAGCTGCTTTAAAGAGTCGTCTTTAGGAGCCCCTTAATTAAGGGAAAAGCACCATGGTAAGTACTGAGTTTGATTGACCGGTTCATTCAATACCATGATCCAGTCATTATTTGTTGAGCACCTATTATGTCTAAATAATAAATCATGAGCTGGAGATATAAACAAGAACACCACTGCCTCTGATCTCAAAGGGTTACAGGACATCAGGGGAGACTGACATGTAAATATTTATTAAGCAATGTAAGAAATATGAAAATATATAAACGCTCTACTACAAGCATTCAGAGAGGGAAATAACTTACTCACTTGGAAGGGTCAGGAAATTTTTCAGAGTAATTGATATTAGAGTTCAGTTTTGCAAAATGAATGGGATTTTTACCAGATGTAAAGTAAGGAAACAGTACTCTAGACGATGACGACAACATTGGCAATATAATAGCATGGCTGGAACAAGCACCGCTATTAACATCTTTGTTGTTTGAATTTATTCATCAAGTTATTAGGTCATTCAGTAAAATGAAGACCCTGGAAGAAAAAGCCACAGAACGGAGAATTTTTGAATAGGGGGAAGGAGAATGGCAAGGCCCCTCTGCTGGGATTCTGAGCATCCCTGTAAGGGACAATGGGCCGTTCATGCTACACAGAGGGTAGTAAATGAGGACTGAACCTGGCCCAGTGGATTTATTCTGAGCAGTAACCTTTTTCCAGTTCCCACAAAGGGAGTATGAAAGCTCACCGTGACTTTGTCAGTAAACGATTTGATAATCATACAGAAAACAGGGCTAAATAGAGGCAAATGCCAGTTTTGTAATTTAGGATAAGCATGTGCCAGCCCCGGGGAGCCTGCCATGATCTGCTTCCGGGAATGGCTTGGTCAAGTACAGATGCGGTGGGAGGGTGTGCTGGGCAGTGTGCTGACATGCCGTCAGGCGTCCTTCAATCTATGGCATTTCTCCTAGTGAGACGTCCCTTCCGTTCTCCACCACACCAAGTTACATTGAGGTTTAAGATTATAGGTGTCCCTCTCCCAGGATGAGGTGGCTAGTGACAGGAATAATGACAATTAAATTTTAAAATCTAGCAAAACAAAAAATTGTAACTATAGAGTATGCACTGACATCATAAAGTATCTCAATTTTAAAAGCAAGGTAACAATATTTCCTTTTTCAATTAAAAGTCAGCGATCTGCATGTATAATTAGCTTGATTTAGCCATTCCACAATGCATACATACTTTAAAACATCATTTGTACACCATATATGTGATTTTTGTTTGTCAGCTAAAATAAATAAATAATAACACAGAAGCCAGCTATGAACAGCCATGAATGTCCTTGTTTGGGGGCCTTTTCACAACTCTGGTTAAAAACGCATTAGAGGCCCAGATTTGATTCTGATATCTGAACTCTGTATCTACCTAGTGCAGTTGAAGGAGAGAGGAAAGCCGAAGTACACCCCTATTCGTCTGTGCAGTTCGCACCAGTAATTTTTTTTCCCAAACCAGCTATTTTTAAAGACGGTCACGTCCCTATTTTGACAGTAGAGCTCAAGAAAGAGCTTTCATCAGTAAAGACAATTTTTTAAACCATTTTTTCTTGTGAAACTGTGAGAGCAATTGATTTCTCCTTTAACTGCTACCTGGCGTACACAGGTATGAATGAGTATTCTCCTTGGCACAGGTAGGAAACTTGTAGTCTCCAATCTTGCCTGCACAGGCCCAAAAGATACAAACTCTCTAATGTGTGTCACATGGCACCCCAGGGTTGGTAAAACCATACTCAGTCAGTTTCCTTTAAGAAACTCTGGGTAGACCAGAGAGCAAGATGAGGAATGAGCATGTGAAAAACAGATTAGGGCCGGGCGCAGTGGCTCATGCCTGTAATCCCAGCACTTTGGGAGGCCAATGTGGGTGGATCATCTGAGGTCAGGAGCTCGAGACCAGCCTGGCCAACATGGCGAAACCCTGTCTCTACTAAAAATACAAAAATTAGCAGGGCATGGTGGCGTGTGCTTGTAATCCCAGCTACTGGGGAGGCTGAGGCAGGAGAATCGCTTGAACCCGGGAGGCGGAGGTTGCAGTGAGCCAAGATTGCGCCATTGCACTCCAGCCCAGGCAACAACAGTGAACTCCATCTCAAAAACAAAACAAAACAAAAAAACAGATTAGGAGTGAAGAAAATGATAGACACAGGAGACAGATAAGGAAAGGGTCATCCAAGAATCTCCAACGCGCCTGCGCACTGGGAAAAAGATGGTGGAGCTACAGGAAGTTCGTGCCTTGTGCAGGGGGAGGAGCGTGGGCTCTTCAGCTCTTGTGTGGTGGCCTGGTATTCAATCTGTGAGGTGGGAGCCCTTGGCAGGAACCCCTCTTGCTTTGCTGAGAGGTTTTTTTTGTTGTTATTTTGTTTTCTTTTTTCCTTTTGCCCAATAAATTCCATTCCCCTCACCCTTCAACGTGTCTACCTGCCTAACTTTTCCTGGTCGTGACACAAAAACCCAGATTTGGCCGAAGTAAGGAGCAAAAAGATCTAGTGTTCTTTGGCTAGGAAAGAGAAGTGAAAGAAAGAATCTTTTACTCAAGATTAATCAGACACTAACATCAGCGTTCACAGATATAAACCTCATTTACGCTAATGGAACACACGTTATTTGAATAAAGCTCTCTGACCTTATATGTTTTAGGAATGAAGAGTTCCAGTATTTTCATATTGGGAAAACAATGCATGTTTGTGTAACAATAGAAATTCTATTCTTTCTACTCTGCATAGAAAGAGACATCATTTGCAGGAGTAGGTAGCTCTCCTGAAACAGGAAGTGGAATGAAAATCAAGTGAGTTTAGGAAGAGCAGCAAAATAATTTCCTAATTAGTCATTAAGCCCTAGTAGCTCACCAAAGTGGCCTATTGGAGAAAGAATATATAAGCTACCTTGTTGTCTGGGACAACAGGTCCCGGGCAGTGGGCAGTCCCATCTGATGGAAGCCCACTGGTGCTGGGCTCCTAGTTGGAAGGGTTTCATTCATTGGATAATACTGTTTGTCTCTTAAGCCCTCCAGTCTTGGTAACAATGTTTTACTTCAATGCTTTCCAGGGCTCCCAATGGGTCTGCTTTTTCCCAGTGACTCATCTATCAGGGGATGCAAACTGATAGCCAATTAAACCTAATCTCCAGACAGACTGTGCTCAGTCCTGCATCATGTTTAAGAATTATTTGATTCTGAGCATTTTTCAACAGGCCCCAATTCTCTCTGGCTTGCCTTAGTCACCACTGGTCCTCATTGTCCTCACACATACGTCTTCCCTGCCTGGTCCTGTTTATATTTGAAACTGGCCTTTTGCACCATGAATGATATTGCCAGAATGAATAAATGAGTACTGTTTGATGGCTGACTGCCGTAAAGCTTGAATTATGCTCATAGCCTTTATATTTCACTGAGGTTCAAGTTTCCATCTTTTAGAAAGACATTGGAATCACTCCATGAATTCAGAGGTGAATTCTCTGAAACTCCTCCACACTATAGACTAAATTCTTTTCCCAAGATGAACAAAACAAATAGTAATAACTCGTTCACCATTTTCTGACCCCATAGCAAATACAACTACTAATGGGTTTCAATGAATGGTGTAAAAGAGAATCCTACAATTATTTAACCAACCAATTCTGTGCCTTATATGGATGTTATTCTGTCAACTAGAATATTACCCACTAGCCCTCCTGACCCACCCCTGGGAAAGACCTGGTTTGTAACATCAGATCTCTGGGTCATTCTCTCCAGCCTGTAGCATCTCCTCTCTCCTCTCCAGCATAGACCATGGCTTTTCCACACTTCACTTACAAGGCAACCTTGTTCCTCACGGGATTCGCCTTTCCTTTTTTCTCCTTTATTACCTTTGTGTTTATGGTTTTTTTTTCCTTCACACTCAAACTACACCCACAACTTTCCCAATTTAAGAAACTTTATCAGGGCCGGCCTCATGGGCATGTGATCTGTGCAACTGCACAGGGCTTCATGCTTTGAAGAGCCCTGTGCTTTGTTTAATGCTCTGCTGTTACTGTCTTGAAATTCTCTGTAACTTTTGCCCAAGGACCCTACATTTTCATTTTGCACTGGCCCCACAAAGTATGTAGCCTGTACTGTACACATTTAATCTGCCACCCAACTCATAAATGCCCTAGATTACATTTCCTTGCTGCCAACTCTTTATTGCCTTCTTTAAAGTAGGGCAAACATCTGGTTGTACCAGGCTTCCAACAAATCAGTGGCTCCCAAAGTTTGGCCCACAAAGCTCTTCACAGCGTTGGCTGGCTCAAAATGATGACTGCTGCATGGGTGTACTCATATTCTTCTTTCAAGAACAATTATGTTTATATTAAAACCAGAGATCTCCTACTGTTCCAAAACCAGTGCCCTTTCTCTTAGCCACTGTGATAGCTTTTGTGTGTGAAATGTTTGGCCTGATGGCTGTAAATGCCTAAGAGCCACTGATGCAAACTCCCCAACCACACTTACTTGTTTTATCTGGCATCAAGGGTCAGGAGGAGCTCAAGTTCCAGGGTAAGCCTGGAAATTTGAATAAAGCTTTTGAATAAAGCTCTCTGACCTTACATGTTTTAGGAATGAAGAGTTCCAGTATTTTCATATTGGGAAAACAATGCATATTTGTGTAACAATAGAAATTCTATTCTTTCTACTCTACATAGAAAGAGACATCATTTGCAGGAGTAGGTAGCTCTCCTGAAAGAGGAAATGGAATGAAAATCAAGTGAGTTTAGGAAGAGCATTCTTAAACTGAGAAGAGTTAAGAATCAGAGATTCTTAAACTGAGAAGAGGAACCCAAGGGCAGACAGCAATGTGTCAGGGGAGTCAAAACCTCTGAGAGGCCGGGCACGGTGGCTCATGCCTGTAATGCCAGCACTTTGGGAGGCCGAGGTGGGCAGATCACGAGATCAGGAGATTGAGACCCTCCTGGCTAACATGGTGAAACCCCGTCTCCACTAAAAATACAAAAAATAATTAGCCAGGCATGGTGGCGGGAGGCTGAGGCGAGAGAATGGTGTGAACCTGGGAGGCGGAGCTTGCAGTGAGCCAAGATTGCACCACTGCACTCCAGCCTGGGAGACAGAGTAAGACTCCGTCTCAAAAAAAAAAAAAAAAAAACCTCTGAGAAGTCGAGAGAGTCACTATCACTCATTGCAATTAATCTGGAACATTACTTTTAATATGGTAATAAATATTTTAGAGCATAATGTAAAATTCCCACAAATTTTTGTAAATATAAGACTTCAGAGCTATTTCAGCTGAGATGCCATTGCTTGAGCTCCTGCCCAAGTGTTCCTCTTTCATCCTTCTCTGCTGCTAAAAATACTTCAGTCAACAAATTTGCAATGCTCTGTTCTGCTACACCCAAAAACCACAGCCAAATAAGACAAGGTCTCATAGACTGACAGTCCTGTGCTTTGTATTTAGAGAAAATCAACTATCTGGTAAAGATGGAGGTTTCCAGAACCTATAAAAATGTCAAGCATCAAAGGCTGAAGTTTAGTCTCTCTCACTTTGGTAAAGCCCTAAGTGGAAGTCTGAAGTCAGCAGAGTAGAGTGGGATTCAGTGTTGGTCACGTTCCTTACACATGCTGTCACTAATCCTCCAAGTGAACCTGGCCACGTGGGCAATAGACAGGCTGGTCACTCAAGTCCACATTTCCATGGATACTATCTGAAAACACAGTAAGATAAATTCCTCTGGCTGGCTTCTCATTGCTAAGCACCTGGTAATCCTGACCATCCACCTTTCAGTCCTTACCAAGGAAGCAGAATGACATGGAAGCAAAATCACATAATCCAGAGCCCAGAGGCCTGAAATCAAGTCATGGCTCCACCACTGGCTCAATGTATCTGGGTTTCTGCACATGTAAAACAGAAACAATACCTGACCACCCACGGGGTTGTTGTAAGGACCAAACTAGACAAAAGCACTCCGTAAACCCCGAGATGCTACCAATGATTCTATCATTCTTTCTGCCTTGCTCACTGATTCAGCATCCCCCGACATTCCAGTCCTCTGGTGGCTGAGGCAAAAATACATCTTTGAGTTTCCACTTTTTCTTACCACTCTCGTGCCATCTCACAGAAATTCATTCAACATTTCATGAGCAAATGCTTCACCTTTCAAACACTGATAAAATTTCCCTCCGAATAGCAAACTCTTTGCCTTCATGTTCTACACACGTGGTTTAAATGTCACTGTAACTTGGTATTTAACCCTCTAAAAAGTAACTAAATACCTCAACATGAACTTTTTCGTTAAAAGATTTAAATCTATAAATCCAGCTGAGCTATGGTGAATAAGGGAAGCAGTGCTCCTTTATTGTCCACACATTTGTCAAAGTTTCTGTGGGAAACAGCTCATCTTGGACCCCAGGTCTTAACCAGAGATGACCAATCTTTGGGTGGAAAGATGCAAACATGGGCTCTTTACTTCAATCCGTGAGTGCTTTTAATAAGATTTCTATACAGAGATGACATCCTAGCCACTCTGGTGATGGGGTTCAGGATGTGCTATCCTACAATATGGCACGTTGGCATTTGAGAAAATTACAGAGGCAGGAAGGTCACTCTCACCTTCCTCCCACTTCTCTCCCCCAAACAGGTCATACAACCTAGGAAAGATTTCCTGACCCTCCTCTAAACCAGGTCATAAGATCTTCATGTGAAAGGATAAAGAAAATGTGGTACATTAACACGGTGAAAGACTGGTCAGTCTTTAAAAAGAAGGAAATCCTGTCATCTGTGACAACATGGATGAGCCAGGAGGACCTTATGTTAAGTGAAATAAGCCAGGCACAGAAAGAGAAATATGGCCGACAAAGACCTTTCAATTAGAAAGGAGACCAGTATTATAGGCCAGAAACTGCACTGAGCTGAAAGCCAAAGAACCTTAGTTCTAGTACTGAATCTTTTCTAGTTAGCAAGTGTCTCCCCTTAGTCTCAGTTACCTCAGCTTGAAATTATGAAGTTGAATTCTGATTTCTAAATTCCTTTCGAGTTCTAAGATCCTACTATAAGCAGCATTATTTTTCCACTCCAAAACAAAACTAGATAAGAGACTATCCATTGGCAGAGGGTAATTCCTGGTAAGTTTCATATATTCTGTTGAGATATCTCCCTTTCCTGTTAATGGAGGGAAAAAACTCAAACAATGGAGTGGTTCAGGAAATGTTTACCAGAGCAAGATGGACTAGATTCTTCAGTGGGCGGCTGTGAAATGAAACAGAAACATTTTAAGTGCTTTATTACTCTAGCAGAAGGAAGAAAACTATTCTGTCCTTTTAAAGCCTTGACCCAGGAGAAATTATCAGAAATTAAAAGTTATTGTTTTCCAAAAGGGAAAGAAAAAAGCCATCTCCTACTAAAAAATAAATTCTAAGAAGTTTATGTTTCCGGTTACTGGGATAATAAGCCTCATTCTTACTCCTTCTTTCTCATCTTTTAAGTGTAAGTATTTCCAAATCTCCTTAAAGTCAAGCAACATTTCTCCCTACAAACTCATTAAGTTGGTTATCTTTGAAATTAGTTAATGAGTATTTTCCTATGATTATACAAAACCAGAATCTCACCCTCTTGGTTTCTTCTTCATTAATATGCATAGCCCTCTCTTTTCAGGAGGTGAATGGCCATTATCACTAAAACAAGTAAAAGGAATATTAAAACTGAAATCTGTTTTTAGATGCTATGTCTCATGCATACTGGTATGCTCAGTGCAACTTATCAAAGGCTCAGAAGGGAATTCTTTCAGAATGCTGCCACCAAATGGGTTGTAAAGAGTTTCATTATTTGGGGTTCCTGGGGAAGCAGTTTTATGGATTGATGTGAAAGGAAAAAAAGGTATAAGGCTCAACATCTTCAACCTCCTTAAGCTTTCTGTTATGAGCAGAATGTTTATGTCCCTCCCGAAGGTCATGTGTTGAAGCCCTAACCCATAATGCAATGGTATAAGATGGTGAGGCCTTTGGGAGGTAATTAGGTTTAGATGAGGTCATGAGGATGCAGCCCCCACGTTGGGATTTCTCTTCTTATAAGAACAGGAAGAGACACCAGAATTTCTCTCTGCCATGTGGGGACAGTGAAATGCAGGCAATGCAAGCCAGGGAGAGGGCCCTCACCAGAACCCGAATATGGTGGCACTCTGATCTCAGACTTCCCAGCCTCTGAAACTATGAGAAATAAATGCTTGTTATTTAAGCCACCCAGTCTATGGTATTCTGTTACAGCAGCCCAAGCCAATTAAGACATTTTTTTCTTCTTATCTGTAAAATAATGGATTTGCACAAAATGATTTGAGATTTTCTGGGAGCTTCAACAGTCTGTTATAATAAATAGAACAGTTACCACAGAATTAGAGTAAGAGAATTTCAAGTTAATCACTGGCTCACACAGACAAGAGATGCCAAGTGACATGCTGAGAAGGCATATGTAAGAAATCAGAATAAGTGATTGCTGATGAATCCTAAAAGAAGAAGCCACCATAAGTCAGTACGCAGGAAGAAAGGCTTGATGGAACCACTGTTTGAGTCAGATGATTCAAGTGTGTATGGGAGTTGGAGTGGCTGTAGTAAGGTTCTCAAGGAGGGCATGCTAGGTCTAACATTATATGTGTCCTATGCAGATAACCTTCATCGGAATCTCACACACTTGAACATTGGTGCAATAAAGAAAGGCTGTAATACCAAAAAGGTTTCCAAGGGAACCAACTCTAAGAACTTTGCAAACTTTTTTAAGTGCTGAATGTCTTTTCATACCTGCTTGCTGCTCTGTATTTGTTTCTCAGGGCTGGGTGCCTTAACAACAGAAATTTATTTCTGACAGTTCTGAAGGCTAGTAAGTCCAAGATCAATATTTTGGCCAAGTTAGTTCCTGGTTAGGGCCTGATTCCTGGCTTGCAGGCACTGGCCTTCTTACTGTGTCCTCACATTGTGGAGAGAGAAAAAAACTCTAGTGGCTTTTCTCATAAGCGTGCTAATCTCATGGGATCAGGACCCCACCCTCCTGACCTCACTTAACCCTAATTACTTCCTAAAGGCCCCATCTCCTAACATCACATCGAGGGTTGAGGCTTCAAAACATCTGAATTTGGGGTAGGGGGAACATTCAGGCCATAATATTCTTCCCCTGGGCTCCCAAACTTCATGTCCATCTTGAATGCAAAGGTGGTGGGGCTCTCACAAAAAGCCTTGGGGGCAAGACCGCCCCAGAGCCAAGGGCGTGATGCTGCTACCTTAATGAGGACAGAAGGCAGAGTACTGAACCAAAGAAGATTATTCTCAAGCCTTAGCATCTAATCGAATTTTCCTTGCTAAATTTTGGACTCGCTTGTCATCTTTTTTCTGATTTCTCCCTTTTAGAATATCTATATAACCTATGCCTGCATCATCAATGGATTTTGAATGTGCATAATTTGTCTGGTTTCACAGGTTCACAGATGGAGAGGAATTTTGCTTCAGGATGAATCGTACCTTGAGTATCACCCATACCTAATTTAGATGATATTTAGATGAGACTTTGGAGTTAAATCGGGAATGAGTTCTTCTCTGTGAGAGCCCAGTCTCCCGGCTCTCTGGAAAGGCCCACCCCGTGTGATTCTCTAAGGGAGAATGAAGTCATGGGCAGAGGCATCCTGGCCTGCAAAAGCTAGAATGGCCACCCAACCCTTTGACACAGAGGAGGAACCAGCCCTGCCCCCTGGACCTGTGGTAAGAGTGGCAGCTCTGATGGTCTCCAAACTGCCTTTGGGATTATTCTTCCCTTTTCTTGAAAGATAAAGCATGTTCACATCCAAATGGCCTCATCATCCTATCCTGACGCAATGTACGAAACCCAACATCCTTTTTTTTTTTTGGCTTTTTAATAATTTTTTCCAATTTTGTTACTTTAATTTCCCCATAGCACCTTGGCGATGGCCCAACATCCTTCTTTCAGTCACTCCTGTTTATTTCTGCCCCCTTTAGTCCCAGCTGGCAACATTTCTATTGGTATAATCCCATCCCCATTCCTGGCTTCTTTTGAAATAGCTGATTAAATCCTTCATTCACATCCATACTATCTCCTTATCAAACAGTGTTCAGCCACACCCTTAGTGTTCTCTTCAGAATAATCTTTCTCATTCTTTGCAACATGGATAGCCTAAGAATTTGCCAAATCTTCAAGTTCTGGTTCCTTTTTGCATAGGAATTCCTTCTTAAATTCATTTCTCTCTTCTCCATTTTACTAGAAGCAGTCAGGAAGAACCAAGGTACTCCCTTCCATACTTTGCTTAGACATTTCCTCAGCTAAATATCAACTTCACTGCTTGCACTGGAACACAAACACAATGCAATCTAGTGCTTTGTCACTTTATAATAAAGTAGCAGTTTCCTCCAGTTTCTAACAACCTATTTCTCATTTCCTTCTGAGAACTCACCAGAACCGCTTTTAATGTCCATATTTCTACCAACATTCCATTCATGATTACTTAAGTATTCTCTACAAAGATGGTGGTTTTCTCTCCAGCTCTCCCCTTTTCTTTCTAAGCCGTCATCAAAATTGCCTTTAACATCCATATTTCTAGCACACACCTCAAAACTCTTCCATCCTCTACCCATTATCCAGTTCCAAAGCCACTTCCACATTTTTAGATATTTGCTTATGGCAGCACCCCACCCTTGGTACCAAAGTAAAATACTCCTAACAAAATACCAGTCTAGGTGGCTTAGACAATAGAAATTTATTTCCCACAGTTTGGAGACTGAGAAGTCCAAGATCAAGGTGCTGGTTGATTTGATTCCTGGTGAGAAAACACATCCTGATTTTTCAGACAGCCATCATGCCTTATTGCTGTATCCTCTGTTGGGGTTCAGAAAAAAATCCTCAAAATATGGCACTTCGGCATACTGGGCGCTTTGAACGAATAAAATTTAAAAGCCTCAGAATCAAAGTCTCTCTCTGATCTCCTGACCCAGCCCGCCAGCACCTCTTTCCTTTTTGAAATGCAGGGAGGTTTATGTATCTGACCAAGGGAAGATTTTCCAAAAGGATTGCAATTGTCTTGATCCACCTCTTTAAGAATCTCATCAAACAACCAGGGAAGATTAATCACTGCAGAAGATATTAAAAGTCAACACCACACCCAGACTGGCTATACCTATTCTCCTGGAGGCTGCTCCAAAACAACTTTTATTACCTGAGTGGCTCTATCTGAATAATAACACAAACTTTGTTTACAGTTTATTTCCACCCCTCACCCTCCCAGAGGAACTTTGTCCTAAGCTGTTGTCTGTTCTTTGGGTTCATTTATTTCCCCTAAAAATCATGTATTCTTCCTCTAAAATTACCTACATCCCCCACCTCCCTCTCCCCTGTAGAGTATTTAAACTTTAGCCTTCTGGTCCTTCTTTGAGTTTCCTATTTTGTGTGGCTCCTGTGTGCTTGCACATTAACAAATATGTTTGCCTTTTCTCTTGTTAATCTGTCTATTGTCAGTTTGTTTTACAGAATCAAATTATTAAATCTTCATGGGGTGGAAAGTTCCTTCTGCCCCTACACCTTAAATGTTGAAGAGACAGAGAGCAAAATCTCTGTTGTCTCTTTTTATACGGGCACTAATTCCACTGGACCACAGCCCCATCTCCATGACTTCATCTAACCTATTTACCTCCTAAAGGCCCCACTTCCAAATATCATCACATGGAGAATTAGAGTTTTAACATAAATTTTAAGAGAGACACAAATTTTTATTCCATAATATGCGTCTCTACACTCACAAACTTAAAGCTAAATAAACCATTTATATATTAATGCCAATATCTATGAGTTTGATCAAATGATAGCAACCAAATAAGCTATTTCTGATACATATTTCTGTTATAATATTACCAACTAGAGCAGAGAAAAACAAGAATCACCTATTGCAAATATTTGTAAGATGTAAGAAGACTAGATCTTGCTTATAATGGGACAGAGAGGATTAACATATGAATGTCAGCAACTTTTCCTCTCTCATTTGTGTGAAAGGGGACTCTGGTTTCACTCCTTAAGTTTTTCTCCTCCCTTGCACTTCAAAGATGATTTTGCCCTTGCCAAATTGGGGTGTTAATAATGCAGAATGTGTAGGAAAGGAGGAGGGGTAGAAAGATAGGAAGTAAGTAGGTAAGGACATACTCTGAGACTGGATTTAGTCTGAGCTTCATTCTAGTTACATTTGTTTTACATTACCTTATTCTCAAGTGGTTATAAGGCAGCTAGAAGACTGGTAGCCAAGACAGTGGCTATCAAGAACTAAGAAGGCTTGGAGATTTTACCTTAATTGCAAGCTCCCATGTTAGCATGCTATAGATGCTGGTAGAAGGCATGAGACAGAGGGCTTTATTATTCATTATATAGAAAGTAACATGAGTATCTGCATACTTGCATCAGTTCTCCTGCTCCAGCATCCCAAGGGAGCTACATGGGCAGGCACAGATGGATGCCTGAATGCTCAACGGTTGTGTTACAGGAGAGGAACTCTGAGCATAGGAAACTAAATCTTTTAGAGTGGGCAGTAAGCATGTCTGTCCTTTACTCTGGAGAAAGACATTGTCTCTGTCTTCCAAGACTGTTTGCTATCCCAACATCTTTGAAAGGAGAGTCCCTAAGAAGAACATTTAGAGACTCACTTGCGAGACACAAGAAACTTGAGATGCCCACGAGGAATTACCTCCCAACAATAGCCATGAAGGTGGAAAGCAGAGAGTTCAGACAGTAGCTTTAAATCTCTTCCCTTTGTATTATCCCCCTTCCAGCCTTTTCTTACACATATGATCACCAGAGAAAAAGAAAGAAGCAAAGCCAAGGCAATGAAAATAACTCATTTTTCTGCTGTTGGTGGGTTTGAGTAACTTCCCATTCTCGCACCCACCATACCCTGATGCGGAAGTTAAAAATAGAAGAGGCTATTCTGAGTGAGCCAAATAACATTTAGCTTTTGGGTTTCTACACTGACTTACCATTGTGGACACAAATACACTCTGAGTGCTCTCATGATCTAGAAGTTCCTAAACTTCAGTTGCCCCCAAAATGTAAAGTACTAAGACCCAAAAGCAATGCACAATTTAAGAAGCATTAACATCAAAGAAACTAGAGAGGAAATAATAATATTGTCACTAATAATAACAATATTGATAAAATAGTTATTATTGAATGGTCATAATATACTAGAAACTATGCTAAAGATCTACATATATTATTTGGTTTTCCAAATAAGGAAATAAATGTAGTCCCAAAGAGATTAAGTTACTCATCAAGGGTCAAACAGTGAGTAGCAGTTGGAAAGTAGACACCAAAAACTAAGCTCTAACCCAATCTACCATTTTGCCTCTGACAAGAAAGAAAAAGTAAGATCACATCCACTCAAAGAACTAAAAGTCCTCACCAAACATTAAAGCTACAAGGTAGCCAAGGTGCTGCAGTCATGGGAAAAGTTCTCTAAGATCCTTTTCCAGACATCATTCCTACCAAGCCTGCAGGGAAAGTAGCTCCAAACTTAATCTGTATCTTGTCAGGCCAAACACTTCTCTCAGGGCTGTCATGCTCTGTGAGTCTACAATCAGGCAAAATGTTTAAATAAGTAAATAAAAACAAAAAGCAAATACTAAAACCTAAAATGTAAACAAAGACACAAGAGCAAAAGAAAGACAAAGACTCACTCCTACTCAATATCACTCATCATCAAAAGAATGCAAATCAAAACCACAGTGAGATATCACCTCATACCTGTTACAATGGCTATTATTAAAAAAAAAAGATAACAAGTATTGGTGAGTATGTGGAGAAAAGGGAAATCTGGTACACCATTTGTGGGAATGTAAATTTGTATAGTCTTTGTGGAAAACAGTACAGAGGTTTCTCAAAAAATTAAAAAATATTGGACTTGGCAGTGAAAACATTTAAAAATAGAACCAGTATAAGATCCAGAAATCCAACTTCTGGGTATTTATCCAAAGGAAATGAAAGCAGGATCTGAATGAGATCCCTGCACTCCATGTATAATGCTCCCATTGCAGCATTATTCATAATAGCCAAGTTATGGATAAATGTCCACTGATGGATGAATGGATAAAGAAAATGTGACATAAACATACATGGAATATTATTCAGCCTTTAAAAAGAAGGAAATCCTGCCATTTTGCACAACTGGATGGACTTGGAGAACGTTAAGCTAAGTGAAATAAGCCAGACAGAGAAAGACACTCATTCCATTGGACCAGGGCCCCATCTCCATGACATCATCTAACCTATTTACCTCATAAAAGCCCCACCTCCAAATACTATCACATTGAGAATTAGAGTTTTAACATATAAATTTTGAGAGACACAAAACTTTTATTCCATAATATGCTTCTCTACACTCACAAACTTAACGCTAAATTTGTGATCACACTTAGATGTGGAATCTAAAAGAGTTCAAACTCTTAGAAGCAGAGAGTAGAATGGCAGTTGCCAGGGGGTAGGGCAATGGGGAAATAAGGAAATGACAGTTAAAGGATACAAAGTTTTAGTTATGCAAGATAAATAAATTCTGGAGACTATACGGCATGGTGCCTATAACTAACAATAATACATTGTATCCTTAAAATTTGCTAAGAGGGTAGATCTTAAGTGTGTTATCTCTAATAATAACAAAAGGGGCAGGAGGAAATTTGGGGAGCTGAAGAATGTTTTTGGCCTTGATGGTGATAATGGTTACACAGGTATCTACTTTTCTCCAAACTTGTCAAGTTGTATTTGTTAAACAGGTACAGCTTTCTATGTGTCAGTCATACATGTCAATCAATAAAGTGGTTTTTAAAAAGACTCATTTATTCATGAGCTAATCTTGTGGACCATGAACTAATGCAGGAAAATCCCACCATAATGTGCAATGTGCTAATGATTTACCACTAAGTGGCTCCCACTACTTTCTGTCCTCTTCCTTGCCAAAGTTTTAATCCTGCTGGAAATGAGAGGAATGTGTTCATTAAGGATTAGCAGCTGTTTCTCCCAAATGTAAGGGAAGAAACAGCAGCTAGTAGTGTAGTTAGTCAGAGTGGCAGAGAGGTTGCCACTATACTTCCTGTTTGGAAATAGAATGTATTAGTCAGAATATGCTAGGCTCTGTTGCAGTAACAAATAATTCCCAAGATCTCAGTGAATTAACACAATTAAAACTTATTTTTCACTCCTGCACATGGAATTCAATGTACATCTTCATGGTTGGCCAGCTTTCCTCCATGCAGTGATTCAGAGCACAAGGCATTTTTCCCTTGTAGCTCTGCCTTCTCTAGCCAAAGGCCTCAAAGATGATTCTAGACAAAGACAAAGAGGATTGTGAATAGGAGATTTATTATAGGCCAGTCCCAGAAATGGTACATATCACTTCCACCCACATCCCAGTGACCAAAACTAGACACATACTCCTTCCATCTCATTGTCTCTGTCACACAGGGTCAGCCTAACCACCCTGGATCCTCAAGTTTTTGGGGTATCTGACAGTACCCCCATTTTAGTGTTTTCTCAATAAATCCTGGGGCCCCATGCAGCATAATTTTGCCGCTGTATTAATTCAAATAAGCACAGTGAGGCAATGAACATGTACTTAATTCTCCAATCCTTTCTCAGTCTATGAAATTCCAACAGGGAGATGGATTCTTCATTTTCACAATGCATCCTCAAAATATTCTCTTTATCCCTGTCCTTCCTAATATCTTCCACACAGAGAGAAAATGCTCCCCAAAACTCTCCTAGTCTCAACACTCCCTCCAGAAAAGCTCCCTGCCATACAGCCTCATGGCTGTTCTGCCTTCCCTCTTCCCCACTTCAGCTGGGTATTAGATTAATAGATCAACTTGGCTTCCCTCAGTTCATTAGCATTCTCTCTGCATCATCCACTGCACCTAGATTCTCCCCATGAAGAGCCTACGGGCTGACCCAGTGAGAAATAATCTTTTCCTCAAAGAAACCGTCAGGGGTGGTAGATTGCAAATACTCCCACAGTCATAATTTCCTGTAAATGCCAAATGTATTTAAGGCAGTAGAAGCCAGCTTGCCTCCTAAAGGGTTATGAACTTGGAAAGACCAGGGGGGTTTAAAACTCTAATTTCACTGAAAATCCACTTATGTTTGTCAGTCTTGCTTTTCTCTTTACCCACAGTTCTCGACACAGAGAGAAAGTTCTCCATTGCTTGTGGAATCAAGGCACATGGTTTAGTTGTTGAAACAAACGTAACAGCAGCACTGTCATGGAGCTTTAGGCAGGAAGAAATGTAACTAACCAGCCACTTGATTCCTTCAATCTCCAAATTAGCCATCAATTTCTCAGAGAAGAGACTCTCCCAGTGCCTCCCAGAAATTATCCCAAATTGGGGTTTCAGGAGACAATGCATTTTTTTTTTAGCCACTAAAGGTAAACCAATAGTAAGGGACATTTATTTACAATATGGAATATCTGAAAGCACCTTCTTTCTTCTGATCAGGTCAGTGCCACCTATTTGGCAAGGTCCTGAGGAGTTCCCATCACCTCCAGGAAAACTTGTTCAACCCCAGTCTGCAGGAAACAGCACTTTCTGCTCTCCCCTTACCCAACATTCAGCATGTACTTCCTTCTGCTGCAGATCACCAAGGAGATGGGAGCCTCCATCAGAGCAGAATGACCAAGCAGGGTCCAAACTCACACTCCTCCCCACCCAAGACCACAAGCTTTTTGTCTTTTCATCAACATGTTTATCATCATACACATTTCTGTACTTAGACCATCCCAACCCACTGCTGGTGGTTGAAAATGAAATACATACACACACACACACACACACACACACACACACACACACGTTTAAATAATCAGTGAAGAATTTTACCATACCCAACACTTCACTTTGCATGCAAACCTTCCAAGTCCAACAGAATCATCAGTTCTTTAGGTTTTTGGTTTTTTGTTTTTTTGGAGTTTTTTTTTCGGAGAAATCCCAAAGTAGATAACATAGAGTCAAAGAGAAAGAGCAAAATTTTTGTTGTTGTTGTTGTTGTTGCATTACGGTCACTGAAATACTTCATATCTTGGTCTTCGCCCACAGTTGATGCTATACATGTAGGGTTTGTCTGAAATCTCAGAGTTCAACAGGATAGGATGAGGTATGCCCAATCTATCGCATTTATGTTGGGATACAAGTAAAGCGATACAAGTAAAGCATGAGAGGCCTCGTCAACCTGGACACTGGCCACTGTAGCACACATTGTGCAGTATTTACAGAATGGTAAAGCAGAATGGAAACCTAAAATTCATTCAAGAGATCAAAGACATCAACATTCTTGACTATTTGGAAGTGGCTGGTTCATGAAGATTACTCTTTCCAACTTCACATTGCTTAGGCGTGACCCTACCCATGGGTAGAACCATTGGTGATACTCAAAAGATTTGGCAATGCAAATGGCATGGCATGGGCACTGACTAATCAGAACGGATGCTGTTCCACTCTAATGGCTGGAACGAAGCCAAGGAAGCTAACTGCTGTGCAAGGCACTACTTACTACGTGCTGAGTAGAGGGAGGTCAGGAGTACGCCCAGAACCAAGGCTCTGATGGCTAAGTTGGCAGCAGGAAGATGGGGGCACTCGGGGCAGTGGCTATTTACCAAGAGACATAGGAATATTTCAGTATTACACACCAGGTACAGGCATGCTAAAGCTCAGTAGCTGATTACAAGCCTTGGAAACAGCTCTTTCCTAAGCACAGAAACAAGACCTCTTAGCAGTAAAGTTTTTATTTACTCTAAGTCATAATTCCTCCTTCTGTGACTAACATTACTATCCAAAGAAAAGCATCATATAGGCCTCATCCTTATCCTGAGTCCGTGCCTAGATGAAACAATAACTCCACCTCCAGCTCTCTGTGTTAGGGCAAAGTCCCTTCTCCAAATATGTTAGATAAAGATGTTAAATCCCTCTAGCCACAATTTGGGTTTTTTTTGTTTGTTTGTTTTGAGGCAGAGTCTCGTTCTGTCACCCAGGCTGGGGTGCAGTGGCGCGATCTCAGCTTACTGCAAGCTCTGCCTCCCGGTTTCATGCCATTCTCCTGAGCCTCACTCATGCCATTCATGCCTCAGCCTCCTGAGTAGCTGGGACTATAGGCACCCACCACCATGCCTGGTTAATTTTTTTGTATTTTTAATAGAGACAGGGTTTCACCGTGTTAGCCAGGATAGTCTCGATCTCCTGACCTCATGATTCGCCTGCCTCGGCCTCCCAAAGTGCTGGTATTACAGGCGTGAGCCACTGTGCCCGGCCTCTAGCCACAATGTGGTTATAATTGTGAATGGGATATTTGCAATTATAAAGACGTAGCAACCTGAAAATGTCTAAAAACAGAACTGTTTGTTCCCTATCTACCTCCACCCCTCACCCCACCAAATCCATTCTCCCCCCTCTCTCATCCATCTCAGTAAGTGACACTACCAAGTACCCAGTTGCTTGAGCCAAAAACCCGGGAGTCATCCTGATGACATCCTTGCATACTCCTGGGCCATCTACCAATACATCCAATCAACTCTACCTTCAGAACGTATATCAAATCTAACCAATTTGATCAACCCCCTTCATTTTTATTCTAGTCCAAGTCACCATGACAGGTCACCTGGACATTCCATAACATCTCGACTGGTCTTCCTGCCTCCACCATTACCACATGTTATCTGTCAAGCAATCAGAGCTTTCTTTTTAAAAAGACCATCAAATCACTTCTCCATGCCAATCATGACTCTTCTTGGCCTCCCCTAACACTTAAATTAAAATCCAAACTCCTACTTCCCACTCACGCTGCCTGTCACTCTTTCTCTTGCTCAACTCCAAACATAATGCGCTCTTGTTCTTCCTCAAACCCACCAAGCCCATTTCCACCTCAGGCTGTCTCCCCAGCCTAGAATGCCCAGTCACTTTCTGGTACATTGTTCCCTGGGTCTTCATATAGTTTATACCATCTCTTAATCCAGTCTCCCCTCCATTGGCACCCTTCAGAGAATTACTCCTAGCAAAATTAGGCCCTCCAGTTCCCAGGTCTCCAGCCTCCACTCTCTAATCTCTTACTCTGCTTTATTCATAGTACTTACCTAACCCAAAGGCATCCTTCATGTCTATTTACTGTTAAATCACAGTAGAGGCACCATAAGAGCAGGGCCTTTGAATTGTTCTCTTCCAAGTCCCTGAGGCCTAGAATAGGACCTAGCCCACAGAAAGCTCTCAGATATTTGAAGGACTAATTGATTTAAACAACAACAACAACCACCCACTAAAGCATGGCTGCTTTCTGAAAATCTTCTCACACACACTCTTGACACTGCTTTGCCTTTGTCATTCTTAAAGGATCATTTCATTGTTGAATTACTATCTTAAAATGCTTTCTCCATGCTACTGAAGCAGGCAAGAAACAAGTGATCTCATAAACTACTTAAGGAGTACAGGTGCTTCTCATAATAGATTTCTAGAATTTCAGATCTAAGGTTTTAGTGATGATCCATTGCTATGGTCTCATTTTACAGTAGCTCTCCAGGGTTCAGCGCTGTGCTGTCTAATAGAGTACCCAGTAGTTATGTGGAGCCATTGTGTACTTAAAATGTGGACAGTGAATGAATATAAGATATCTCCCTGAAAATTTTCATTGTTGATTATATGCTGGATTACATTTGAATATATTTAAATAATATACTTGATCAGACATATATTAACAATAATTTTACATATTTCATTTTACTTTATTCAAAGATGGCTACTGGGAAGTTTAAAATTACATGTGTGGCTCACATTTGCGTCTCACATTCTATTTCCATTGGACAGCCCTGGCTTGGAGAGATTACATGACTTGTTCAAAGTTCCACTGAACTGTAAGGGAAGACACAAAAGCACATACCAGACCCTTGCTTCCACTCAGACGTCAACCCAGCCAGGCATTCCTATAACGAGTTTTTTTTTTTTTTCTGTTTGTTTTGAGACAGAGTTTCGCTCTTTTTGCCCAGGCTGGAGTGCAATGGAGCAATCTCAGTTCACTGCAACCTCTGCCTCCTGGGTTCAAGTGATTCTCCCGCCTCAGCCTCCTGGGTAGCTGGGATTACAGGCGTGTGTCATCACATCCAGCTAATTTTGTATTTTTAGTATAGACAAGATTTCTTGTCTATACTTGGCCACCATGTTGGCCAGGCTGGTCTCAAACTCCTGATCTCAAGTGATCCACCCTGCTCAGCCTCCCAAAGTGCTGGGATTACAGGTGTGAGCCACCATGCCTGGCCTAATGAGTTCTTTACCAAGGGTAGCAGTGGGGAACAGTAAGAGCAAGAAATCCCTGGAACCCAGCTCCGCATTTAGTACTGTGTGACATGGGGCAGCTCATTTCATCTTTCTTTAGCTCAGTTTCCTCATCAGTAAAATGGAGAAAGTATAGTGCATACCACAACAACTTGCAAGGATGAAATGAACTGATAGATATAAAACCCTATGGTGTCTGGCATATAGTCAACACTACATAATGTTATTGCTATTATTACTATTAAATGTTCCTATATTTTAAAGTACATTGAAGCTAGATTTTTAGCTAGTGACAAATGTGTCAGTCCATGAGTCATTTTTATGCTACCAGATAATTCTGCAATTAGAAGTATCAGTCAGACTACCAATTCATTTCTGTCCCTGACAAACCTGTTTTGATGTACTGGGATTACTGCTCATGTAAAGCCTCTTGCTACATAAAAATTCAAACACAGAGAACAAAGAAATATAAAGAAATCTATTTCTACCCTTTGTCAGCAAGTCAAACAGCAACTAGATATTATTTCCTCAGTTACACACACGTGCACACACACACACACACACAGAGTCTATCTGCCTTGAATGATCAAGGTAACTAAGCTTTCCACTACTGTTGAAGAGTTACCACGGAAACTCAGGGCTGAAAGGATTTAGAGATTGCCAAATCCAGCCTTTTCATTTTACTGATGAGGAGCCTTTCTGACTTTGTGACTTGTTGAAGGTCACCATGCACATTAGAAGCCATACTGGGATTTATACCAAAGATTTCTGGCAACTCATCCACAAGGCTTTAGACAACATCCAGCTTTTTCAGGTGATTGAAAGTTTAAAAGTATTAAAGGGAAAGGCAATTCATCAAACAGATGATGCAGCAAGTATAAGAAGGAATGCTCAGACTTCCGGATAAAATGCAAATTAGAAACAATATTTCTAATTAGAGCTCTAGCAAATATCATAATATAATTAACATATGCTTTAAATTTTCCTAATCATTCTAATAATTAAAAACAAATCCAGGCCGGGCGCGGTGGCTCACACTTGTAATCCCAGCACTTTGGGAGGCCGAGGCAGGCAGATCACAAGGTCAGGAGATCGAGACCACGGTGAAACCCCGTCTCTGCTAAAAATACAAAAAATTAGCCGGGCGTGGTGGCAGGCGCCTGTAGTCCCAGCTACTTGGAGAGGCTGAGGCAGGAGAATGGCGTGAACCCGGGAGGCGGAGCTTGCAGTGAGCCGATATTGCGCCACTGCACTCCAGCCTGGGCGACAGAGCGAGACTCCGTCTCAAAAAAAAAAAAACAAAAACAAAAAACAAAAAACAAATCCATTACCGGGCGCAGTGGCTCACGCCTGTAATCCCAGCACTTTGGGAGGCCGAGGCGGGTGGATCACGAGGTCAGGAGTTCGAGACCAGCCTGGCCAGCATGGTGAAACCCTGTATCTACTAAAAATACAAAAATTAACCAGGGATGCTGGTGCGCACCTGTAGTCCCAGCTACTCTGGAGGCTGAGGCAGGAGAATTTGCTTGAACCTGGGAGGTGGAGGTTGCAGTGAGCCGAGATCGCACCACTGCACTCCAGCCTGGGCAACAGATGGAGACTGTCTCAAAAAAAAAAAAAAAAAAAAATCCCTTTCTGTTTGGCCAACATGATTCTCCTTAAATAAAAATTTTTTAAATGACTTTATTATTTATTTCTTTATTTTGAAACAGGGTCTGACTCCCATCACCCAGGCTGGAGTGCAGTGGCACGATCTCAGCTCACTGCAATCTCCACCTCCCGGGCTCAAGTGACCCTCCCACCTCAGCTTCCCATGTAGCTGGGACCACGGGAGCATGCCACCATGTTCAGCCAATTTTTACACTTTTTGTAGAGATGGAGTTTTGCCATGTTGACCAGGCTGTTCTCAAACTCCTGGATTCAAGCAATCTGCCTGCCTCAACCTCCCAACATGCTGTGATTACAGGTGTGAGTCACTGCGCCTAGCAAAGATGACTTTAAACAGAAATTTCAGATGCTCAAAATGGACACTTTAAACAAATGAAGATAATTTTTTCGATAATAAATTTTTGGTCATTTTCTGGTTTGCACCAAGATATAATTACATTGTAGACAGAATTGGTCTGATTAGCCTAATGGCAAATTCAAATCGCGGTTTAAGTGCTAATTTCAAATTACCTGGTGGTGTGTATGGGTAAGTGTTCATGCAAGTGCACACACACACACACACACACAGAATAAATTGGCTTCACCAGACCATGCCTAATTGATAGACACTACGTTTAGTGTCCAATCTTATCCTGGTTGGCTTACGTAAAACAAACTAAAACCTCTTTCTTATTTCCTCCACCTGCCCCACCCGCTAATATAGACACAAATTAAATTATTAGGCAGGAGAGAGACTTCATCATTACCCTAAACGAATGGCAATTTGAAGACGGTTAGGGGAAGCTCAAGTAGTTTTCTGACACATGAGCTACCTGTAGACCATCTACCATTCCGTATCAACAAATAGAAAGCAGAGAGATATTAAAAGGGATGATTTCGTCAACTTTTAGGCATTTTAGAACAAAGCAGCAGCATTTAAACACAAATACTTGCTTTGAAGGCTGCCAGCTGGTGGAGTTTTTGATAGGCTATTGTTTATGACTAGTGCTTTATATTTCATTTGCTCTATTTCATATTGTTCGTTAATTCATTTTATTTTTATTAAGACAGGGTCTCACTCTGTCGCCCAGGCTGGAGTACAATGGCATGATCATAGCTCACTGCAACCTTGAATCCCTTGCCTCAAGCAATTCTCCCACCTCAGCATCCCAACGTTCTGGGATTACAGGCATGAGCCACTGTGCCAGGCCTAATTCATTCGTAAATAGCTTAAATGTTTAAATGAAAGAGAAGAAACATGTGTAAACAATATTAGACTGATGAGTTTGAATACAGATATGCAAATCAGAATATGGACAAGCGTTAAGAAATGACCTCATGTGCACACAGTCTTTGAAATTAACAACAAAAAGAGATGACCTCATATCTCTTACCTCTTGAAACTGAGATCTAATTTTCTTCTTCAAATTTAAGGGACAGCAAAAGAACAAGAAATATTGGTCATGAGGCAGCTAAAAGAACTCAGAAAGTGTAGAACCCCTTCAACAACTTAGACAATGAAGAAACTAGTTGCTTTTGTAGATGAGTGTGGGTTCAGAATTGAATCACTAAATTAGATGATTAAAAAAATTTTTTTCGGCTGGACGGGGTGGCTCACACCTGTAATCCCAGCACTTTGGGAGGCTGAGGCAGGCGGATCATGGAGTCAGGATATCGAGATCATCCTGGCTAAAACCGTGAAACCTCATCTCTACTAAAAATACAAAAACACTCACGCCTGTAATCCCAGCACTTTGGGAGGCCGAGGCAGGAGGATCACGAGGTCGGGAGATTGAGACCTAACATGGTGAAACTACATCTCTATTAAAAGTACAAAAAAAAAAAAAATTAAATTAGCCAGGCGTGGTGTGGTGGCAGGGGCCTGTAGTCCCAACTACTTGGGAGGCTGAGGCAGGAGAATGGCATGAACCCGGGAGGCAGAAGCTTGTAGTGAGCCGAGATAGCGCCACTGCACTCCATCCTGGGTGACAGAGTGAGACTCTGTCTCAAAAAAAAAAAAAAATTTTTTTTTTTTCAGTTTCAGGTGGGGCACAGGTGGCTCATGACTGTAATCTCAGCACTTTGGGAGGCCAAGATGAGCGGATGACCAGCTCAGTTTAAGACCAGCCTGGCCAACATGGTGAAACCCCGACTCTACTAAAAATAGAAAAATTAGCCAGGTGTGGTGGTGGCATGCCTGTAGTTCCAGCTACTCAGGAGGCTGAGTGCAGAAGAATCGCTTGAACCGGGGAGGCAGAGGTTGCAGTGAACCAAGATGGCACCACTGCACTCCAGCATGGGAAAAGAGTGAGACGTTGTCTCAAAAAAAAAAAAAAGAAAAAAAATTTGAAATAGTAAAAACTGGAATAAAAAAATAAGTGACGCTTTGGGCTATAAGAAAATGTGTGAACTGGAAGAATCATCCCTAACTCTTAGGCTGAGATTGTAAATCTCTTCCTAATTGGGCTGAATTTTGCAAGCCCCATAAAGGAGAAGGAATAAGAATAAGTAAATCAAACACATATTAATAATACTCTCGCGGTGGCTGGCAAGATGGCCGAATAGGAACATCTACAGTCTGCAGCTCCCAGTGAGATCAATGCAGAAGGCAGGTGATTTCTGCATTTCAAACTGAGGGACCTGGCTCATCTCACTGGGATTGGTTAGAGTGGGTGCAGCCCACGAAGGGTAAGCCAGAGCAGGGTGGGGTGCTGCCTCACCCGAGAAGCGCAAGGAGTTGGGGAACTCCCTCCCCTAGCCAAGGGAAGCCGTGAGGGACTGTGCCATGAGGAATGGTGCATTCTGGCCCCAATACTACACTTTTCCCACGGTCTTCGGAACCCGCAGACCAGGAGATTCCCTCGGGTGCCTACACCACCAGGGCCACAGGTTTGAAGCACAAAACTGGGCAGCTGTTTGGGCAGACACTGAGCTAAATGCACGAGTTTTTTTTTTTTCATACCCCAGTGGTGCCTGGAACACCAGCGAGACAGAACCATTCACTCCCCTGGAAAAGGGGCTGAATCCAGGGAGCCAAGTGGTCTAACTCAGAGGATCCCACCCCCACAGGCCCAGCAAGCTACAATCCACTGGCTTGAAACTCTCGCCACCAGCACAGCAGTCTGAGGTTGACCTGGGACACTCAAGCCTGGTGGGAGAGAGGGGCGTCCGCCATTACTGAGGTTTGAGTAGACGGTTTCCCTCTCACAGTGTAAACAAAGCAGCAGGCAAGTTCGAACTGGGCAGATCCCCCCACAGCACTGCAAAGCAGCTGTGGCCCATACTGCCTCTCTAGATTCCTCCTCTCTGGACAGGGCATCTCTGAAAGAAAGGTAGCAGCCCCAGTCAGGGGCTTATAGGTAAAACTCCCATCTCCCTGGGACAGAGCATCTGGGGGATGGGACAGCTGTGGGTGCAGCTTCAGCAAAGTTAAATGTTCCTGCCTGCCAGCTCTGAAGAGGGCAGCGGATCTCCCAGCACAATGCTCAAGCTCTGCTAAGGGACAGACTGCCTCCTCAAGTGCGTCCCTGACCCCCATGCCTCTTGACTGGGAGACACCTCCCAGCAGGGGTCGACAGACCCCTCATACAGGAGAGTTCCAGCTGGCATCTAGCAGGTGCCCCTCTGAGAATAAGCTTCCAAAGGAAGGAACAAGCTGCAATCTTTGATGTTCTGCAGCCTCCGCTGGTGATACCCAGGCAAACAGGGTCTGTAGTGGACCTCCAGCAAACTCCAGCAGACCTGCAGCAGAGGGGCCTGACTGTTAGAAAACTAACAAACAGAAAGGAATAGCATGTCCACTCAGAGACCCCATCCAAAGGTCACCAACATCAAAGACCAAAGGTAGATAAATTCATGAAGATGAGGAAAAACCAGCACGAAAAGGCTGAAAATTCCAAAAACCAGAATGACTCTTCTCCTCCTAAGAATCACAACTCCTCGCCAGCAAGGGAAAAAAAATTAGATGGAGAATGAATTTGACAAATTGACGGAAGTAGGCTTCAGAAGGTGGGTAATAACAAACTCCTCCAAGCTAAAAGAGCATGTTCTAACCCAATGAAAGGAACCTAAGAACCTTGAAAAAAAGGTTAGACGAATTGCTAACTAGAATAAACAGTTTAGGGAAGAACATAAATGACCTGATGGAGCCGAAAAACACAGCACAAGAACTTCGTGAAGCATACACATCTATCAATAGTGGAATCGATCAAGCAGAAGAAAAGATCAGAGATTGAAGATCAACTTAATGAAATAAAGTATGAAGACAAGATTAGAGAAAAAATAATGAAAAAGAATGAACAAAGCCTCCAAGAAATATGAGACTATGTGAAAAGACCAAACCTACATTTGATTGGTGTACCTAAAAGTGACGGGGAGAATGGAACCAAATTGGAAAACACTCTTCGGGATATTATCCAGGAGAGCTTCCCCACCTAGCAAGACAGGCCAACATTCAAATTCAGAAAATACAGAGAACACCACAAAGATACTCCTCAAGAAGATCAACCCCAAGACACATAATTGTCAGGTTGAAATGAAGAAAAAAATGTTAAGGGCAGCCAGAGAGAAAGGTCGGGTTACCCACAAAGAGAAGCCCATCAGACTAACAGTGGATCTCTCTGCAGAAAGACTACAAGCCGGAAGAGTGTGGGGACCAATATTCAACATTTTTAAAGAAAGGAATTTTCAACCCAGAATTTCATATCCATCCAAACTAAGCTTCATAAACGAAGGAGAAATAAAATCCTTTACAGACAAGCAAATGCTGAGAGATTTTGTCACCACCAGGCCTGCCTTAGATGAGCTCCTTAAGGAAGCACTAAATGTGGAAAGGAAAAACCAGTACCAACCACCGCAAAAAACATACCAAATTGTAAAGACCATCAACACTATGAAGAAACGGAATCAACTAATGTGCAAAATAACCAGCTAGCATCATAATAACAGGATAAAATTCACACATAACAATATTAACCTTAAATGTAAACAGGCTAAATGCCCGAATTAAAAGACACAGACTGACCAATTGGATAAAGAGTCAAGACCCATTGGTGTGCTGTATTCAGAAGACCCATTGGTGTGCTGTATTCAGGAGACCCATCTTACGTGCAAAGACACACATAGGCTCAAAATAAAGGGATGGAGGAATATTTACCAAGCAAATGGAAAGCAAAAAAAGAAAAAAAAAAAAAGCAGGGGTTGCAATCCTAGTCTCTGATAAAACAGACTTTAAACCAACAAAGATCAAAAGAGACAAATAAGGGCATTACATAATGGTAAAGGGATCAATGCAAAAAGAAGAGCTAACTATCCTAAATATATATGCACCCAATATAGGAGCACCCAGATTCATAAAGCAAGTTCTTAGAGACCTACAAAGAGACTTAGACTCCCACACAATAATAGTGGGAGACTTTAACACCCCACTGTCAATATTAGATCAACAAGACAGAAAATTAACAAGGATATTCAGGACTTGAACTCAGCTCTGGACAAAGCGGACCTAACAGACATCTACAGAACTCTCCACCCCAAATCAACAGAATATACATTCTTCTCGACACCACATTGCACTTAGTTTAAAATTGACCACATAAAACACTCTTCAGCAAATGCAAAAGAACTGAAATAATAACAAACACTCTCTCAGACCACAGTGCAATCAAATTAGAATTCAGGATTAAGAAACTCACTCAAAATCACACAACTACATGAAACTGAACAACCTGCTCCTGAATGACTACTATGTAAATAATGAAATTAAAGCAGAAATAAATAAGTTATTTGAAAGCAATGAGAACAAACACACAATGTACCAGAATCTCTGGGATACAGCTAAAGCAGTGTTTAGAAGTAAATTTATAGCACTAAATGCCCACAGGAGAAAGCGGGAAAGATCTAAAATCAACACCCTAACATCACAATGAAAAGAACTAGAGAAGCAACAGCAAACAAACTCAAAAGCTAGCAGAAGACAAGAAACAACTAAGATCAGAGCAGAACTGAAGAAGATAGAGAGACATGAACAACACTTCAAAAAATCAATGAACCCAGGAGGTGGTTTTTTGAAAAGATTAACAAAATAGACCGCTAACAAGACAAATAAAGAAGAGAGAAGAATCAAATAGACACAAAAAAAGATAGTGTATCACTACTGATCCCACAGAAATACAAACTACCATCAGAAAATACTATAAACACCTTTATACAAATAAACTAGAAAATCTAGAAGAAATTCATAAATTCCTGGACACATACACCCTCCCAAGACTAAACCAGGAAGAAGTTGAATCCCTGAATAGACTAATAACAGGTTCTGAAATTAAGGCAGTAATTAATAGCCTACCAACCAAAAAAAGGCCAGGACCAGATGGATTCACAGCCAAATTCTACCAGAGGTATAAAAAGGAGCTGGTACCATTCCTTCTGAAACTATTCCAAACAACAGAAAAACAGGGACTCCTCCCTAACTCATTTTATGAGGCCAGCATTATCCTGATACCAAAACCTGGCAGAGACACAACAAAAAAAGAAAATTTCAGGCCAATATACCTGATGAACATCAATGCAAAAATCCTCAATAAAATACTGGCAAACTGAATCCAGCAGCACATCAAAAAGCTTATCCACCACAATCAAGTCAGCTTCATCACTGGGATGCCAGGCTGGTTCAACATATGCAAATTAATAAATGTAATCCATCACATAAACAGAACCAATGACCAAAAAACACATGATTATCTCAATAGATGCAGAAAAGGCCTTCAATAAAACTCAACACCCACTCATGCTAAAAACTCTCAATAAACTAGGTATTGATGGAACTTATCTCAAAATAATAAGAGCTATTTATGACAAACCAACAGCCAATATCATACTGAATGGGCAAAAGCTGGAAGCATTCCTTTTGAAAACCGGCACATGACAAGTATGCCCTCTCTCACCACTCCTATTCAACATAATATTGGAAGTTCTGGCCACAGCAATCAGGCAAGAGAAAGAAAAAAAGGGTATTCAAATAGGAAGACACGAAGTCAAATTGTCCCTGTTTGCAGATGACATGATTGTAAATTTAGAAAACCCCATTGCCTCAGCCCAAAATCTCCTTAAGCTGATAAGCAACTTCAGCAAAGCCTCAAGATACAAAATCAATGTGCAAAAATTACAAGCATTTCTATATACCAATAATAGACAAACAGAAAACCAAATCATGAGTGAACTCCCATCACAATTGCTACAAAGAGAATAAAATACCTAGGAATACAACTTACAAGGGATGTGAAGGACCTCTTCAAGGAGAACTACCAACCACTGCTCAAGGAAATAAGAGAGGACACAAACAAATGGAAAGACATTCCATGCTCATGGATAGAAGAACCAATAATGTGAAAATGGCCATACTGCTCAAAGTAATTTATAGATTCAATGCTATCCCCATCAAGCTACCATTGACTTTCTTCACAGAATTAGAAAAAACTACTTTAAATTTCATATGGAAGCAAAAAAGAGCCTGTATAGCCAATACAATCCAAAGCAAAAAGAACAAAGCTGGAGGCATCACACTACCTGACTTCAAACTATACTACAAGGCTACAGTAACCAAAACAGCATGGTACTGGTACCAAAACAGATACATAGATCAATGGAACAGAACAGAGGCCTCAGGAATAACACTACAAATCTAGAACCATCTGATCTTTGACAAACCTGACAAAAACAAGAAATGGGGAAAGAATTCCCTATTTAATAAATAATGTTGGGGCAACTGGCTAGCCATATGCAGAAAACTGAAACTGGACCCCTTCCTTACACCTTATACAAAAATTAACTCAAGATGGATTAAAGATTTAAACATAAGACCTAAAACCATAAAAACCCTAGAAGAAAATCTAGGCGATACCATGTAAGACACAGACATAGGCAAAGACTTCATGACTAAAGCACCAAAAGCAATGGCAAAAAAAGCCAAAATTGACAAATGGGATCAAATTAAAGAGCTTCTGCACAGCAAAAGAAACTATCATTAGAGTGAACAGGCAACCTACAGAAAGGGAGAAAATTTTTGCAATCTATCTATCTGACAAAGGGTTCATATCCACAATCTATAAGGAATTTAAACAAATTTACAAGAAAAAAACAACTCCATCAAAAAGTGGCCACAGGAAATGAACAGACACTTCTCAAGATATTTATGCGGCCAACAAACGTGAAAAAAAGCTCATCACCACTGGTCATTACAGAAATGCAAATCAAAACCACAATGAGATACCATCTCACACCAGTTAGAATGGCGATCATTAAAAAGTCAGGAAACAACAGATGCTGGAGAGGATATGAAGAAATAGGAATGCTTTTACACTGTTGGTGAGAGTGTAAATTAGTGCAACCATTGTGGAAGACAGTGTGGCGATTCCTCATGGGTCTAGAACCAGAAATACCATTTGACCCAGCAATCCCATTACTGGGTATATACCCAAACGATTAGAAATCATTCTACTTAAAGACACATGCACATGTATGTTTATTGCAGCAACTATTCACAATAGCAAAGACTTGGAACCAACCCAAATGCCCATCAATGATAGACTGGATAAAGAAAATGTGGCACATACACACCATGGAATACTATGTAGTCATAAAAAGGATGAGTTCATGTCCTTTGCAGGGACATGGATGAAGCTGGAAACCATCATTCTCAGAAAACTAACACAAGAACAGAAAACCAAACATCACATGTTCTCACTCATAAGTGGGAATTGAATAATGAGAACACATGGACACAGTGAGGGGAACATCACATACTGGGGTCTGTCAGGGGTAGAGGGCTAAGGAAGGGATAGCATTAGAAGAAATACCTAATGTAGATGACAGGTTGATGGGTGCAGCAAACCACCATGGCACGTGTATACCTATGTAACAAACCTGCGCGTTCTGCACATGTATCCCAGAACTTAAAGTATTAAAAAATACTCTCAAGTTGAACTTTAATATAAGTATAGTAAAGATGAGTCAGCACTGAATTTTTAAAATCTTGTCTTTATGGTATTTAAATCTGATATTAAATAATCTATCAGAGTTGTGATTAGTTTATGATTTAACATTATAAATGTGATTATTTGATTTGATTACATTTAGGAACAATATTAGAATGTTTAGAATTAAGAGAATATGGTTGTAGTTTTTTTTTTTTTTTTTTTGACAGAGTGAAACTCTGTCACCCAAGTTGGAGTACAGTGGCTTGATTAGCAAAATGTTGAGGCTCATTGCAGCTTCAACTTCCTGGGCTCAAGATATCCTCCCACCTCAGCCTCCCAAGTAGCTGGGACTACAAATGTGTGCCACCATGCCCAGCTAATTTTTGTACTTTTTGTAGAGATGGGGTTTCTCCATGCTTCCCAAACTGGTCTCAAACTGCTGGTCTCCAGCAATCCTCCCACCCTGGCCTCCTAAAGTGCTAGGACTATAGACATGAGCCACCATGCCTGGCCAAGAGAGTAAGATTTATTTAATCGATCTACCAGAATCACTTAACTGCTTAGATTTTGCTTGCCAGCTTTTTCAGAGTTTTGAAATATTTGAGGATACTTGGGTATTTAAAATGTGTAAATAGAATTTAAAAATATTTAAAGAAAATATAATAATTTAATTAACTGAATTAATAAGTGAAGCGAACAGTAAATTGAAAACTAATCAAAGGATTAAGAAACATCCCTTTAATTTTTATATGCAAAAAACCAGATATAAAAATTAAAATGAGCATTAAACCCTTAGAAAAACTAGTTTTACAATTTATATTCCACTCTAATAAAGTCAGTATCAACTAAAACATGCAGCTACAGATGTCTCTGCACACAGAAAGACCCTATCAAATATTTGAAAACTTGGCTGCAGAGAAAACAGTTGTATCCCATTACAGTACTGATGAAGATGGGAGGATGAGAGACATCAACAGAGCATTGCTCACCAGCTGGCCCACAGCATCATCCTATACCCTTCCCCCAACATTAAAGTCTAATTTTTTCTGCCTTAGGATTGCAAAAAATTTGGAAAGAATTCCCAGATATATTGTTGAGTATCAAGAGGCTAAGAGCAAAACAGTGTATATTATTTTATTAGTTAAGATATCAGGTTAGCTGCCATTTAAAAAGGGTCTAATCATTTATAGTCCAAGGCTAATATGACACCTTCATGGTCTCAGAGACATAAACCCTTCCTATCATGTTGCTTTTTCACCCTTAACACCTTACTTCCATCTCATGGTAAAATATGGCTGCTGCAGCTCCTACCATCAGGTTACATCTTCCTCTAGAAGGGAAGAAAGCCTCCTTTCCTTTTCAGGTCATCACTCAGAAATTGCTACATCACTACAGTTTACATCTCATCATCACATGGCCACAATTAGCAGCAGCGAAGCTAAGAAGTATAGTATTTAGCTGGGTATCCACGTGCCCAGATAAAACATCTTGTATTACAGAGAATCTGTATTCAGGAGACTGCTAGCAGTCTCTGCCACTAATATGCCACTTGTTATGTTAAAAAAAAAAAAAAAGGGTAAAAAACCATCAAGAGTATCTATTCACATTTGTGCATAAAGAAAATCTGAAAGTTTAGGAAGCACATAAGATGCATACAATAAATCAGTGGCTCTAGAACATTGGCCCACAGTACAATGTCAGTATCTAGTGAAGTTTTCATTAGCAAAAAGTAAAATAAAAAAAGATAATGAGCATGAGTTCATCACACATTTAAGTTTATTCGATTTAAAATGTTATCTTCCATTAAGCCTGTCTACTATTTGAAGTTCAAGTATTCTTTCTTTATGCAATAATGTTGATACTAAATGGTAATAATGGCAGTGGTGGGCCATCTGGAGCAGCCAATGCCATCATGCCGGCTGCAGCAGGGAAGCGTGGCTGGGGCTGTATGTTCCATGGAGCTGGTAAGAGGCAGGCACAAGCAGGATCCTCGCCCCTTCTGAGTTGGGGTGGAAGCTGCCTGGGTGCTCAGCAGCCGCCCAAACTGCAGCTGCAGACCCAGGCATCCCTGTGCTCTCAGGGCTCAGGAGCAGGCAGGAACCCTACCCTGCTGGCCACCGCTGCAGCTGCCAAAACCACAGCTGCAGACCCAGGCACCCCTATACCCTTGGGGGCCCAGGAAGGCCCCCCTTGCCCTTGCAGGCTTGGAAGTGCCTGCTTCTGCTGCCTGGCTTCTCCCTGCTGATGGCACCCGCTCCAATCTCAGAGCAAAGTTGGGGCCATGGGAAGCCGAGGGGGGCACTGAGGGAAGCTTAGTGCTGGGCCACAGACACCCCTTGGCACATGAGCATCCTGGGTGTCATGGGTGCCATGAACAGCAGCTGGAGGCAGACAGGCTCCTGGACAGGAGGTAGATCCCTAGTGAGGGCCTGAAGGCTGTTGGCTGGGCTGCCAGTCCCATGGACCAGAGTGGGAACTTGTGGTGCCTTTTCCAGGCCTACCCATGGCCACCCATGGACCAATCGGTTCACCACTTCCTCCCCTCTGTGGCTCTGTAGGGGCTAAAAGAGCTGTAACACAAACAGGGCTAAAATACGCCCCTTGTTTGCCACATTGTGGACAAAGAGAAGAGCTGTGGCCCTTTGAGGACCCCAGACCTAGGAGCCCCCTAAGCCAGTGCTGTGACTCCCTTTGGGGCCCTAAGGTTCCTGGAATCTCCAAGCTTCTGGATGCCACCATGTTCCCCAGTGCCAGCAGTGGAAGCTGCTTGTGGCGTGCCCGGTCTGGCCGCAGCCTCACAGAGAGCCAGTGCCTTTGCTGGCACCTGGAGCTGCCCACCCTGCTGCAGCAAAAGGGCATGTCTTACTCTGCGCAGTGGCCGGACCCCACACTCACTCACACACCCCTCACCATTTCATGCCTGACTCTCCCTTGGCAGGTGTGGGACCCGGGCTGGTAACGTGAGCCAAGCACAGCTTGCCAGGCCAAGTGAGCAAAACAAGCTCAACGGGCCTTAGCAAAACTCAGGCAAAGGCGCCACCAGCCACAGAGGTTTCCAGACAGAAAAACAACACCCCAAAGATCCTGTAAAAGTAATGTATTTCTCCACTTAGCAAATGTTATGAAACACCCAGGCACTATACAAGATGCTGAGGATTCTCATGTTACAATAGTCTCTACACTTATAAAATTTAGAGGCTAGCAGAGAAGGAGGATGGTAAGTACAATTTCAAACTAGGAAAAGCATTATTTTTAAAAAGAAATGTAGAAGGTGCTATGGGAGAAATATTCTGAGGAACTTAATTTGGACTGGGGTGTCAGCAAAGCCTTCCAGGAGGAAGAGATATTTAAGATGCATTCTCAAAATGAGTATCAGTTCGCTAGAAGACCAGTAGAAAAGAGTGTTGTAGGCAGACAGATTGGCATGTGCAGAGGCCTAAGAAGGATGAGTCTGGCCCATTGAAGATTCTAAAATATGGTCCTGTGGCCAGAACTAAGTAATCATGGGGAATAATGGCAGAGGGTCACTAGGGGACAGATAGAGGGTCTTAGGTCTCACAGGCCATGCACAGATTTAAATTTGCACCGAAGACATAGAAAAGTTCTGAGCAGAAAAACAATAATCCAATTTACATTTTTAAAAGGTCACTCTGGCTGGCAGAGTGAAGAGTGAATTTGGGGCTAGGGAATGGTAGATAAATTTAGCAACTCAGATAGAGACGGGGGTGGCAGAGAGGATGGCAAGAAGTGGGCACAGCAGAGATTTGCCCCCATGGGGTAGATTTTGGTGAGCTGTCTGGCTCTAGGAGATAAAAGCAGAACTGTGATTAAGAACCAAGGCTCTGGCATCAGACCACCTGGATTCGAACCCTGGCCCCACTCTGGCCAGTGAATCTTGCCCTAGGATAGGCCTCAATTTTCTCATCTATAGAATGGAGAGGATACTCCTACCTGTACCTCAAACATGGTGAAGAATAAACAAAATCACTCATTTAAGTACCTAGAATAATGACTGAATGTATAAATGTCACTGCTTTAATATTGCCTTTTCCATTATTAGCATTAGGTATAACAGAAAAAGAATAAAAAAAGACTCTGGATTCTCATGAACGAAGTGTTTCAGAGTAAAGCAACAGAAAAGAACAATTTACAAATTTCTTAACTGTAGTTTTGGTTACATATCAAAATCTTACCATGTATAGTTACTAGGAAAAGTCTTTATGAAAATACAAGAAAATGGGCTGGTTCATGCGTATAATCTTCTATGCTATGGGAGGCTGAGGCAGGAGGATTGCTTGAGACCAGGAGTTCAAGACCAGCCTGGGCAACACAGGGAGACCTTGTCTCTACAATAAATAAATAAATAAGCTGGGTATACTGATGCATCTGTATTCCCAGCTACTCAGGAGGCTGAAGTGAGAGGATCCCTTGAACCCAGAAGTTTGAGACAGAAGTTGATCACACCACTGCACTCCAGCCTAGGCAACAGAGTGAGACCCTGTATCAAAAAAAAAAAAAAAAAAAAAGGAAGGAAGGGAAAGGAAAGGAAAGGAAAGGAAAAGAAAGGAAGGAGGGAAGAAGGAAGGAAGGGAGGGAGGGAGGGAAGAAGGGAGGGACAGAGGGAGGGAGCGAGGGAAGGAGGGAGGGACGGCGGGAGGGAGGGAAGGAGGCAAGAAGGCAGGCAGGCAGAATACGAGAAGTATTATTTTCCAAATCTCATTTTATTCCTGGAATCCAGGCTCAATTTTCCTATCCTTATACCGCTTATCAAAAAAAAAATCAATTCTGGAATTCTCCAATTTTCCTTTCTTCAAGGCCCAGCCGAGGCCTGTGTTCCTTTCATGAACCTTCTTAGACAATCACAAACAAAAGAGACTTTCAGCTACTGTAAGGAATTCTTTATACTACTCAGCTGGTATTTCATGTAAACCACTATAAAGAGAGAGACATATTTTCATTCAACCAGTATTTGAGCTAAGTTCTGCACTTAGCATTGTGGGTTCAATAGTGAGCAGAGATCTCATGGAGTTCAAGGTCTCACGTGAAACTCTTCAACACACTCATCAAATTGCCAGGATGTAGTCCATCCACAGTTATTCAGACATTGGAGCATATAATATCATACATTGGAGTTCCCACACATTTGGTCACTATTATTATTTCATTTATTTCAATAGGTTTTTTTGGGGAACAGGTGGTGTTTAGTTACACAGATAAGTTCTAAAGTGGTGATTTCTGACGTTCCGGTGCACCCATCACCCAAACAGTGTACACTGGACCCAATGTGTAGTCTTCTAGCCTTCACCCTCCTCCCACCATTTTCCCTGAGTCGCAAAAGTCAAAAAATATGGAATACTTCATGAATTTGCATGTCATCCTTGCATAGGGGCCATGCTAATCTTCTATGTATCACTCCAATTTTAGTGTATGTGCTGCTGAAGTGAGCGCATGGTCACTATTATGTTTTTTAGCCTTCTGTATAAATGACAGCACACTATTCCAAGAAGTAACTATTTTCAAGATCGCATATAAGACCACTTGAAATAGAACCCAGTGGGCTGATGGCAATACACAAGAGGTTTCTTTTCTAGTCTAATTTTAGTGCTTAAATTGATTTCATAAAATCAAATACTATGTCAATAACTAGCTTTGACATAGTATTTGAATAGTTTTGCTTTGTTTTAAATTTGTGCTATCTGGTAAGGAAAAAAGAGAGAAAAGTAAATTACCTATATCCTTGAGTCCAAGGCTTATGTCCATATAAATTAACATTTTTGAGGTTGAAATGCCTTTGCATTGATGTGTATATTTACTATGGTGGCATTTGCTTTTCTGAAAGGCTGTTTTCAAATCAATGGCGTATCTCATAATCAATGTTGCCTTAGAAACTAGGAAATTCAATGTGAAGACTCAGACTAACTCTGGGCCCTTCTGCCAATTAGCTACTAATCACCTGGCCTCGTGACATCTGCTGAGTCCCTTCACTCCTCTGGACCTTTGCCACCCCATCCATAGGATGAAGGTTTGTACTTGTGTTTCTCAAACTCTGTGGGAAGGAACCAATTTTTAAAATTTTCCATCAGTTGAAGACTGATACATTTATGAAATACCATAAAAATACTCTTTGATGCCACAGCAATGTTAAATTGCTATAAAGGTTTCCAAACACAGGTGCATTTTGAGTGGTGTTGACTAAGATTACTAATGGCTTACCACTAAATGGATTAGAAGATAATTCTACAAAAGATTAATCACCTTAATTTGATTTTTATTAGTAATATAATTAACATATTTTTCAATTACACAGTAGCTGAGCAACAGAAACAAATATTCTGGGATGGGTTACTCAGAAAGGAAGGTCTTATTTATGGCAGACTCAAGAGAGAAATGGCATGGATAATCCATCTAATAATAACTGACAACTGATCATCAATACAGAAGATGGCTTTCAGGCAAAACAATAAAAAATACATTTTACTTTTTTCTCTCATTCATTAAAAAAGCACAAAATATTAGAATTTGTCAGTCAATTTTTAAAAAGCAAACTTGACAACAAGTAGTATCACTCTTTGGATGGAAATATCAGCCGCCTTAATCCATTCTGTGTTATAAAGGAATACCTGAGGCTGGGTAATTTATAAAGAAAAGAGGTTAATTTGGTTCATGAATCTCATGGCTAGAAAGTTCAAAACTAGGCATCTGCATCTGATGAGGGCCTTGGGCTGCTTCCACTCTTGGGGGAAGGTGAAGGAGAGCTGCTGTGCATAGAGATAATGTGGTAAGAGAGGAAGCAAGAGAGAGGTGGGGAAGTGCCAGGCTCTTTTGAACAACCAGCTCTCTCAAGAATACAGTGAGAACTCACTCCCAAGGGAGGGCACTAATCTGTTTTTGAGGGATCTGTCCCGACGACCTAAACACCTCGCAGCAGGTCCCACCTCCAACACTGGGGATCAAATTTTCAACATGAGATTTGAAGGAGACAAACATTCAAACCACAGCACAAGCCAATGTTCCATGGAGAGTGAATTTGCAACGAGAAGATTGATATATGATGGCTCTTACTAGAATATGGTCTCCTCAGCACTAGTAAGTCCATTAATAGAAACGTAAGTACTTAATGGTTATTAGCCATAAGATCATTGCAGTTTTTAGGAGCACAACTTTTTGAAGGGTACATGCAAGTACAAGGATCTGTGCAAACATGAACATTTGCTACTTTTTGAAACGATTCTTGCCAAGGTAAAACATACATATGTGCTTGCTCTTCCTCTTTGTCCACCAGCCTGGCACCCTAGGACAAATGCAAAAAGACTCCTACAAATTACCCAGCTCAGCCCTTAAAGTCCCTTCCTCAAATTGATGAGGGAGAGATTTCTTCACCTGCCAGCAACAAAGTATTCCCTAGACAGATTAGTCTCGGGTGCATCCTGGAAGTCTGCTGAAAGCCCAGTGTGACAATCAGAGGCTGAGCAGCTCCTGAGCTGCAGGCCAACGCCATAAAACAGAGGTTCTCAAACTTGAGTGTGTATTAGGATCACCTGGAGAGCTTATTAAACTGCACATTGCTGGCTCCACTCCAGAAGTTCTGCTTCAGAGAGCTAAGATGGGGACTTAAGAGTTTGCATTTCTAACAAGGTCCCAGGAGCTGCTGATGCCGATGCTGCAGATCCTGGGAATACACTTTAAGAACCACCTGTAGAAAACATCTGATGACAGAATTTGAAAGACCTCAGAGGTCATCTGGTCCAAGCTTTTCACTTTACAGGTAAGGACCCTGGGGTTCAGAGGAAATGTCTTGCTCCTGGTCATATACCCAATAACTCAGAGCCTCCTGTCACCAAAAAAAGAAACTCGGTTCCCAGAGCCTAAATATACTGCTCATCTCATGATGCCAAGTTCTGGCCACACATCAGGTTGCCATTCTGAGAAGGAGCGCCAGCAGGGACTTCATGCTGTTGACCATCCTCTGCACATGCCCTTCTGGGACGTACATGGTAGCTCTATCAGGACCTCACAATGGTAGGTGAATGGCCTAAGCCCAGATAGCAGATTGGCAGCACAATGGGAACTACTTCTCAAATCTGGGGAAAGGGGTGGTAGAAGAGCTATGGACTCAAAACACGTTTACTGGTGATGTTTACAGCTCCTGGAGTACTAACTTCTTGAAGAAAAAAATAGTTCCCATTAAGAGGTACTGAGTCATGAACTAATCAGATTTCTGCTGGCTTGAACTTTCAGCTTCCTAAGGCTTACCACTTTTCGCTGTTCTTTGCTATTAATTTCCTTTTTTGTTCCACAATTCCAAGAATATCACTGTCTCCTTTACCTTGACTCTCGTTATAATGGACTCTTTAAACCTAAGAAGCACACACTGAAAAGGGAAAAAAACAGAGATCTGGCCTTAAAACCTGCAGTGGCCATTAACTGAGTAGACGTTGACCTCATCTCACCCATCAACTTCAGAGAAAATTTAAATTTTGCACAATTCAAACCACATATGGAATTAATTTCTATATCCTATCAGCAACCTCATAATTTTCTTGAATTAAAAAGTATATTTTAACTTGTTATCTATTGTTAAAATTGTTGAGCTGGGTGCAGTGGCTCATGCCTGTAATTCCAATGACTCTGGAGGCTGAGGTAGGAGGGTCGCTTGAGGCCAGGAGTTCAAAACCAGCCTGGGCAATAGCAAGACCCCATCTCCAAAGAAATATTTAAAACCTAGCCGGGTGTGGTGGCATGCCTGTAGTCCCAGCTACTTGGCAGGCTGAGGTGGGAGGATTGCTTGAGCCCAGGAGGCCAAGGCTTTAGTAAACCATGAAAATAAAAATTGTTGTTGTTAATACAGAGAGTACCAGGAGGAGGCATATCACATAGGTAATACTTTTCTTTTGTGTTCATATTCTAGAAAACTTTAGCTTGTATTGCTACTCTCTGGTTTTATATGCAAAAGTATATTCTGAAAAAATACTGGAAGATCAATATATTAAATATCAAATGTAGTCTTATAATGAATTAACGACTCTCTCTGAATAATCATGAGCACTTGCTTGTTCTATCTGTAACAGGGGTATATCAACATGTATTCAAGGAAGAATATTTCGTATTTGATAGTCAACTAGCCTATCTCATTTCAGATTGGTCAAGTATCATTCTGGCTTTCATTGCTCACACTGTACCATCCAGTCATTATTAAAACATTGCACCAGGCACAAAACTGGTTCAGGTGCCAGGATACAGGAACAAGACAGCAGAGCCCCACTCTCACAGAGCTTGCAATCTATTGGGGGGCAGACGAGCCAACAAGTAAGCAAATAAGAATATCAGGTCAATTCCAAGATAACAGCTATGAAGAAATAAAGCCAAGTTATAGAACCAGGCAACTAAGAGTAAATGGTGCAAGGACGATTTCAGGTAGTGTGATCTGGAAAGGCCTTGTCAAAAGATGAACTTTTGAGCTGAGACATGAAGATAAGGAAGAAACAGCCATGTATGTGGAACAATTGTGGGGAACAGAAAAGAATGTTCCAGGCAGAAAAAAGAGCAAGCTTAAAGACCCAGAGGTAACAAATGTTGCGTTTGAAAAACAAAGAAAGTGAGTTTGGCTTCAGCCCAGCAAACCAGTGGGAGAATGACCCTGTGTACATTCTGAGAGGTAGGAAGGCATCTGGCATTTATTCCAAGTGTAAGTAAAAGACACTGAATTTAAGTAAGGTAATAATATAATCTAAGTTTTTAAACGGACCAAAGAAGGGCAAATGTGGGCGGTGGGAAATCAAGAGGACACTGCAATAACGCAGGTGAATTGCAGCTTTGGATAGGGGAAGAAGTGGTGAGATTTGGCAAATGTTTAACACCAGAGACCATGCTGGCAGATGGGCTGTGGGAGTTTCCTGGGATAATAGGATACATGTGTGAAATTTTCATAGCCCTGTAGAATAAAGGCATGATTTTAAAAAACAAATTCAAGAAATTAACTGGAGCAATATTAAATATACCTTAATATTTAAAGACATCTGCCTCCTTTTCGTGATTCCATTGTCTGAAAGCTTACATTTAGTTTTTGAGTTTGCCTTTACCAATCCATTTAGGAAAAGCTATTTTATGGAAAATATCACATTTTTGTTGTAGATCTTTGTAATTTGGCGCTGCCTGGTATCTGAGCACTTATCTTCTGGGGGAAGAGTTTCAAGAAAGGTAGGAGGCAGCAGCCCACCCCCTTTCCCTATGGTAGAAAGCTAAGGCTGGCAGAATTTTATTTAACAAGCACCTAAAATAAATAGCACTGACTATGTGCCAGGCACTATTCTAAATGCTCTAAAAATGACGACTCATTTAATGCCCATTATAGTATCTGCCTCATTGGGTTGTTATTCCCCTTTAACAGATGAAAAAACTAATGTACATTCCAGGATGCACACAGCTATCAGTGGAAAAGCCTATATTTTAAACCCAGCAAGGCTGGCTCCAAAGAACATGCTAACCGCTATGTCACACTGCCTCCCTGCAACAACCTGGTAGTTGAGCACAATCAGACAGATGGAGGTTTTGAAAAGTGACACCAGGGTGCAGAAGATGGTCACAGGTGATTTGCAGCTCTGCTGTGAATGTAAGTGTCTAGCAGCAGCAGCGGCAGCAGCGACTGGCAGGGTGGTGGAGTCCACTGACTGTGTCCTTGACAGCCTTGTCTGGTACTAGCATTTGCTATGTCTAGAGTCCCTTAAATCCTGCCCTTTTGCTGAGCCTCCTCTCCAATTTCCATTAATTCTATTTCCTGCTTCCGCTCTAATAAATTATTACTCTGCTTACACGGTCTACAATCAAGAATCTTGGGCAGCATGGCTAATTTACCCATCAGCAGAGAGCCAATCTTCATAATGAACGTGAGGGCTCTTACAGAGGCTTTTGTGGTCCCTTCCAACTTTACAGCCCTTGGATTTCCGTCAGTATATTTTCTTCCTCTAACAGTATTTGTAGCTGTGGCTACCTGGCTCACAGGGATCCCAGTCCCCAGCCATCTGTGCTCAGGTGACAGTCATGTCTGTGATACACATCCCCTGGCCAGAACTGATTGATCCAGGAGTGCACCCTGATGCCACAACCTGGCTATAAAGGTCTGCGGAGACGGCTCTCAAGCTTGGAAGGGGATGGGGTCAAGTCCTGTTGATGGCTGTGCCTTGAGAAGAGTCCCCTAACCCAACTGCCCTGGCACTTGCTCTTTCTCATTTATTATTCAAATCTTCTTTGAATTTCATGAGATGCCCTGGTGACAATCCTTCCAATAAATTATTGTCTCCTCTTTGAATTTCAACCATCTTTAGTATCATTGTAGCTTTGCTGCAATAATTCACTGAAAATCCCTCTGACTTCCCAATATCATGACCTCCCTTCATATAGCCCTACAGATGGGAGTTGTTACAGTGGTATTTTCCCCATGTGGTTTAAGTATCACGGGAAATGAGAAAGCAAAAGATGACATAGACTAGAAGGCATCTTTTAAAAAGAAAAAAAAAAAGACCATTTGAGGATTAAGACTTTATTTACATTGCTTTTTGCCAAACTCCACTGTCAGATTTTTCCACTTTATATCTGCCCACAGCTTAAGACTTATTAAAGCCTCAAAAATTTCATCCTCTAATGACATGATTTAGCAACTTGATTCTTTAGGTACTTGTATACTGTACTAGTAATTGATCTGAATTAGGGACTTGATATCTTTGTTTCAAGTGTCTTAAATTTTTTTTTTTAAAAGATCCAGTTCTCCACTAAAAGGAACCAGAGCCCCTCTGAGAAACGGCTGATTTCTTCCCCAGCTGGGGAAGAACTGGTACAAGATGAGCCTGGGGCATGTTGTTATGCCAGAAAACAATGAAATGCTCAAAAAAAAAAAAAAAAAAAAAAAAAAAGAGGCATGTCACAGTGACACAGGAGCCAGCTTGAAGGGGATCTCATTGCACAAGTCGGGTACTATTTGAGCATCAAAATGATTAAGAACAGTAATGAAGTAAAAATCATTGAGGGAAAAAAACCTAGGTATTCATGAATTTGCATGGGAAGGAAGGAAGGGAGGGGAGGGGAGTGAAGGAAGGAAGGAAGGAAGACGGGAGGGGAGGAGAGGAAGGAGGAAAGAGGGAGGGAGGGAAGGAGGAAAGAGGGAGGGAGGGAAGGAGGAAAGAGGGAGGGAGAGAAGGGAGGGAGGGAGGGGAGGGAAGGAGGGAGGGAGGGAGGGAGGGAGGGAAGGAAGGAAGGAAGGAAGGAAGGAAGGAAGGAAGGAAGGAAGGGAGGAAGGAAGGGAGGAAGGAAGGGAGGAAGGAAGGGCAGGCAAAGGTAAGGCTGTTGCAGTAGAATGTCAAGTGCCAACTGGTAAATGTGGAGAGTGCTGGAGTTGGAAAAATCATTCTGCAGACACTGTGTTATAGATTGGATCAACTGGAAACCATCAATGACTCCTAAATCTTGATAAGAAGCAGGGTATTTACTGGCCTTATAAAGTGTCTCTCCACAAAATTATGATACAGTGGATAAAACAGACAATATCTTAACCAGGCCATCAGAGTTATCACCACCACAGAGGAGCAGATGGACATGGTGTGCCTCCAGATGCCACCCCTGAGAAGGACACAACAGTACGTATCCAGTGTTCCAGCCAGAAAAACACAGTTGGAATCTTTAATCGTAAGAAAATCACCAGTTAAATCCCAAATGAGAAACCGTCGTTAAAAAAGGGAGAGGGGACTGTATTTTTCAAAAATTCAATGTCGTAGAAGCAATGACTTTGTGGAAAAGTTCCAGATTAAAGAAACGAAAAGGATAGGAGAACCAAAGGCAATCCCTGAGCCTCCCCTGGACCCTATACTGGAGGCGGGGGACACCACTAAGGATATTACTGGGTGAACTGACAAAACTGGGATATGGATAATAGATTGGACACAAATATTGCATCAAAGTGAAATGTATAGACATTTCATAAGTGTACTGCGCTTATGTAAGAGATTATCCCTATTTTTAGAAAAACACACTGAAGTGTTTAGGGAAAAAAAGGCTACAATACATATAACTTACCCTCAAACATTGCCAAGGGAAAAGGGCATACCTTTTTTCTTGCAAATTCTTTATAAATTTTAATCAGTTCCAAATAAACAGTAAAAAAGAAAAAAAAGATTTGGAGCAGGAGATTGACTGCAAAGGCACAGGGAACTTTCTGGGATGATGGAAGTGTTTCTAGATTGTGATTATACGTTTGTCAAAACTCGAAGTGTATACTTAAGCCTGGTGACTTACTGTATTCAATAAAGATGATTTGCAAAGGTACAAAGGGTAAAAGTCCAGTATTTCAAAAGGTTCTGTATTCATTTAAGGGTAGACAGAAGAGGTACATGCATTTGCCTCTTGAAAGGCCTCAGGAACTGCTGTGTTATAGATGGAAGCAAACTATCTGGTGAGATTGGTTTGCTCCAGCCAGGATGAACAGAAGCCACAGACAAAACCACACAATCCTCCTTTCTGAAGCATATTATGGCAAAAAAGTAAGCATTTTTATTTTAATGTCTATTTTAGAGTGAACACAATACTCACATAACTGGTTAAAATAAAACACAGGCAAGTTACGGTGGCTCATGCCTGTAATCCCAGCACTTTGGGAAGCTGAGGCAGGCGGATCACTTGAGGTGAGGAGTTCGAGACCAGCCTGGCCAACATGGTGAAACCCCGTCTCTACTAAAAATCTATAAAAATTAGCTGGGCGTGGTAGTGGATGCCTGTAATCCCAGCTACTTGTGAGGCTGAGGCAGGAGAATCACTTGAACCTGGGAGGCAGAGGTTCCAGTGAGCCATGATCATGCCATTACACTCCAGCCTGGGCAACAGAGCATGATTCTGTCTCAAAAAACAAACGAAAATAAAATAAAACACAAAACAATGAAATCTGGTCCCCAAGGGATCCTTCATATGATCCCAGATCCTAAGAACACCATTTACTGTCCTCAGAAATTTCCCTAGATGGTGAGGAGAGTTTGTGCATGTCTCACCCAAGCCCCCATGCGCAGACAATTGTTTGCATCTTACCCTCCCCATAGTGCAAGGCCCACTCAGATGATGCCTCCTCCAGAGGCTCCCCCTTTACGCTCTGCCTGTTCTACCTCTTAATCTCTGTTAAGCTTTTATGACCATCTTCCTCATAACAGCTATTTGTGAACTGTCCTTCTCCAACTCAGCCCTTCGGAAGGAATCCCTGCACTGTGGATGGCACCTTGGAAAAGGCTGTTGCATTGAACTAAGCTCAAAGGAACGTGGGCATATTTACCATTTCATTCCTTTTCTTCTTCAGAGTGAAAAGGTGTTGTCTTTTTTTTTTTTTTTTTTTTTTGAGAGACAGTTTCGCTCCTGTCACCCAGGCTGGAGTGCAATGGTGCTATCTCAGCTCAGCGCAACCTCCAACTCCCGGGTTCAAGTGATTATCTTGCTTCAACCTCCTGAGTAGCTGGGATTACAAGCATGTGCCCCCACACCCGGCTAATTTTGTATTTTTAGTAGAGATGGCGTTTCTCCATGTTTGTCAGGCTGGTCTTGAACTCCTGACCTCAGGTGATCCGCCCGCCTCAGCCTCCCAAAGTGCTGCGATTACAGGGGTGAGCCACCGCACCCAGTTGGTGTCACTTTCTACCTTGAAACTCACACTATTTGCACCATTTTCTGGAATGGACTTCCTGCCCAAGAACATGATAGCTAATTCTAAAATGGGATTTTGTTATAACCAATCCAATAAAACTTTTTGGGACCAGATTTTCAACTTTTTGGTGTAAGTAGGAAGAGGAATTTTAAGATCAGTTTATGGCTCAGAAAACACTAAGGGAAACTCAAAGCAAAACATTTCTCTTAAAGCACTACCAGGACAATTTATACAAACTTCTATGCAACCCACAGTTGGTCAACTAAAATGGAAAATGACACCTCTCTAGGGCCTGAAAATACTCAAAAACGGAGTGATGGTAACTGACACTGAGCGCTCACTGCCATCCAAAGCCCAGAGAATTTAGCCCACAGCTAAGACACTGTAGGGCTAGGGTTCAAACCCAGGCAGACTGGGCTAAGAATCTACATTTTTCATCTCTACACCAGTGTTTCTGACTGAATTTAGTCCTCCTGCCAAAGCTTATATATGTTGAAATCCCAAACACTAGTACCTCAGAATGTAACTGTATTTGAAGATAATGTCTTTAAAGAGGTGATTAAGATAAAATGAGTGGGGCCCTAATAAAATAGGAACTGGTGTCCTTATAAGAAGAGGAAGTGTCACGGCACAGTGGCTCACGCCTGTAATCCCAACACTTTGGGAGGTTGAGGCAGAGGGATCGTTTGAGCCCAGGAGTTTGAGACCAGCCTAGGCAACAAAAACTAAGAAAAATAAAAATAAGCCCAGCATGGTGGCTGACACCTATAGCCCCAACTACTAGGGAGGCTGAGGTGGGAAGATGCTTGAGCCCAGGAGGTCAAGGCTGTAGGAAGCCGTGACTGTATTACTGAACTCCAACCTAAAGAGTGTCAAAAAAAAAAAAAAAAAAAAGAGAGACACAGGGATGTGCACTCCCAGAAGAAAGGCCATGTGAGGCCACAGGGAGAAGGCAGCTGTCTGCAAGCCAAGGAGAAAGGCCTCCGGAAAAACCAAACCTGCCAAGCCAACACCTTGCTCTTGGACTTCCAGCTCCATAACTGTGAGAAAATTAATTTCCTTTGTTGAAGCCTCCCAGTCTGTGGTATTTTGTTATGGCAGCCCTAGCAAACTAATTCAGCCAGTATCTGTTAAATACTAATTCCTCTTCCTTCCAGAGAGCTCCAAGGTGAGGCCTGCATCCAGAATTAAAACACTCAACCCAATTAACAAGCCACACTTCACCAATCTGCATTTAACAGGAAAATCAATAAAAGATCTCATCTTCCCTTATTTAACAGCTATTGTCCTGACACTTTCTCCCTATGCTGATCAGTACTCACCAATGTTCTTATCAGAACTCTTTTTTGTCCTACTTTTATGCAAGGAACTGATAGGAAATTTCTTCCTACTAAATTCAACCATCTCCTTTATTTTCTCCACGTCTTTCTGATGAGAAGGCGTCACACCAACATCTTGCAGTTATTAGCCTTAACCAAACAACAGCTTTTATCTCTCCCTGGTAGACAGTGACCTGTGCTTTTATTAAGCAGAAACAGGATACTGCACTTCGGAAACATCCTCACATCATTTTGTTGCAAAAGCATGCTTCATTGTGAAAGAGATGGTGGCTTTGGGGGTCATCCCATACTCCACAAAAGGATTCCAAACTCCCATTTGCAAAGTGGGGTTTTTAACTGAGGCACCTGAGCAGTGGATGCTCTAATCTACCCACTAGAGAGATGGGTGAATTTTTCACTCGAATTGCATGACTTCAGACAAAACGGTGCATACCTTCCCCTAATTCCTGTCTCTTCTGAGTCGTTGGCTCTTCCTTGAGAAGAAATAGGAGCTATGCCCCAGGACTTTACAGATTGAAATAAATCAGAGGTTTTGAAGTCCATCCTTGGAGTTCTGAACAGCTCTGTGTGGTTTAGAAACTATTTTTCACAGGAAAGTTTTCACAAAGGGGATGTGCTAGTCACAACTCGACAAGATGAAAATGGGAGTTTCCAGAGGTCAGACAGTGCCTCAAGGTGGTAGGAGGAGGGTTGGAGCAAGGGCCTGGGGAGATGAAGAAGACCCTCGGGTCACCCTGATTAATGTGACTTTCAGGGCAAACAATTTACCTACAAACATTTCTCCCCCAGTTTGTGCGTAAATGCAAGCATTTTACATCAAACAGGCTTATTACCAATACAGTATGGCTCAGCTGACTGCACATTTTCATACAAAGAGCCAGCATTTGTCAAGCTCCTGGTATATTCTGGACACTGTACTTCATACGTTAACACAAATCAAAGCATTGCAAACTGAAATGGGGTTCGGCCTGCCCTTATAAAGAAAAAAGTACATATGCAACTAAACCTCTCTGGTTTGTGGGGTTCAGGGCAAAAGTACAAAGCCCCCCCACCCATAGTTATTTTCTAGTGTTAATCAAGCTAGCAAATTGTCACGTATTCCTCCTCCCTTGACAAAAGTAGCTTTATAACAGCCTAGAAGGCCAGGGACAATTTAGAATTTTCAGACCTTTCAAAGTTATGGGTCAGACACAGAAATAGCAGACCTGGCCAATGAACAGAGCTCCTTCCCTTCCCCACCCAAGCTCCCTCTCTCCTAGGGGGCCCTCTTCTTGGGCACCCCTGGGGACTCCCTCCACTCCTACCCAGCCCACATTTCCAGGCACTTTTACACCCCAGTAAACAGCTGCCCCTTTGTGAGCTCTCCAGGGATTAGGTCTGCCTTCCTTTCTAGGGCTCAGGCCTTAGAAGCTGGTATGGGTCCCTTTGAGCTGGGTATTCATTCCATCCAGGTCTTGCGAGGGAGGGGGCAGCATGGTCTCTGGGTAGCCAGCCCCTTTGGACCTACAGACTTCCAGCTCTGTGGGGAGGGGCACCCCCCAACCCCCAAAAGGCCAGACTGGGCCCTTTAAACCCAGGGGATAAGGGTAAGGGGGTTCTTCCGCCCAGGTCTGAAGCCTGTACTGGCTGAGAGCTCTCTCTACATTACACTAACTAGATCAACTTTTTCTTTCCTTGAAGCTTTCTGGGAGGGTGATTCCTATACAAGGAATAAAGATGAATAAGTAAACAGACAGATGGTATAAGAGAAGACTCCTGTTCAAAAGGGATGAAAGAAAAAAAAGTTGAAATCTTTGTGGCCATCCAGAAAAAAAATTGACAGCTGGTATCATGGTCTGAAAGGCAGAAAAGGTAAAATATTCCTCAAACAGCCAATGTGTTGACGGCGTTCTAGAAAGTCTGAAGTGGGATCCTTGCCTCATGGCATAACTTGGGCAAACCTTAAACTGTTTTCTGTGTTTGAAAGTGGATGTCCTACCTAGACCTTTGCAGAGAGACCAAAAGAGCTGGATGAAGACCTGCCAGAGGCACCAGGGCAGCCAAGCTGAATTCTAGGACATGGACACACGGAGTCAGGCTGGGCAAGGGAGGTTTGGGTCTGCTGCAAACACAAAGGCCCGAGGGACCCCCATGGGGGGCAGGCATAGGAGCTCACGCTCAGAGGAGCAGCAACGGCATAGGCTTCACCCCCACAGCAGACCTTAGCATCGGCTTTGCCTTTTCTCAATCAGGGCAAGTTGGTCAGTTCTCCAGGCCTCCATGTTTTAATTCTCTAGAATAGCGATATCACCTGCCCGCATCACCAGGTGGTGATGCCCATAAGAACTTAGCACGATCTGGCACGTGGTAAATTCTCAAGATGCTTCATCTAGAACTGAAAGCGTGCGGGTCAGAGCTAGCGTTGAACCCAAGATGTGGGTCACCACAGATCCCAAGCTGGATGTGCTGCGGGCGGAGGAGTGGACGGGGTTTTCAGGAGAGGCGCACACCGGTACACATAGGGTACAGCGGTCAAGAGGTCAAGTGTTACAGGTCCCTGTCCTGTTTTGGGGCAGGGAAAGGGGGTGCTTTTGCAAGTCGCCCAACCAGAGATGGAAAAAACAGGCACCTAAGGCCCCAAGTTGCTGGCATCCGTGAGCTCCTAGGGGGAGAAAGACGAAGCCGCCCTGCACCCCGCTGGGCTCCAGGGCCGCGCGGGTGCCAGTAGAGCGGCCGGGAGGGCTCGGGAGAGGAACGCCCGGCTCGCTGGAGTCGGAGACGCAGCCACTCACCCAGCAGCAGCAGCTTGAGCTCGCGACGCGCGTCCTTCTTGTCCCGACGAAGCTGCCGCTCGATCTCCGCGCTGATGCGCTGCGACTCCTTCTCCTCAGCGGACAGGCAGCAGCAGCTGGCCATGGTGCGCTCAGCTCAGCACCCGACGGGGCGACGCGGCCCCTGGCACTCGAATCCTCGGCCCGGCCGCTCACCCGGCCAGCATGCGACGGGCACAGGGGTATGGAGAGAAAAGACGGGGGCCGATTTGAGCTTTGGAGTATAAGAGGCCTGGACCTCCGAGGCTCAATCACCCCCGAAAGTCGGCTCTGAGGAGGGGGCGAATGCCGAGCACTGGGAACGCTCGAGTGCACCCCGGATCCGGGCTCAGCCCGCCGCACTCTCACTCTGGGGAGGAGGAGGGCGAGGCGAGAAGTTGGGAGCGTTGCTGGCCCCGGGAAGATACGCTCGCCCCTTGGCACAGGAGCCGGACAGCAGTCAGGGGGCGCAGACGACAGTTGGAACGTCGGTGCTCGGGGGAGAGTAGGATCTCCTGGGCCTAGGGGTGTCCCCAGGCGGGAGGTAGGCGCGGAGTGGGTTGGAGGCAAAGGACCTGGCCGGCCTTTGCCTGGAAAGTTCTGAAAACCTCAGCAGTGACCGCAGACTAAGACGAAGTGGAAAGGTTCCCGCTAGCGCTTGTGGCTCTAAGTGGCAGGAGGAGGCGGAGCATCTTGAACCTGCAGCCCTGGCGTCTGCTGGACTTGGCCTTCTGGGCACCCCAAGCCGAAGGCTCCTGGAAGTGAAAGGGGACGAGTAGGGGGCGCGGAGCTGGGGGTGGGAGCTGGCGTCTCTGGGAGCAGCCCCCACACTTGCCTCCTGGCTGGGGCGTCCCGGCCAAGGTTTGCTGTAACCTGCACGCTCTGGCCGCCAGGCCCCGGGTTCCAACAGGTGAGTGAGTTTCGCCAACTCACTCGCTCGGAGAAGGCGGCAGCAGGCTGGAAGAGGAGCGGCGCCAAGCGTCTGTTGCGAGACACAAAGCCCCGAAGTCTCTACCCGGACCTGAAGTGGAAGCTTGCCCACCAGCTTCACCACCACGCACACCCGGGTTTCCTAGACTGGCTCCTTCCGCTTCCCGGACGCCCTGGCCCAGCTCAGGCTTGGCCAAAGCCCTTGGTCAGCTCGGCAATTTGCCTGTAGAGTGTGGCTGGGCCTGAGCCTGCTGGCTCTGAGCTCGGAGAAGGAGCCGCCGCTGGGTTCAGTTACAAGAGAACTTCAAGAGCCCAGGGTAAATATCCTCTCGGCCTCCGGACGAGGGGGCTGGGGAGAAAGGGAACGGCTGATTGCTTTGCATTTTATGATGGGAAAGACACCTGCTTTGTAGAGAGGGCTAATACGTCCTGGTAGCACCTGGCAAGTTTGCTGCCCAGCCCTGAAGCCTAACAGCCGCCTTGCGATTGTGTCCGCACTGACACCTTAGCCTGTATCTTGGACCGTCGGGGTCAAGTTTGAGCAGCATTAATAAAAACTTTAAAAGCACCTCTTAGTACTTAAGTGACACGATAAAATGCATATTACAACATCTGACTTTTGTCTGTGTAGATTCTGATGCAGAAAAGGGAAGGTGGAGAGAGGGGATCCTATTGGCCACAGCAATGAACGTTCTTTCCTTCCCACGTCAGTATAGGCCATATGCTAATGGAGCGCCAGGCGATTAGCTAATACTTCCTCTACTAAGAGCAGGCATAAGTCCCTTTCATTTGAGTAGCATATATTTTATAAATTCAAACTGAGGAGCACATTGAGTGGAATGGTATGTGTCATTATATAAAGAAGTTGGTATCGCGATGCTATCTGGCTGCATGTTCTTATTATTTTGCAGTTTAAGAAATGAAGAGGAATCAGACATGAAAAATGTGCATACATTCTTTAATGTGTGACTATTTTAGTTTTCTTGCAGGCATAAAGTGACAGTAACAGTGACCCCTACAGGAAAACTCCTGGACATTTCAGATTTGATCTTTGGCCATTTAATAGCCTGTTTCTTCTCTCTTAGCTCTTACGGATTCATTTACAATTTGAGAATAAGATCTCTTGGCTTCTCAAAGTCATGGTTGCATCATAATTGTTGTTATTTAAAAATTATAAAAATTTTTTAAATAATTAAAACTAGGGCAAATTTGAATTCTTACATTAATGGGAATTACTGATACTGACCTGTTAGGTTTAAAGTTGCCAAGATTTCAAAAACAGTTATGAAACATATTGATTATGGCAAATTTGTACAACTTTCCTGGGCTAGTCAGCTTGGCAGTATATATCTGAAGCCTTAGACATGTCCATCCCTTTTGGCCAAACCAGTAATTTTTCCCTTAAGAAGTAACTAGAAAGAAGCCTCATGACTGATGCAAAGGTTTTATTGCCAATAAAACAACAAAAACTCACAACCTAAATGCCCAACAACAGGGAAGAGGTCACTTAAATTATGGTTTATCCATACAATGAGATATTTTGGAGCCATTAAATATGTGGATATGTGAGTAATAAACATGTGAATAAATTTGGAGAAAATCCTCAAAATATATTGAATGAAAAAGGCAAGATCCAAAAATATAAAGAGTATGATACGATTTTACTATAAGAATACACATACACATTTTTAAGAGACTAAAGGGACACACATCAAACAGGTAGCTTGCTGTGAGTCATGGCTGTTTGGTTGATTTTCATTGTTTATTAGAAAATTTGGGCCGGGTGCAGTGGCTCACGTCTGTAAACCCTGCACTTTGGGAGGCCGAGGCGGGCAGATCACCTGAGGTGGGGAGTTCGAGACCAGCCAGCCTGATCAACATGGAGAAACCCCATCTCTACTAAAAATACAAAATTAGTTGGGCGTGGTGGCGCATGCCTGTCATCCCAGCTACTCAGGAGGCTGAGGCAGGAGAATTGCTTGAACCTGGAAGGCGGAGGTTGTGGTGAGCCGAGATCACGCCATTGCACTCCAGCCTGGGCAACAAGAGCCAAACGCCGTCTCAAAAAAAAAAAAAAAAAAAAAAAAAAAAATTTGGGGCAGCTTGCATGAAGTTATTTAGGCTCCACTTTCCTTAACTATAAGATGAGAGGGATAAGCCAGAATAAGCTCAAAAGGATCACCCAACTCTAACATGCAATTATTTCTTTGATGACATTCACACTTATCCAAAATAAATTTATTTAAAAATAATCGAAAACCTAAAGTTGTTATTGAGCATCAGCCACTGGTAAGAAATAGAAAACTGGGATATCACAAGTCAATCACTTTTATACTTCTATGTTTTATTCATCTCTATTTTCCTTATCTGTAGAATCTGGAAGGTAAAATGATAATAATTTTAAGATATTAATTCATTGGAAACATCTTTCCAGGAAGGGGTAGTTTTGAAAAGCATTCTTAATAAAAGAGAATATTTATTTTCCTAAGTTATTTCAAAAAAGCTGCAATTTTATTTTATTCATCTTGAAGACGAGAGCGCAGACTGTACCTGAGTTTCGGATATCCGCCAAGTGTTGGGCTGCAAGGGTGAGCTAATTGTCTGATATTCCTCTGAATGTCCACTGGGTCCATACCAGCCCCTGTACCAGGCAGTGAGCATTCAGATAATAAGACAATTCCAGACTTTCGGTAGAGCTATAGTCTAGTAGAAAGAAGTAAAACTGAGACCCTGAAATCTGAACCTACCCCTTCCTGCTTCCTTCCAGAGAAGAGTGAGAGCACAGAGTCACCTGGGGGGCTCCCCAGGCCTACAGATGTGCACAGCAGCCTCATCTCCCATCACTCTCCTGGAACTCTAGAAAAATGGAATTTTCTGTTCTCCCTACCTCCTGCCTCCATGCATGCTGTTCCATCTTCCAGGAATACCATCTCTCACCCTAGGCAAAATTAGGTAATTTCTTTTTCAATTACATCTCTTCTGAGGAAGCATCTCCACCCCTTGTCAGTTACATCCATCTTTCCCTACTGCTGGAACACTATCAACATCTCACTCTACCTATCTGTTTCTTCTGATCTATGAGTTACTCACAGGTAAAGAGTTTTTCTTGCTTATCCTGGTATTCCTAAATTAGCAAGTTTCAGTTGACTGACCTTAAATACTGAAACCAAGAAGAATTAGTCTGAGATGCAAGAAAAGAAGGTTCTTGTGGTGGAAGACAGTGAAAACCAATAAGCAAGTCCAAAACAAATGAATGTGTAACTTAGGAAGAACTTGTATATATGAGCTGCCCCCACCTGCCCCTGGCCCTCTTAGAGAAAATGACTGCCCTGTTTCTAATTCAGAACGCCAAGGAAATGTGCAAGTAGAGGGCTGGAAAGATGCTGTTCACTTTCACAAATGTATTGTCTCCGAACTTAACCAGTAACATAGAGTAAAAATATGACCTTGAGGAAGTTTACAAAGCACTAATACTAATTTATCTTTGCTGCTCTATGTCAGCATTTTTCAAACTGCAGTTGTGACTCATTCCTAGGGTGTGGCCAATATTTTTTTCTTAAGAAAAAGAATAAAATATAAAGAGCCAATATCAAGGTTGCTTTATGTATTATTATTTAATAAAATTTTTTTAAACCTTTTTTTTAAGAGCCAGAGTGTCTGTCACTCAAGCTGGAGTGCAATGTCGTGATTATAGCTCACTGCTGCCTTGAACTCCTAGGCTCAAGCAATTCTCCCACCTCAGCCTCCCAAATAGCTAGGTCTACAAGCTCATGCCACCATGTCCAGCTATTTTTTGTTTGTTTCTTTTATTATTTTTTTTTTTTTGAGACGGAGTCTCGCTCTGTCGCCCAGGCTGGAGTGCAGTGGTGCCATCTCGGCTCACTGCAAGCTCCACCTCCCGGGTTCACGCCATTCTCCTGCCTCAGCCTCCCAAGTAGCTGGGACTACAGGCGCCTGCCACTACGCCCGGCTAATTTTTTGTATTTTTAGTAGAGACGGGGTTTCACCGTGTTAGCCAGGATGGTCTCAATCTCCTGACCTTGTGATCCGCCCGCCTCGGCCTCTGAAAGTGCTGGGATTACAGGCGTGAGCCACCGCGCCTGGCCCAGCTATTTTTTTATTCTTATATTTTGTAAACACAGGGTCTCACTATATTACCCGGGCTGGTCTTGAACTCCTGGCCTCATAGAGTCCCCCTGCCTCAGCCTCCTGAAGTACTGGGATTATAGGCATAAGCCACCACATCTTTAGTTTTATTTTATTTTTAAGCCAAATACCCAGAGTTCAGTGAGAAAAACTTTAGTTTTAATCGTGCGTGTAAGTATCAACTCTTAAGCAGCTCAGTCATCATTGGGAGTTTGCTTGTCCATCTCCTGAATGTGTTGGTGTAAATGATTCCAAATTTTCTAATTCATTTTTCTGAATCCAACATGTTCTTTTTTTTTTTTTTCAATTTGAGTTCAATGTGTTCTCTAAAATGTTTTCAGTCCTTCTTCCCCTTCACTTCTACTCCCCACCCCACCCATTAGCTCTAGTTTGGTAGGTGAGAGTTGATGGAGCAATGATGGATAACGATTGATTGATTGATTGTTTTTTTAAAAATTTTAGATTCAGTGGGTACATGTGCACGTTAGTTACATGGGTATATTTTGTGATGCTGAGGTTTGGCCTTTAATTGAACCTGTCACCCCAGTAGTGAACATAGTAACCAACAGGTAGTTTTTCATCCCTTTCCCCTGCCCCCACTCCCCACTATTGGAGTCCCCAGTATCTATTGTTCCCAACTGATGGATATTTAGATGGATGTGTAATACTGATGCTAGTGGCTGCTTGTACTCAACATCTATTTTTTTCTAAGGCAATCAACATGTTAACATGTTGCTCTACAATATTCTCTGTCTGAAGACCAGAAATTGTTTATTATATAACTGTTACTGAAAACGCTGGGATGATAGACAATGAAATCTGCCTTTAAACACACATGACTGTGAGTAGGCAGGAATTGGTATTGTTTGTTTTTCAATGTGACTTTTCATGGAAGTTGGGGAATCTCAAGAAGAAATCAAACTCTTTAAAATGTGAAGTTTGGAGGTGATTATTTGGCCTGTTTTCTTTTCCTTTTTGCTTAAATTTCCCCCTCCATTTACATCACTCTCTTCTTGAATGATCCCATGTTAATAACCTAGGATGTATTCTTCACTTCTTTTACTCTGATAATCCTATATAAGAGTAAATAATTTTATAGACTTGTAAATATACACAGAGTAAGTTTGTCATCATTAGTTTTAAAACGAAGCTACATTACACAAACTCTGTATTTTGTTTTTCTCATCCAAGAATACTTTGTGAAATCTAAGTAAACTGTTTTACCTCTGATTTATTCTTTATAATGACTATATAATACTAGATGATGTGAAAGGACCATATATTATTCAACTTTTCCCTTTGAAAGGTACTCATTTTTGTTTCCAGTTTGGGGCCACTAAAAACAAAGCTATAAAAGCATCTTTGTATATAAATCCTCATATGCTAGCGTTTTTATTTCTGTAAGATAGATTCCCAGGAAAGAGACTGCTGGGTTGAAGGATAAATACATTTTTCATTTTAACAGATGTGGCCAGATTCCCTTCCAAAAGACTGAAGCAATCCCATTTCTGCCACAAATATGAGCACCCATCTCCCTATATCCCCACCAGCAATAAATATTTTTGCTCATTAATTTTGGCAGCGTGAAGAAAATAAAATAACAGTAAAGTGTTGCTTTCTTTGCATTTCCCTGACTACCTATGAATTTGTTCATCTCTTCATGTGCTTGTCAGCATTTGTATATGCTACCCCACAAATTGTCTATTCACATCCTTTGCTCATTTTAAAAATTGGGTCATTTGTCTTTTTCTTGACAATCTGAAAGAGATCTTCAACATTACAAATCAACTGTTTGTCATCTGAATTATAGACTTTCCAATATATTGTTTGTCCTTTATCATTTTTAATGAAATCTTTGCCAGATAAAAGATTTTATTTTTACATAGCCAAATACCTCTATTTTCTTGCATTACTTCCAGAGTTTCAGTTTTTAAAAGAAGATCTCCCTATTTCTAGGTTGTGCAAGCATTATCATAGATTTTCTTGAAGCACTGTTTTTTGTTTTTTTTTTGAGACGAGTTTCATTCTTATTGCCCAGGCTGGAGTGCAATGGCGTGATCTCGGCTCACCATAACCTCCACCTCCCAGGTTCAAGCAATTCTCCTGCCTCGGCCTTCTGAGTAGCTGGGATTACGGGCATGCACCACCACGCCCGTCTAATTTTTTGTATTTTTAGTAGAGATGGAGTTTCTCCATATTGGTCAGGCTGGTCTCAAACTCCCAACCTCAGGTGATCCACCCACCTTGGCCTCCCAAAGTGCTGGGATTACAGGCATGAGCCACTGGGCCCGGCCGCAAGACCCTTTATTATTTTGTTTTTCACATTTAATTAATCTGTTCATTTTTATAGAATGTATAAGACAAATTTTATTTTCTTCCAGATGGGTAACTAGTTGTGCCAACATCATTTATTGAACATTCCATCCTTTTTCCCAATGAATTAAATTTCAATTTTTGCCATATATTACATTTTCATACTGACTGAGATACATTTCCTTGAGCCTATATGGTTCCACTGAGGTATTATCTGGTCTTCTATCAATACTATCTTTTTTTTTCTTTTGAGCCAGAATCTCACTCTGTTGCCGAGGCTGGAGTGCACTGGCACTGTGTGGGCTCACTGCAACCTCTGTCTCCTGGGTTCAAGCAATTCTCCTGCCTCAGCCTCCCAAGTAGCTGGGATTACAGGCATCCACCACCACGCCCACCTAGTTTTTTTTTTAATATATATTTTTAGTAGAGACGGGGTTTCACCATGTTGGCCAGGGTGGTCTTGAACTCCTGACCTCAGGTGATCCGCCTGCCTTGGCCTCCCAAAGTGCTGGGATTAGAGGCGTGAGCCACTGCGCCCGGCCTCAATACTATCTTAAAGCAGGGGTTTTGTGGAATGTTTTGATGTCTGATAGGACAAATCACCTCTCAATGTTACAGACTCTTAGGTGTGTTCAGACGTTTATTCTTCCATGATAAACACTATCACTTAATAATGACTACTTCCCTCAATTTCAAATCTTAACTTTAACTCTAACTTCAATTATCTTTTTGACATGTTGCCTGAGATGTCTAATGGACACCTCAATGAACAAGTGCAAAGCAAAACTCTGCATTTGTTTTCTAAAACTTATCTTTCTGCTTGCTTTTCCATCTCAGCACCACCAACATCTAATCAATTGCCTCTCTGCCCCGCTTCCCCACCTCATCTAGCAATTATGGATTTTTGCTTTAAACAGCATCCTGAATTTATTTTGGAACCACTGCATGCAGCTTTTGCACTGAGCAACTCTGGGGATGTAATGCACATTTTAGTTTTGAGGGTTCCTCGGTTGTCTCTTGCTATGTCATATGTGTCTTCTCAGGTATGTTCATTCCTATTTTTGCTGCCACCACTTCTGAAAAAGCCACCAGCATGTCTGACCTGGACCAAAACAATATTTTTGTTTTGACCCTCTAAAATCTACCCATCAAAGGACAGGACAGCCAGAACGAGCTTTGAAAATCCCCAAACATAGCCCATAATTACCTAGATTAAAATTCACCTATAGGCCAAGCATCTGTAATCCCAGCACTTTAGGAGGCTGAGGCAGGAGGATCCCTTGAGCCCAGGAGTTCAAGGCCAGCCTGGGTGACATATGAGAACTTGTCTCTTCCAAATTTTTTTTTTAATTAGCCAGGTGTGCTGATGTGCACGTGTAGTTCCAGCTACTCTGGAGGCTGAGGTGGGAGGATCACTTGAGCCCGGGAGATCAAGGCTGCAGTGAGCTGTGATCACATCACTTCACTCCAGCCTGGGTGACAGAGCAAGACCCTGTCTCCAAAAATAAAAATTAAAATTAAAAAAAAAATCCTATGGATTTCATCAGAGAATTAAAAACAAAACCCTCCTTATTCTAGACTGTGAGGCCATACATGATAGGGCTGTTGCCTACCTGTCTAACGTCATATCCCAATACTCTCCCTCTCATTCAAAGGCACTCCAATCACACTTGAACCTTTTTTCTTTGAATACCCCTCAGGACCTTTACACTACCTGCTCGGCTGCCTGAATCACACTTCCTCTAGATGGTGAAATGTTTGGTTTTTACTTGTAATGTAGGTCTCAACATAAATGTGACTTACTGGTGACTTCCCAGGTGTGGGCTCCCCTGACCACTTGGCCTAACGTAGTCATTCCTCATCAACTCGATATTATTATCTAGAAAATACTCCTGTGTTTTCATTGTAGCATTTGTCACTATCTGATTCCTCTTGTTTTCTTCCTTCTTTCTTTATCATCCTCCACCAGAAAAATAAGGTAATTTTCACTAGAGGAAGGACTGTGATTCTCTTATTCACAACTGTATCCCTAGGGCCTAGATCGGGGAGGCCACATGATCCTCAAATTGTACCACCAAACTGTTCAGGACCAATTCTCAACAGTAAGTTAAGTCTCAGAAGAGTTACTAATATGGGATTTGTGATTTTCTATTTATCTATTTTACACTATATTATATAATAGCCAGGAAAAAAAAAATCCCTGACAACCCTGATTTGTGGGGATAAGATTCTGCCTGGGTTTCCCAGGATATGTTGATTGTAAGTAACAGAGACTGAGTATAAACTGACTTAAGTTAAAAATGGAATTTATTGGTTCTTGGGACAGAGAAGTTCAGGGATGGTCTTGGTTTTAAGCTCTGCAGAATCCATGCACTCAAGAGATTTCAGAAGGCACCCCTTGGCCGGGCATAGTGGCTCACGCCTGTAATCTCAGCACTTTGGGAGGCCAAGGCAGGCGGATCACGAGGTCAGGAGTTTGAGACAAGCATGGCCAATATGGTGAAACCCCTTCTCTACTAACGATACAAAAATTTAGCCAGGTATGGTGGCACATGCCTGTAATCCCAGCTACTCAGGAGGCTGAGGCAGGAGAATCACTTGAACCCAGGAGGTGGAGGTTGCAGTGAGCCGAGATCGCACCATTGGACTCCAGCCTGGGCAACAGGGCGAGACTCTGTTTCAAAAAAAAAAAAAAAGGAAGGCACCCCTCTAGTGCTCGATAGACATTTTTGAATTAATAAATGGGTAATACCTGTCTCATTGGGTTGTTGTGAAGATTACAAGATAGAGTGTATTTATCTAAGCCTCCATCTCCTTGCCCGGAGCTAGTCAACACTCAGTAGGAGTAGGTAGTATTATTTTTGTATTACTCTTATCATCACATCAAAAACTTCATTTTCAACACAACGAATACATTCATGGTTCCACTGTACCCGTGGGAGAAGAAGGAAGAGTCCACACTGTGCAGTCATTTGGAATAATTCCGACCATCCAGGAGCAACAGCAGCCAGAAATCATGTTCTGAGGCTTCCCAGCAGGGGAAGAAAAGTGCATCAACACCTAGCATGGGCTGTCTGGGCCCACTGAATCCTGTTGGAAATAAACGTTGGTTTGTTGGTTTTAAGTGTCTGAATCAAATATGCAGTTTTTAAAAGGTCATTATGAATGAAGCACACATCAGAGGATACTCCAAGCTCTCCTCTCCTAAACACTATAGACATTCAAAATTTTCTTTTATGATTTTAAAATCTATAAACTTAGTAAATGCCAGTTGGAAACGTAGAGCTGAAAAGTACACACACACAGTTGCCTTCTATCTTCGTAAGTGTCTGAGTCCCCCTTGATGGCCCATTAGACACATAGAAGCCTACTTGCCCCCACCTTTTTATGTCATTGTGGTGGATTAAAGATGGCCAGAAATTCTTGGATACTCCTTCCTTTGTGAGGTGAGGCATATGTTTCCTCCTCTTGAAACTGGGCAGGCTATGTGGCTGTTTTGGCTGATGGACTATAGTGGAAATGATGCTGTGTCTGTTCCCAAGTCCAGGCTTTAGAAGACTAGCAACTTCCATTTCCTGTCTCATGGATTAATAGGGAAGCTGTAAAAGACTAGCAACTTCCATTTTCTGTTTCACTGACTAATAGGGAAGCCATCTCTCTCCGTGTTTTGGGTGGGCTTTCCTCTGAACTCACATCTCAGGTGGGTCTCTCCCAGCCTGATGGCAAGATGGCTGCCAGAAGCTCCACGCTTATTCATATCTGCTGGCAACCTCTGTAGAAAGAGAACTTCCCCTTCCCAACATTCAAGCAAAAATTCTAAGACTGACCGTAATTAACAAAGCTCCCTCCTTGAACTAATTCGTTATGGCCGAGGGAACAGAATACTCTGACCAGGCTGGGATGATATCTCCACCCCTGAAGGGTGAAATTAATTTTAGCAATCTATTTTAAATCTATTTTACTTAACCCAATATATCCAAAATATTATTATTTCTTCAAAATTAACATTCCTGGTCATGTTCAGTGGCACACGTCTGTAATCCCATCACTTTGGGAGGCCAAGGTGGGCAGATTGCTTGAGCCCAGGAGTTCAAGACCAGCCTAGGCAACGTGGTGAAACCCTGTCTCTAAAAAAAAAAAAAATTAAAAAAAAAAAAAATTAGCCAGGCATGGTGCAGTGTACCTGTAGTCACAGCTACTCAGGAAGCTGAAGCAAAAAGATGTTTAAACCTGGGAGGTCAAAGCTGCAGTGAGCCAGGATCGTGCCACTGCATTCCAACCTGGGGACAAAGCAAGACCCTGTCTCCAAACCACAACAACAAAATTAACACTTCTAATGAATCTTCTATTTATATTAAACATCCAACTCTGGCCGGGTTTAGTGGCTCATGCCTGTAATCCCACCACTTTGGGAGGCCGAGGTGGGCAGATCACCTGAGGTCGGGAGTTCAAGACCAGCCTGACCAACATGGAGAAACCCCGTCTCTACTAAAAATACAAAATTAGCCGGGTGTGGTGGCACATGCCTGTAATCCCAGCTACTCGGGAAGCTGAAGCAAAAGAATTGCTTGAACCTGGGAGGCAGAGGTTGCGGTGAGCTGAGATTGTGCCATTGCACTTCAGCCTGGGCAACAAGAGTGAAACTCCATCTCAAAAAAATAAATAAATAAAAAAATAAAAATCCAGCTCCAGCGTGTATTTTATGCCGTCAGCCATCTCCTTGTGGCAAGTCACATTTCAGGTGCTTGACAGTCACATGTAACCAGGGGTCATCCTATTGGCCTGAGCAAGTCAAGAGATTTATTGTGGTATGAAAGGAATGGAATGGCATAGAATAGAACTGACAAGAACAGAACACAGTTGCAACTTGGAACAAGTAGGGGAAGGAAAACTAACTTCATAAGGCTCTGGGGCCCAGCCGGGGACCACCTAAAATGTTGACATAGCTCCCGTGAGAGAGGGAGAGGGGTAGGCAGTGGAGCAGCAAAGGCTTTGAGGCAGGCCTGTAGGGACTTAGGGCACAGCAGGCTGAAACACAGTACTTAGAAAGGAATTGAGGCCTCTTAGTAGATGCCATAGCAAAAAGATGCAATGAACCGAGAGCAGTTAAAAGAAGGACCATACGTAGAAACCAGCATGGACAGATGACAACCCTGGGGCACATCTTACCCATCCCTCCACCTTCTTCCTTCCCTTGGAGTTTAGGGAAAAGGAAAGTCATAGGAGACCATGAATTGACTGAGAAAGATCTGATTTGACAGAGTTTACCCTTCACTGACTTGTTTGGGGAAGGAGTCTTGGGAAAGAAATTCCATTTGGATGTAAAACATAAAGTAACATATATTGCACATCAGAGGTTATCAGCCTGAAAATATTATGCCCAAAACAAAGTCTTAAAAACCCTTTGTGCTGGGCAAATAGAGCCATACTCTCCCCTGCAGGCAGGGAAGTTTGGCAGTGGTTCTCAAACGCCCCTCAGGGGATATTTGGCAACACCTGGAGACATTTTTGGTTGTTACAACTAGAGAAGACAGTGCTGCTGGCATTTAAGGAGCAGAGGCCAGGGTTGTTGCTTAACATCCTACGACACATAGGACAGCTCCCCACTGCACATACACACAACCAAGGGTTATCCAGCCCTAAATGTCGGTAGTGCTGATGTTGAGGAACCTTGGACTAAGCCAACTTGAGATTCTTAAGAAGAATGTGGACAGAGGAAAGCAAGTTTTTTCTTCCTGTTGTTGAGACCAAGGGAACTTCCCCCACTGCTTCTGAAGTTTCACTGAAAAATCAACTCACAAAAGGCAGATTAATTGGAGAAAAGTCACGTAAATTCATTTGATCGTAGTTTTATGTGACATGGGCACCTTTAGAATGAAGACCTCATTTCCCTAATGGGGTCCAGAAGCTTATATCCTAGTTCGAGGTTATAGAAAGAATGGGGGCTTGGATCCTGACAAAATGGATTATGAGAAGGGAGAGAAGAGGAATTCCATTGAGGGGCAATAAATGATTATCAGGGAGAACTTAATGGGCTTGAAGAACATATAATGGTCTGGGACAAAGTCTGTTTGTGGTTTGTGACAGAAGTCTGTTCAGGTTTGTTGACAGACTTTAGTTTTCCTTCCTGTGAGATGGGTTCAGTTAATGAAAACTCTGGGAAGGGATCAAGGGTAATTGTTTTCTTCTTTGTTCAACCTGGACTTGAAGCAGATAAGGAACTTCAGAGAATCCTATGCTTTGGGAAAACGGTGGGGGACGGGGTGGTGGTCAGAGAGAACTTGAGGCTCCTTTTTCAGTTGAGCGTGTACAAAGCACCATATTTTGGGGTATCAGTTTCTGAGTCCCAACACTGGGTTGAAGTCAACCTATCACAAAAGGGAAGGCATGGCCTTAAGGTTGCTTATAATGTTGTTTCTATGATGCTGAAGGAGTTGAGTTCTGCCTCAAAGCAGCAGGGCAAACAACAGGCTGGGGACAAACATGCTGAGCAAGGCCCGAAGGCTGCCCCCTTTTTGCTCCCTTCCTCCCATCGTCTCTCTCTCTCGACACTCTCCTCCAAGGTAGTCTCTCCCCCACCCCCAGGCTGTCGTGGGGGCTGAGGCAGATAAACTGAGGTGAAAAGTAGCGGCAGAATTTTCTCATCCCTCTGCCCTCTTCACCCAACCAGAGGCAGAGGTCTCCACTACAAGACACCTACTGCCCTAGTTTTGTTTCCCACTGCAACAGGAAACCAGGAGGCAGCTGTCGAGAATGAGGAGCCAGGCTGAGCGGTTTAAGACAACTCTCCTTGCTCTGAGCCTTTGCTTGAACTGTGTTATCCTCTAAAACAAGAACTCAGAAATGATGTCTAAGAATCACCCAAAAAGCTGGTCAAAGCATGGATTTCTGAGCTGGACTCCAAAGATTCTGAGTCAGCAGGTCTGCAGCCCGTGGTGACCAACAAATCTCAGTTTACCTGGGATTTTTTCAGTTTTAGCATCAGAAGCCCAGCCCCCCCGGCAAGCACAGATGGTTGGTTACCCTAGGTAGAGACCAAAGTTTTGCATTTCTAGAAATTCCCAGGTGATGCTGATGCCCTCATCAGCAGATAACACTCTGCCTGTGTGCCTCCCGGTTCAAGTGATTCTCTTGCCTCAGCCTCCCGAGTAGCTGGGATTACGGGCATGCACCACCATGCCCGGCTAATTTTGTATTTTTAATAGAGACGGGGTTTCTCCATGTTGGTCAGGTGGTCTCGAACTCCCGACCTCAGGTGATCTACCCGCCTCGGCCCCCCAAAGTGCTGGGGTTACAGGTCTAAGCCACTGCGCCCAGCCTGTGTCCTCCTTTCTTTAGGATGTCTAGTTTAAAATATAAAATGACCTGGGGCTGCTCATGCTCATCTTTGCAAATACAGGAAACAGTTCTACCTGAGTGTGGCACCAACAAAGATACAAGCCAAGAGAAGCAGAATGAGGAAGACAGTCATCTCCTGATTTGGTCCCCTGATTTGAACCCCATATTCCCAGTTAACGGAGCCAAGAAATTTCCTTGTTTGTTTAAGCCAGTGTAGATTGAGTTTCTGTCACGTGCAATCAAAAGAATCATGGTTAGGCTAGGCATGGTGGCTCATGCTTGTAATCCCAGCATTTTGGGAGGCCAAGGCGGGTGGATCACCTGAGGTCAGGAGTTCGAGACCAGCCTGGCCAACATAGTGAAACCCTGTCTCTATTAAAAATACAAAATTAGCCAGGCATGGTGGTGGGTGCCTGTAATCCCAGGTACTCAGGAGGCTGAGGCAGGAGAATCGCTTGAACACCGGAGGTGGAGGCTGCAGTGAGCCGAGATTGTGCCATTGCACTCCAGCCAAGCAACAGAGGGAGGCTCCATCTCAAAAAAAAAAAAAAATCACGGCTAATGAACCTGACCCATGAGAAATGAAGAAGTAAGTGTTAGTGATAGGAAAAATATAATACCCTGTGGTCTAGTTATGATTATTTTACAGTGCCCTGATATTTCAATACTTACTTTATCAACTTCTGCAAGAAAGGATAATGGTAAATGGCCATCGGATTCTTCCTAGTTTGTCAGAAGAATAAGCTGAACATGGACCAGGCAGTAGTTACACTTAATATAAATGAGCAAATGGGTCTTTTCAGCAACGTGGGGATCGTGTTTTGGTCTGACATTCTGCCAAATCGTCTTTCCTTCCCAGATGATCTTGATTGTGTCTTCAGTTACTATTTAAGGATCTGTGGTCAAATAGGTTTTTTTTTTAAAAAAAAAAAATGCTTGTATTCATAAACTATTTAGATGCAGCAAACTTACAATTTTGTGAGGACATAGAAGAATCTTTATGTTAAAGTTCTCCTGAACCAGTTCTTTTTATGAGCTGTCTCTCTTTGATATGGCATCAGTTGATTATTGAGAGCCAACTTGTCAGAAAAACCTGTACCTGTATCAAGATTATTTAGTTGAATCTGAAAAAAATAGAGGAAATAAGGATCCTGCTAATAAGGTCAAACATTCTAGTGCTTGCTTGGTAAAATTTGGAGAGCAAAGAGATCTTGGTGAATGATTACATAATCAAACTAAAAGATGGCTTTTCAGTGTCAGTAATTTGTTTCTGTTCGGATGATTATTTAAAAGAGTGACATAGTTTCCCTCTGGCCACTGTCTTTATTTTCTTTGGCTCTTTGTTCATTTTGTGTGTAATGCACTGCAATGGGACCCTGAAGTCGCTAAGTGCCTTATGAGGAACTGGCTCCAATGACCTGCTTGCCAGTGCAAACAAGTCTGACAAGTTTAATGACCCCACTGAACATAAAAGCAGCTGAGCCGGCCAGGCGGGCACAAGCTCTTCTCCAGTGGCATGCAACCACGTCCAGGATTATTTCTGATTTCAAATACTGAGTTTGGTTTTAAGGCTGTCTTCCAAACTACCCTGGCAACTGCTGTCAATCAATCATACCTTCTTTCCATCTTTCACAAATGTTTATTAGAATCTGCAGCTGGGGTCAGAGAGATGAGTAGGACTTGGACTCTTTTCTAATGGAACTTCCAGTCCTGTCAGGGAGACGGGTCTATCAATACACTTAAAAGGACACAGACTAATAGTGCTGTGATGTGCCCCACAGGCTCAGGGATCATGGAGAAGGGGAGCTCTCTGCAATAGAGGGTATTTTCTCTATTAGAGACATTTTATTAATGAGTATGCTCGTGTGTAACACTCTTCCTCGGTAACGGTCATTTCTCAAAATACTTCTAAAAAAATAAAGAAAAAATCAGTTTCTCAGCTTTATGTGCTGTAACTCTACGACTAAGGTTTTCCCTGCTTTTTATTTGGAGGTTTTTCAAACATACAGATAATTTGCAATAATGGTATAATGAACAGTTGTAAACTCTTTATCTAGATTCACCAGTTGTTAACTTCCCCCTGTATCTGCTTTATCTTTTTACTCTCTGAAAATATGAATTCACTAAATGATTTGAAAGTAAGTTGCAAACATCATGGCCCTTCTCCTCTAAATAATTCAACCAACACTGTCTAAAATAAGTGCATTCTCTTATAAACACACAATATTATTACTACACTGAGAAATGTAAAATTCCATAATATAATGTACAATCCATATTCAAATGCACCAAGTTGTCTCAAAAATATCTTTCATGGCTGTTTATTATTTTAATCTAGGATATGAACAAGGTTTGTGCACTGGATTTGGTTGTTCTCAGTCTCTAATCTAGAACACTCCTCCTGCCTTTTGTTGTTTGTCATGCCATTTTTTTTTTGTTTTTTTTTTTTTGACACATTCAGGCCACTTATACAATATCCCACAGTTTCTATTTACTTGATGGTTTTTCAGTATTTGATTCCAGTTTTTAAATATTTACAAGAATATTAAGGGTCATTTGGGCTTTTTATTTTACCATGTGATTAAAATTTAAAATCATACATTAAGATGTATCAAAGGCCAGGTGCAGTGGCTCATGCCTGTAATCCCAGCACTTTGGAAGGCTGAGGAGGATCACCTGAGGTCAGGAGTTCCAGACCAGCTTGGCCAACATGGTGAAACCCCGTCTCTACTAAAAATACAAAAATTAGCCGAGCATGGTGGCACACGCTTGTAATCCTAGCTGCTCAGGAGGCTGAGGCAGGAGAATCGCTTGAACCTGGGAGGTGGAGGTTGCAGTGAGCCGAGAGCATGCCACTGCACTCCAGCCTGGGCAACAGAACAGGACTCCGTCTCAAAAAAAAAAAAAAAAAAGTATCAAAAACAAATCAGCTGATTTCTTTTCTGATTGATTAGAAGATCCAGTGATTGAAGTATTTACTATTCAAAGTGTGGTCAGCAGACCTTAGAAATACAAAACTGCAGATTTATTGAATCAAAATCTGCATTTTAACGAGATTCTCAGGTGATTCAGGTGCAGGTGAGAGTTTGTCAAGTACCAATTTAAGATAGTAACTAGAGGATGGGTGTCTGGCACTGAGTTTTCCAAATCAAATGGTTACTTGCAGCAAACACTCTTAGGATACAATATCCATTTTCTCTTTTTCCCAATTTAGAAGTCCCCAATTTGTATGTAACTACAAAACTACATTTTCAATCTTTTTTGAATTAGGAGTTGCCAGAGTTGCCACGTGACAGAGTCTAGCTAATAAGATGGAAATAAGGGTCACGGGGTGGGGGAGGTTTTGAAAAGAGCACAGACGCACCTGGCACATACTCTTCACAGTGTGGTCAGCAGACCTTAGAAATACAAAACTGCAGATTTATTGAATCAAAATCTGCATTTTAACAAGATTCTCAGGTGATTCAGGTGCATGTGAGAGTTTTGCCCTTCCCCTTCCTTCTTCTTGGTACAAAGACATGTGGAGATAGAAGAGCCTTTTGTGACCCTGAAGCATCAAACCACACGCTGAGGATAGCTGTACAGAAGGAGTCCAAAGAAGCTCCCAACTGCCTACGTCCAGACCTCACTTACACAGGTAAAATGAAGCCTTCAGTTTAAGTTATTGTTGAATTGAGTATCTGTTCCTTGTAGTCAGACTCAATCCCCAACTGATACACTATCCAAAGGATTTCTTGGCTAGGTGTGGTGGCTCACGCCTATAAACCTAGCACTTTGGGAGGCCGAGGTGGGAGGAAGGATTGCTTGAGGCCAGGAGTTTGAGACCAGCCTGGGCAACATAGTGAGATCCCCATTTCTACAAAAATAAAACTTTTTTAAAAATTAGCTGGGTGTGGTGGCACACACCCATAGTCCTAGTTACTCGGGAGACTGAGGTGGGGGATCACTAGAGCCCAGGAGGTTGAGGCTGCAGTAAGCTATGATTGTGCCACTGCACTCCAGCCTTGGTCACAGAGCAAGAGTCTGTCTTTAAAAAAAAAAGGGGAGGGAATTTTTTGACAGAGATTTTGGTGAACCACTCATACAGAGTCCAAAGTATAAAGGGAGAAAAATTGAGATTCTTTCTCAATTTTGCATTGTTTTATAATTTTTTCCACTAAGGGAGGCTGAAATGTAAAAAGTATTCCTTCTCCATTTGTAAACAGGGACAAGTGGGTCTCTTCCGGAGGTCTGTCATGAGGATGACAGATTCTTGCCGCAAGAGCATTTTAATTTAAATTTTTGGATCCACAGATCGTGAACACTCCTTGCTGCCTATGTAAGCCAACCTTTATTAGCAAAAAGAGGTGAATGAAGACTCACTCTAAGTTGCAAATGCTTTTCCTTCTCCTCTGACAGCAGTTGCTGTTGTCGCTAGTGGCTCATCATCTCTATTCATTTCTTTAGAATTGACCAAAGAAAAGGAGATGTGTTTGTGTGCATACATGTGCACATCATGGCATGCATCTTTCCAAATTTATTATGCCTCTTACTCTGAAAAGAATTGAGATAGTTCTTATGTCTCAGTTTTTGTCACTATTCAAGACTGACCTTTTGTACAGAAGAATTTTCAGTCCTCAATATTTGGCTTCTTGTCAGCTAGGTGTAATTAATCGCTGCTTAGATGTAGTAAGTTCAATAAGGGCTTTAATGAGTTCTCATTTAATTTTGAAACCCCTGCCTCTCCCCATAATACTTTGGTAAGTGCCTTGTATTCAATAGAAGGTTCATAAATATTTGCTGAATGAATCTGTTAAACATTTATTAATCAGTCTATTTGCAAGGACTGCACCTGGCCGCAGAGATTGGCAAACTTTTCCTGTAAAGGGCCAGATGATAAATATTTTAGACTGCATGTGTCAAGAGGCAAAACTGAGTATATTATGTAGGCGCTTATAAAACCATTTAAAATGGTAAAAACTAGGCTTACTTCACAACTACATATAAAAATTAAATCTAAATGAGTTAATGACTTAAGTAGGAGGACTTAAACTATAAAATTCTAGAAGAAAGCATAAGGGTAAACCTTCATGGCCTGGATTAGGCAGAGATCCCTTAGCTGTGATAGCAAAAGAACATAGATAAATGGGACTTCATCAAAACTGAAAGCTTTTGTGCATCAAAGGACACTATTAAGAAAGTGAAAGGCAACCTACAGAATGGGAGAAAATATTTGTAAATAATAGGTCTGATGAGTTTAATATCCAGAATATATTTAAAAAACTCCTGCAACCCAACAACAAAAAGGCAAACAACCCAATTAAGATTTAAAAATGGACAAAGGACTTGAATAAGCATTTCTCCAAAGAAAATATATAAATTGCCAATAAGCACACAAAAAATAGTGCTCAACATTATTAGTCATTAGGTAAACGTAAGTAAAAACCTCAATGCAATATCACTTTACATCTACTAATATGGCTATATTAAAAAATAAATAAAAATATTAAAGGAGAATGGCAAGGATTGGCAAAGATGTGGAGAAATTGAAGCCCTCATACATTGCTGGTGAGGATGTAAAACAGAGCAACTGCTACGGAAAACAATTGAGCAGTTCCTCAAAAAGTTGAACATAGAATTGCCACATGACCCAGCAATTCCATTCCTAGGTGTTTACCCCAAATAATTGAAAGCAGGAGCTCAAAAGGTTACGTGTATACCAGTGTTCATTGCTGCATTATTCACAATAGCCAAAAGAAGGGAACAACCCAAGTGACCATCAAAAAAATGCAGGGATAAACAAAATGTGGTCTATCCATACAATGGAATATTACTCTGCCATAAAAAGGAGTGAAGTTCTGATGTATGTTATATAATGGTTAGCTGTCAACTTGACTGGATTAAGGGATACTCAGATAGTGGGTAAAGCATTATTTTGGGATGTGTCTGTAAGAATGTTTCTAAGAGACTGGCATTTGAATCGGGAGGCTGAGTAAGGAAGATCCGCCCTCAGTGTGGGCAGTCACCAATTAATCAGCTGATGGCCCAGATAGAACAAAAAGGCAGAGGAGGGGTGAATTTGTTCTCTGTCTCTCTTCTGAAGCTGGGACACCCTTCTTTTCCTGCTCTTGGACATCAGTTCTCTGGCCTTTGGACCCTGAGACTTGTATCAGCAGCTTCCCTGGTTCTGAGGCTTTCAGACTTGGACTGAGCCATGCTACTGGTTCTCCAGCTTAACAGAAGGCCTATCATGGACTTTATCGATTGATCGATCTATCTATCTATCATCTATATCTATCTATCTGTCTATCTACCTACATACCTACCTACTATTGGTCTGTCTGTCTGTCTGAAGAACCCTGACTGATACATGCTACAACACGGATGAACCTTGAAAATATTATTCTAAATGAAATAAACCAGACACTACACAGAAGGACAAATATTGCATGATTTCACATACATGAAATATCTAGAATAGGCAAAATCATAGAGGAAGAAAGTACATTAGAGGTTACCATGGGTTGGGTTGGGGAGAGAGAGAAATGCAGAGTTATTGTTTAATGAGTACAGAGTTTGTTTAACATGAAAAAGTTTTAGAAATAGAAAGATAGTTGCACAACATTATGAATATAATTAATGCCATTGAATTGTACAATGAAAAGTGGTTACAATGGCGAATCTTATGTTTTGTGTATGTGTGTGTGTGTGTATGTTACTACAGTAAGAAACACTTTTGGCCATGGACTGTGGCTCATGCCTGTAATCCCAGCAGTTTGGGAGGCCGAGGCAGGCGGATCACTTGAGGCTAGGAGTTTGAGACCAGCTTGGCCAAAATGGCAACACCCCATCTCTACTAAAAATACAAAAATTAGCCAGGCTAATTTTAATTTAAAAATCCCAGCTACTTGGGAGGCTGTGATAGGAGAATTGCTTGAACCCAGGAGGTGGAGGTTGTAGTGAGCCAAGACTGCACCACTGCACTCCAACCTGGGTGACAGAGCGAGACTCCATCTCAAAACAAAAACAAAACCACTTTTTAAAAGGAAAGAAAAGCAGAATGATTTATTCAAAAAGCTTTTAAATTAGATTTTCTCAATGATACGTTGTAGATGTCTTTCTGTATTAAATATATATTAACATAATCCTTTGTTAATGGATGATTTAAAAAAAATTTTAGATTAGCAGGTACATGGGCATGTTTGTTATATGGCTGTGTTGCATAATGGTGGGGATTGGGCTTCTAGTGTACCCAACACCCAAATATAACCTAATCATTCTTACATCTGTATATTATTTTACTCTATTAACTGCACCATAATTTTTTTAAAAAATCCATTGTTGATTGTTTCTAAAATAAACATGGAAGTTAAAACCTGTACATCTATTTTTATATATTTGACTGATTATTTCCTCTAGGTATAGTCCTGTTTGCTGAACTGATCAGTGAGGTAGCATGTACATTTAAAATTTTGAAAAATGTTGCCAGGTCACCCTCCTGAAAGGTTGAACCAATTTACACTTCTTGAGCCACGTGTGATCTCTCCCGCCCCCGCCACTGGCCCTGGGCACTATCAGACTTTTAAATCTTTACCAACCTATTTGGTGGAAAGTGGTATCTAGTTGTTTTAATTTGTGTGAGTTGATTATATGTAAGCTGTACCTGTTTCCCTACATTTATAGGTCATATATACTGCTTCTTTAGTGAACTGAGATGTAAGCAGCATGGTAGATTTGAGACACCACAGGATCCACGTTCAGCCCTATTTGGACTACGAGATCCCACATTCCTGACCAGAGGTGACTGCATTAGGAGTAAGCATTTGATACAGACTGAGGTAAGCAGTTTCCCTTTTCCAAGAATTTGGAGTTGTGACCAAGGCAAAGGTGTCAGTCCTTGGAACGACCTAGAACTGCAATATGTCAGTTTAGGAGCTGAGAGGAAAATGCATTTCATCACTGGACATAAGAAATGCAAACATCTGACCTGGGGAGGGAATGTTAAAGGAAAAATGGTAAGGCATACCATTCAGGGCCATCACTATAGGTGTAGGGAACGCTGCAGGGGTTTCTGCAGTTGGACAGAGAGATTGGGCTCAACTGAGAATTCGACAAGGAAAAGTGGGGATTTACAGCCAAAGAAAAGGGTAGAGGGTCAGTGGATGGAAACTTCTTAAGAGGAAACATCAGGGGTAAGGAGGCATTCTTGCTGAACTGACTTAACAGGATTCTTGCTGAAGACAGGTCAGGGTGCTCACACATCACCTAGTGGGTGGTGGGGGATAAGGAGCCTGTTCAGATATAGAGGGTGGGGGATTCTGGTTAAAATGACTTAGCAGGATTCTTGCTAAAATTGGACAATGCAGAGATAAACACAGAAGCCTAAAATCAGGGCTTAGTTGAGAAGAGAGTTCAGGGAAGTCTAAGTAGAGTTTGGTCAAGGAGAGAAACTTAGTCGGGAGAGAGGGAAGGAGAGAAAGAGACAGAGAGTGAAGCTAAACATCCCAAAAGAGTTGGTACCGATGGTTTTTTCAGTGCTGAGGTACATTTTGGCTCCTGGACAAATGATGACCTAGCTCCTGCATTCATATAATAAATTTCCTTTTTTGAGTGGACTGGTTGATGCTTTGTATTTAATGCTCCAGATCCAGGCTCCACTCCTCCCCTATGCTTTGTGGGAGTTGGCCTTTGCGGAGTGCTTTCCTGCGTTCCTTTGCCCTTATGCTTCTGGTTAGGATTGGCCACTGGAGAGCTCTGTCAAGATTTCAATGAGCTAGAGAAGAATGAAGGAGGCCTGAGTAACTCTGGCTCCCTCCTTGTGGCTTCTCTGGGGTTGGTTCTGGTCCCGAACCAAAGACTGGAGCACCTGTTGGTGGCCTGCTCCTAGAGCTAGGTTCTGGAAGCTGCCCTCTTTCCTCGGCCCTTCAGGCCTCAGGTTGATAACTGGCCCCTGTATTGCTAGCCTGGGGTACTGTACCATCTCTTCTTAGTTTACCATTATCTCATTTAGGTCCACCCCTAAGGTTGGTAGGCCCAAAGCAAGAGTATAAATGGAGGCTCCTAGGCCCTTGGCTTACCTACCTGCTCATTCCACCCCAGCTCCATCCTGCACCATGGGGGCTCACAGTCTGCACATTCTTTACAGACAGCATCCCTTGTCCATCCTCTGCCCTGGAGTCGGGGTGCAGGGGAGTCACACACTTGTGGTGCCCTCCACCCTCAGGAACCAGGGAATGAACCCTGGAGGTGGACAGGAAAGTTGAAGGCATGGGTGTTTGAAGCATGGTCTTTATCCCCTTGACCCTATGACTTCTCACCCTCAGTGAGGAAGATAGCTAGAGTGGGACCCAGGTAATAGGCATGGTTTAAGGGTGGTTCTGATTTTCCCACACTTAAAAAAAAAAACCAACTCTCGTTGGTTAATCCATGTGAGTGCAATCTGTTTCCCATTGGAAACTTGAGTGAGACAATTGTGCTCTGACGCACTCAACCCAAGAGTCCTGACTGACATATGAGGATTTTCCAGAACACTTCAGGTTTGTGATCTCCTTTGATTCCCTCAACATCTAAGGCTGGTGGCAGAAGGCTGGACCAGATCTCCTGCATCCCTACTAGGCACACAGCCTCAAAGAGGGAGAGTGAGAAATGACATTTAATAGATACGGGTTTCTTTGGGGAGTGATCAAATGTTCTAAGATTAGATAATGGCAATGGTTGTACAACTCTGTAAATTCTAAGTGCTATAAATGCTAAAAACAACTGAATTGTGCACTTTCAGCAAGTAAATTTTATGCTATGTAAATGATATCTCAACAAAACTGTTCTAAAAAACACAATGCATAGGACTGTTCTAAAAAACACAACTCATAGGAACCATTACTGTTCTCTATTTTATAACTCTACCTTCTCATGTTACTAGAAAACACAGATAACTCTTATTTAATATCAACAGTGTGCCAGTTGTGACACTAACATCTTTACATGCATTATATTACAGTCAGCCCTCTGTATCTAAGGGTTCCACATTGATGGATTCAATCAATTGCAGATGGAAATTATTTGAAAAATAAATAACAATACAACAATAAAAGTAATATAAATAAAAGAAAAAACAGAATAACAAATATTTAGAGAGCACTTACATTGTATTAGGGGTTATAAATAATCTAGAGATGATTTGAAAGTGTACGAGAGAATGCCCATAGGTGATATGAAAATACTACACCATTTTATATCAGGGACTCGGGCATCTATAGATCTTGGTATCCATGGGGTGGGGGTGGGGGAGCAGTCCTAAAACCACTCTTAAGGACACTGAAGGAGAACTGTATTTAATTCTCCCAACAATACTGTTATGTAAGTGTTATTAATTATCTCATTCTACAGATGAAGAAGCTGAGGCTCCAAGACATTATAGCACTTGCTCAACATTACACAGCTACCTAGGAGGTTATATTGCTGGGGATCAAATTCAGACCTGTCTGATCCCAAAAGCTTGGGCTTAAAAACATGGCTAATTCTTTGACAATGTGGTAGTTATTGTGTGTACGGTAAAGACTGCTTACTGAAAACAGAAATGTCTTGTTTTCTGAAATACCCTGAAATACATGTCTTGATGAAGCAGCTATTCGTTGTGTCTGCTACAACTACTTTATCAAAGGCTTTCCTTGTGGGTAACTAGAGACTAAGGGGATGGAATGATATAACCCCCTTCCCCACCCCAATGCCTACCGGTTTGTAAAACTCAGTTCACTTGTCTGGTGTTCTCATCTGGAAGCCAGACGGCAGACTTGTGGATCACCTGAGCTCATGGCTCTGGGTATCCAGTCTGGACAAAATTGTGTTCTAAGGCTTTTTTAATTGAACACTTTGTCCAGCCTCTGCCTACATTGAAGACCCTCAGAGTTTTCTCCAGTACTTCAAAGACTAGCTGAATTGGAAATCACTAGAAAGGTTCCCCTGCAGTGTACATTTAAATGTGCTGGTTCTTTTTTTTTTTTCTTTCATAATGGAGACTTGGATTTACAGAATGTAAGAGATACTATCTGGCAGAAAGTAACTCTCCCCATATTTGGCAATATAATAATCTCTCTCAGTAGATTTCCAATTACACGTCATAGATGGATCTCAGCTGGTCCTTTTTTCCTGTTACATAAACTTGACAATGATTATTTGGACCATGTTTCAACCGTTCTTTCTTGAACTTCAACCACCAAACACATTTAAGGAGTGAAATCCCCTGCCAAAATGCACCAGAAACTCTTTAACCCTATATAGTTATTTGCCAGGGTTGAGAAACCCACTTGACCCTTTCAGCATCAGCATTTTCATTCCTCTGTGTGTTGATTTTTCAGACATTTCAGTTTTTTGAAGGCAAGCTCGTTTCCTGTGCATGCCTTCAGTCTTTCCTTGCCTCACTGCTGCCAGCAATAGCAATGTAGCATCCTCTGAGAGAGAGGGTGAGCTGAGCCAGGAGAAAAAATGGACTTGAACACAGAAATTCAGAAGCTGTTTTTTTTAAAAGTATCTACCTTAGTGACCCAGAAAAGGGCAGAGAGACCCAGCCAGTGTCCACCTATAGGGAAGCCTCTCAGATGCAAGCCACTCACTAGTTGCTGAATAAAGAAAGCTCATGGCCGGGCGTGGTGGCTCATGCCTATAATCTCAGCACTTTGGGAGGCTAAGGCGGGTGGATCACTTGAGGTCAGGAATTTGAGACCAGCCTGACCAACATGGTGAAGCCCTGTCTCTACTAAAATTACAAAATTAGCCGGGCGTGGTGGTACACCCCTGTAGTTCCAGCTACTCGGGAGGCTGAGGCTGGAGAATCGCTTGAACCTGGGAGGTGGAGGTTGCAGTGAGCCGAGATCACGCCATTGCACTCCAGCCTGGGCAACAAGAAGGAAACTCTGTCTCAAAAATAAATAAATAAAAAAGTTTGTTGCAGCACTGGTTGCTCAGCCAAAGATTTGAGGAGTGGCATCGGGGTGGGCGGGGGGTGGGGGAGGATGGGAACTAGGAAGTTTGAAATATTTGATATCATTGAATAACAGCCCTCTCTGCCACTTGATGACAGTCAGAAACTATTTGGTATAGTGGATCTTTCCAGAGAGACCATTAATACTTATACTTCATTACTTACTCTCTAGTGTGTTTCCATGTGAGCATGACTTCTTGAAAACACTATAGATATTTAACATGTACCATGTTGTTTATCCCCTGGGATTACATGTTTTAATGAGCTAAACAAAAACTGCTTTTGATGTAGGTAAATAGGCATAAGAATATAGACCCATTGCACTTTCGGGAGTGAAATTATTTGCAAATCGACAGTGGAGGGATTCTGAGAACAGAGTGTTTCAAACAAACTTCCCACATGATTGTGTTTCCATATCTTCTCCTGGCACTGAACAAACATTTTAAATTGCCACTTGTTCACTGAGGTTGACAATAAATCCAACCAGGAATATGTTTAATATCCATATAGAATTTTCATACGAATAGCTTTTCATTCTCTGCTATTCCCATAAAGCCAAGCAAATTGGCATTTTAATATTGTTGTTTTCTTTTCTATCATAGAAACCAAAACAAGTACCAAATAAAAGATACCAGGTGATAAATATAGGAAACTAGTGGAATTACAGAACGATACAGTTCTTATTATTTTAGAGGTGAAGAAACTGCAACCAAGAAAAGTGAAGTGATTTGCCTAAGGTCGAAAAAATCAAGACTGGCCACAGAGGGGGGCATCATAATTCATTCGATTGTGTGATTGATCACCAAATTCCCATATGGAGTGAACTTGGCCTTTTTTAAATGCCACCTAAAGTGGATCAACACTCAAGCCAGTCAATACAGGCATCCATGCAGGGGCCTTGGATAATGAAGGAAGTTGTGTTCAATGTTCACAGCAAGAAGTAGAGACCAAGAAAGAAGGCTTGGCAGCACCCTCAGAGTGGCAGAGAAGGAGTAAGGAGCAGGTCAGTAGATGTCAGCAAGGTCTCTGGGATCCCACATATTGGCTGTCACTTAGTCTCAAAAAATGAGATGGTAGAAAATATAAAGAGGTCAAAGAAGCATTTAAGTTAGTGGTCTCAACCTTGGCAGCACTTTTAAAATCACTTTGGGAAGATTTAAAACACCTGAATGACCAGGCCACAGCCCAGGCTGATTTCATCAGTGTGTTTTCAAGATGGTCCCAATGTGTATGCAAAGTTGAGAACCATGGCTCTAGATCAACCTAGTATGGGCCCATTTAAAGAATGATGACATAGCCTATCCCCAGATTCTTAAGGCTGACCGGGCTTTTCTCTCTAAAGTTTCTTAGTGCTGCTGTCAAAAACAAGGCCTTGTCCCTTCTCGCACTGCTGATTCTCTTTGTTAGTATTTATACTCAGTAGTGCCGTATTGGCCGTGGACTGAGGTTGGGACATCTAAGTAATGGCCACCTCTATTTTTGTCTCAATTAACTATTGTTACATAAGAAATTTCCCCAAAACTTAGTGGTTTAAAAAAATGACTATTATTTCTCATGATTCTGTGGTTCGGTTGGTGATTCTTCTGCTGACTTTGCCTGGGTTCACTCACATGGTTGCATTCAGCTGGGCTTAAACACACAAGACAGCCTCAGTCACACATCTACAGTTGGTGTTGGCTATTGGCTGGGTGGCCTCAGTGCCTATCCACATGGCATGGCATCTTTAGCAGCTACACCAGCTTCCTTGAATGGCAGTTCAGGTGAACATTCCAAGAGAAGAAAAGTGGAGCCATAAATTCTCTTAAGGCCAAACCTTAGAAATCATGTAACTTCACTTCTGCTGCATTTTGTTGATCAAAGCAAGGGTGGCCGATAGAATGCATCTCACAGACCTCCCACTACAGGACATGTAGTTGATTGAGGGCCCCAGCTACTGTGCTTTGAAGTTCATTCTTAAGTTTATGCAGAGGCCACAGACTGGATACTGAGGTAGATCTTTTCCTGGGAGGCATGGGACTCCTTTTTGGGCCAATTTTGGCTCAAGGCTTCCCCAACGGTTTTGCTAAATTTTTCTTAGACACTTCTGCCCAACTTTCTTTTCCTTTCTCTCACCATCACTCAGGATCAAACTTGCATCACGACCTGATGGCTCTCCCATTTTTTTCTTTTTCTCTGTTTTTTGTTTGTTTGTTTGTTTGTTGTTTGTTTTGAGACACAGCCTCACTCTGTTACATAGGCTGGAGTGCAGCGGCGCGAGCTCGGCTCACTGCAACCTCCACCTCCCGGGTTCAAGTGATTCTCCTACCTCAGCCTCCCCAGTAGCTGTGATTACAGGTGCATGCCAGGTAATTTTTGTATTTTTAGTAGAGACAGGATTTTGACATGTTGGCCAGGCTGGTCTTGAACTCCTGGCCTCAAGTGATCCACCTGCCTCAGCCTCCCAAAGTGCTGAGTGATCCACCTGCTGCAGCCTCCCAAAGTACTGGGATTCCAGGGGTGAGCCACGGTGTTCAGCCTGGCTCTCCCAAATTTGCCTCTTAGTTTCTTTCACACAGGCTCTAATAAAATCCTTGCACATTTAGTCTTGCCTTGGCAACTGTTCCTCAGACAACCTGGATTAACCCAGCAACTTACAAGACAGCCCAGATAAAAGGGGAGGGAAAAAAAACTCTACTTTTGGATGGGAGGAGCAGCAAAGTCACATTCTAGGGGGCTGGAGAGGAATATTTCCCCTTCATCTTTGAAAACAGTCTACCATCACTTCCCCCAGGGAATGCCTCCTCCCTCACTCTCAGTCTTTGGGTTTCAAGTGGAGTTAATTCTACTTCCAGCTCTGTAGTGGGCATATGATTCAGCCTTTGCCAGTCAAGTATCACATTACATTGGCCTATACTACTGGTTTATGGATGAGAATGTGACCGGATCAAAACCAGTGAGAAGCAGTGAGACTTTTACTGGGGGACTCCAGTGAGAGAGGAAGATTAACCTTTTCCACGGGTCTTAAAACTGGTAACCTGTGAGGCTGTAGCTCCTTGAATCCATGTAGATTCTGTGTTTTGATTTATCTTAATTCCATCCCCATCTGTATTTGTTTTCTATTGCTGTACGACGAATTACCACATATTAGTGCTAAGATAACAGATTTATTAGCTCACAGTTTCTGGGGATCAGGACATTGCTTAATTGGGTCTTTTGCTCAGAGTCTTTTTGTTTGTTTGTTTGAGGCAGAGTTTCGCTCTGGTCGCCCAGGCTGGAGTGCAATGGCACCACCTCGGCTCACTGCAACCTCCACCTCCTGGGCTCATGCAATTCTCCTGCCGCAGCCTCCCAAGTAACTGGGATTACAGGCGCACACCACCAGACCTGGCTAATTTTTTTAGTAGAGACGGGGTTTCATCACATTGGCCAGGCTGGTCTCCAACTCCTGACCTCAGGTGATCTGCCTGCCTCAGCCTCCCAAAGTGTTGCTCAGAGGCTTATAAAGCTGAAAATCAAGGACGTCAGCAGGTCTGGTTCTCCTCTGGAGGCTTGATTAGGAAAAAAAATCTGCTTCCAAGCTCATTCCGATTATTGGAAAAAGTTTATTTCCTTGAAGCTATATGACGTGGGACCTGGCTTTTCACTTACTTTTGGGTAGAGCCCACTCTCAGTTTCTAGAAGCTGCTCATAATTCTTTGCCATGTGGCCCACAATATGCCACTTTACTTCTTCAAAGCCAGCAGAACACTAACATAATCATGGGAGTGATATCCCATCACTCTTGCTATATTCTGTTGGTTAGAAGCAAGCCATGAGTTTTATCAGCATTTAAGGTGAGGGGGTTCTCCAAAGGTATGCCCAGTTGGGGGTCACCTTAAGGTGCATCTACCACTCCTCCCAAGGTTCAGGGTGCACAAAGGAATGGTAGAGCAGGCAGCAGCTCACGGGTGCAGGGATTCTCTGGCTCTGCTCCTCTCTTCTCTCAGCAGATCATGCCAGTGCCTGTCTACTGATGGCTACCTGAAATCTTCCTCTGTGGCAAGCCCTTTACAATGAGTAGACATTTACATAAAATGGTCACAATATTGAATTTGTCACATAAAATTTGGCTTTCTCTTAAGACGTGCCTTTTGGATCAGCCCCAGAAATCCACCCACCAGATGATGGCTCTCTCTGCTTGTCCCCAACTCTTAAGATATCTTACCCTGACTTGCATGCAGTAAGACTGAGCAAGTATTTCCTAGACTAGATTTTTTCTAGTGATAGTGACAGAAATGATCACTCAGCAATGGCTGTTGGGTAAGGCAGGAGATTGGGAAACATGGGAAAATGTCACTTCCTCTGCCCTACTCTGAGTATATAATAAAATCTTAGCCAATATAGTCTTCATTGTGTGCCGTGGCACCATTCCAAGTACTTTAATATATCAAGTCATTTAGTGCTCAGAACAACCTTACGAGGTAGTGCTATTATTATGCCCATTTTACAGATGAAGTTACTGAGGGAGAGAGACATTAAATAGCTTGCTAAGGCTGGGCATGGTGGCTTATGCCTGTAATCCCAGCAATTTGGGAGGCCGAAGCAGGTGGATCACCTGAGGTCAGGAGTTTGAGACCAGCCTGGCCAACGGGGTGAAACCCCATCTCTACTAAAAATGGAAAAATCAGCTGGGTGTGGTGGTGGGGTGCCTGTAATCCCAGCTACTTGGGAGGCTGAAGCAGGAGAATCGTTTGCACCCAGGAGGCAGTGGTTGCAGTGAGCCGAGATCACGCTGTTGCACTCCAGCCCGAGAGACAAGAGCAAAATTCAGTCTCTAAATAAATAACTTGCCAAGATCGCACTGCCTCGAATCAAACCAAGGCAGTTGGACTCTAAAGTCCTTCTGTGGTCTTATCCACTATGTCATGTTATCTCCTAGAATTCTATGAAAGGAGTTCTTTTTCAGCAGTCTCTAAAGTAATGCATTGACACTCCACACAGTAGCTTAGACTATAATGAAAAGACGTTAGAAGCAGCACTTTATCCTGAGGGTCAGTCTGTTAAATACGTGACTGATACATCAGGAGTCCATCCCTGACACTCAGAAAGACCGTAATCAAAGGTGGCAGCTCTTTTATGCACTTTGTCTGCTGAAGATAGAACCTGATGTACCACTGGCTCAAAATGGTCAGGTTTGTGCAAGAGCCACCTTTGCCCTGGGCTCTAAGACAACTTCATGCCTCTGCAGCTGGACAGCTATGAAATCAGAGCAAGTGCTCTGTTCATCTCACCTCTGTGCCAGCGAGCAGCACTTCCCTGCCTGGGAAAAGACATTTGAACAAATTCACAACTGTGGTTGCTGAAACATAGTCACTCAGGGGAGGCCGCTGCAACAAAAGGAGATCCTTGCCCTCTTCTATCAGATGGGGGCCACTGAAGAGAGCAAACATAATGGTATCTTTCCCTAGGTATCAAAAATCAAAATGATGGCTTTGAGGGTAAAGATGCCCCTTTATGAATTCTCTTACCCTGTGAAGGAATTAAAAAACCTTTTTGCCCAGTAATGAAGACCCACTGGATTTAGACTGGGGTGAAAAAATAAATGTTTGTTCTTGGAAGATGTACTTAGTTTATAGGCTGAGTAATAATGCAACCCCCAGGCCATGCTCCCACGGTAGAAATTCTGAGAAGAAAATTTAAGTTGAGGATGCACGTTCTTCCTCAGAGACAGCTGAGATCCATTTTTTTTTCCTCCTTCCCACTCAAGCCCCCATGGCAAGGAGAAATATTTCTGGGGATTTTCCAGGTTCTATAACAGCTTGCTCTTTTGGCATCCTGATTTGCAGAGATGATGAAACTTCCCCATAGCTCAAATGCATCCCTTTAAGCTGCACTGCCCAACATAGTAACTCCTAGCCACACTTCACATTTAACTAGTCCAAATAGAGATGTGCAGCAAGTAAGTACACAGCAGATGTCGACGATTTTGTACGGAAAACAAAAAGTTGTTCTGGACTGCATGTTAGTATCCTGTCAAAATTCATATGTTGACTACTGTCCCATAATACCCATAATACCTCAAAAAGGAAGTGAGGCCTTTGGGAGGTGATTGGGTTTAGGTGCTGGAGCCGCCATGCTGGGATTAGTGTCCTTATAAGGAGAGAAAAAGACTAGAATGTGGTCTCTTTGCCATGTGAAGGCACAGCAAGAAGCTGGCCTTCTGCAAACCAGGCAGAGAGCCCTCACCAGACACAGAACCTGCTGGCACCTTGATCTTGGACTTCCTAGCCTCCAGAAGTGTAAGAAATAAATGTTTGCTGTTTAAGCCACCCAGTTTATGGTATTTTTGTTATACCACCCTGTGCTAAGACAGAATGTAAAATATCTCACTAATAATTTTTATACTGGTTTCATGTTGAGATAATTTTTTGGATATATTGGGTTAGATAAACAGTATAATTATAATTTCACCTTTTTATTTTGACTTTGCTAGCTAGAAAATATAAAGGTTCAATCTGTGACTATGTCTATTGGACAGCACTGCTTTGAATTATAAAGAGGCTCTCAAAAAAATCAGTATTTTTAATAAAATTTTTATTTTGAAATAATCAGATTCACCTACAGTTCTAAGAAATAAAGAAGCCAGGCATGGTGGCTCATGCCTGTAATCCCAGCACTTTGGGAGGCCGAGGTGGCTGGGTCACTTGAGGTCAGGGGTTCGAGACCAGCCTGACCAACATGGTGAAACCTTGTCTTTACTAAAAATAGAAAACTTAGCTAGATGTGGTGGTGCGTGTCTGTAATCCCAACTACTCAAGAAGCTGAGATGGGAGAATAGCTTGAACCCAGGAGGCAGAGGTTGCAGTGAGCCAAGATCATGCCACTGCACTCCAGCCTGGGCAACAGAGTGAGACTCCATTTCCAAAAAAAAAAAAAAAAAAAAAAAAAAGAATACAAATAAATCCCCTGTACCTTTTATGCAGTTTTCCCCAGTGGTAACTTCTTGCACATTTCTAGCACAATATCACAACCTGGATACTGACATTAACACAGTCGAGACACAGAACACATCCATCACCTTAAGGTTCCCTCATGTTGCATTTCTAAGATTACACTTGCTTCCTGCCACTCCTACTCTCTTGGTAACCCCTGGCAATCACAAAGCTGTTCTCAGAGCAGCATAAGTGGAATCATACCATATGTAACCTTTTGGGATTGGCTTTTTTCACTCAGCATAATTTTCAGGGGTTTCATCCAGTTTGTTGCATGTATCAGCAGTTCATTCTTATTGCTGATTAATATCCCATGGTATGGTTATACCACAGTTTGTTTAACCATTCACTCATGAGAAGAGACATCTGAGTTGTTTCCAGTTTGGGGCTTTTACAAATAAAGCTGCTATAAACATCTTATAAAGCATTCTAATAATATAAACCTACTATCAACACATTTTCGTGTGAACCTGCATTTTCATTTCTCTAGGATAAATGCCCAGGAGTGCAATTTCTGGGTAGTATGGTAGTTACATGTTTAGTTTTCTAAGGAATTGCCAAACTATCTTCCAGATTGGCTGCTGTACCATTTTACATTGCCACCAGCAATGTAGGAGTGTTCCAGTTCCTCCACATTTCCCCTAGCCTTCAGAGTTGGCAATTTTTTTATTGTAGCCATTCTAATAGCTGTAGAGTGCTGTCTCGTTGTGATTTTAATTTGCATTTCCCTAATAGCTATTGATGTTGAACATCTTTTTACATGTTTATTTCGGGTCCTATAAATCTTCTTTGGTGAAATATCTCTTCATGTCTGTATTAGTCCATTTTCATGCTGCTATGAACAAATTGCTGAGACTGCGTAATTTGTTAAGAAAAAGAGGTTTAGGCTGGGAATGGTGGCTCATGCCTGTAATCCAGCAATTTGGGAGGCCGAGGTGGGTGGATCACATGAGGTCAGGAGTTCCAGACCAGCCTGGCCAATATGGTGAAACCTCATCTCTACTAACAATACAAAAAAATTAGCTGGGTGTGGGGACGGGCACCTGTAATCCCAGCTACTCAGGAGGCTGAGGCAGGAGAATTGCTTGAACCTGGGAGGCAAAGGTTGCAGTGAGCTGAGATTGCACCATCGCACTCCAGCCTGGGCAAAAAGAGCAAAACTCTGTCTCAAAAAAAAAAAAAAAAAACCACAAAAAGAAATAGAAAAAGAAAAAGAGGTTTAATGGACTCCCAGTTCCACATGGCTTGAGAGGCCTCACAATCGTGGCAGAAGGCAAGGAGGAGCAAAGGCACATCTTACATGGTGGCAGACCAAAGAGTGTGTGCAGGGGAACTGCCCTTTATAAAACCATCAGATCTCATGAAACTTATTAACTATCGTGGCAACAGCACAGGAAAACCTGCCTGCATGATTCAATTACCTCCTATCAGGTTCCTCCCATGACATGTGGGTATTACGGGAGCTACAATTTAAGATGAGATTTGGGTGGCAATACGAACAAACCATATCAATGTCTTTTGGCCATTTGCTAATAGGATTGTTTGCATTTTTACTGTTGAGTTTTGAGATTTTAAAAATATATTCTAGATGCTAATACTTTGTGAGATATGTTGCTTGTAGATATTTTCTCCCAGTCTTTTCATCCCCTTAACATAATCTTTCTGAAAGTGAAGACTTGATGCAGTTGAATTTATCAATTTTTTCTTTAATGGGTCATGCTTTTGGGTATCAAGCTTAAAAAGTCTTTGCAGAGATCTTGCAGATTTTATCCTGTGTTATTTTTGAAACATTTCATAGTTTTACGTGTAAGTCTGTGGTTCATTTTGAGTTAGTTTTAGTATAAGGTATGAGACTTATAGGTGGAGGATTATTTTTTTGCCTGTGGATAGCCAATTGCTTCGGCACAATTTGTTGAAAAGGCTATCTTTCCTTCATTGAATTTCTTTTGCATCTTTGTAAAAAATTAGTGATGTGCATTTGTGTGGGTCTATTTCTGGATTTTCTACTCTGTTCCATTGATCTATGTGTCTGTTCCTTCACGAATAACATGTAATCTTGATTACTGCAGCTGTATAAGTCTTGAAATCTGGTAGACTGATTCCTTATTTTTATTTTTTCTTTTTCAAAATTATTTAAGCTATTTCATTTTCTTTGCCTTTTCTTTGCTATTTTATCAATCCATGTAGAATAATCTTTATATCTACCCAAAAAATTTCACTAGAATTTTGATAGGAATTATGTTAAATCTGCGTATCACTTTCAGAAGAATTGACATCTTTACTATGTTAGGTCTTCCAACTTATGAATGTTGTATGTCTCTCCATTTATTTAGATTTTCTTTTATTTCTTTGACCAGAATTTTGTAGTTTTCCTGCATATAAGTCCGGCACATTTTTTGTTAGATTTACACGTAAATAGTTTTCTCTCTGTCTCTCAATTATAAGTGGTATTATATTTTAAAAGTTGGTGTCTATTGCTAGTATATAGGAATATTGTTGACTTTCTTTTTTTTATTATACTTTAAGTTTTAGGGTACATGTGCACAACGTGCAGGTTAGTTACATATGTATACATGTGCCATGTTGGTGTGCTGCAGCCAGTAACTCATCATTTAACATTAGGTATATCTCCAAATGCTGTCCCTCCCCCCTCCCCCCACCCCACAACAGGCCCTGGTGTGTGATGTTCCCCTTCCTGTGTCCATGTGTTCTCACTGTTCAATTCCCACCTATGAGTGAGAACATGCAGTCTTTGGTTTTTGTCCTTGAGATAGTTTGCTCAGAATAACGGTTTCTAGCTTTGTCCATGTCCCTAAAAGGACATGAACTCATCATTTTTTATGACTGCATAGTATTCCATGGTGTATATGTGCCACATTTTCTTAATCCAGTCTATCATTGTTGGACATTTGGCTTGGTTCCAAGTCTTTGCTATTGTGCATAGTGCCCCAGTAAACATATGTGTGCATATGTCTTTATAGCAGCATGATTTATAATCCTTTGGGTATGTACCCAGTAATGGGATTCCTGGGTCAAATGGTATTTCTAGTTCTAGATCCCTGAGGAATTGCCACACTGGCTTCCACAATGGTTGAAGTAGTTTGCGGTCCCACCAACAGTGTAAAAGTATTCCAATTTCTCCACATCCTCTCTAGCACCTGTTGTTTCCTGACTTTTTAATGAATGCCATTCTAACTGGTGTGAGATGGTATCTCATTGTGGTTTTGATTTGCATTTCTCTGATGGCCAGTGATGATGAGCATTTTCTCGCATGTCTTTTGGCTGCATAAATGTCTTCTTTTGAGAAGTGTCTGTTCATATCCTTCGCCCACTTTTTGATGGGGTTGTTTGTTTTTTTCTTGTAAATTTGTTTGAGTTCATTGTAGATTCTGAATATTAGCCCTTTGTCAGATGAGTAGGTTGCAAAAATTTTCTCCCATTCTGTAGGTTGCCTTTTCACTCTGATGGTAGTTTCTTTTGCTGTGCAGAAGCTCTTTAGTTTAATTAGATCCCATTTGTCAATTTTGGCTTTTGTTGCCGTTGCCTTTGGTGTTTTAGACATGAAGTCCTTGCCCATGCCTATGTCCTGAATGGTATTGCCTAGGTTTTCTTCTAGGGTTTTTATGGTTTTAGGTCTAACATGTAAGTCTTTAATCCATCTTGAATTAATTTTTGTATAAGGTGTAAGGAAGGGATCCAGTTTCAGCTTTCTACATATGGCTAGCCAGTTTTCCCAGCACCATTTATTAAATAGGGAATCCTTTCTCCATTTCTTGTTTTTGTCAGGTTTGTCAAAGATCAGATGGTTGTAGATATGTGGCATTATTTCTGAGGGCTCTGTTCTGTTCCATTGATCTATGTCTCTGTTGTGGTACCAGTACCATGCTGTTTTGGTTACTGTAGCCTTGTAGTATAGTTTGAAGTCAGGTCGCGTGATGCCTCCAGCTTTGTTCTTTTGGCTTAGGATTGACTTGGCGATGCAGGCTCTTTTTTGGATCCATATGAACTTTAAAGTAGTTTTTTCCAATTCTGTGAAGAAAGTCATTGGTAGCTTGATGGGGATGGCATTGAATCTATAAATTACCTTGGGCAGTATGGCCATTTTCACGATATTGATTCTTCCTACCCATGAGCATGGAATGTTCTCCCATTTGTTTGTATCCTCTTTTATTTCATTGAGCAGTAGTTTGTAGTTCTCCTTGAAGAGGTCCTTCACATCCCTTGTAAGTTGGATTCCTAGGTATTTTATTCTCTTTGAAGCAATTGTGAATGGGAGTTCACTCATGATTTGGCTCTCTGTTTGTCTGTTATTGGTGTATAAGAATGCTTGTGATTTTTGTACATTGATTTTGTATCCTGAGACTTTGCTGAAGTTGCCTATCAGCTTAAGGAGATTTTGGGCAGAGACAATGGGGTTTTCTAGATATACAATCATGTCATCTGCAAACAGGGACAATTTGACTTCCTCTTTTCCTAATTGAATGCCCTTTATTTCCTTCTTCTGCCTGATTGCCCTGGCCAGAACTTTCAACATTATGTTGAATAGGAGTGGTAGGAGAGGGCATCCCTGTCTTGTGCCCATTTTCAAAGGGAATGCTTCCAGTTTTTGCCCATTCAGTATGATATATTGGCTATGGGTTTGTCATAGATAGCTCTTATTATTTTGAGATATATCTCATCAATACCTAATTTATTGAGAGTTTTTAGCATGAATCATTGTTGAATTTTGTCAAAGGCCTTTCTGCATCTATTGAGATAATTGTGGTTTTTTTGTCATTGGTTCTATTTATATACTGGATTACGTTTATTGACTTGTGTATGTTGAACCAGCCTTGAATCCCAGGGATGAAGCCCACTTGATCATGGTGGATAAGCTTTTTGATGTGCTGCTGGATTCAGTTTGCCAGTATTTTATTGAGGATTTTTGCATCGATGTTCATCAGGGATATTGGTCTAAAATCCTCTTTTTTAGTTGTGTCTCTGTCAGGCTTTGGTATCAGGATGATGCTGGCCTCATAAAATGAGTTAGGGAGGATTCCCTCTTTTTCTATTGATTGGAATAATTTCAGAAGGAATGGTACCAGCTCCTCCTTGTACCTCTGTTAGAATTTGGCTGTGAATCCATCTGGTCCTGGACTTTTTTTCATTGGTAAGCTATTAATTATTGCCTCAATTTCAGAGCCTGTTATTGGTCTATTCAGAGATTCAACTTCTTCCTGGTTTAGTCTTGGGAGGGTGTATGTGTTGAGGAATTTATCCATTTCTTCTAGATTTTCTAGTTTATTTGCATAGAGTGTTAATAGTATTCTCTGATGGTAGTTTGTATTTCTGTGGGATCGGTGGTGATATCCCCTTTATCATTTTTGATTGCATCTATTTGATTCTTCTCTCTTTTCTTCTTTATTAGTCTTGCTAGTGGTCTATCAATTTTGTTGATCTTTTCAAAAAACCAGCTCCTGGATTCATTGATTTTTTTGAATGGTTTTTTGTATCTCTGTCTCCTTCAGTTCTGCTCTGATTTTAGTTATTTCTAGCCTTCTGCTAGCTTTTGAATGTGTTTGCTCTTGCTTCTCTAGTTCTTTTAATTGTGATGTTAGGGTATCAATTTTAGATCTTTCCTGCTTTCTCTTGTGGGCATTTAGTGCTATAAATTTCCCTCTATATACTGAGCTGAATGTGTCCCAGAGATTCTGGTATGTTGTGTCTTTGTTCTCATTGGTTTCAAAGAACATTTTTATTTCTGCCTTCATTTCATTATGTACCCAGTAGTTATTCAGGAGCAGGTTGTTCAGTTTCCATGTAGTTGAGTGGTTTTGAGTGAGTTTCTGTATCCTGAGTTCTAGTTGATTGCACTGTGGTCTGAGAGACAGTTTGTTATAATTTCTGTTCTTTTACATTTGCTGAGGAGTGCTTTACTTCCAACTATGTGGTCAGTTTTGGAATAGGTGTGGTGTGATGCTGAAAAGAATGTATACTCTGTTGATTTGGGGTGGAGAGTTCTGTAGATGTCTGTTAGGTTCACTTGGTGCAGAGCTGAATTCAATTCCTGGATATCCTTGTTAACTTTCTGTCTCATTAATCTGTCTAATGTTGACAGTGGGGTGTTAAAGTTTCCCATTATTATTGTGTGGGAGTCTAAGTCTCTTTCTAGGTCTCTAAGGACTTGCTTTATGAATCTTGGTGCTCCTGTATTGGGTGCATATATATTTAGGATAGTTAGCTCTTCTTGTTGAATTGATTCCTTTACCATTATGTAATGGCCTTCTTTGTCTCTTTTGATCTTTGTTGGTTTAAAGTCTGTTTTATCAGAGACTAGGATTGCAACCCCTGCCTTTTTGTTTTCCATTTGCTTGGTAGATCTTCCTCCATCCCTTTATTTTGATCCTATGTGTGTCTGCAAGTGAGATGGCTTTCCTGAATACAGCACACTGATGGTTCTTGACTCTTTATCCAATTTGCCAGTCTGTGTCTTTTAATTGGAGCATTTAGCTTGTTTACGTTTAAGGTTAATATTGTTATGTGTGAATTTGATCCTGTCATTATGATGTTAGCTGGTTATTTTGCTCGTTAGTTGATGCAGTTTCTTCCTAGCCTTGATGGTCTTTACAATTTGGCATGTTTTTGCAGTGGCTCATACCAGTTGTTCCTTTCCATGTTTAGGGCTTCCTTCAGGGGCTCTTTTAGGGCAGGCCTAGTGGTGACAAAATCTCTCAGCATTTCCTTGTCTGTAAAGGATTTTATTTCTCCTTCACTTATGAAGCTTAGTTTGACTCAATATGAAATTCTGGGTTGAAAAATCTTTTCTTTAAGAATGTTGAATGTTGGCCTCTACTCTCTTCTGGCTTGTAGAGTTTCTGCCAATAGATCAGCTGTTAGTCTGATGGGCTTCCCTTTGTGGGTAACCCAACCTTTCTCTCTTCCTGCCCTTAACATTTTTTCCTTCACTTCAACTTTGGTGAATCTGACAATTATGTGTCTTGGAGTTGCTCTTCTCGAGGATTATCTTTGTGGCGTTCTCTGTATTTCCTGAATTTGAATATTGGCCTGCCTTGCTAGATTGGGGAAGTTCTCCTGGATAATATCCTGCAGAGTGTTTTCCAACTTGATTCCATTCTCCCCATCACTTTCGGGTACACCAATCAGATGTAGATTTGGTCTTTTCACATAGTCCCATATTTCTTGGAGGCTTTGTTCGTTTCTTTTTATTCTTTTTTCTCTAAACTTCTCTTCTCGCTTCATTTCATTCATTTGATCTTCCATCACTGATACCCTTTCTTCCAGTTGGTCTACTGAGACTTGTGCATTCGTCACGTAGTTCTCATGCCTTGGTTTTCACCTCCATCAGGTCAGGACTTCTCTGTATTGGTTATTCTAGTTAGCCATTTGTCTAATTTTTTACAAGGTTTTTAACTTCTTTGCCATGGGTTTGAACTTCCTCCTTCAGCTCGGAGTAGTTTGATCGTCTAAAGCCTTCTTCTCTCAACTTGTCAAAGTCATTCCTCATCCAGCTTTGTTCTGTTGCTGGTGAGGAACTGCATTCCTTTGGAGGAGGAGAGGTACTCTGATTTGTAGAGTTTCCAGTTTTTCTGTTCTGTTTTTTCCCCATCTTTGTGGTTTTATCTACCTTTTGTGTTTGATGATGGTGACGTACAGATGGGTTTTTGGTGTGGATGTCCTTTCTGTTTGTTAGTTTTCCTTCTAACAGTCAGGACCCTCAGCTGCAGGTCTGTTAGAGTTTGCTGGAGTTCCACTCCAGACCCTGTTTGCCTGGGTATCAGCAGCGCAGGCTGCAGAACAGCGGATATTGGTGAACAGTAAATGTTGCTGTCTGATTGTTCCTCTGGAAGTTTTGTCTCAGAGGAGTACCCGGCCGTGTGAGGTGTCAGTCTGCCCCTACTGGGGGGTGCCTCCCAGTTAGGCTACTCGGGGGTCAGGGACCCACTTGAGGAGGCTGTCTGTCCGTTCTCAGATCTCCAGCGTGCTGGGAGAACCACTACTCTCTTCAAAGCTGTCAGACAGGGACATTTAAGTCTGTAGAAGATTCTGCTGCCTTTTGTTTGTCAATGCCCTGCCCCCAGAGGTGGAGTCTACAGAGGCAGGCAGGCCTCCTTGAGCTGCGTTGGGCTCCACCCAGTTCGAGCTTCATGGCTGCTTTGTTTACCTACTCAAGCCTCGGCAATGGTAGGCGCCCCTTCCCCAGCCTCGCTGTCACCTTGCAGTTTGATCTCAGACTGCTGTGCTAGCAGTGAGTGAGGCTCCGTTGGCGTAGGACCCTCTGAGCCAGACATGGGATATAATCTCCTGGTGTGCCGTTTGCTAATACCGTTGGAAAAGCGCAGTATTAGGGTGGGAGTGACCGAATTTTTCAGGTGCTGTCTGTCACCCATTTCTTTGACTAGGAAAGGGAATTCCCTGACCCCTTGTGCTTCCCAAGTGAGGCAATGCCCTGCCCTGCTTTGGCTCACGCTCGGTGCGCTGCACCCACTGTCCTGCATCCACTTTCCGACACTCCCCAGTGAGATGAACCCAGTACCTCAGTTGGAAATGCAGAAATCATCATCTTCTAGGTTGCTCACGCTAGGAGCTGTAGACTGAGCTATTCCTATTCAGCCATCTTGGCTCCACCCCCCTGTTGACTTTCAAATACTGAGAATTCAATGAACTAATTAGTTCTGTGAGGTTTTTGGTAGATACTTTGCGATACATAGAAATGATACCATCTGCAAATATGGACAGTTTTCTTTTTTAATTTGTTGTCCGTATACCTCTTTTTTACTTTATTGTCTGTTTCCTTTTTGCAATGCATTGGTTAAAATTTCCAGTGCTATGTTTTGTTTGAGACAGTGTCTAGCTCTGTCACCCAGGCTGGAAGTAGAGTGGTGAGATCTCAGTTCACTGCAACCTCCACCTCCCAAGCTCAAACCACCTCCCACCTCAGCCTCCCAAGTAGCTGGGACTACAGGCGCATGCCACCATGCCTGGCTAATTTTTATATTTTGTATAGAGATCGGGTTTTGCCATGTTGCCCAGGCTTATCTTGAACTCCTGAGCTCAAGCAGTCTGCCCACTTTGGCCTCCCAAAGTGCTAATATGATAGGCATGAGCCACCACACCCAGCTTCCAGGATATGTTGAAGAAGAGTGGTGAAAATGGACATCTTTGCATTTTTTTCCAATCTTAGAGGGCAGGTAAAATATTAGCTGTAGGTTTTTACTGATAGTTTTTTCTTTTTTTTTTTAGATGGAGTCTTGCTCTGTTGCCAGGCTGGAGTGCAATGGCACGATCTCGACTCACTGCAACCTACACCTCCCAGGTTCAAGTGATTCTTCTGCCTCAGCCTCCCAAGTAGCTAGGCGTGCGCCACTACGCCCACCTAATTTTTGTATTTTTAGTAGAGACGGGGTTTCAGCATGTTGGCCAGGATGGTCTCAATCTCTTGACCTCGTGATCCACCCATCTTGGCCTCCCAAAGTGCTGGGATTACAGGTGTGAGCTAACGTGCCAGGCCTATAGTTACTTTTTATCAAGTTGAGAAAGTTATCCTCTCTTCTTATTTTTCTGAGAGCTGTTATCATGAGTGAATCCTCAATTTTGTCAAGTGCTTTTACTGGATTGTTATGAGCTTGTAATTTTTCTTTTTCAACCTATAAATAGGGTATATTAGACTGACTGACTTCTAAATAATGAATCTAGTTTGTGTCCCTGGAATAAACTGGGATCATCACTGGGTCATAATGAATGATATTTTAAAATATTGCTGATTTCCATTTACCAGTATTTCATTAAGAATTTTTGCATTTATATTCATGAAGGATATTGTTCTGTAGTTTTCTTTTTTGTGCTGTCTTTGATTTTAGTATCAAGGTAATAAAACCTTCATATATTGAATTGGGATATGCTCTTCTGTTTTCTGCAAGAGGTTGTATAGAATTGGGTTAATTCTTCCTTAAATATATGGAGAATTGTCCAGTGAAACAATCTGGGGTGAGATATTTTTTAGAGAGTTTTTAAAGTATGAATTTGTTTCCTTACTAGTTATAGAGCTATTTAAATTCTCTGTTTTGTATTGAATGAGTGGTGGTAATTTGTGGTTCTTGAGAAAGTGATCCATTTTATCTAAGAGGTCAAATTTATATGTGTAGCATTATTCAAAGTATTGCCTTATTTTATGTGTGTGTATGTTTAAATAATTTTTTTATTTTTAATTTTTGTGGGTATGTAGTAAGTATATTTTATTAGTCTATTTTTACACTGCTGATAAAGACATACCTGAGACTGGGCAATTTAGAAAAGAGAGGTTTAATGGACTTACAGTTCCACATGGCTGGGGGGAGGCCTGACAATCATAGTGGAAGGCAAGGAGGAGCAAGTCATGTCTTACATGGATGGCAGCAGGCAAAGAGAGAGCTTGTGCAGGGGAAACTCTCGTTTTAAAAACCATCAGATCTCATGGGACTTATTCACTATCATGAGAAAAGCATGGGAAAGACCCACCTCCATGATTCATTTATCTCCCACTGGGTCCCTCCCACAACATGTGGGAATTTTATGGGAGCTACAAAATGAAACTTGGGTGAGGACACAGAGCCAAACCATATCATTCCACCCTTGGCCCCTCACAAATCTCATGTCTTCACATTTCAAAACCAATCATGCCTTTCTCACAGTCCCCCAAAGTCTAAACTCATTCCAGCATTAACTCAAAAGTCTCATCACAGTCAAAAGTCTCATCTGAGACAAGGCAAGTCCCTTCTGCCTATGAGCCTGTAAAATCAAAAGCAAGTTAGTTACTTCCTACATACAATGAGGGTACAGGCATTGGATAAATACAGGCATTCCAAATGGGAGAAATTGGCCAAAACAAAGGGGTTACAAGGCCCCATGCAAGTCCAAAATCCAGCAGGGTAATCAAATCTTAAAGCTCCTAAATGATCTCCTTTGACTCCATGTCTCACATCCAGGTCATGCTGATGCAAGAGGTGGGTTCCCATGGTCTTGGGTAGTTCCGCCCCTGTGGCTTTGCAGGATACAGCCTCTCTCCTGGCTGCCTTCATGGACTGGTGTTGAGTGTCCGTGGCTTTTCTGGGCACATGGGGCAAGCTGTCAGTGGATCTACCATTCTGGGGTCTGGAGGGCGGTGGTCCTCTTCTCACAGCTCCACTAGGTGGTGCCCCAGTAGGGACTCTGTATGAGGGCTCAAATTCCACATTTCCCTCCTGCACTGCCCTAGCAGAGGTTCTCCTTGAGGGCCCTGTCCCTGCAGCAAACCTCTGTCTGGGCATCCAGGCATTTTCATACATCCTCTGAAATCTAGGTGTAGGTTCCCAAACCCCAGTTCTTGACTTCTGTGCACTCACAGGCTTAACACATGTGGAAGCTACCAAGGCTTGGGGCTTGCACCTTCTGAAGCCACGGCCCATGGTCTACATTGGCCCCTTTCAGCCATGGCTGGAGCAGCTGGGATGTAGGGCACCAAGTCCCTACACTGCACACAGCACGAGGACCCTGGACCTGGCCCATGAAATCATTTTTTCCTTCTAGGCCTCTGGGCCTGTGATGAGAGTGGCTACCGTGAAGACCTCTGACATGGCCCTGGAGACATTTTCCCCATTGTCTTGGGGATTAACATTCTACTTCTTATTACTATGTACATTTCTGCTGACAGCTTGAATTTCTTCTCAGAAAATGGGATTTTCTTTTCTATTGCATTGTCAGACTGCAAATTTTCTGAACATTTATGCTCTGCTTCCCTTATAAAATTGAATGCCTTTAAAAAGACCCAAGTCACCTCTTTTTTTTAAAATTTTTTGTTTTTGAGACAGAGTCTCGCTCTGTTGCCCAGGCTGGAGTGCAGTGGCATGATCTCAGCTCACTGCAAGCTCTGCCTCCCGGGTTCACACCATTCTCCTGCCTCAGCCTCCTGAGAAGCTGGGATTACAGGCACCCACCACTGCACACTGAGCACCTTTCATATATCTGGCTAATTTTTTTTTGTTTGTTTGTTTTTTTAGTAGAGATGGAGTTTCACCACGTTAGCCAGGATGGTCTCTAATTCCCGACCTCATGATCCTCCCACCTCGGCCTTCCAAAGTGCTGGGATTACAGGCATGAGCCTCCATGCCCAGCCCCAAGTCACCTCTTGAATGCTTTGCTGCTTAGAAATTTCTTCCGCCAGATACCCTAAATCATCTCTCTCAAGTTCAAAGTTCCGCAAATCTTTAGGGCAGGGACAAAATGCTACCAGTCCCTTGCTAAAACATAATAAGAGTCATCTTTGCGCCAGTTCCCAACAAGTTTCTCAATTCCATCTGAGACCACCTCAGCCTGGACCTTATTGTCCATATTGCTATCAGTATTTTGGGCAAAGCCATTCAACAAGTCTACAGGAATTTCCAAAGTGTCCCACAGTTTCTTTTCTTCTTCCAAGCCTCCAAACTGTTCCAACTCCTGCCTGTTACCCAGTTCCAAAGTTGCTTTCACATCTTTGGGTATGCACAGCAGTGCCCCACTCTACTGGTACCAATTTACTGTATTAGTCCATTTTCACACTGCTGATAAAGGCATCCCCGAGATCTGGCAATTTACAAAAGAAAGAGCGGTTTAATGGACTTAACGGTTCCACATGGCTGAAGAGGCCTCACAATCATGGTGGAAGGCAAGGAGGAGCAAGTCACCTCTTACATGGATGGCAAGAGGCAAAGAGAGAGCTCATGCAGGGAATCTCTTGTTTTTAAAACCATCAGATCTCATGAGACTTATTCACTATCATGAGAACAGATGGGAAACACCAACCCCTGTGATTCAATTATCTTCCACCAGGTCCCTCCTACAACCCATGGGAATTATGGGAGCTACAAGATGAGATTTGGGTGGGGACACAGAGCCAAATCAAATATGATGTATATATGAGTTACATGAAATATTTTGATACAAGCATGCAATGCATAATAATCACATCAGGATTAATGGGGTATCCATCACCTCAAGCATTTATCCTTGTGTTATAAACAATCCAATTATGCTTCTTTAGTTATTTTGAAATAAACAATTAGATTATTTTTGACTATAGTCACCCTGTTGTGCTAGAAAATACTAGAACTTATTCAGTCTTTCTGTTATTTTTTACCCATTAACCATCCCCACTTCCCTCCCACCCACCCCCACTACCCTTCCTAGACTATGGTAACCATCATTCTACTCTCTGTCTCCATGAGTTCAATTGTTTTAATTTTTAGCTTTCACAAGTAAGTGAGAATCAGTGAAGTTTGTTTTTCTGTGCCTGGCCTATTTCGCTTAACATGATAACTTCCAGTTCCAACTGTGAAGTTGCAAATGACAGAATCTTATTCTTTTTTATGGCAGAATAGTACACCATTATGTATATGTACCGCATTTTCTTTATCCATTCATCTTTTGATGGGCACTTAGGTTGCTTCCAAATCTTGGCTATTGTGAATAGTGCTGCAATAAACATGGGAGTGCAGATCTCTTCCATATACTGATTTTCTTTCCTTTGGGTATATACCTAGGAGTGGAATTGCTGGATCATATGATACCTCTATTTTTAGTTTTTTGAGGAACCTCCAAACTGTTCTCCATGGTGGTTGTACTAATTTACATTCCTACCAACAGTGTATGAAGGTTCTCTTTTCTCCACATCCTTGTCAGCATTTATTATTGCCTATCTTTTGGATAAAAGACATTTGAACTGGAGTGAGATGCTATCTCATTGTAGTTTTGACCTGATGACCAATGATGCTGAGCACCTTTCATATATCTGTTTGCCATTTGTATGTCTTATTTTGAGAAATGTCTGCTCAAATTTTTTGCCCATTAAAAAAATGAGATTACTAGATTGTTTCTATAGACTTGTTTGAGCTTCTTATATATTCTGGTTATTAATACCCTGGTAGATGGGTAGTTTGCAAATATTTTCTCCCATTCTGTGGGTTGTCTCTTCACTTTGTTGATTGTTTCCTTTGCTGTGCAGAAGCTTTTTAACTTGATGTGATCCCATTTTTCCATTTTTGCTTTGGTGGCCTGTGCTTATGGGGTACTACTCAAGAAATCTTTGTCCACTCCAATGTCCTGAGTTTCCCTGGTGTTTTTGTTTAGTAACTTCATAGTTTGAGGACTTAGATTTAAGTCTTTAATCCGTTTAGATTAGCTTTTTGTATATGATGAGAGATAGAGGTCTACTTTCATTCTTCTGCATATGAATGCCCAGTTTTCTCAGCACCATTTGTTGAAGAAACTGCCGTTTCTTCAATAGAAGGTGCTACGTTCTTAGCACATTTGTCAAAAAATGAGTGTATTGTACATGTATGGGTTTATTTCTGGGTTATATCTTCTGTTCCACTGGTCTATGTGTCTATTTTTATGCCAGTATCATGCTGTTTTGGTTACTACAGCTCAGTAGTATAATTTAAAGTCAGGTAATATGATTCCTACAGTTTTGTTCTTTTTGCTTAGGAGGGCTTTGGTTATTCTGGGTCTTTGTGGTTCCACATAAATTTTACTGTTGTTTTTTTCTATTTCTGTGAAGAATGTCATTGGTACTTGAGATTACATTGAATCTGTAGATTGGTTGAGTGGTATTGACATTTTAACAAAATTGATTCTTCCAACTCATGAATATGAAATATCTTTTCATTTTTTGTTTCTTCTTCAATTTCTTGCATCAATGTTTTATAGTTTTTGTTGGAGAGATCTTTTGCTCCTTTGGTTAAGTTAATTCGTAGGTATTTTACTTTATTTGTAGCTAGTGTAAGTGGGATTACTTTCTTGATTTCTTTTTCAGATTGTTTGCTGTTGGCATATAAAAATGCTACTGATTTTTGTATGTTGATCCTGCAGTTTTACTGAATTTTTTGATCAGTTCTAATAGTTTTTTGTGGAGTCTTTATATTTTTCCAACATAGTATCTTTGAACAAGGATAATTTTACTTCTTCCTTTCCAATTCGAATGTCCTTTATTTTTTTCTCTTGTCTGATTGCTCCAGCTAGAACTTCCAGCACTATGTTGAATAACATTGGTGAAAATGGGCATCTTTATCTTAATACAAATGTTAGAGGTAAGGCTTTCAGTGTTCATCTCTCATTATGATGCTAGCTGTGGATATGTCCTATATGGCATTTATTATGTTGAGGTATATTTCTTCTATATTCATTTTCTGACAGTTTTTTTATTATGAAAGGATGTTGAATTTTATCAAATGCTTTTTCAGTATCATTTGAGATGATCGTAAGGTTTTTGTCCTTCATTTTGTTGATATGATATATCACATTGCTTTGCATATGTTGAATTGTCTTTGCATCCCAGGAATTAGTCCCACTTAGTCATGATGAATATCTTTTTCATGTGTTGTGAATTCAGTTTGCTGATGTTTCATTGAGAATTTTTTTCATCAATATTCATCAGAGATATTGGCCTGTAGTTTTCTCTTTTAGATGTGTCTTTTTCTGGTTTTGGTATCAGAGTAGTACTGGCCTCATCAAATGAGTTTGGAAGTATTCCCTTCCCCTATATTTTTCAGAATAGTTTGAGTAGAATTTGTGTTAGTTCTTATTTAAAGGTTTGGTAAATTCAGCTGTGAAGCCATAGGGTCTGGGGCTTTTCTTTACTGAAATTTCCAGTACTATGTTGGATAACAGCAGTGATGGTGTGCATCTTTGTCATGTTCTAGATCTTAGAGGAAAGGCTTTTCAGTCTTTAGCTGTAGTAACATTTGCTTTCTATATCTGGGTGCACCAGTGTTGGGTACATATACATTTACAATTATATCCTCTTGCTGAATTGACCCCTTTATCATTATATGACCTTATTTGTCTCTTCTTATAGTTTTTTTCTTGAAATCTATTTTGTCTGTTGTAACTACTGCTTTTTTTTGTTTCCATTGGCATTGAATAGCTTTTCCATCCCTTTATTTACAGTCTATCTGTGTCATTACAAGTGCAGTGTGTTTCTTTTAGGCAATAAATCACTGAGTCTTTTTTTAAAAAAAAATCCATTCAGCAAATCTCTCTTTGATTGGAGAGTTTAGTCCATTTACATTCAATATTATTATTGAAAAGTAAGGGCTTACTTCTGCCATTTTGTTATTTATTTTCTGGTTGTTTTGTGGTCTTTGCTTCCTTCATTTCTTCCTTCCTGTCTTCCTTTTAGTGAAGGGGATTTTCTCTGGTGGTATTACTTAGTTTCTTGCTTTTTATTTTTTGTGTATCTATTGTATGTTTTTTGATTTGAGGTTACTATTAGGGTTGCAAATACTATTTTATAACCCATTATTTTTAAGCTGATAAAAACTTAACACTGCTTGCATAAACAAACAAGCAAAAAGAAAATTGGTAAAAACTAAACTTTAACTTCATCCCCCCCACTTTAGAAACTTTTTGTTGTTTTTAGTTATATCTTATTGCATCATCTATGTCTTGAAAAGTTTTCATAGTCATTATTTTTGATTGGTTCATCTTTTAGTTTTTCTACTTAAGATAACAGTAGTTTATACACCACAGTTACAGTATTATGATATTCTGTTTTTCTGTGTACTTACTGTCACCAGTGAGTTTTATACCTTCAGATGATTTCCTATTGCTCTTAATGTCCTTTCCTTTTTGATTGAAGTACCTCCATTTGCATTTCTTGTAGGACTGGTGTTGATGAAATCCGTCAGCTTTTGTTTGTCTAGGAAAGTCTTTATTTCTCCTTCATGTTTGATGGATATTTTTGCCAGATATACTATTCTAGGGTAAAAGTTTTCTTCTTTCAGAATTTTAGATATGTCATGCCGTTCTCTCCTGGCCTGTGAGGTTTTCTCTAAAAAGTCTGCTGCCAGGCATATTGGAGCTCCATTGTATGTTATGTGTTTCTTTTCTCTTGATGCTTTTAGGATTCTTTCTTTATCTTTGACCTTTGGGAGTTTGATTATTAAATGTCTTGAGGTAGTCTTCTTTGGGTTAAATCTGCTTAGTGTAAAACTTTTTGTGCTTGAATATTGATATCTTTCTCTAGGTTTTGGAAGTTCTCCATGATTGATAAACTTTGTACTCCTATCTTTTTTTTCTACGTCGCTTTAAGGCCAATAACTCTTAGATTTGCCCCCTTTTATGCTATTTTCTAAATCTTGTAGGCATGCTCTATTCTTTTTTATTCTTTATTCTTTTGTCTCCTCTCTATATGTATTTTCAAATAGCCTGTCTTGAAGCTCACTTATTCTTTCTTCTGCTTGATCAATTCTGCTATTAAGATATTCTGATGCATTTTTCAATATCTCTACTGCATTTTTCAAATCCAGAATTTCTGCTTGATTCTTTTTAATAATGTCAATTTCTTTGTTAAATTTATCTGATGGAATTCTGCATTTCTTCTCTGTGTGATCTTGAATTTCTTTCTTTGAGTTTCCTCTAAACAGCTATTTTGAATTTTGTGTCTGAAAGATCACATATCTCTGTTTCTCCAGGATTGGTCCCTGGTGCCTTGTTTAGTTCATTTGGTGATGTCATGTTTTCCTGGATGATTGTGATGCTTGAGGATGTTTGTTGGTGTCTAGACATTGACAAGTTAGCCATTTATTGTAATCTTCACAGTCTGGGCTTGTTTGTATCCATCCTTCTTGGGAAGGCTTGTCAGGTATTTGAAAGGACTTGGGTTTTGATGTAAGCTATATGTGTATTAAGGGGAACCTCAAGCCTAGTAACACTGTGGTTCTTGCAGACTTGTAGAGACACTGTCTTTGTGGTCTTGGACAAGATCTGGAAGAATTCTCTGGATTACCAGGCAGAGACTCTTGTTCTCTTCCCTTAGTTTCTCCCAAACAAATGGAGTCTCTCTGTGCTGTGCTGCTTGGAATTGGGGATGGGGTGAGAAAAGCACCCCATGGCCACCATCACTGGGACTGTGCTGGGTCAGACTTGAAGCCAGCACAGCACTGGGTCTTGCCCAAGGCCCACTAAAGCACTACCTGGCTACTGCCTGGGTTTGCTCAAGGCCCTAGGGCTCTACAGTCAGCAGGTGGTGAAGTCAGCCAGGCTTGTGTTCTTTCCTTCAGGGCAGCAAGTTCCCACAGGTCAACAGGCAGGTCTGGAGATGTTATCCAGGATCCAGGAACTGGAGTCAACAACCTTAGAAATCTACCTGCTATTCCATTCTACTGTGGCTGAGATGGCACTCAAACCATGAGATGCAGTCTTTCCCACTCTTTCCTCCCTTTTGTACAGGTAGAGGAGCCTCACCCTGTAGCCACTACCACCATAGGCCCAGAGGGAGTACTGCCAAGCTACCAACAATGTTCAGTTAAGCTCCCAAAGGCTCTTCAATTAGCTTGTGGTGAATGCTGCCAGGCCTGGGACTTACTTTCAGGGCAGTGGGCTTCCCTCTGGCCCTGGGCAGGTCCAGAAATCATGTTCAAGAGCCAAGGCCTGAAACTGGAAACCTCCAAGAGCCCACTTGCTGCTCTACTTCCCTGTGGCTGACGTGGTAGCTAGAGTGCAAGACAAAGTCTCCTTTTCTTTCTCTCTGCTTTTCTCAAGCAGAAAGGGTCTCTCATCATAGCCACTACAACTGGGAATGTTCTGAATCTCACCTGAAGCCAGCATGTCTGAAAGTCCCACCCAAGGCCCATGGTGTACTATCTGGGAATCACATCTCATGGTTTGAGTGCCATCTCAGCCACAGCAGAATAGAACACCAGGCAGATTTCTCCAGGCCTAAGGGCTCTTTAGTCAGAAAGTGATGGATCTTTCTAGGACTGGGTCCTTCCATTCGAAGGCAGCAGGTTCCCTCTGGCCCTAGATGTGTCTAGAAACGTCATCTGGGAGCTAGGGCCTGGAATGGGGTCTTCATTACTCTGCCTGGTGCCCTATCCGACTGTGGCTGAGCTGGTATCTATGATGCAAGACGAAGACCTCTTTGTACCTCTTCTCTTCTCAAGAAGAAGGAAGGGGTCCATTTTAGAACCAGAAGCTGTGCTGCCTGGGGTTGTGGGAGGAGTGGCACAAGCACTACCTTAGCTGCCCCATCTTGTGTCTCAGTAAATTGTATGGCCCTCCAAGTTCACTGTCTCCAAGCCCAGCTCAGCACCAGCACTTGCCTAGGAGTTGCAGTACTCCTTAAAAGGCCTAAACTGCCTTTTAAGTTTATTTAGGGCCCCAGAGCATTTTAGCCCATGGTAGTGAGTCTTGCTGAAACTCAAGTTCCAACTGTTGGAGTGGGCGATTCTCCTCTGGCTAGGGCTGGTGTAAATGCTCCCTCTGTGGGTGGGCATCAGCTGAGTTTAGCCTGATTTTTCTTTCCACTATGACAGGGCAGCACTGAGTTCAATGCCAAGTCTCACAATTACCATGCTCTCCCTCTCCCAAGTGCACAGATTCTCCATGCCACATGGCTGCTGCCAGGGGGTAAGGGAGGCGTGACATTGGCAATTCGAGACTGTCTTTCCTTCCCCATTCAGTGCCTTTTTCAGTGATATGAAGTTAAAATCAGGTGATGTGAGTGCTCACCTGATTTTGTTGTTGTTGTTGTTCTTATGAAGGCTTTTTAAAAATGTAGATAGTTGTTAAATTTGGTGTTCTTGTGTAGAGGGATGATCAATGGAGCCTTGTATTTAGCCATCTTGCTCCACCCCTCCTCTGCCTTATTATATTTTGATGTCTGTAGTGATATTCCCAATCTCACCCCAATATTGGTAATCTCTGTCTTCTCGTTCTCTCTCTCTCTTGTTTTGCTAGAGGTTTTTTTTTAAATTCTTATTTATTTATGTTTAATATTACTGTCTAGCTTATCCTGGTTGCAGGTTTGTTGATTTTATTAGTCTTTTCAGGGAACCAGTTCTTTATTTCATTGATTTTTCTCTCTTGTTTTTCCATCTTCAATTTAATTTTTTTCTGCTTTTAATCATCATTATTTCCAACCTTCTATTTGCTTTGGGTTTCTTTGGCTCTTTTTTTCTCCTCAGTACTTAAGGTGGAAGGTTAAATCATTGACTTGAGACTTTTCCTGTTTCCTAATGTATGTGTTTAATGTTACGAATTTTACTTTCAGAATTCATGCATTTCGATAGGCTGTATTTCTATTTTCACTCAATGCAATGTATTTTGAAATTTTCTTTGTGGCTTCCTCTTTGCCCCATGGATTATTTAGAATTATGCTCATTAATTTCCTGGAGGTTTTCCTGTTACTTTCTGTTACTGATTTCTAGTTTGATTCCATTGCAGTTCAAGAATGCACTCTATGTGATTTTGGTTCTTTTAAATTTGTTGAGATTTGTTTTATTGCCCAGAATATGGTCTATCTTGGTATATGTTCTGTAGACACTTGGAAAAGAATGTGTTCTACTGTCATCGGGTGAAATATTCTATAAATGTTAAACTGTTAATATCCTATTGTTGATAGGTATTGTTGATTTCTTATACATCCTAGCTGATTTTTTTTCTAGTTTTGTTTTGTTTTGTTTTGTTTTGTTTTGTTTTGTTTTGAGATGGAGTTTTGACGCTGCTCTGTTACCCAGGCTAGAGTGCAGTGGCGCAATTGGCTCACCGCAACCTCCGCCTTCTGGGTTAAAGTGATTTTCCTGTCTCAAAGCGATTCTCCTGCCTCAGCCTTCCGAGAGGCTGGGATTACAGGCACACACCACCATGCCCAGCTAATTTTTGTATTTTCAGTGGAGACGGTTTCACCATGTTGGCCAGGCTGGTCTTGAACTCCTGACCTCAAGTGACAGGCATGAGCCACCATGCCCGGCCGATTTTCTGTCTAGTTTTTGTACCAATTGTTGAGAGAAGGTTTTTGATATCTCCAGTTATACTTGTGGATTTGCCCATTTCTCCTTTCAGTTCTGTTTTTGCCTCACATATTTTGCAGCTTTGTTTGGTACATAGACATTTAGGACTGCTATGTCTTCTTAGTGAACTGTTCCTTTATCATTATATTGTGTCCCTATATGTCTATAGTAATTTTCTTTGCTGTGAAGTCTACTTAGTCTAATGTTAATACAGTTACTCCTGCTTTCCTTTGATTAATGTTTGCATAGTGTATCTTTTTCCATCTTTTAACTTTTAACTTGTTTACATCATTATGTTTGAAATGTGTTTCTTGTAGAGAGTATATGGTTGGGTCATGCTTTTTAATCCACTCTGCCAGTATCTGTTTTTTTCCTTGGTATATTTAGACTATTTACATTTAATATAATTATTGATAGGGTTTAAGTGTGCCATTTATTGTTTGTTTGTTTTCTTTTTATTCTCTTTGGTTTTTATTTCTCTGCATTCTTTTTTTTTTTTTTGATGGAGTCTCGCTTTGTCACCCAGGCTGGAATGCGGTGGCGTGATCTCAGCTCACTGCAATCTCTGCCTCCCGGGTTCAAGTGATTCTCCTGCCTCAGCCTCCCCAGGAGCTGGAATTTCAGGTGCCCACCACCATGCCTGGCTAATTTTTACATTTTTAGTAGAGATGGGGTTTCACCGTGTTGGCCAGACTGGTGTCAAACTTGTGACCTCAAGTGATCTGCCTGCCTCAGCCTCCCGAAGTGCTGGGATTACAGGCATGAGCCACTGGACCTGGACTTTCCTTTGCATTCTTATGGATTACTTGAGCATGTTTTAGAATTATGTTTTTATTTGTCTATAGTGTTTTTTAGTATATCTCTTTGAATAGCTTTTTCAGTGGTTGCTGTAGGTGGCACTGTTTGTGTGTGTGCGTGTGGATGTGTGTGTGTCTATGTGTGGATGTGTGTGTGTGTCTATGTGTGTGGATGTGTGTGTTTGTGTGTGTGTGTGTGTATGTGTGGGTGTGTGTGTATAATTTATCCCATTGATGTCATCAGTTTACAGTTTGAATGAAGTATAGAAACCATACCTTCCATTATATCCCTTTACTCTTCCCCACTTAAAATACAGTTATCTTAAATATTTTCTCCAGGTCCATTTAGAACCAAGATGAAACAATGTTATAATTTTTGCTTCACCATCAAAGAAACATTAAAAACCTGAAGTGATGAAGAAAAGTCTATTTTATTTATTTCTATTTTTTGCTTACCATGTTCTTTCTTTCTTCCTGATGTCCCGAGATTCCTTATTTTAAACCTTCTCTTTGACATTCTTTCTGTTTAGACAACGTCCTTTATACATTATTTTCGGGCAGGTCTGTTGCTGATGGACTCTGTTAGAGTTTCCTCATCTGAGAATGTCTGAATTTTGCCTTCATTCCTAAAGGATATTTTCACTGGATACAGGATTCTGAATTGACATTTACTTTGGCAATTGAAAAATACTGTGCTAATTCTCTCTGGCTTCCATGGTTTCTGATGAGAAATCCAGGGTCAATATAAGTGTTTTTCCCCTATAGGTAAGGTATCATTTTTCTTTGGCTGTTTTCAAGATTTTCTCTGTCTTTAGTTTTTAGAAGTTTAATTATGATGTGTCTTGGCATATGTTTCTTTGGGTTTGTCATTTTTGAGGTTCACTGAACTTCTTCAATCTGTATGTTTATGTGTTTCCAAACATGGGAAGTTTTCACCCATTATTTCTTTGAATACTTTTTCAGTCCCACTCTCTTTCTCCTCTCCTTCTAGGACTTTAATGACATAAATGTTAGGTCTTTTGTTACATTCCCATAGGCCCTTGAGGCTCTGTTCTTTTTTTTCCAGTCTGTCTTCTTTTGTTGTTCAGATTGGTTATTACCATTGCTCTTTCTTCCAGTTCCTTTATTCGTTCCTCCACCCCTTTTATTCTGCTGTTGAGTTCATCCATTACATTGTTTAGTTCATTCTCCTAGTTTTAAGTTGTAAAATTTTTATTTGTTCCATATATTTTACATTTATTTACTAAGCATTTAATTTTATTCTTGAGACTTGATCTTTTCATTCGTTTCAAGCAGGTTCATAATTGCTCACTGAGCATTTTCATTTTTGTTCCTTTAACATTTTTGTCAGCTGCATGGACACTGTGAGGGTAACAACACACACCAGGGCCTGTCAGAGGAGTAGCGGGAGGGACAGCATCAGGATAAATAGCAAATGCATGCAGGTCTTAATACCTAGGTGATGGGTTGATAGGTGCAGCAAACCACCATGGCACACATTTACCTATGTAACAAACCTGCACATCCTACACATGTGTCCTGGAACTCAAAATAAAATTTAAAATACATGAAAGCACCCCCCAAAAAATAGATAAAATTGTCAGATAATCATAATACCTCTAGCATCTTGGTGTTAGCATCTATTGATTTTTTTAAAAATTATTTTGATATCTTCCTAGTTCTTAGCATGACCAGTGTTTTTTTTTTTTTTTTAGTTCTTTTCTTGGTTTGACGATTTGTTATTATTATTATTATACTTTAACTTCTGGGATACACATGGAGAATGTGCAGATTTTTTACATAGGTATATATGTGCCATGGTGGTTTGCTGCACCCATCAGCCTGTCATCTACATTAGGCATTTCTTCTAATGTTCTCCCTCCTCTAGCCCCCTAGCCCCCAACAGGCCCCGATGTATGATGTTCCCCTCCCTGTGTCCATGTGTTCTTATTGTGCAACTCCCACTTATGAGTGAGACCATGCAGTGTTTGGTTTTCTGTTTCTGTGTTAGTTTGCTGAGAATGATGGTTTCCAGCTTCATCCATGTCCCTGCAAAGGACATGAACTATGATGAGTGATTTTTAAGTGTCATCTGGACATGTTCATATTTTGCTAGGCAACTTTGGAATCTTATCTAAATCAGTTGTTAGCTGGATCTCACACAACTCTGGCAGGGTAAGGAGGTGCCATCTTGTTCCTTCCAGGTGCAGGTAGAAGTCCAGGTTCTCCGCTGCTCCTTTCTTGACACCCAAGGACGCAGACTTCTCCTTATTGCTGGGCAAAAGTAGGAGTTCTGACTCCCCATATGATCATAACTGACACTCTGTTGGGGGTATCCTCATTACTGCTGGACAATAATGAAAGTCCCGACTCTCCAGGGTTCCTCCTCTGATACTGCCCTTGCAGGGAGAGGGAGAGGCATTTTGTTACTCTGGGTGGAGATGGCTGTCTAAACCTGCCATGTGATTTCCACTGAACTTGTGAGGGTTGGAAAGGACTTATTGCCAGCCAGCAAGGATAAGAGTCCTAGCTCCCTACTTGGCCTCTCTGTTGCCACCTTACCAGGGATATTGGGGTCCTCATCACAGCCTCATGAGGGTGGAAATCTGGGAATCCCACTTGACATCTGCTGGCATGAGTGGGAGCTGGGCCAGTTTGTCTAGGGTGTTTGGCTGAAGTAGAGAAGTTACTGTCTAAAGTTTGCTAGCTTCCCGTTTCTTGGTCCTTTAGCTAGAGGGCATCAACTTTTGTTAGGGCTTTTAAAATCTGGGTTGGTGTTTCTGGGTTGCCAGCTTCTTTAGCTCCAAGCCTGGGTTATATGGAACAAAAAGAAATTCAGGGAATTCAGCACTGCATCATTTCTCAGGGCCTGACATCTAGGCAGTCTGCTTTTTCTCCATCTCTCAGATTCTTCTGTTTATTCTGTATATAAGGCACAGTGTTTTTAATTGTCCTAGTTGAGAATAGGGAAAAAGTTGGATATTCTATCTTCCCAGAAACTAATATCTAGTTAAGTAGATTTTTATTAAACTTCAAGGATGTTTTATTTTATTATAATTGAGTTTATTTTTTGATAAGAAAAATAATACATTGAAGAAATTTTCTAACATTTCTATCATCTTAAAAAAGTTGTCTTGAGGATCATTTAAGTTTTTCTTAATAACCCCGATTCTCCTCATGGAAGCTGATTATCGTCTTTTGTGCCAATACATTAATTACATAAGCGATCACAGGACTATGAGAGATACTCCTGCTGTAATAAATGCCTCAGTCAGCTGTGGCCTTTTAGTTCTTTTATAATTTTTCTTCTCCATTTCTTTAGCTACAATAATAACTGGAAATATTTATTGAGCAATTACCATGGGCCACACACTGTACTAAACACGTCTTTTCTTATATCTCATTTGATCTTAAGATGTTGGTACCATGATCATCCCCATTTTACAGTTAAGTAGAGGTTTAGAGAGGCTGCACATACTTACCCTGGTTGGTGATTAATTAGAAGCAGAGCCAGGAATCCAATCTTGCATTGCGTGACTGCAGTCAAAGCTCTTCACCATGCAATTAGGCATGTTAGATTGTATGCAGAGTAAGAGTCAATAGGATTGAGAACCCTAAAAACTCAAGCTTTAGTTCATTTCCTTTGTGGTTTTTCTTATGGCTTCAGCGATTTTTCTTTCAAATTTGAGACTGTGTTCTGTGTTAACTGAGTTTGCCAGAAATGTGATTTCTTCCTGTTATCATGGTGTAAAGTCATATGTAGGATTTTTACCAGCTTGGCTGGCAGAGAAAAGTGATTTATGCCATAAGGTCTGTTCCCCAAACCCACAAGAACCCTTGGTTCATCCCAGAGGGTCCATTCTGCTATCTGTGGACTGAAGGGATCACAAAGTTCCCTCAAGTTTTCTAAATGCCTCAGAATTGGTTATAAGAAACAATTTTAACCATAAACACATTTAATCTTCTTAAATTTTGCATTCACAAGAGGAGAGGATCATGCCTTTGAAGATATAATCTATGTGAAACAAATATGGGAAAATATTTGTTTTGGGCAGGAAACAAACATGTCTACATCTAGTTTCCAGGTTCCCCAGTGGTCTTTCTGCTTTCCACCCCCCAAATCCCCAGTTCTATGTAGGGGTTCTCTGTCTATGCTGGCTGGCTTTCTTTAGAAAAGAGAGGAGTTAGGATGAAGAATGACCCCTTGCCATCACCATAAGTATGTCCCAGACTCCTTTTACCTTTTCCCCAACCTCCATATGCCCCTAGGTAGAACTCGGTTTGGGAAGTTTATATTTGAGTCGCATTTGTTGAACACATGTTCAGTGCAAAATTTGCAATCATAAAAGTCCAACTTTCTGCTCAGTAGGAAGTGGAGAAATTTGGAAAAATTTAGTTCACTGGGCTAAGATTTCCCTGCCAAAGAGTTAGACTGCTGGCTGTGTGAGCTAGGGGAATGACTGAGGAACAAAATCTTTAATATTTGTATTCAGGCTGACTGATTCCGAGAGACAACACAGGGTAGAAGCAATATGTCCACGAAAGGAAGGTATTAATTTTGCTATCCACTTGAGTATTATTCTACTGGCAAATTGATATCAGGAAGGATAGGGTTACAAAAGCAGCTTGCAGGCTTAGCTGAAAGCAAGGCCTGTGTCATGGTGGGGCAGGAAGCCAATAAGCAGAAGTCAGTGTACACTTGGTCCATTTGGTGTTTCATCATCACTCGACTGCACTAACACAAAAAATGCGCTTCGCATAGTTTTCTGTCCACATCATTTATTTTCTCAAAACACATCTATTTCTTGGAGAACTCATGATTTCAAGTGTCCGCTTTTGAAAGTCTTGAGCTATTTACGAAACACAAATAATGCTGCAGAAGATTCAGACTAAGGAACAATTCTTGCTATTCTGTAGGTAACATCTTTTTTTCCCTCTGGATTCTTTCAAGATTTTTTCTTTACCTTTGATTTCTCACAATTTGAATATCATATGTGTATGTGTAGTTGTGGGGTTTTTTTTGGCATTCATCCTGCTTGGTGTTCTCTGAGCTTGTTAAATCTGTGGTTTGGTGTCTAACATTAATTTGCAGAAAATGGGGAAGTATCAGTCATTACTTCAAAAGCTTCTTCTATTTCTTTCTCTCTTTATTCTCCTTGTGGTATCCCCATTATGCCTATTATAACTTTTGTAGTTGCCCCACAGTTCTAGGATTTTCTGTTCTTTTTTTCTTTGTCTTTTTTTTCTTTTCAGTTTCAGAAGTTTCTATTGAGATATTCTTAAACTCTGCATCTTTTTCCTCATCTATGTCCAGCCTACTACTCAAAGGCACTCTTTATTTCTATTAAAGTGTTTTTTATCTCTATCATTTACTTTTCATTCTTTCTCGGAATTTCAGTCTCTCTGCCTACATTTCCCATCTGTTCTCACACACTCTCTACTGTATCCACTAGAGCCCTAAGCATATTAGTCATAGTTGTTTTAAATTTCTACTCTGAAAATTCCAACATCTCTGACATATTTGAGTCTCATCTTGCTTGCTCTGTCACTTCATACTGTGTGTTTTTTGCCTTCTAGTATGCCTTGTAATTTTTTTCTTGATATCTGTTCATGATGCAGTGGATGAAAGGAACTGCTGCATAGAGGCTTTAAGTAGCATGGGGGAAAAGGAGGCTTTTTATGTTCCTATGATTGTCAGTCTTATAGAGTCTGTACCTCTGGACTCTGAACTTTATATGTGCTTCTCAACATTCTTCCCCTCCTTCAGCACGACAGGATGGCCAGTGTGTGCTGCAGTTAGGTATTTCCCTTCCTCCAGGTTGGTTAGACTCTGGTAAAATCCCAGTAGTTTAGGCTCTGATAAAAAGTTTCTCTTGGCTGGGCATGATGGCTCACACCTATAATCCCAACACTTTGGGAGGCTGAGGTGGGTGGATCACGAGGTCAGGAGATCGAGACCATCCTGGCTAACATAGTGAAACCTTGCCTCTACTAAACATACAAAAAAAAAAAAATTAGCTGGGCATAGTGGTGGGTGCCTGTAGTCCCAGCTACTCAGGAGGCTGAGGCAGGAGAATGGCGTGAACCCAGGAGGCGGAGCTTGCAGTGAGCTGAGATTGTACCATGGCACTCCAGCCTGGGTGACAGAGCAAGACTTCGTCTCAAAAAAAAGTTTCTCTTAAGGACAGTCCTTGTTAAGACAAACAGGATGGTCTGGCGTATTTCAAAATGCTTCATGTCCCCCTCCTTCTACCAGAAGCATGAGGGGATTTTCTCCTGATATTCACTGTGAGAGCCTGCTTGAGCTCCTGGAATTAAAACTCACCAAAGTATGAGTGTCTCCCATGACTGGGTAGTCTGGAGTTTCAACTCTCAGAGTTGTACACATTGAATCTTCCAAAATGTGTCAGTTACTGTTTAGGTTTTTGTATCCTGGCACTGGTTTTGGTAGAGGCTTTTTCTCCTAGATTTCTGCTTTTGTAAGTAGTGATTTTCTGTATTTGCCTGTCTCTTCAGTTTGAGGACAATGGTTTACCCTGTGACTTCACTTCTCTGAGGGATCTAAGAAGAGTTATTGGTTTTTCAGTTTGTTCCACTTTTTAGTTCTCCTTAGGGTGGAGTTGTGACTGCCAAGCTCCTTATATGCCAGACTAGAAAGCAGAAGTCACTACTATCTGAGTTTAAGGATTTTTATCACCCCAAAATGAAACCCTTTGTTTTGTTTTTTAGCATTTTTTTTTCTCTCTGCTTTTCAGTTTTGGAAGTTTCTCCTGACATATCTTCAGGCTCAAAGATTCTTTCCTCAGCCATGTCCAGTCTACTAATGAGGCCATCAAAGGCATACTTAATTTCTATTACAGTGTTTTTGATTTCTATTATTCCTTTTCTTTTTTCTTAGAATTTCTGCCTCTATGCTTTCATTGCCCATTTGTTCTTGCAGGTTGTCTACTTTTTCCATTAGAGCCCTTAGCATATTAATAATAAATGTTTTAAATTCCTGCTGTAAGAATTCCAGCATCCCTGCCATAGATGAGTCTGGATCTAATGCTTGCTCTGTCTCTTCAAACTGTGTTTTTTTGTTTGTTTGTTTTGTTTTCCCTTTTAGTATGCCTTGTAATTTTTAAAGCTGGATATGATGTACTGGATGAAGGGAAATCCAGTAAATAGGCCTCCAGCAATTAGTGGTAAGGTCTGAGGGTGGAAAAATATTCTACAGTCCTGTGATTAAGCCTCAGTCTTGCAATGAGTCTGTGCCCCTGGGCCGTGAATTTCACAAGTGGCTCTCAGTTTTTTCCTGCCTTACATGGGATAAGACGGCTGGAGGAGACTGGTATTTGGTACTTCCCTTCTCCATGGGGAAAGCTAGAGAGAGCTAGAGTTGGGTATTTCCTTTCCCATAGGTTGATTAGGCTCTGATAAAATCCCAATAGGTTAGGATCTAGGAAAATAGTTTCTCTCGAGGGTAGCATTTTGTTTTGAATACAATTTGGGTTTGAATACAATTTTATTTAGCTGTGGACCATCTCAAAATATACAAACACGCAATCCCCACTCAACTCATTCCTTCACCATCTAGTCAAGGAACTTAGTTAATAAATTAGACAGTTAAATACAATTTCAGTACATTCCAACATATTTTAGAACAATATATTCAGACATTAGTACTAACAAAATAGTGTTCTAATAGTTTTTTTTTTTTGCATTGGCAGAGAGCTTCTCATTCTAAAGAGCAGTTTCTAAAGTCTTGTTTCATCAAGCTTTGCAACATAGTCTCCTTATTTTTCCTAAGGACATCTTTTACCAACCATAAAAAATTAGAGAAAGTTTTTCTTCTTCCGTCTTCTCCCTCCTCCTGCTCCCTCTCCCCTCCCCCTCTCTCCTCCCCCTCTTCCTTGCCCTCCCCATCCCCCCTCCTCCTCCCTGTCCCCCTTCGTCCCCTCCCCCTCCTCCTTCCCCTTCCCCTCCTCCCGCTCCCCCTCCGCCTCCCCCTCCACCTCCCCCTCCTTCCCTGAAGGCAGATACTTGGGCCGGGCGCGGTGGCTCACGCTTGTAATCCCAGCACTTTGGGAGGCCGAGGCGGGCGGATCACGAGGTCAGGAGATGGAGACCACGGTGAAACCCCGTCTCTACTAAAAATACAAAAAAATTAGCCGGGCGTGGTGGCGGGCGCCTGTAGTCCCAGCTACTCGGAGAGGCTGAGGCAGGAGAATGGCGTGAACCCGGGAGGTGGAGCTTGCAGTGAGCCAAGATTGCACCTCTGCACTCCAGCCTGGGAGACAGAGCGAGACTCCGTCTCAAAAAAAAAAAAAAAAAAAAAAAAAGGCAGATACTCTTTCTCAGAACATGGCCCAGATAATGCTCCTTTACTTTTGTGATAGTTTTAAATATATGTTCTCTCTTCTCTGATTTTCTCCCAATGACTAAATGTCACCATATGTGCCAATTCTCTGATGGAAGATTCTTTCCTCTTTCCTTTCTGTATCTATGTCAGCACCATCCTCTGGCCTGAGGAGCAAGAACAAAAGTCCATGGGTGTCTCCCAGGATGCAGCCGATCTGAGCATCTGGAATCAATTACTCAGAGCTGGTGTGGACGCTCATCCTGGGAGTCAATGGTCAGTGCTGAGCAGGTGGAGGAAGGGAGTACAGGGTCCCTCTCAACAGATGAAAGTAAAGTAAAAATGTCTAAGTCACTTTTCTTCAACAATTAAAAGTTACTATTAGTTGGGTGAGGTGGTACGTGCCTGTAGTCCCAGCTACTGGGGAGACCAAGTTCCTGGGGAGATTGCTTGAGGCCAGGAGTTCAAGACCAGCCTAGGCAAAATGGTAAGACCCCCATCTCCACCTCTAAAATAATGATTATTAACTATTAACTTATCTCTTTAAAATGCTGTAGAAGTAACTTTTTTTGTTGTTGTTTGAGAGATCTCACTGTTGCCCAGGCTGGAGTGGAGTGCAGTGGAGTGATCTTGGCTTAATGCAACCTCTGCCTCCCGGGTTCAGGCGATTGTCCTACTTTAGCCTCCCTAGTAGCTGGGATTACAGGCGTGAGCCACCACGCCTGGCTAATTTTGTATTTCTAGTAGAGACAAGGTTTCACCATGTTGGCCAGGCTCATCTTGACCTCCTGACCTCAAGCGATCCACCTGCCTTGGCCTCCCAAAGTGCTGGGATTACAGACATGAGTCACCGTGCCTGGTCTCTACATGAAACTTAAAAACATAAATTTTTTCATAAATATGTTATTGTATAAATTTGTATTGAATAGGTTGTATCATATTGTATAGATTGTATTAGTACAGACGTGTGTGTGTGTGTGTGTGTGTGTGTGTGTATCTATATATCTCTCTTCACAAAATCTCCCACTGTGGGCCTTTGTGGCAAATTCATGTTATGCTAGGGTTGCAGGTACTAATCTTGAACCTCAACCATCAGCTGCAGCTGGTAGTCCATTCAAGGCAAAGTGTTTACTAGTCTCAGTTATGGCCTGTTGATTATTCCATTGTCTTTGACAATGAAAGCCATCCATTGATCCTCACTGTCTTAGTTGAGATTTCCCCCAGATTAGGTCCTGTGTAAGGAGTTTGGGTGCAAGGAGTTTGAGAAGTGATGTCATAAAGCACCACAAGAGAGTGCACAAGCAAGACCACCAGGAGAGAAAAGCCAATAAAGGGTACATTCGCAAGCAAGTTTCACTGATAGCAGCTGGGGCTGAGTCCTGCTCTGGGGGGCCCTAGAGAGACCTGTAGGATGAACCTCAGGTTTATCTACTGAGGGCCAACAGCAGAAGTGTATATCCACGGACTCCTGTCCCCCACTGGTTGTGTCACTCCTGAGGCATCAACTGCTGGTTTTTGGCTGGTGGCTAGGGAACGCTAGCAGGGTGCAGGGGGCTCCTGCCCTGAACTGCCTGCAGCAACCCCCTGGGTGGACCCATGGGTATGGAACGTGCAGCGAGGCACCTCCAGCAGGTTGAAGAATAATGACAGAAGAACACAGTCCCCAAACTCTGTCTGTTTGAGTTTGTAGTTCTGTACAAGCTGTGTGGTATGTGCCTGGTGTTCTGGCAATTCATCATCTGTAGTAGGAAGTGAACAATCTACACAGGGAAGACTTAACTCAGGAATGGAAACGATAACATCTGCAGGAATGTGCATCTAAAGTGTGGCTTTCGTAATGAGACAGACATTTCATCCAGCTTTTGTACCTGCTCTGAGACTCTTCCTCCCCGTCTGCTGGAAATACATCCCCCTCATTGTTCAGAGACAGTGAAACCCCAGTCTAAGTTCAACTCTCCTAAAACAATTTTTTAAAAATGTGCAATAATTAGGTATTCTTTCTAGATTAAGGCAGAGTTTTGAAAACAGCGGTGAGAGAAAAGTTTTTTAAAAAAGAAAACGTGAGCTGTGGATTTTATGATACTTTTAGTCTCAATCATGTCAATATGAAGAATTACCTTCCATGAGATAAAATGCTTATAATAACCATAGGGATAAGCAAGCCTCACTGTATAGATGTGCGGATATTTGTACACGTGTATCTGTGTATATGGCGTCAAGATAAAACCATTTTGAGATTTTACATGTGTACCCACGTATGTGTAGAGATTGTTTTTAAAAATATTAGGATTGATTTTACCCAATTGATGTAAACATTTGTGTGGGGTTTTCCTCTTTATTCAGCAATGATTGAGTTGGTTGGAGATGCTGAGACATTAAACACATACACACACACACACACACACACACACACACACACACACACACACGTATTAAATTTGCTGCCCAAACTGATTCCTTTTGAGTTTAAATATTTTGTATTTCCAGCAGAGCCGCCGCTTGTCAGAGCCCATCATGGGCAGGGGGCCAGTTTGCTCTTTGGTCATTGGGTCCAAGTCACATGGGAGGGAATGCATATGTTTCTGGTGCAGTAAGCCCTGCTGACACTCTCCAGGTTTACAGAAAGGCATCACCTAAAGCACCTAAGGATGGCATGCAGGGCACTTTGAGAGCCAGGTGTCAGCATCTCTTCTCAACTCCAAGTTCAGTGACAAAAGCAAGCCGGCCCCTTTTGCTAAGACTGCTCAGATTCCTAGAATATAACCATTGATGCTATAACCCCTGACATGGCACCTGTAGCTCAGGCATGACTGGCTGGTGCCCTGACTAGACAGTAGGTTGGCAGGCAGTGCCAGGATTCCTAACAGATATGCCCTCCTAGGTGAGGTCTGCCTCAGGGCAGACACAGTCTTAGCAGCAGCTATGTTAGCGTCCTGGCAGCTGGACACAGTGTGGAATCTTCATTTGCAGACCTTGTCTCTTCCTGGTCCTTTTAAGATGCTTTTAAGACCCAACATATAAGCATACGGAGCAAACTGGAAACAGATGGAGAGTCCCCAGGGCCTTTTAAGCAGTCTATCTCTATGGGACAGGCCTAGTCTCTTGAGCTGCAAAAACATCTCCTCTAGGGCTACGAAAGGGCTGAAACCTGGGAGCCCTGCGTTCCAGCTCTCTGTTAGTATGGTTCAGTGTGATTACTCTTAATTAAAGAGGGTAAGTTGCCTTATTTTATCCACAGGCTTATGAGACAGAAAAATATTCTGGCCTTTGCATTCTTGAGGAAAACAGGAAGAGAGAAAAATCAACAGAGATCAAATTTCGATAGTCTTGAGGCATAAGAATTCAAAGGGAAAATAATCTTTTCAGTACTCTCTTATGCATCTTAGATTTTAAAGAGACCTAAATTCTATAACCAGGGTCTTGTTTTGCAGGAACCTATGGGACTCCTTTAAAACAGACTGGGTATAGCTCCTTGTAATAGCTGGATCCATGTTTTAGTTAGCCATGGCAATGAAACAAACAAAAAAAAATGCGTAATTTAAAACAAATCAGCCAGAAAGCCACTTCTAACTACTGCCTTTCACTCTCTACCCCGATCAAATTTCAATAAGGGCTTTAAATATGGAGAAACTCATGAGTATGATAATCATTTGAAATTAGACAAAAAAGCAAGAAACTGGCTAGTTTACCATCTGAAATTGCTCTGCACACATTATGCAGTGTACCTGCTTGTTCCTTAGCATCAAGTTCCACCTTTTTGCTGTGGTTTAATTGTCTCTCAAGAGGCAGGACTCAGGGTATCACAACCTGAGAGAAAAATGTGAGAAGGCAGGAAAGATGGGGAGTAAAGCAGAGAAGCTTTCAAGCCAACTATTGTTATCCTTTCCAGAAAGACAGGACAGAAAACAATCTGATGGCGTCGTCTTGCTCTATAAGCCAAAAAGTCAAGTTAAAATATTTGGTCCAATGAATGTTCAGCGAGTTTGTGTTTTTTCCTCTGGGTAGCGGTCTTTGGAATGATGATACAAATAGATCATGGTCCTAACGGGGTCAAACTCAGGTTAGAAGGCCAAAGAGAGGGGAGAGCTCCTGTATAGCTTAACACTCCAGTGTCTCTGCAGAACTAGGGTGTGGGAACCATCACTCCAGGCCTGTGCTAGATGACAGTCAGTGCCACACCATTCCTTGAACAGTTAAGACAGAGAGAGAGGACACCATCTACTGGAAATGGTCTCTAAATCACGCAAGGAGAGCTGAAGGCCTTTAAGCAAAAATCACTCTCATCTCTTAGTATTTAGAGGGGACATACTCTGAAAAAAATCCATGAGCAAGGGCTGGCTGCCAGTTGAAATGACTTAATCACAAGTAACAGGAACAGGTTTTGCTTTTGCTGTGGTTTGAAGTCCCCACAAAGTACCTATTTTCCAGAAAGCCACTTGCCACCATTACCTCCACTTAACTCCCAGAAGCAGCTGATTTTTACCTGACCTCAAAAGCCTAGACGTGTGTTTCTAAAAGTCACAGAGGACACCTGTGACAGGCCATTTTTCCCATGTGGAGTCTACCTATTCACTGCCAGTGTTCAAATGGGCAAAACTCTTAAGCCAGGCATCAGCCTGAGTCCAGTGTGCTACCCAGCAAACCAGGGCAGACGTGTGGATTCTTTTTACTGATTGGGAGACTGCCTCAGGTTGAAGATTGCTGGCTCCTTTCAAGTCTTTATTGGACAGTTATTTACTTTTTTTAACAGTTAATTATAACCTAAGTTAAGGCAAGTTTTTTAAAAGAGCAACTTTGATAAATGCCACCAATATGTGTATTTCCACTACAGGAGACTGTTATTTCTGATTATACACAGAAGGGAAAAGTTTTTTGGTGTTTTTTTGTTTTTTTTTTTTTTTGAAACCATTAAACTTGTTTATTTTGGAAAATGCAATGTGCACAACAAGGTGTGTTAAGGAAGGAAAAATGTATTTCAATACTCCTGCTAACACAAAACATTCTGAGAGGGGCTCGGGCAACTTTAACGGAAGCAAAACTCAACAATGAAGAATACTATAGTACAAAATTATGGCCAAAAATACTGTATTTTTAACCAGCAAGATCATTGGGGCATTATTATACAACATTAGGTGTTTTTTGCAAAACTAGTTCCCATCCCCAAACAATAGACAATACATGCATTTGAATGACATTTTAGGAACAGTAAATATTCTTTTAAATACTGCAAGTAAAAATGTTTTCTGACAAAACTCCCTAAATACATAGGTCTAGTAAGGGTTTCCAACAGGATGATGGGTGAGGAATCCAGCAAGGAGTTGCATTTAGAGAGTTCTTTGAGGAAAAGAAATCCACCAGAAACGTGTTTCAAAGTAGCCCGGACAAAGTTACATAGTTTTATTCCAGCTCTTTCCTGAACTTAAAAATGTTCTACCGACGAATACCTTCCTGTTTTTTCTGTCTACCAAAAGCTTATATAAAAGTCAGAATTTCTTTATCCAAGATCTGATTTTACCCAATAGATGTTTTCATAACACGTAAATGTCATTTGCTATTGGGTTGGAATCATACGGGGAAATGGAGGACACAGGGTAGATAAGGAAGGCAAGGAGGAAATTAATATTTGAGCACCTACTATGTGCTAGGTGTGTATTCATACTTTGAACATATGATTCTAGAGGCAAGAGTGTTGTTGAAAGGGCAGTGATCATTGGGAAGACAGCAGGAAATGGCTATTCTGTGAGAAAAACAAATGACAAGTTTAGGGTCTGTACTAAGTTATCTACTAAACAGCAGGTGTCTGGCTCCAAAAATCTCTAGCTAATCATATACAACTAAGCCATTTCTTTTCCTAATTTGATGGAACTAAAATGAAATCCCAAAGACACAGTTACCAGGACAGATCTATTAACGCTACATATGCTGGAAATATGTAGAGAGAGAGAAACATACAATATTACTACTTTTATTTTTGTGTGTTTCTAACCAAAGATGTATCTTTGGAAGGAAATATTAATGTATACCAAGCACACCTTATTTGTATCAATTGAGATGCTGATTACCAATTAAGTGGTTTAAAACCCTTATTTAATTTGAAGAAGAGCAGCAATATACATTACAATATTTGGGTACACTTTTATTTTTATATGGGTTAACATTCTGCTATATTTCATTTCATTCGTTTTGAGAAACTGAAAACAAAGGGAAATCAAGGGTAATCGGTAGGTGATTTCAGGGAAATTTCCAACCAATATGTGAGTCTTGCAGTATTTCATTATACAGCCCTTTCTTCCCATTATTTATTTATTTTTTTGCAAATAAGTCATTTTGACCCAAATCCAGCATAAATAGCTTTTCACCAATTCCTAACTTAAGACAACTAAAATTTACAATCATGTGGCAGTATAAATTTTAAAATTACAGTTCGTACACTTTGACAATCAAGATAGTCTGAAGTACAAAAAAGTAAATTGCCCTTTAGCTGAATTACCTTTTTAAAATAGGCCTGCTAGTTAATCTACCAAAAAAAAAAAAAATACAAGTTTTACATGTTCTTCAAATTCCTTTTGTAGTTGTCATCTGCTAGTAAACAACATATGCAGGTTCCTAAAATTTTTTTTTCCAGTCTGTTCATGACATTCAACAGAGCTCTTTATGTGGAAATGTTAAAAACAAAAACTTCTAAGAGATTTATTTACCTTTGAATGGGTGTGTTATTTCCCTTTGTTTCAGATATGAGGCACAAACTTCTGAATTTAAGCTCTGTAAGGCATAGTAGAAACTTCCAATTTACAAATAAGGAATTCTCTGGGGGCTAAAACTGCCATGTCACGCAAAAAGGGAAAAATCATCTGTAAACTGGTACACTGCAATGTGTTAAGTGAGTCATGAAATGGCTGCTTGCCTTGGTATGCTGAAGAAAGGTTTCTGTGTTTTATGTTTTTGTTTTTGAATAAGACATGCCCAAGTCACCATAAAACTCACCACAGGCCTCCATTACCTAAGCATCAACAATAGGAGGCCAGTGGCACACGCTTATAACGCTTGCAATCACAATATAATATAAAGCATGAGTAAACTTTGTTTTTATACAAAACTGAAAAGAATCCCGTCCCACCCCTAGCCCCTTCAATAAAACCCCAAAGAAACAAAAAAGAAAATCCTTTAGCTTCGATTGACTGGTGTGGCTAAAATTAGGTTTCTATGCATCACTGCTGCTAGGGTGATCAATTTTTTCCTTTCTCAAGAGAAGGGATCTTGTCATGCACCCTACAGGAACAGTGAAGCCACAAACCTCAATTCTGCATAGCAAATTCCATCCCAATTTCATAAAGACAAATATAACAATCTTTCCCTGTTTTGCTCAGCTTCTTCAAGCTTTGAGATCAGGTTTAATTGACTACATCTACTATAGCTCTATTAAATAGAATATCTTGATTCCCTAAAACTGTAACACTTATGATCTTGTGATGAGGTTTCCTCTATACACACTGTAGGCCTTCAAATGTTGCTGTTTATTTTTTTTTATTTTTTTATTTATTTTTTTGCTGCACCAAATTTAAGAACGCCCTTTCAGGCAAGCAGTGGTCTCTAGCTGTTAAAACATTTCCTTAGTGGATCACAATAGCTTCTAAAACTGCCTTTCTAGTAAAGGCCATCAGAGGTAATACTAAACTGTGCATTTGCCAAATAAGAATATGAATTGTATAAAAGCTCATATTCCAATCCTAGATCAAATGGCAAAAGTTCTACAAAGTTGGTTTCCATGTTTGTATAAAAGCTCCGACTGATTTTATGTATTTTGCTATGAAATTACCTTTGGGTCTTATAATCCGTATACCTCTACTCAGGAATGTGCAAATGATTTTATACAGCACGACGCTAGTACCGCTCTGTATGACAGTAAGGTTTTTTTTTTTCTTCTTTTCTAAATGGAAAGAAAATATCCCTAGTCAGAAATAAACTGACAAATTTACATTCTCCTCTCTTAAAAAAAGTAAATAAAATAACATTATTCAAAATGTGAATTAGCTATAGACATACAATACAATTACATAGATACATATCAATACAGCACATTCAATCTGCCAAAAAATTAATGATTACAAAGCCAGTATGGATGCTGCAATATCAAGAGAGATGTATGTACAATGATTAGAGCATTTGTAATTGCACTATACCTACAGGCAGTCTGTTTGTTAAATTACAGGTGCTTTCTGAGCAAGGGAAAAAAAAAAGTAACTTGTGTTGTTTGAGGCTGGGAGAATCAAGAATGAGAACATCTCATTACTGTTTGGTGGCTTTGGTACTCATTTAACAGGCCATGATTTTTCTCCCTCCCCCTTTGTTGTTCCAAAAGAGTGATTTATATGGAAGTTTAGACTAGTGCCAAATACCACTATAGTTAAAATGAGACCAGTATCATGGCCTAATTCTAACGTCCCAGCAGCTTTAAACAATCATGATTTATTTTCTTAACTCAAATTTCAACTCAAGCTGCTTGACAGAAGCTTGTCAATACATGTGCTGTATTTTTTTTGCATTTGTTGAAAAATTGCACATATAGAATTCCAAACATTTCTCCTGGTAGGTTCAGTTACACAAATACATGTTCTATAGAACACTGAGAGGTTACTTTTGAGTTAAGTCCACAAATCTTCCGTAAGTTCAACCTAATCAGTTACCAGTTCAAGAAGATCTTGAAGGTGGTAAACTAGCAGGAACTTCAGATTTTGGAAATTAAAGGTGTCAGAATAATACTATCAACCAATGTTCCTGGCAGACTTAATTGAACTTAAAGAACCACTGAGAGTAAAACTGGTTTCAAATAAAGAGACATAAACAGATTTCCTGTTAAACCACACAGGATGCTTTTTACATTGCCGGTTTGGACACTGAACATGGGACGTGAACACTAACAATGTCATCTTAAGGACAAAGAAAAGAATGGACCGTGAGAATCAAATTTACAGTTACAACTGTTTGGCAAATGGCATTTCTGGTTCATTCTCAGCCAGTCATTTTAGGCTTCACAGTCTTACTCTCTTACATTTTAAGATACCAGCTTTTGTTTTTTAAGTTCGTATTCATTTTATTTGACAAAAAGCCAGCTTTGGCAACAAATACCCATAATAAAAGTCATTTTAAAATTGTGGCCCAAACACTAAGGAAAAAAAAGAAAGGAAAAGCTTGAACAACAACAACAACAAAAATTAAGAACGACCTATAAAAAGGTTCTGGGTAGCAGCCATTAGGGTAATGTAGTGTCTGTTGGCATCTTTTTTGGCATCTGCAATTGAAAGAGAGGGTAAGAAAAAGCAAAGAAGGGAGGAAAGACAATGGCACGTGGCATTTCAAAAGAAAGGACTCCTGTGTGTCTTTGATCCTGCCTTCTGCATATTTCTCTGAGCAATCAAGCTATGGCTGAAGGTAAACAAACATCTAAAAGAAATGACACTTAACTGTTAGATGGGCATCCATTGTCCCAGTCCGAAGTGAGACAAGACAGTATATTCTATTAAAAAAGAAACTATGTGTGTATCCAGAGCAACACATTTAAAACCATAGTATTAATACATATAATCCTTCAGCAAAAACTACAAACTTAAATTAGGCTGATGATGGCTTAAATCGAACGATGTGTCCTGACTGTATCATTTGAGAGAAAAACTTGACCAAGAATGGAACTAGGATAAAGGCCATTGTAACCTGGGAAAAAAAATCAGGAGGGAGGTATGAATTAAGGGGGAAAAAAAAGGGAAATCAGCTTTGTTTTGCTCCATAGAAAAGAGAAAGAGAGAGAGAAAGAAACAAGTCTTATCTTTGTGAGTGCATGACTGAGAATTTAAAATACATTGAGTCACAAGGTTTTGCCTAAAAAAAAGATAGAGAGGAAATGTGCTGGGACTGTACTTCAGCATCCTCTGTTTTTCCTCTGAATAGTTTAAATAAAATCATAATATTTACTACAAACTCTGTGGACACGCTTACACAGAGTCCAGGACGGCAATAAATTAGTATTATGCAAATTGCTTTCCACAGAAATACAGTCCCTCTTGTGTATCTTCAACAGCCCACCAGGGAAGGGCAGGGCGGGTGTCTAGGAGGCACAATTAGACCAGATTGTACTCCTTCAGGTTCAACTGGAGGATGGTGTCCTTGACGGCAGCAAAGACAAAGCGGATATTCTCGGTGTCTGTGGCGCATGTGAAGTGGGAGTAGATAATTTTGTCACTGTCTGGGTTCAGGTCCACGAACATCTTCAGAATGAATTCTCGGGCTGCCTGGGCATCTCTCTGGGGTCCTTTCGGCCAAGAGACAAGAGGGACACTTTGTTACCTAATCTGCTAATGTATTCAATCATCATTGGTTCAATAAATACTTACTGTGTCATTGCTCATGAAGCCTACATCTGCACTGCAGATTTGATCTATTATAATCATTTTCCCTAACACTACTATGTCTGACCATCCATCCACCCACCCACGCACCCACCCATTCACAAAATGTGGATAGGTGAAAGCAGACAGATGAAGGCCAAGGCTAAGTTTATTTCTTAGCTTGGCCTTCACTCTGATTCCCTGAGTGATTGGGAGGCACTGTAGGCTCTTCATCAGGGGAGTGATAGCTTCCTTCTGTTCAACTGAGTTAATTATGCTTGTTTCAGCTATATAATAAGTGTGCACAAAGATACAGCTGCCTTGGGCTCTCCTGTCAATCTGTCCTCCAAACGACCCAACATTATGGATCATTTTACATCTTCCAGACTGACATCTCTCTTAGAATAGAACACCTGTTTGTAAGGTCAGGTCTATCTACAATGGGCCTCTGTAGTCTCACTTCCATAGATTTCTGGTTATTTCTGAGCACACTACATTTGTGTAGCATTCAGTTCATGTGTGATGATAAAACAATTGGTTTATATTTTCTTTTCCTTTTTTTTTTTTTTGGAGATGGAGTCTCACTCTGTTGCCCAGGCAGGAGTGCAGTGATAAGATCTCAGCTCACTGCAACCTCTGCCTCCCAGGTTCAAGCGATTCTCTTGCCTCAGCCTCCTGAGCAGCTGGGATTACAGGTGCCTGCCATCATGCTTGGCTAATTTTTGTATTTTTAGTAGAGACAAGGTTTTGCCATGTTGGCCAGGCTGTTCTCAAACTCCTAATCTCAGGTGATCCACCCGCCTTGGCCTCCCAAAGTGCTGGGATTACAGGTGTGAGCCACTGCGCCCGGCCTATATTTTCTTACAGTGATTTAAGAAGGAGTCTCTTATGTACCAAGAATTGTCCTAGATGCTTTGAAAAAGGATTGTGACATATCTAGCAAGATAAACTAAAAACATAATTTTGCAATGGATTCTTAGATATGACACCACAGCACAGGTCATATTTTTCACAAAAGAAAAAATAAATTGGACTTCATCAAAATTAAAAACTTCATGTATCCAAAGACTTTTTTTTTTTTTTTTTTTTTGAGACAGGGTCTTGCTCTGCTACCCAGGCTACAGTGTAGTGGAATGATCATGGCTCACTGCAGCCTCAGCCTTCTGGGTTCAAGTGATCCTCTTGCCTCAGCCTCCTGAATAGCTGGAACTATAGGTGCCACCAAGCCTGGCTAATTTTTAAATTTTTTGTAAAGATGGGGATCTCACTATGTTGTCTTGAACTTCTGGCCTCAAGCAATCCTCCCACCTCAGACTCTCAAAGTGCTGGGATTATAAGCATGTGCCACCACACCTGGCCAAGGCCATTATCAAGAAAGTGAAAAGCCAATCTATAGAATGGGAGAAAATATTTACAAATCATGTCATCTGATAAGGGTTTAGTATCCAGAATATATAAAGAGCTCCTACAATTCAATAACAAAAAACCCAATTAAAAAATAGGCAAAAGACTTGAACAGACATTTCTCTAAAGAAGATATACAAATGGTCAATAAGCACAGGAAAAGATGCTCAATAACGGTAATCATTTAGAAAAATGCATATCAAAACCACAATGAGAGACCTCGCCACATCTACTAGAATGGCTATAAAAAAGTGTGAAATAACAAGGGTTGGGGAGAACGTGGAGAGATTTGTACTCTTGTGCACTGTTGGTGGGAATGTACAAAGGTGCAGCTTCTGTGAAAACAGTTTGGTGGTTCCTCAAAAAGCTAAACATAGAATGACCATACGACCGACTCTGCTAGTCTACTCCAATGTATATATCTAAAGGAACTGAGAGCAGGGGCTCTGATAGACACTTGATTTTAGCCAAAAGGGCGAGAAGCAATGTACATCAATTTTAACAGCAGCATTGTTAACAACAGCCAAAAGGCGAAAGCAATCCAAGTGTCCATCAACAGATAAATGGAGAAACAAAACAAAACCAAACAGAATATTAGAATATCAGAAACAAAAAGAATATTATTCAGCCATAAAAAAGAGTAAAGCTCTGATAGATGCTGTAATATGCATGAACTGTGAGAACATTATAATAAACCCAAGATAAAATAACAAATATTGTATGCTTGCACACGTATGAGGTACTTAGAATCGGTGAATTCATAAAGACAGAAAGTAGATTAGAGGTTTCCAAGGGTTAGGGGGAGGAAGGAAATGGGGTGTCATTGCTTAACTGGGGTGGTGCAAATATTTTGAAAATACTGGTGATGGCTGCACAGTATTGTGAGTGTAATTAATGCCTTTTGTGAATTGTGCACTTAAAAATGTTAAAATGGCAAATTTTATAATTAAAAAATGTAATATATCAAAACCCACTGAATTGTACACTTTAAATAAGTGAATTACATGATAATCTCAATAAAGCTGTTTTAAAAGTGTATTTAATAGGTACTGATAGATATATTAATTTAAAACTTACTGTAAATAACATCAAAACACCATCACCTTTCAAGTATTGGATACCTATCATATATTTGTCTTTGTGTCGCTTTATATATGCATTTACTCCTATTTTTTCAAGTTAGTTCTATACCAAGCAGTACGAAACTTTTTTTTTTTCCTTGAGACAGAGTCTCACTGTGTTGCCCAGGCTGGAGTGCAGTGGCATGATCTTGGCTCACTGCAACCTCCACCTCCCGGGTTCAAGCGAATCTCCTGCCTCAGCCTTGTGGGTAGCTGGGACTACAGACGTGCACCACCACACCCAGATAATTTTTGTATTTTTAGAAGAGACAGGGTTTTGCCATGTTGACCAGGCTGGTCTTGAACTCCTGGACTCGACTCAAGGGATCCACCCACCTTGGCCTCCCAAAGTGCTGAGATAACAGGCGTGAGCCACTGTACCCAGCGGGTTTTTTTCTATCATCAATATTCTTTTTTTTTTTTTTTTTTTGAGACGGAGTCTCGCTCTGTCACCCAGGCTGGAGTGCAGTGGCGCGATCTTGGCTCACTGCAAGCTCCGCCTCCCGGGTTCACGCCATTCTCCTGCCTCAGCCTCTCCGAGTAGCTGGGACTACAGGCGCTCGCCACCACGCCCGGCTAATTTTTTTGTATTTTTAGTAGAGACGGGGTTTCGCCATGGTCTCGATCTCCTGACCTCGTGATCTGCCTGCCTCGGCCTCCCAAAGTGCTGGGATTACAAGCGTGAGCCACCGCGCCCAGCCCATCAATATTCTTGTTACCTACTAGCAGGGATAAAGAGATCTTGGAGAACTCTATTGAGGGCTTGACCACCATTTCTAACAAAATGCACCCTGAGCTTCAGACAGCTGACTTGACTTATTCTCAAACCAAACTTTTTATAAATTGGAGATTACTCCAATAAACTTACTTATATCTGATAATGCCAGAAGATGGGAGGAAAGAATTATAAAAACAAACAGACTATCCTCATTTGTACAATTTAAAAAAGTAATGTTGAATTTTTGATGTAGGTGCCCAGAATTCAATTTTTTTTAATGACTAAGATGGCTGGCATCATATTTAATAGATAAAAAGTACAATTAAAAACAGTATGTAAAATATATATACAAGCAAATACATATATAATTAATGTTCCATCTTTTTCAATGTACTATTAATTTATTAACTCCAGAGAAGTAATAAAAACTATTCAAAACCAGAAAGTAACAGATTACCAGAGCTGGAGAAGTCTCTCATTTCATAAAAAGAACATTATATTCTGGCTTATGAATGAACTTCTGTATGATTTTGTACACTCTATTTGGGAAGGAAGGGACTATATCTTTTTTTTTTTTAATTTACCCTATAGAATATAAGACCTAGATCCAAGTTCACTGAAGTGCACTTGAAAGGTGTTATGTTTTTAAGCATAAATTGTTATCTGAATAAACATACACTACAAAGAAATCATTACAGCCATCACAGCAGGAGCAGAATTCCACAGTCTCTATGAACAATCTTGCAATTCAAGTCCATTGTGGAAATGGTAATTTCCTTTCTTGAAGAGAAATACAGAAATGGCATTCATTATGATTAAGACCTTGTAAGTACAGAAATGTGGAAGTGTGATATTTATAATACTATAAACGTGCTTATTACAAAAACATCACTGCACAGTGGGCCTCAATTTTTTCAGTCTTTGCTCATCTTACAAGGGCTTGGAGTTTCATGTAATGACTGCTGCACTGGCTTTGTAATAACAAAATCAATGTCTTTTTTCTTTTTCTGTGGCCAAGTTTCCTCTGTGCATCATATGTATACTGGGGTAAGGTAACAGTAAAAAAAACAAGAAAAAACAAAAAAAAAAAACTTCAGATTTCAGAATATTCACAATGGGCACATGTTGGAAGGAAAATGCTTGTAGTGGTGGGGAATCTGGGGAAATTATTGGAGAAAGGAGGTATGTGAAGAGATTAGGAAGATGGTGCAGAGATAAAAAAAACAGCACTGCAAACACTGATCACAGAATAAGTCTTTTATTGCAGAAAAATCAGCAACTGTGAAGTGTGGCTAGGTCTGCTGCATCTGAGAAGTTTGAATGAACCTCTCAGAAGGGTTCAGCCCCGTGGGCACCATGCTCTATCTGGTTCTGCATCCTCCCTTATGCAAGCACATCATGAAAACATGCCAGCCCATAAGACGGGGTGTTGTGTATAGCATGGCAATTTCTCACACGCTGATTCTTACCAAGTTCCAAGAAAGATTAAGAATCTTGTGTGTGTATGTGTGTGTGTGTGTGTGTGTGTGTGTATGTGTGTGGCAGGCAAGTGTGTTTAGATCTAAGCCAGATGCTTCATGCCTACTGTATTCAGGTAGACGTGTTTGAATCTTGTTGAGGTGGGAAAGCAAGTTAACTACCCACACAGTCACTTCCTTCCACAGTTTTCTGAGCAACACTGAGAAATGCAGTCTCAGGCATTGATGATTTGTTTCCGGGCTAGTGCAAATTAAAAGGAGTGAAAGAGAAAACACTGTTTAGACTGAGAAAGTGTTTTTCAAAGAACAGCAAAGCACAAAGGAAAATGTACTTGAAGAGAGGATATGAACACACTGCTAACAAAAGTTACCATTTCTAACATCTGGTAACATCCCCACATGTTTATATTTTCAATTCACCAACCTTCAGGACCTTACATGTATTTGAGAAGGGAACTTCAATTCATTTAACATGTAACATTTCCCTTTCACGAGCCAGGACTGTACCACATTCCATGTGGGATGAAAAGATGACTAAACCTCCATCCCTGATGTGTTTGTATCATCATAGAAAGCTATGAAGCTAAATTTAATCTTGGTTCTTATAGTAATTACTTTTCTGAGGGAGCTTTTAGAAGTACAAAAACACTGTGGAATGATATCCATCCTGGATATCATATGTTGACAATGTAATTTTAAAAGCAGTCTCTTCTCTTGTTGTTACATCACCTCTATGGTAGATACTTTTGGGTTTCTGCTATGTGATCTACATATGACTCCATTCAATTCTTTTTTGCCCAGGGATAAACTGAGTAGCTAAATAAATTTGTCTTGAGGCAACACAGACAGTGAGTGGCAAAGGAGAACATTTCAGAGCTTGTGCTCTTAACTATCTAGACCACGGCTTGGCAAACTTTCTCTGTAAAAGGCCACAGAGTAATTTAGGCTTTGCAAACTATTCTATCTCTGTCACAATTACCCAATTCTGTTATGGTGTGAAAGCAGCCATAGACAGTGTATAATGAATGGGTGTGAATGGGTGTGGCTATGTCTCAATAAAACTTTATTCATAAAACCAGGTGGTGGGCCATAAGGGAGAGATGTGATTATCTTGCCAAATAAACTTTTTTTTTTTTTTTTTGAGACAGGGTCTCCCATCACCCAGGCAGGAGTACAGTGGCAGGATCATGGCTCATTGCAGCCTTGACCTCTTGCCTCCCACCTCCTGCCTCATTTTTTGTAGAGAGAGGTCTCGTTACATTGCCCAGGCTGGGCTTGAACTCCTATGCTCAAGCGATCCTCTCACCTCAGTCTCCCAAAGTGCTGGGATTACAGGTGTGAATCACCACGCCTGGCCACATCGACTTATAGGGCAGTAGTCGTGACTCTCACTTGTTTTACAGAGTGGCTACATGTGGATGCATTTTGTTACCAATCACCAAGTGTTCAAGTGTTTCTCAGAATGGGTTGGGTGTCCAGTTGTCCAGGATTTCACAGTCTAGTTGGGGAGGGTAAGATCCTTTTCTAAGAACAAAGCAAATAATGCAAAGCCACAGGAGTAGTGAAGTGGATGCTATAGATTCTAAGTGCTGCACAAAGAGCTTAAAACTGGGTTACTATTACTAACGGTGGTGGGACTTCATTGGGCTATGAAGTTTCAAAAAAGGAAGTATTTCCTGAGTATTCAGTAAGTGTCCTACATGTCAGGCATCATGCTAAATGTACACATATATTATGTACTACAGTGCACAAAACAATCCTATGAGTTTGGTCCTAAGGCCCAGAAAAATCAAGTGACTTGATGGTAGTTCTACAAATAGGAAGTGTCAGAATTGGGATCTCAACCTTGGTAGACTGATTTCAGTGGTGGGCTCTTGACTTCAAAATTGTGTTCTCTCCCCAGAGAGAGGAGAGGCAGAGGTGGACTGTCACCAAATGAAAGGGAGAGACAGAGGGGACTATAAGGGTTAATACACAATTCGTCAAAACTACTGGATTGTTCCTTTTTCTGATCTGCTATTTCAAAGCAGATGAGTTTCTTTTTTTTTTTGAGACAAGAGTCTTGCTCTGTTGTCAGGCTGGAGTGCAGTGGCGCGATCTCGGCTCACTGCAACCTCTGCTTCCTGGGTTCAAGCAATTCTCCTGCCTCAGCCTCCCGAGCAGCTGGGACTACAGGTGCCCACCACCACACCCAGCTAATTTTTGTATTTTTAGTAGAAACGGGGTTTCACCATGTTGACCAGGATGGTCTCGATCGCTTGACCTTGTGATCCGCCCACCTCGGCCTCCCAAAGTGCTGGGATTACAGGCGCTCGCCACTGCGCCCGGCCATGAGTTTCTTTTTCTATGACTTTTAGCATTGTTAAGGAATGAAATGTTTTGTGTCACTAAAAGACAGGGCAAACAACAATTCCTACTGTTATCAGTTTCAACACGCAGGCTGCACAGGGCAAGGGCAGCAATGGTGCGCTGTGGTGTGTTAACTCCTACACTGGGGTTTGGGGACAAAACATATTCACAGCTACTGAGCTGTTGTATGAGTGCTGACTTACCATCATATTCTGGGAAGTAGTCGACTAGATGGGAATACATGATTTTCTCCTCCAGAAGATCTTTCTTGTTTAAGAACAGAATAACCGAGGAGTTCTGGAACCAGGGATATGTGATAATTGTTCTAAAGAGCGCCTTGCTTTCCTCCATTCGGTTCTGAAAAAAAAAAAAAAAATCAGAAAAAACAAGGAGTGAATTACATGATTACTTAATTTGTGAATTGTGTTTATTTTATAAGTCCAACCCATCTTTTGTATACAACCAGTTTTTGTAGCCCTGTGTTGGATTTGTCAGGATTTATATGCAAATGATTCATGACACACATTGGCTGTTTTCATTATGCAAACTCTCAGGCTGACAAGCAGAAGGGAGTAATGATAAAAATCAGCTAAAATAGCTCTTACAGTTGAAAGAGAAAATAATTAGCCTAGAGAATCATGTTGTGAATCTGGAACACTGTCATAAATTCCCACCAAAAATCATTCATTAATGACTAAACACTTGAGATCTGAACTAAGGACTAGATATGGCTTCATTTTGTATTTCTTAAGCTATATTTATTTAGGGCCCCACAATTAACTCTAAGCAATCAAAACAGTTACTTCTTTGTCAAAAGCATATCTATATTTCTAGATGTTTTCTAGAGTTATTACTCTACACACACACACACACACATACACACACACCCTTTATAAACACATGGAAAATGGTGTAAGATCATACATTTCCTGTTCATGAGCGCATGCTTTCTCCCTATGTTTCACACTATACTATTAATATAGAATTGTGGAGATACACATAGTAATTATGTGGAGATAAAAATGTAATATTTCTCACTTTCAGCATCTGTGAGTAAGTGTTCTCACCTGAAGCTACACTTTCAAGCCTACCTTGGTAACAGAAACCCTAAATGGATTCTCAAGAAAATTAGTCAGCTTGCTACTATAAATGAAGATGCTATTTGAGGCTGTTCCTGAGTTAAATCATTCCTCTGAGAAAAAAAAAAACAACATATCAGCCAAAAGCTAGAGGGCCTCAGAGCTTCTTTAGTCTCTCCTTACCATTCTTTCTCCCATAGACTCACCTCTCTAAATCATTTCTACACTTGGGTTATAGAAGAAGGCAGCAGATTTGGGAATTCTCCTTCCCATGACGAGATAAAAGCCAGGATGTATGGGCAAGCTTCATCCTGCACACACTTTCCAACCTCCCTTCTTAGTTCTCCATGTTATGACTGGGTTTGTGGCAATGGAAAGGGCTGCCTGCGATTGTGCCCACCTCTGCTGCTACGGGGTGGTTTGGTGGCTTACACCAGAACATCCTAGTTTCCTACCATGTGAGCTGGCTTGGGGCTGGGCTCTGATCCAGGCCCAAATCACTTGGAGCTTCCCTTCCCTCATTTATGGTAATCAGTTTAGCCAAGCATCTCAACTAGGCCAATTAACTTGAGGACTTTTGCTGGGAACTCTGGAACAGAGAACCTTGCTTTCATGCAGAGTGTGGAAGAGGAATCATGGAGCTTTTAGCAGCCATCTTGAAAAGTGAGTGAAAAACAAATTGGGTCCTGCTCACCTGGTTTTTAACCTCTTGCTCCAACCAGGGCTAAGCTTGGTCATGCCTTTAGATTTGTCAGGAACATCAGTCAAAAGAACCTTCTGTTTTTTCAACTAGTTGGGACTGTATTTTTCTGGTTTTTATTATACAAAATACTTCCAGTTGGTAAACCTGGATATATCCTCCCTCCAAACTTATACAAGGAAGTGAATGAGAATGATGGAATAGACTGGCTATGAACACCTTCTGCTCAGCTTTTGCTGTCCTGCAGTAGGATGCTCCTGGAATTTCACAGTGAAGAGTTACAAAGGCCATGTATTGCTCCTCTGCATAACCCTTGACTGGTATTCTGGAAACCTCCAGGGAACTCAGCTTTTTACCAAGTATAATAATCTGGATCTTGAATATGTCTTCTTCTTTTCTTCTGTAAAGTGTGCCAATTCAAATCAAGTCATAAGGTACACTTTTCCAAAGCAGATCTTTGCCAAATCAGCCAAAGTCCATTGTCCCCAATCTCTTCAACCTGTTAATTTTGTGCCAACAATTGCATAGATAATTAAAATTAATAAAATATGCGGGCTGATATAATGAAAGATAACTTCATGGCTCAAAAGACAGTGTTTATCTCACTGCATACATTTCTCTTTTATATAAATGACAGCACAGACTTTAAACATATCTCTACTGTCTATAGGCCTTTTACTAGTTCTCATAGCCAGTGATAAGATTTTAAGCCCTGGAAATAACACTGAGAAATGATATCTTGTAGCTTGAGATTTTATAGGCTGAGTGTTTCAGGACTGAAGACAAAGGCTTTAATAAGAACTGAAATAATTTAAAAAAATTTTTTAAAGAAAGCTAATTAGATAGTGACATCCCTGATGGGAGAGTGGTGTTTTTTTTTTAAACCCCTGTACTTATAACTAGAGAAATTCTAGAAAGTCATGCTGTGGTCTTCAGAGGAGCCCCGTCTAAAGGTATGTTCACCTGGGCATCAACCCAGCAAGTCTCCATTAGAAAGCCTTATTATATATTTAGCATTCTTGAGAAGGGGCGTGATGGGCTCCAAGGTAAGGGGTCCTGGTAAAGCCTTTTCTGGCTGGAGACTTTCAAGAGGAAGTGACTAGACTATGTGCAGAGACAGGGAGGGTGAGCCTGACTTTGCATTGATACAGAAGAAGGTGTACCATGTCTCTCTGATTAACAATTTCCAGACTGGACTGGAGCGCGACTGGGCCCAGCATTGTGTTCCAGAGACAACTTGCCCAGGGTGCTGCCCATCTGCACCCAGCACTGCTGCACTGGGGCTGCTCTGGAGGCAGGTCCTGCTGAAGCTCACCCATGCATGCAGTCTGGGGCTGCTCAAGGACATACCTCCATTCACCAGGTGCCATGTGGACTGAAGCCTGCGCTTCTAGCTCAGGGGAAAGCTAAAATGGGCAGATGACTGGCAGATGAGATCAACTTTCAACCAGGCCTGCCAAATTGAATCTCTGAGGGGACACTCCAGGAATCCGCTTCTTACAAGCCCTCCAGGTGATCTGAATGCACACTCAACTTTGTGAAGCACTGTTAGTGTCGCTATGAATCACATGGGGTCTTCTTAAAACAAGGCTTCTGCTTCAGCATGGGGTGGAGCCCGAGGGTCTGCATTTCTAACAAGACTACACTGAGCTGGAAGGTACAGAAAGCTTGCCAAGCCCAGGACAACAAGGGAGGTGACGCTCTATCCCATTTTCATGATAAGAAGTGCAAGTCAAAACATACAGCTGAGCGTCTGATTCTGTGCAGACTTCTTTTTTTTCCCCCGAATTAGGATTCTTTATGCTATGCTGTATGTTTTCCACTCCATAGTAAAAATTTCTTATGCCTTTATTTTTCCTTTATGGAAGAACAGTTAGTTACAAACCGACTTGCTCTGTTATCAAGCCCTGGACTAAATCCTAAATGTACTAAATGAGATTTTCACAATGACTCATAAGGTAGTGGAATGTGCAGAGTGTGAGGCATAATCCACTTTGCTCAGTAAAAATTGAAATCTATGAGGGAACAGCACGTCCCAGGAGACTTTGTGGCACCTGCTTTGCAGTAATCTGCCAGGGCATGATGTTTCAAGAGGGATCAATGTACGAGCCACGTGTATGACCCATAATATAAAACAAGCAGGTTTTGTTTACTCTGAAGACAGGTTTAAAGGCAGTCTGGGGGGTGGTGTTAATCATGCCCTCTTTTTCTTGGGGTTTTGACCAGTTGGGAAATGTATAAAGAGGATACTAGTAAAGGTCCCCCTCCCCGCCCACCCCCACCGAGATGGTGTCTCACTCTGTTGCCCAGGCTGGAGTGCAGCTGTGTGATCTCAGCTCACTGCAACCTCCGCTTCCTGAGTTCAAGCGATTCTCCTGCCTCAGCCTCCCTAGTGGCTGGGACTACAGGTGTCCACCACCACACCTGGCTAATTTTTGTATTTTTAGTAGAGACAAGGTTTCACCATGTTGGCCAGGCTGGTAATGAACTCCTGACCTCAAGTGATCCACCTGCCTTGGCCTCCCAAAGTGCTGGGATTACAGGCGTGAGCCACTGCACCCGGCAGGATACTAGTAAAGGTTTTACTATCCCAAACACAGGGCTCCTTGTTAACAGGTTGAGCCTAGACTCTGTGAGGCTCTAGGAGGCTTCCAACTGCCAGTTGTCCACACCCACCACTTCTCTTGAGCTGGAAACAACTGTCCCTCCCAATGAAGGGTGGCTTTGGTGCAGTTGAGAGAGCTGGATCAGGGAGAGCAGGGCCAGGGTGGGCTGCCAGAAGTAGGTCCTGCCTGGGCTCCACTTCCACAGAGAAGGGAGGACCAAAGAAGCCACAAAGGCTGAGGACAGGCTGTAAGCGAGTGACCATGGTGTGTGTCCTGGTTGGTCTCTGCTTCAGGTACATGAGGCCATGGAAATGTCAGACTCGCCTAGACCACACTGATAGGTAAGTCATTCCTTCCATGGGCTGGAAACAGCCAAAGGGTAGAGCAGTAAACTGGGAAACATTCACTCCAATCCTTGGCCCTGAGGGAGAAGGATAGGGTACCTGCTCCCTGCTGTGTAATTGCAAGCAGGATGGTGTGACCCCTGAGTGTTCTACCCTGACCAGTCATCTGTGAAAGCCCTCTTTGAGCCATCAGCAAAGGGTCTTATACCTCTAATATTTATTTAACATCTCAAATCAATTCTCAAGGTCTCAGATATCCTGAACACATTGCTTTTTAATGCATTTCCCTGTTAACACGTAATTGACTAAGGCTGCCTACAGGGTGAAGCTACAAGTTCTGGCCTGGCATTCACAGCTTGGCACTGTCTTTAATCTGAGCCCCTATACAAATGGTCTTTTTTCCTGATAATCAGATTCCATGTCACCACTGCCACATGACTGCATGTTCCTGACTTGTGGCCCACAATGCTGTCCCCACTTCTTATCCTTCAATATCCAGGTCAACCCAACTTCCCCAAGCAGTTCTTTCCCGAGCCCCATTGGACTTGCTCCTTCCTCCCATCCCCAGCACAGGATGTCCTATCCCTAGTTTGCCAACGGTTCAGTGGACACATATGAGAGCTTCTGAGATGCTGGGCATAAGCATGCTGCAGACACAGCCCTTGTCCTGGAAGACTGAAGAAGACAAGCATGCAGTGCATCATCATAGGCCCACATGGTGGGGCCAAAGCAGTGATAAGTAGGGGAGACTGGAGTGACACAGGAAGGAAAGGTTTGACTGTGCAGTGGATCAGGGAAGGTTTAAAAGGAAAGGTAGTTTCAAACTGAATCTTTATAGATGAATCAGAGCTTGCAAGGAGGAAAAGAGAGCAAACATCCCTCTGATTAAGGAAAAGGTTGGATCCAGTGGACATGGCCCAAGACCCCAGCTGGAAGCTAGCTTTCTTCAGGCTACTGTCTGGCACAAATCTCCGCATAACAATTACCAAAGGGCCTAAAGGGATAATATTTCGTGTCTACACTTTGCATCCCTGCTGTCATCGAAGTCAACATTTACTCAGCAGGCTGGCTTTCCTTATCCCTCTCCACCAAATTGGTGCTTCCCTATGTCAAAAGTCAGCATTAAACTAGAGATCTGAGTATCCATTTCAATAACTTTTGCAACTTCTCATTATCTTGCCAATAAGAACATATTCTCATAAAATGCACTTCTTTTCTTAGCAAAGACAAATTTAGACTAAGATCCTCAATTCTTTTACCTGATACAAGTTATCCACCTGTCTCTCCCGGGTGGTATTTTTTTTCTCCCATCAATACATTGATAAACCACATTGAATTACATTTCCCATAAAGTCTAAAATGCATCCTTAAATGCAAAACAAAGACAGTTAAGAAATAAGCATGCAGAATGTCATGAGGGCATTCATAACAATCATCACTGAGGGCCTGACAGTCATCTAGGAGCTGTTCTCAGCTGACCTGAGGTAGGATGGACCCCAGAGAAACTGTGATAAAGCTTTGCAGGGTGCAGATGCTCTTGAGTCTCAGGGAGACACACAGGGTGTTGAGTGACACTGAGTGATCTACAGACTCACTAATTGAAGCCAGCAGCCAGTGAGGTGACTGTGATTCTGTGATGATGATTTCTGTGTTCCCAATTCTGGGATTCTGTGTCCCCTAAGCTTTCTGCTAAAAAAGGCTAGAGCCATCATGCCCTTTACTTAAATGAGTGAAGTCCAGATATACAGACACAGAATGAATACACGAGCATGTCTATAAAGTCGACTGCTCAGTAAAAGGGGAAAACACACAGTTTATGTTGCTTTATGATATTTTTAACACAGATCTTCAGAGTTACAGGTTAAGACAACATCTGCTGGGTACATCTACAATCTAAATTTTTATACCAAGTAGCTTACAGGGCCTCATTCCATACACTGTACATGACGAAACATGCTGATACCTGGTACCATTTTTATTGGCACCACTTCTGCTTATGAAATTGATAAAGACTGTCAGAATATAGGAATTTTATGCTCCAGAATTCATACAAGACTGTTTTAAATAACACTCTTCACTCTCTTTTTTAAATAAGACATTCCAAACCTATGCTCTTCACTTTTAATTGCTATAACAGCTTCACTATTTCTTCCAAGACGTAACTCACTAAAGAACACCTTATAGATTACTTTACTAAAGGCCATTATTTTAAAAAGCAAGACCAGTTGATTTACTTTCTATGTAATGACCCATAATGTGAAATTTGGATCAATATTATCATTTGTAGCTTACCAAATGTTGAAGAATTTGAAAAATCTGGACATCCTCTCTCAGGTATTTATCTCATTTGTCTGTGTCTACTGGGTAAATAAATGCAACAACCCAGAAGACAAATAACTCCAAAGCTGTATGAAAAAAAATTTGCAAGCCTAGTCTTCTGCATATTTCTTTCCTCCCTTGATTGTTTAGGGAAAAGCTTGCTGTGTCTGACTTTGTATCTCCAGCAGGATCACATTGTTATGTGTCCTATCTGATGTCACCGCTGTGAGAATTCAAAACACATTCTGTGCCAAACTCCTGTTGTTGGGAAGGGAGGTGGGAAGAGGAAAAAAGTACAGGAATTCACATGAATCTGGGAATGTGCTCCAGACGATCTGGCAAGGAGAGTGCGCTGACATGGCAATGTGGCCCAGTGGTGACAGGCCAGGGCTGTGAGCTAGGGACCTCAGTGGAAACATGGCTCTGTTTCAAATACTCTCTGTGTCCTTGGGCAAGTGGCTAAATATCTCTGAGCCTTGGTCTCCTCATATATCTCCCATGGTTTGTGAGGATAGATGAGACAATGCATCCAAGCCCCTAGCGGTGGCCTGAGCACACAGTAGCCTCTATCACTGATGGCAAAATTGCTACATAAGAACCTCCTGGTTAGGCAATCTGCTTCTCTCAAATCTCTGACCAAACTAAACCCAGTGAAATATTTCCATTCCCTGGAACTGC